>NC_080164.1:173596175-174196175 GCF_950295315.1 Erinaceus europaeus
GGACTTACATGGCATTTAGCTCAGATACACCAGCTTTAGGCAACTTAAGTTTTACCTCAGTTCATCGCCTGTAAGAAAGGGGCTATTCATTCTCATCTCATGCCAGAATTTTCTCTGGAGAATCCTTGTTCTTCCAAATGAGTTTATGGATATCTGAAACATGCTATAGTGTTGTGCACATGATGTGTCTTCCAAATCCAATAGCTCTTATTCTCCCCAAACATACACCTCCTTTCTTGTCCTTAATTATTCTTGGGATGTCTTAAAAAAAAAAAAAAAGGCCATTCTCAGGAGTCAACCAGTAACTGTCTTCATCATAAAAGTAATCCGTGACCCTAAGTAAACTTCTCTGGAGGCTCGAACCAGGATCCTTACACCAGTCCTTGTGCTTTCCGTCATCCGCGTTTAACCCACTATGCCACCGCCCGAATCCTGAGTCATTAAGAATTTACTTCTTTATTTCGCTTTCTCCTGATACATTATGCATTATTATCTAAACCCACAATCTTTTTTGTTTGTTTGTAATCTTATTATTACTGTGTCTGTCTGTTGGTGGTGCTGATGATAGGACCTGGGACAGCAGGCACATGAGTATCAAAAGCTATCATTATGTTATTCCCCTGACCCAAAAGACATTTACGTTCACTAGTATATTTAGATCTATTGACTTGCAGTGTCTTCTGTGTTCTGCCACATATCTTTCCCATTTTGCACCAACCCAACAGTCCACTGGACAGGATGTAAATTCACAATGTGCACTTGACAGTTATTTTGAGTGGGCAGTGATGAATTTGAGATGTCAGCACAAAAGAAGTCATGCTTTGTTAGCTTTAGCAGTTTGGTGATCAAAGCTCAGGCAGAAGTATTCAGGTAAGAAAAGATGTGCAATGGAAAGAGACAAATGAAAGAGCACAGAAAACAGTGCATTCAAGAAGAAACCAAAGGTGAAATGGCAGAAACTAAGTGGAAAAACAGGAAGTACATTCAGCCTGGAGTCCATTCAAAACAGGAAGTGCATGAGGAAAACATACTGAGTAAGTGTGAGAAACCAATTCTTCAGAAAGTCAAAGCAAGATGGACAATCTTTAATTTTCCCCCTTATTTTATTATTGGCTAGAAAGAGAGAAATTGAGAGGGGAGGTGGAGATAGGCCTTGCCTTTATGAAGCTTACATTGTGTTTCATTAAAGATGGAAATCAAATGATCACACAAGAGATGTTATACCTGCTTTACAGTGAGTGCTGTCAAAGAGAGCTATAGGTAAGGACATTTCTAGATAGACACCTGCAGCCCTCTTTCACCACTTGTGAAGCTTTCCCCCTGCCACTGGGAACCAGTAGCTTGAATACTTGGGTCCTTGCACACTGTAATGTGAGTGCTTAATTAGGCACTCCACCAACTGGCCCTTTTATCTTGAATGCTTGTTGAGTCACTTTCTTTCTGGATTCCAATGAACTCTTGTTGCACCTGTATACAAATGAGAAGCTGCTCTCAGTGTCTTTTGTGAGTTGCTAGATGCCCATACTGCCATTTCCCAGGGTCACCCTCTGGTGTGAGGGAGCCAGCCATTCATTCATGTAACTAAGCACTGGTCTGGTTGTTACGGACCATAGTTCTGTCCTCTACCTGCTTTTACACGTGACATCTCCGTGAAATGATGCTTCTCATTCAAAATTCCAGTTTCCTCTATCACATTATGACACAAAAAAGTCCATTAATGCGGGGCCCAGGCTAGGGCGGTAGTGTACTACTTTAAGCGCACATAATTCAAAGCACAGGGACCAACACAAGGATCCCGGTTTGAGCCCCCCAGCTCCCCACCCGCAGGGGGGTTCGCTTCGCAAGAAGTGAAGCAGGTCTGCAGGTGTCTGTCTTTCTCTCCCACTCTGTCTTCCCCTCTTCTCTCATTTTCTTCTGTTCTGTCCAAGACCAGCAGCAACAGTGGAAAAAAAGATGGCCGCCAGAAGCTGTGGATTTGTAATGCAGGCACCAAGCCCCAGCAATAACCCTGGAGACAAAAGAAAAAGAAAAAAAAAATCCATTAATGCATTTAAAAATTGGACTTATTGTGACTAAGGCAAGTTGCTGCTTATTAGGGATGTATAGGAAATGAACAGAATGATGTAGGCCTTGCCTTTATGAAGCTTCCCTTGTGTTTCATTAAAGATGGGAAATCAAATGATCACACAATAGATGCTATACCTACATTACAGTGAGTGCTGTCAAAGAGAGTTATAGGTAAGGACATTTCTAGTAGGCGTCCTGAGTTTTGGGATAGCCAATAACAGGAGGGTATCAGGTAGCATAGAGGTGGATAGTTTTGAAATATGTGCTTACAATAATAGAAAAGAAGATTTAGAAATAAGACGTATTCTAGGAACTGTTAAAAATCAAAAAGAAAGGGAGTCCAGCGGTGGCGCAGTGGGTTAAGCTCAGGTGGCGCAAAGCACAAGGACCAGCGTAAGGATTCTGGTTCGAGCCCCGGCTCCTCACCTGCAGGAGAGTCACTTCACAAGCAGTGAGGCAGGTCTGCAGGTGTCTCTCTTTCTCTCCCCCTCTCTGTCTTCCCGTCCTCTCTCCATTTCTCTCTGTCCTATCCAACAATGATGACATCAGTAACAACAATAAAACAAGGACAACAGAAGGAAATAAATAAATAAATAAATATTTTAAAAAATCAAAAAGAAAGAAAAAGGGTATGATGAAAACATAGAAACTTGAGGAGAAAGTGGTATTAAAAGTAAACTGTTAACTTAAACAGGCACATCACAATGGCCGTATTATGAGCATAGAGAACAGCTAATATTCAAAGTCAAGAGAAGTGGGTCAGCATACAGAGCATAAGACTTACATGCCTGAGATTCTCAGTGCAGTTCCTGACACTTCATATACTAGAATGTCAATGGTCTGACCTATGTGCCTCATTCTCTTTCATGAAATATGTAAATAAAATCCTTAAATACATATATTTATTTATATATCCCTTATTAAATGCACAAGAACCTTGGATCTAGCTCTCTTCTCCCATCAGCATGGGGAAGCCTCATGTGTGGCGAAGCAGGTTTGCAGGTGTCTCTGTTTCTCTCCTTCTGTCTCTCTCTTCCTCCCTTCTCAATTTATCTCTGTCCTATCAAATGAAATTTAAAAAAAGGAAACAATGTCCACCAGGACTGGTAGATTTGTAATGATAGCACTGAGCTCCAGCAAGAACCCCTGATAGAAAAGAAAGAGAGAGAGAGAGAGGGAAAGATAAAGGAAGGAAGAAAGAAGAAAGAAAGAAAGAAAGAAAGAAAGAAAGAAAGAAAGGAAAGAAAGAAGGAAATATATATAATTGGGCACCAGCAGACTGTTTACTTAGTAGATTGCATATATGGTGATAGCACATGCAGCAACACATGTTTGGGCCATCATTTGGGATCCCCTGAGGGGCGAATGCTTCATGAGTAGCACAGTGGTGCTCTGGTGTCTCTGTTTCTTCTGCTATTTATGTCCCTATCCTTCAATATTCAAGGAAAGGTGGAAATGACCACCAGAGTGGTGAAGTCTTCCAGGCACTAAGCCCAAGTGCTGATGAAAAAAATAAAATACCAAAAACAAACAAAAATTTCTCTCCTTCGTGGAGAACTGAGCAGGTTAGAAGAAGGGCAGTAAGGAGAGCTACATGAATGTTACTGAAACACATCCGGTGGTCACTACAGTGGTGATGGGTGGATATAAGTAGGCTAACATGCACTGGAACGAAAACATTAAAAGCATTTCTGTTGCTTTAGAATTAAAGACACCATACCTCTATGCCAAAGTTATCCTGCACATGGAGAGTCCTCCCTAAAGGTTAACAGAATGGTAATTATTATAATCAATGCAGGATCCTGAAGGATCTTGACCTACTGAATATGAAGCAGCTCCTGGAATTTGCTTCCAAGTGAATAATCATTTCCTGGTACCAAGGGAAGTGACCTACCAGCTGGTTCCGGGGCACCCTTCAAGCCAATTTTGAATGACATTCTTCATGGGGGTCACCCTGTTTCCTGCCGAACTAGCACTCTACCTCCACATTGGTATAACCTTTCACAGATGGCGCTGGGGCTGTTGTTCTCTGTTGATCTGCAGAAAAAATGTGGGATGCATTTCCTGAGTTTAGCTGCCCCTGTTGCTAAGAGCTCAGTGGCTTACTTTGTCTTCAAAAACATATTTATATGAGAAGCTTCCCCTTTCATTCCTTTGACATGCAGTGCTGAAGTCTAATCAACAGGGGTCAAGTTTCTGTCCAGCAAAAATGCCCTTGTGAAACCCTTGGAAGATCTTGTTGTGTGTTCCATATTCCAGCTATGACCTTTGTGAGTTAACTAATGAGCATGTTCCAAACAATGGTTGATAGCTTATCTCTGAGAATATATCCAGGATAGGATGTGAATGAACCAACTGTGAAATTTGCATATTTTAATAATGACTGATATGCTTGATGGAAAAGGATATTTTGGGCAATTAGTTTCTCCACATCTTACCACTTGAAGAAAATCTGATCTTGTGGGGTGTTTTGGGGGGGATCCTCAAAAATGAAGGTTTAAAACGAACGATGCTCACTTGTTAGGCCCTGACTCATTTGCTCAAGTGCTGTGATGGAGTGGGCAGGGAACTAGACTTAAAGATCAAGAGAAACAAAAAGACATCAGTGCAAGGCTTTGAAAGTTCTTGCTTTTAACCTGAAGGTAGGTTGATTTAAGTCTGTATACATGTGGAAATAATCTGGGGAAATGGGTTTATTCACCTCACAAGCTTAAAATGCTACAAAGCAATCATTTCAATAACTTGGAGTCTTCAAACTGAAAAGTGGAGGTGGAGAGCAAAGTTTTAAATATATATATTTTTTAATATATTATATTTTAAATATTTATATATATATTTATATATATAAATATATTAATATGTATTAATATATTAATATATATTAATATATTGATATATTGATATTAATATTAATATATAATATATAATTATATTAATATTAATATATTATATTATATATTATAATATAATATAATATATAATTATATATATAATATAATATATTATAATATAATATATTATAATATAATATATTAATTATATTATAATTATATATTATATTAATATATAATATACAATTATATTAATATTAATATTAATATATTAATATATTTATATATATTATATATATTACATATTTAAATATTTAAATATATTTATATTTTAAATATATATATTTTAAATATATATATATATATATATTTTTTTTTTTCCTTTTTGTTGCCCTTGTTGTTTTTATGTTTGTTGTAGTTATTATTGTTGATGTTGTCATTGTTGGATAGGACAGAAAGAAATGGAGAGAGGAGGGGAAGACAGAGAGAGGGAGAGAAAGACAGTCACCTGCAATCCTGCTTCACCGCCTGCCTGTGAAGCGACTCCCCTGCAGGTGGGGAGCCAGGGGCTCAAACTGGGGTACTTGCAGCAGTCCTTGTGCTTTGTGCCATGTGTGCTTTTGCGGTTAACCCACTGCACTACCACCAACTCCCAGAGAGCAAATTTATTATCTCCTGTTGCTACTGTTGCTTCCAAATGTCGTCTCATTTTGCCACAGTTGTCAGTTCGACCAGTATATCCTAAAGCACAAAACTCTCTCCTAGATGCTGATTGAAGCAAAACTTGTTTCCAAAGTTCAAGAGGGTAGTTGGGAATGAGGACCTCTCCACAGATTTCCAATGATGCCAAAATGACTCAAGTGGACGAAATCCTAAATTGCTGTAATTGAATGGAATAAAGCCATTCAATTAAACAAACATGGCATATGTTCCCTCATTTATAAGGAGAAAATTGAGCTTTCTCACACTGTTCCAAGAACTATTTTAGACACCATAGATGCAGCAATAAATAAGACAGTAAAAAAGGAAAAAAAAACTCACCTTTTTAATCTTGCTTTCTAGTGATGAGACTGTCTAGTGATGAGAGACAGATAACAAACCAAATATATGTTGTTTGAATAGAAACCAAAGGAAGGGCCAAGCCATATAAATATGCAAATACCTGTGGTAAAAAGATTTTGGAGAAAAGAAACAACAGACATTAAGATTGTGAGACTTGGTGGAATAACTAGTAGTTTGTAGCCAAAGTACAGAAACAAAAAGATAATGGAATTAGTAGGAATAACTGGTTCTTACTGCATGGGTCTTTGAAGACCACTCTAAAGTTGCTGCTTTTAACTATGAGTCAGATAAAAGCTGATTAGGAACAGTCACACAGTCTTTGCATTTCTCCCCTGGAGACTTAGCATCTACTCCCCTTTCCTTGATTCCGGGGAATCTTGATAAAGCCTTCCACTAACATCACAACTGAAAGGGTACAGTGCCAGTTTCTGGGTCTAGGTATTTGTAGACTGGAGACTCCTATTCTTGTTATTTTTTTAATACACATTCTTGGAACCCAGACATCATGCCCTGAGCGTCCTAGCTCACATGGGGAAAGTATGCATAGACAGTCTGACTGAGGCCTATTTTCACTTACTTTCTTCTTTATTTTTAAATATTTATAAAATAAATAAAAATTGACAGGATCATATAATGAGGGGTAGAATTCTACACAATTCCTACTACCAAAGTTCCATATTTCACCCTTTTCCTTGAAAGCTTTCCTATTTTTTTTATCCCTCTTTAAGCATGGGCCCAGGATCATTATGAGGTACAGAAGGTGGAAGGATTTGGCTTCTGTAATTGCTTCTCCACTGAACATGGGCATTGCCAGTGACTTCATACTCCCAGACTGTTTCTATCTTTCTCTAGTGGGTCAGGGATCTGGAGAAGTGGGGCTCTAGGGCACATTGGTGCATTGGTGCGGTTGTCTGCCCAGGGAAGTCAGGTTGGTGTCATGGTAGCAGTTGCAACTTGGTGGCTGAAAAAGCATTAAGCTGTAAAGCAGAACAATTTGCTTAATAATCAGGATTCTAAAAATAAAACTATAGCAGGTGATATTTGGTTTTTCCATTTTGGAAAAAGCTAGGTGGTCTATTTTAGGTATATTCCAAGGGGCTCATGACTTAACTGATTTTTACCGGAGCCTGACAGCTAACATGCAGGTGGACTAAAGGTATTGTTTGGGGAAATGGTGTCAGAGTTGGAAATAGGACTAGAAAGGTGGATCAAGGAAAAGAGTAGATCATATATGGGAAAATATATAAATATTGTTAACTACAAACCCCATCGATTTGATCAGGGGCCCATATTTAGCACAGGAGCCTTTGTAACCTCTGTATCCCTGTAGGTCTGAGATAACAACATTCTGTAGTCATAGCTAGGAACGTTCTAGGCTGCACTCATTCTGGGACCCATCTTCCTCGAGTGGCAGAGTATGTTGACCTAACCTTCCTTCAGAGAATGGAACAGTTCCTACCAATGTTGACCTACATGGAGGGCAAGGTCCTGTAGAGGCCCACAAGAAGGTCCACTATGTTGTTCCCTATGGAGATGACCACTGGCAGTGGAGAGAGGGATCTGTTAGAGGTTTAGGTCCATCACGTCTGTGTGGGAATTCCGGGATTCCGTGACTAGGGTCCTGGTTGATGGGGTGGTCTAGTAGTAACCAGTAGAGCCATCATTCAAGTATGCTGGTCCTTGCCCTTTATCCAGATTTTGTAGTCGTTACTTTGTCTGACAAGGTTACTCTTGGAGTGATTTAGGGAAGTGAAATAGGAAGTAGGTGAAGAGGGTATATAGGTCTAAATATTTGATTAAGTACTTAAGTATTTGATTAAGTACTATTTGATTAAGTACTTTATGGTGTCTTATTTAGGTCTTTCTACCTGCTTGCTGTACTTATTGAGTCACTGCAAACTATTGTGCACTTTTGCTTTAAGGTTTATATTTCCCCTAACTTTTGGATACATGTACACATATGCTCTGTCTTTTGGGCCCTGTTCCACATCTAATTTTTGTGGCTTTGTTAGGAAGTACACCACCTGAAATGGAGTTAAGGAGTCCTATGATCTAGGAAAGGTATCACCAGAGTAATGGAGCTGAAGGGTTGACAACCCATGCCTGGCATCTCTGGACATAATCCAAAGTGAAGCATGTTGAGGTGGTACTAGTTGAATTGATTAGGTTGAGATCAACAGATGCAAGATCAATTGGTATGGGTTGAGAGAAGCCTGTTGGAAAATAAGCCCACCACAGAGGTTCCAGGACTGGTAGAAATAATGGGTTTTATAGAGAATGCGGAGAGTTACTGCTGACTTAAGGTTTAAGAAAGCAATAGATAGTTATTATTATGATCAAGGTATTTGGAAATTAGGTTGACTTTGAAAATCCCATTGTTAAGATTTTTCTGTATCATAAAAGAACTCACCATGATTTATGTCATTTAAAGCTATTTACATATTAGCTATATCATATGTAGTGGCACAACCAGTTGTTTCTGGTCTCTCTGGTCTAAGATTATAGGTGATTTAATATTTCAAAGTAAAAGTAATTATTAGGAATGTATTGACAATTTGAGCCTACTGTTAAAATTCCATCAGGTTCCCAATTTGAAGCCTTAAGTGCTTAGATTAAAGAAATATATATTCAGGACTGGGGTCTATGCATTGAAACGTTTGAGAGATTCAAACTATTTCTCCCCTCTCATATTGATTAAATAGTGATTTATAAGATTGTAGGTTCATCAGAGTGTATATTAACACCATTCCTGCCACCAAAGTCTGTGTCCCTCCACCTACTGTCCTATAGTGAAGCTGAAAAATCTATGCTCACTCTCCACCCAAAGTTTTTTACTTTGGTAAATACTCCAACCTCAGTCAGATTCTGCTTTGGGTTTCCCTTTCTGTTCTTCTTTCTCAACTTCTGTTTATAAGTGAGATCATCTCGTTGTCTTCTTTGTCTTTCTGACTTATCTCACTTAACATAATTCCTTCTAGCTCCATCCAAGATGAGTTAGAGAAGGTAGGTTCATTATTCTTAATAGCTGATTAGTATTCCATTGTGTATATATACCACAACCTAGCCATTCAACTGTTGTTGGACATCTGGGTTGCTTCAAGTTTTTGGCTATTACACATTATGCTGCTATATGTACATATATCTTTTTGGATAGGTGTGATTGAGTCCTTAGGATATATCCCTAAGAGAGGTACTACTGGGTCATATGGAAGGTCCATTTCTAGCATTGTGAGGGTTCTCCAGACTGCTCTTCATAGGGTTTGGACCGATTTACATTCCCACCAGCAGTTCAGGGGGTTCCTTTGACCCCCAACCTCTCCAGCATCTGTTCCTACTGTAGTTTTTGATGTATGACATTCTCAAAGGGGTGAGATGGTAACTCATTGTTGTCTTTATTTGCATTTCTCTGACAATCAGTGACCTGGAGCAGGTCTTTATATGTCTGTTGGCCTTTTGGATCTCTTCTGTGATGAACATTCTGTTCATATCATCTGTCCACTTTTGGATGTGATCATTTGCTTTTTTGTTCCTAAGTTTGGTGAGCTCTTTATACATTTTGTGATATATGGCATGTAAAGATAGTCTCCCATTCTCTTAGAGGTCTCTTTAGGTGATGGTTTCTTTTGCTGTGAAGAAGCTTTTCAATTTGATGTCATCCCACTGTTTGTTGTTTTTTTTTTTTTAGTCTTCCTTGCAGTTGGGTTTGTGTCATCAAAGATGCCCCTGAAGTTTAGATGGGAAAGTGTTTACCCCAATAGTTTCCTCTAAGTATTTGATAGTTTCTCTAACATCCAGGTCCTTGATCCATTTGGATTTGGATTTGACTTTTTTTTCTGATGAGATAAAGTGGTTCAGTTTCATTCTTCTGCATGTTTCAGCCCATTTTTCCCAGCACCATTTATTGAAGAGAGCTTCCTTCCTCCACTTAATAATTTGGGCTGCTTTATCAAAAATTAGATGTCCATAAGTTTGGGGTTTAGTTCTGGGCTTTCAATTCTATTCCACTGGTCTGTGTATCTATTTTTGTTCCAGTACCAGGGTGTTTTGAGTATGGTGCCCTTATAATATAGTTTGAGATGGAAAGTTCCTTAAGATACTAGAATCCATATACAGCAAACCTACAGCCAGCATCATACTCAATGGGCAGAAGCCAAAAGTATTCCCCTTCAGGTTGGGGACTAGATAGGGCTATCCATTATCACCATTACTCTTACACCATACATAGAAAAACCTAAAGAATTCAGCAGAAAGCTACAGGAAATCACTAAGAAATATAGCAAGGTGTCAGACTACAAAATTAATGTACAAGAATCAATGGCATTTCTTTATGCAAATAGTAAGTTCGAAGAAGAGAATATCCAGGAATCACTCCCATTCACTGCGGCAGCAAAATCAATAAAATATCTAGGAATAAACCAGATCAAAGAAATGAAAGACTTGCGTACTAAAAACTATGAGTTGCTATTCAATGAAATAGAAATTGACTCAAATCTTGAAGATTCTGCCTGTTCAAGCTCTCAGATAGCTCCAGCCAGTCTGTATTTGTAAGCATTTGGTACTTACATGAAGGAATCTAAGTTAGTCACTTGGTCAATACAGAGATTCATTAGGGGCTGTGTGGCAGAGCACCAGGTTAAGCCCACATAGTTCAAAGCACAAGGACCCCAGTAATAACCTCAGTTTGATCCCCTGGCTCCACACTTGCTGGGGGTGGTGGTGGGGTCGCTTCACAAGCAGCGATTTGCATGTGTCTATCTTTCTCTCTCCTTCTTTTTCTTCTCCCCTCTCAATTTCTCCCTGTTCTGTCAAAAAAAAAAAAAAAGTAAATAGTACAAAGGTCCATGAGAGGTGGACCTAAAAATGCTGTTTAAACCATTACATTTTGATCTAATTTTTTGTGCAGTAATAACAATCATAATATTTATTGCAAGTTTGTGAGACAATTTTTTATCTTACTTAAGTATTTATAATTAAAATGTCTCTTTTCTATGGGGGGCAGCAGAGACAGTAATTAAGAGGAAAGGGGGAAATGGACAGGGAGAAAGATAGACACCTGAAATATTTCTATATTGCTTGTGAAGCTTCCACTCTGCAGATGGGGAACAAGGGCTTGAACCCAGGTCCTGGTACATGGTAATGTGTGTGTTATTGGCTGCACCAACACCTGGCTCACCTGACGTAAGTTTTAACAGGATCCCACTTTTATATCAAGAATAGATGATACTGGACAACAGTGAAAATGGGTAGATTAGTTAGGAGGTAACTATACTAACCCTGACTTGAGCTTCTTGAACCAGAGAGGTTAAGTATAAATGTAATAAGATGTAGCCTGATCCTGAATAGGTTTTTAAGGAAGAGACAATCCAGTTTGTTAATCCATTAGCTGTCCAGTAGAAGAACAAATAAAGGAGAGGGTTCAGGTATTGGCACACCTGGTTCATATTTTATCATGCACAAGCACCTGGTTAAAGCACTCTGTTCCCACCTGCAGAAGAAGACGTTTTCTGAGCATTGAAACAGTGCTGGGTGTCTCTCTGTCTCTCCATGTCTCTTTCTCCCCTTCTCTAATTCTGTCTCTACCAAATAAACAAATAAGTAAATAAATATATTTTTAAAGAAAAGGGTTAAGAATGATTCCAATGTTTTTCTTCAAGAACCAGAACTGTGATAGGTAACAGAATTGACAAAAATTAGGATTTTGTTTTCAGGGATGTAAAATTTGAAGTGTCTTTTAAGCATGCATGTAGAAATATCTAGCTGGTAATTATATTAAGAGAACTGAATGAGAATATACCAATAGTAATCATCAGTGACCCTGTGGAATCATAGCCAAATAAAAGAAACCAAAAATACCATGCTCTTGTGGTATGGGAAATGGTCCAATGGATAAAGCATTGGACTCTCAAGCATGAGGTCTCGAGTTTAATCCCTGGACATACATGTGCCAGATTTTCTCTCTCTCCTCATATCTTTTTCATTAATAAATAAAGTTTTAAAAAATATGCCCTTCCGTACTATGTCCTTAAATTACTAGAGACAAGAGGTTAAGCCAGAAAAGGAGATTAAGGAAGAAAGGTTAATGAGAGAAGTGATATGGAAAAAGCAAGGACAAAGGGAGAAGGTGAATACAAGATTAAAGAGTGGTGGCTCTCAAATGATGCTGACAGGTCAACTTAGATTAGGACAGAATCAAACAAAACAATATGTAAGTTATGGAAACTTTGATTAAGTATTTCAGTGGAATGATGGGGATAGAAAACTCTTGGCAAGTGCCTTAAAGTACAAGGACCAGCGTAAGGATCCCGGTTCGAGCCCCTGGCTCCCCACCTGCAGGGGAGTTGCTTCACAAGCAGTGAAGCAGGTCTGCAGATGTCTATCTTTCTCTCCCCTTCTCTGTCTTCCCCTCCTCTCTCCATTTCTCTCTATCCTATCCAACAATGACAACAAAAATAATAAGTAAAATAAAACAAGGGTAACAAAAGGAAATAAATACATTAATTAAAAAAAGAAAAGAAAACTCTTGGGACTTTGTTCAAAAGAAGACACAGAAAAGGAGTTAGAGATTCAAGCCAGCAATTCTTTCAAGTTCTGCTGTTATAAGGCAAAGAGGAACAGCATGTGAAGGAACCCAATATTGAGAAGAATAGATTAGGTTTTTTTTTTCTTTGCTTTGTTCTTTTTAAAAAAATATTTATTTATTCCTTTTGTTGCCTCTTTTTTTTATTACTGTAGTTACCATACCGACTGACTCCCACTGCTTTGTTCTTTTAAGATGGGGCATGCTAATGGAAATGATCTAGCAGAGGGAGAAAAATTATAGGTGAGTTATTGGGAGAACTGCTGGAACAATGTTCTTGGGCATAACATTTATCAGTGTTATTAAGAGAGATATAACCAAGCATGTTCAAATCATTTGAAATTGTTATGTAGGATAGATGGAATGGTGAGACTATTTTTACTGTGTAAAGGGAGTAGTGTGCAAGGTCTTTGGCAGAAAGTATGAATAGGAGCCTGCCTGTATGTTGGATGCTTGAGAAGAGAAGGAAAATACAGCTTGGTTATCTAGAGAGCAAGACACACTGCACTGGGGAGGTAAGTTCTTATCAGGGACAGCACACCAAGACCTTGCCAGAAGTGAGTGACCATGACTGTTCATTTATTAACTAATACTTAATTTTTAGATAGAGGTAGAAAGTGCAATAGGGATGGGGGGTGGAATCTGGATCATGTACATGCCAAAGCAACACACTTTCCAACTGAGCTATGTCACTGGCCCTAACCATAAATCATGAGATTAGCCAGCAAAAATCTGTTCTCCCGGTTTAGCTGTGTGATTGCAGAGGGAAAGTAGAACTCAACCAAGGTTATCATTGTAAAGTAAATAGAATGAAGAAAGAGTAGACCAGAGTTCAAACTGTGTGCAGGGGAGTAATTATAATGAGTGCCCATGAAATTGAAGCAGAATCTTTACTTGGGTTGTTGTATTTGAAAAATGAAGCTTTTTAAAAATATTGTAACAAAGCTGAAAATATTGATTCTACATAGACATCTCACCATGCTCTCTAATGGACCACCTCTTTCTCACAGAACTGCCAAATTAATTTGGAAGACATTCAGTGGGTGATAAAGGATTATTGGCAGAGGACTTTACTGAACCATCTTGATGCAAAGACAGAGACGGTTGACTACTGACACTGGTTGCAAAGGAAGGATCTTACTGTGGGAATTATTTCGTACTCATTAGAGAGACATTTTCATGACTTGGATTTAGCACCCGCTTAACATTCATAGTGCGTTGAGACCTTTATGGAAAATATAAACAACATTCTCTCTGCTTTTACGGAGTTTTATAGGCTACCTCTCTGTTTTTGTCAAGTACCTAATAAAGACAAGAAGAATGTGTTCTAAATCACTATTGTAACAATGTGAGTCCTGGGATTTTGTTACTAAGATGTTTAAGAAGTACTTTGCAAAGAAATTCAAACTTAACCAGTGAGTTCACCTCTTCAGTTATCTGGCTTCAGTAAAGGTTACTTCATCTTGAAACATATGCCCTTCTAGAACACCATCATGTTAATGACTTAGCCATTCATCATGCCTAATTCCTTATCGAGGCATATCACATTTTCATCTTATAAATCATTGTTCTTATCACAGAGTCAATTAAAGAGACATTCGTCTTCTTTTTAGGAAGCAACATTTCTCATTCTTTAACCTGAGCTACAATTGTTATTTTGGTTTCAAATATATAAGAACATGTTTTTAAAAATGTGCATAACCTACAGAATTCCTTTACCAAAGTAGTCATGTTACTAGTGGTATATCTCTCTACCTTAGTACCCATAACCAGAATAACTCATATATTTTCTCTTTCTCGGTCTGTGTAATTTGAATCTTAGCAGGATTTTTTGAAAGATTTATATTCATTGGATGAGCACTGATTGAGGATTTTGTAAACATATTAAGTTATTTTGTCCTCTGAATTTTATTCTTTATTTCCTATTGTATTCTTAAACTATTCTGCTTGCAATATGTCCTAAGTTGCATTATAACAATTTTCAGACTTTGGCATCTTTTTGGAGATACATTTTCTCTTGTAAAGATATAACTCAAAAATCACATTACAGTCTGTTCCCACCTACAAGATCTGAAACAAAAATTTGAAAGGGTATCATACAACAGCAGACAGATGGGAATCTTCTTTTTATTTTCTTAAGTTTGTAAGAGAAATAAGTAAAGAGGTGGAGGACAAATACTAGACAATTTCGTTCATATGTGGAAGATTGATGATGGAAACAAATGAATTTGCAAAGAAAAAAAATCTATGTAAACCAAACTATGACTTGGACTTTATGGGAACTGTGGTGGGGGAGGTAGAACTTTTTTGGAGGGTGTGGTGACTTACACTGACTATGTGTGGTTGTGAAATTATACCCCTGAAATCTTAGAATTTATTTATGTAATGTGTGTGTGGGAGAGAGAGGGGGTGTGGAGAGGTCCGCTTTGGCATATGCAGTGCTAGGGAATGAATCTGGGACCTTACAAATACAAGTGTTTTGCTCTATCACTGAGTCACTTCTCCAGTTCTGAACTCTTCTCAGTGATACTAACACAAATCATACAAACTGATATTTCTATAGTAAATGCTGTTCTTTCTAAAGAAGGGTCTCTTAAAGTGTTTTCTCCTGAATCTGAAAGGGAACTTGGAAGAGGATGCAGCAATTTCGAGTTGAACTCCTTAATCTCTTCAAATGAGTTGGGACTTTTGAGATTTGCCCAAGTGTATAAAAGTTAATTCAGGACCCAACATGCCTTCACCCACCTCTTAATTTGCACTTCAACATTCTTTCTGGTACACCACATCAGAATGAATAAATAACTATACTACTCATGCCCGTGCATCTTAGAACTCAAATTATGCTGATGCAGTTCAGGATTGTACCAATAGCTGGGCTTTTGAATAATTCTGATGCTTATGGCTGTGGCTTAATTTGAAGAACATGTACAGTGGATATCTACTAGATGTCCCCAAACAGTACAAAGTGTCCGATGTGCTGGTTAGCCAGATTTTTGCTAGTGGTGAGGTTGTCAGTTAGAGAACTATTTAGAAGAGGGATTAAGAAGGTGCCCAGGAGGTTGGGAAGATGTCAGAGTAGTAGTAGTGCACAGGACTTGCATGTGAGAGTTCCTGGGTTTAATCCCCAGCATCACCAAAGCTAGACCTGAGTGTTTCTCTGGCCCAAGGAAGAGGTGTATAGGAGTGATTTGTCTTTAAGAAAGAGAAAATCAGAACCAGCAAATAAATAGTTTATCCAGTAAGGCACATACTTTGGGATTGTGTGGTCTGCATTTGAACCTTGAATCTTGGCACTTGCAGTGCTTTGGCACTGGGAAAGACTCTGGACCTATGTTATCTCTCCTTCTCTTTATCTATCCCTGTCCTTTTCTTTCTCCAAAATAATGAAACAGTTGTCCTGGTAGCAGTGTAATCACAAATGCATGAAACCCCAGCACTGCACAAAAGAGAATTCTAACATTTTTTTTTCTTTTAGCAAGAAAATAATGGTAATTTTGACATGCATCGTTATGTAATTGATTTTTTCTATGTGCATCTGTATTCATAGATCCATCTATGAGGTCATTTCTTTCATTTGGGATTAAATTCGTTTTTAGCATGACTTTTCTGCACATGTCAGAATTCCCTTCATGTAAAGAACCCAGTTGCTTAACTAGTTTTTTCTCCCCAACCAGGGTTATAGCTGGGCTCAGTGCCTGCAGGACAGATACACCACTCCTGGCAGCCATTTTCCTTTTTATTCTTGTCTGTCTTTCATTCTTTCTTCCTTCCTTCCTTTTTCTCTTCTTTGTGATTACAGAAAGAAATTGAGGAGGAAATGGGAGATGAGTGAAAGACTAAGAGAGACACCTGCAGACTTGCTTCCCAGCATACCCCTCTGCAGCTGAACAGTGGGGGCTTGGCCCCAGGTCCTTACATGGTGATGTGTGCTCTCAACTGGGTGTGCCATCACCAAATGCCTTCATATTTCTACTTAGCAATCTTTACTTATATATCTTAAAGTAGCATTGTTCTGTTCAAATACTGTGGGACACTGGTTGTGCCAGAGAGAAAAAGAGAACAATGAATAATAACGATAATGCTACTGTTGGTTTTATTAGGATTCACTGTATGCAAGACAGTGTGTGTACACCTGAGATCTTTTTTTTTTTTAATTTTTTATTTAAGAAAGGATTAGTGAACAAAAACATAAGGTAGAAGGGGTACAACTCCACACAATTCCCACCACCCAATCCCCATAATCCCCCCCCTCCCATGGTAGCTTTCCCATTCTCTATCCCTCTGGGAGCATGGACCCAGGGTCGTTGAGGGTTGCAGAAGGTAGAAGGCCTGGCTTCTGTAATTGCTTCCCCGCTGAACATGGGCGTTGACTGGTCGGTCCATACTCCCAGTCTGCCTCTCTCTTTCCCTAGTAGGGTGTGTCTCTGGGGAAGCTGAGCTCCAGGACACATTGGTGGGGTCTTCAATCCAGGGAAGCCTAGCCAGCATCCAGGTGGCATCTGGAACCTGGTGATTGAAAAGAGAGTTAACATATGAGGCCAAACAATTTGTTGAGCAATCATGGATTCCAAGCTTGGAATAGTGGAGAGGAAGTGTTAGGGAGGTACTCACTGCAAACTCTAGTGTACTTCTGCTTTCAGGTATATATTTTGCAGTAGTTTATGGATACGTGTGCACATAAGCTCTCTCTCACAGAAACTGGTGTATATCTAGATTATGGGACTTTGTTAGAAAGTGAACTACCTGAGATGAAATTAGAGTGTACTATAAAAGGAAAGGTCTCATCTGAGTAATGAAGCTGAAGGGTTGTCATTCCACACGTGAAGTCTCTGGATACAGTCTGAGGTGAAGCATGTTGAGGTGGCAATCGTTGCTTTGGTTAGGTTGTGATTGGCGGATGCAATATTATTTACCTGAGATCTTTTTATACAACAACATTCTGTCCTTATGAGCTAACGTGTGTTGTTATCACCCTGGCATTAAAATTGATCAAGCTATTCCATTTATTAGAAACTTGTCCAGCATTGCGTAGAGCTTATAAGATTCAAACTCAAAGCCAGATCCTGATTCTAAGGTTGCACAGCCAAAGAGACGCCAGCCCAAATAATCTCATTCCAACTGACAACTGAACAGAAAACTTGGAGGAAGAAAGATGGTTTTAGAGGTTTCAGAGAGAGTTTCCGTGAAGGGAGAAATATCTTTCAAGAGGGAGAAGCTCTCTAGAGTCTCTGAAGAGAAGACCAGTTGCTTTGAAACTCTTTAGAAGGGTGTTATCAGGTTCCTCCTCTAGTTATGGGTGTTATCACATCAGTGATTAGGGAATGTTCCTTTTGATAAGCGTTGATACAGAAGCTTCATTCATCTCTATGTACACTACACACTGAGACACAAAATGTTCAAAGTAGCAACCGAGCTGAAAACTAAAATTATTAGTTAGCACTTTTCTGACTTCTAGGAGGTATTTCCACTAAGGGAAAAGGTGGAAGGAAGGACAGGATCTACCAGTCTTCAGCTCAGGTTCCAGCTGCTAAGATAGAACAAGGCCTCAGTCTAGAAAGAGCTTTTTTTTTTTTTTTTTTTTTTTTGTACATTTTCACTGTAAGCACTGACTGAGAGGCCCTATTTCCAGGCCAACTTAAAAATATTTACTTCCATCTGCCACCCAGTTATTAGGAAACTGCTTGGTAGATCACAACAGCTTTTAAGATTTTGTGTTCAGAAGGAGAGAGCTCCTCAGCCTGTTAGAGCATTGACTTGCATCCTTGAAGCCCCCAAAGCTACAGGTTCAGTCCCCAGCACCAACTCTAACCAAATCTGAACAATGTTTGTTTGTTTTTGGCCACCAAGATTATTACTGGGACTTCACTCCCGCATGATTATAGAACTCTCCTCAGACTTTTACTCTCTGTGGCTCTCTCTCTCTCTCTCTCTCTCTCTCTCTCTCTCTCTCTCTTTCTCTTCTCTTTTCCCTCTTTAAAGATTGAATATAGAGGCTGGGGGTGGTGCACCTGTTTGAGTGCATATGTTACAATGCACAAGGACCCAGATTCAAGTCCCCAGTCCCCACCTGCAGGGAGAAAGCTTTTCAAGTGGCAAGACAATATTGTAGGTGTCTCTCTCTTTCTCTCCCTCCCCCTTCCTCTTAATTTATGGCTGTCTCTATCCAATAAATAAATAAAGATAAAAAAGATCAACACAGTTATGCCTCAGACTTACAGACTATATCTTGTATCACTAAAATTGAAAAAGGGTATATCATTTGTTGATGCCATAGCAGGTCATGTTGAAATGTAATCCTTTCTCACATGACACTCCCATTATCAGAAAAATTGGAGGAGGAAAAGATGACATGAGGACTGTTATTTCATTATATTTTAGTGTTGGAGTTTTTACCTTGATGGAAGCTTGTCAAAATGAGTCACAAATGAGTTCATCTGTTATCAAATACCACTTCACATTAATCTCTGAAACATGGTGTGTGGCAGATGGCAGTGGACAGAAAGGTCAGACACGGGATATTAAACAACAAGAGTCTGAACATCTGGAAGGTTTGGGGGAAGAAAGAAAGAAGAAGAAAAATGTAAACATCTGTAGGAGTGTCATTTGCTGTCCTTCATATCAATATGACAAAGTGTATATCCTTTCAAGTCAGCCAAGGGGATCTTGGTTTTGATAGATATATCTCACAAGAGAAGATATCTCTCCCTCTCTCTCCTTCCGGTTTCACCTACACAGAAGATTTATTTCTTGAACCCTCAGGCAATGAGAGGCCTGATGATGATGCTAGAAGTCATCAGCATGAGTACCCAGGACACCATCTGTGCAGGAACGAGTCTAATGAGCGAAGTTAGGAGGGGCTAGAAAGATACTGAAGAAGTGAAAGGAGAGGACAAAGTGACTGCAGTTAACTGGAAGTAATCCAGACAAATCCAGAAGTGTACTTTCATCTAAAATACAGAATCTAGGCTGCTCAAGAGGTTGATAAGAAAGCTGCTTCCAGTGGCAGATTAAATGTCAATCTCTAGCGATGAGATCTATACAGTATATCTAGAAGACAACTCTTAGTTTATTGTTATGGTCCCTTGATTATGAGAACTGCTATGAGAATGTAATATGCTGAACTCACTCTGTTCTGTAGATTGATGTTGTGATTCAGGGCTCAGGATATTATACCTCTAAGCATGTTCCAGACAACACTCATATCATGGACTTACCTGAAGCTTGATAGAATCTAAGAATCTTAACTGCCCACCCGATGCCTGCTGCAGCTTAGCAAGAGCCTGAGATGGTTCAGATCCATAACAAAGTTGGAATGACTCAGGGTATTTCTTTCTCAAGCTATATAAGAAGAAAAAAATGTGAATTGTAGCACGGTTTTTCAAATCATGAAAAATATACAGGGGATGGTTTCAGATGAGAGGTTTTGTATAACTCTTTCATTCAATCATTTATGATCAAAGTTTGTCAAATTTCTGTTGGGCTTTAGGAACTCTTTTTTTTTTTTTCTTTTTTCTTCTTTTTCCTTCTTAATTGCCACCAGGTTATTGCTGGGGCTTGATTTTGGCACTAAGAATCCACTGCTCCAGGCAGGCAATTTTTTTTCCACTACTTTCTAAATTTTTATTTGACAGGTCAGAGAGAAATGAAGAAAGGAGGAGAGATAGAAAGGGGGAGAGAGGGCAAAAGGTAGATAGAATAATGCTTATGCAAAGAGACTCTCATGCCTGAGGCTTCAAAGTCCCAGGTTCAACCCCTGGACCATGATAAACCAGAGGTGAACAGTGCTCTGGTACAAAAAAAAAAAAGGTGGGGGGAGAAAGATAAGATAAGATAAGATAAACATCTGTCACTGGCTTCACTACTCATGAAGTGTTCACCCTACAGATGGGGAGCAGGGGCTCTAACCCGGATCCCAATGCATGGCATTATGTGCATTTACCAAGTGTGCCACCGCCCAGCTCCATTGGGCTTCAGGAATTCACTGGTGAATCTCTGCAGGTAGATCCCTATTCTGGAAGGCGGTTATGCACATCACCATACCACCAACACCTCCTAGATCCCTATTCTTTTTTTTTTTTTTTTTTCCCCTCCAGGGTTATTGCTGGGCTCAGTGCCTGCACCATGAATCCACCGCTCCCGGAGGCCATTTCCCTCCCCTTTATTGCCCTTGTTGTTGTAGCCTCCTTGTGGTAATTATTGTCATTATTGATGTCATTCGTTGTTGCATAGGACAGAGAGAAATGGAGAGAGGAGGGGAAGACAGAGAAGAGGAGAGAAAGACAGACACCTGCAGACCTGCTTCACCGCCTGTGAAGCGACTCCCCTGCAGGTGGGGAGCCAGGGGCTCGAACCGGCGTTCTGCGCCACACACGCTTAACCCACTGCACTACCGCCCGACCCCCTAGATCCCTATTCTGTTGAAGCTTAGACATTACAGAATTGACCACACACATACATTCTAAAGTTCAGCAGAGGTAAGTACTAAAACACTCCTCACCCACAAACTTCTCTTCAGTCCATATCCCTTCAATGATTGGTCGGGTTGTCTAGAGATCTGTCTTAACACATTATCTTCAAAAAAGTGAATCTTAATGCATTCACAGCCAGTCTTTATGATGTAGCCTTTCAGACAAGTAATCAACATTTTTTGTAAATATGTCACATTAGTATTAGCATTTTTTTTTGTCTTGCACTGATCATTTCTCACAGATCTTAAACTCTTTGAAATTCTTGTTCTTTGGTCTTGTAATACCTGACAAGCTTAGCTTTGGTTTCCCCTTATGCACAGATTTTCTTAGTTGTAAGACTGTTTGTCTCAAGATGACTTCTCTTGAGTTCCTTGCTCCCTCCAATCTTCCCTTGCCTGCCTTCCTTTCCCTCTCTCTGACCTTCACTTTCATGGTATAGAATGAACGATAGAGAGAAGTAGAGGAGAATAGAGGTAGAAAAAAACAGAGAAAGAGAGAGACACCTTAGTACTGTTCTACCAGTTGCAAAGCTCCCCTCATGCAGGTGGGGGTCGGGGCTAAAATCTAGGTTCTCACTGAGGGTAACTCATACACTTTACTGAGTGTAACACCAAAAAACCCTCTTTTAAACTTAGTCAAACATAGCCCTGGTGATGGAAAAATCTACCTGGACCCTCCATAGCCTTGTGAAGTAAGAAGTCATTCCTATTCTATTCGTACTCAGTCTTTTATATTCAATTATCAGCCAAAGACCTAGTACATGTTACATAGCAATGCACTGTTATTGAAATAGTTGACCCGTATTTGGGAGAATGAATGAACCAAGAAATCTTAAGAAAAGGAAAAAAAGGTTCAATATCCCTGATCATTCAAAATTGAATGTTATCTGTCATCTAGTAAACATCCCTTTTTCTGTCTTTAATCTTCCTTTTTTCTGATAATCAATTATACTTTGCTTAGGTTACATCGTGAATTGATTCACAGATCAGATGTCATAATCCACCCACAGTCAGGAATGAGTATGTGACTCTATTGGTCAATACAGTCAATAAGAATTATTAACTATCTGCATAATTTCATGGAATTCATGACTTATTTTACCTGCTAAAATGCAAAATCAACACATATGTTCAATTCATTCACAGATATGGAAAGAATCACAAATATTTAAATCACTTGACGTATGTGTTCCCAGCTAAGATTAAATATGAAGAAACTTTGTTTTAGTTCTTATTTTATGAACAAATGTACTTTTCAAGTTTTGTTTAAGACTAAGGCAATTTTTTTCTAACAATTTTGTGCTTTTTGTCAATGTTTTTCCTATTTAAAATGATCCCATAGCAATGACTGAAGTGTTTTTAATGTCTATAACAGCAAGAAGGCTGTGATATGCCATCGGGAGAAAACCCCTGTTAGGTAAGTTTTACTCAAACAAGAGGTGTAGTACTATTGATGATGAGTATAATTTTATGAATCAACAATATATTAAATATGATGCATTTGAACAGAAGAATATACAAAAGTTATGGGATAGTTTATAGAAAGGCTGTGACCAAAGGTTTACAGAAATATTACTGAATTGGGGTCAGGCAGTGGAGCAGCAGGTTAAGTGCACATGGCGCAAAGCGCAAGGACCAGCGTAAGGATCCTGATTCCAGCCCCCGGCTCCCCACCTTCAGGGGAGTCACTTCACAGTCGGTGAAGCAGGTCTGCAGGTGTTTGTCTTTCTCTCCCCCCTCTCTGTCTTCCCCTCCTCTCTCCATTTCTCTCTGTCCTATCCAACAACAAATGACATTAATAATAACAATAATAATCACAACAAGGCTACAACAACAAGGGCAACAAAGGGGGGAAAATGGCCTCCAGGAGCAGTGGATTCATGGTGCAGGCACTGAGCCCCAGCAATAACCCTGGAGGCAAAAAAAAAAAAAAAAAAAGAGGAAATATTCCTGAGTTGTTGTATTTCACTTAAGACAAGTGACTTAACATTTGTTAAATCAGTGTAAGCATCAGTTTTATTGTATGTAATGGAGGGAAATAATAAGAATCAACTGTATTTCCACAGAATGTTACATAAGCAGATGATAAATGGGAACAAGCCATTTTATCACATGCTTATAATATTGGGCATAACTCCGATGTTTTTGATAGTCTAGTTCTTAAATTCATATAAATCTTGTCTGAGAATGGGATAAAGAAAAATGTAAAGAGAATGACAAAAATAAATATCTGAAATTGAGAGAACATAAACAAGAAATAAGGCAACAATTCTTAAGGAATTTGAAAGCTTACATTTTAGCAGTGTTCCAAACAAATTTAAGTTGGAGACTTTTTTTCAGTTTCATAGATCAATACGGCACTACACTCCTTCTTTTTTTTTAATTCTTCTTAGATACTTGGAGTTGTGTCTTTGTTCTTTGAAAATGAAAGAATCCTTTAAAGTGACCAACTCCTCAAATATGGACTCATAGAATGATGATAATATTTTTTCTTCCTTAGTTGTAAAAAATGAATTTAGAATATTTGGTTGGTGATTTAGAATTAATGGTATAGAATCAGTTTAAAACAATTGAACAGTAATTTAAAATATGCTTTTTTTGAAGGATGCTTCAGAATGTTCTTCCTTTATTATCTTTCAAAAAGGAATGCAAATCTGTGTGATTATGATGGAGTCTGAATAGAGTTTGAAGTGTTACTCTCTTTTCTTCTTTTACTTCACTTAAGTGTATTTCATTTCTAGTAATACCTTTAATGAAAAGAATATAAGGTTTGGGTTAATACATACCCAAACTTAAGTCCTTGTTATTAGCTTCATTTTTCATAAACAAGCATATAACATGTATTTAAATTTATATGGCATGTGTGCCCACATTTTTCCCAAAAGGAAGAATAATCATAGTAAGAGAAGAGGTAATATAAGCAAAGAGATTGGCATGGAGCCTTGAACACTATAAATTCAATCATCACTATTTTTATAGCTATTTCTTTTATATCACTCCATACTTACCAATATATGTGAAATTAGTTAATGGAAAGTAAAAAGCAATATCTATCAACTTACCATTTTGCAATTAACATTAGTGTTGTGTCATCTCTTTCAGGCATCGCAGAACTTACTTGAGATGACACATGATAAAAGGATACAATTCATCTTTTGAAGTTGTTTGTCAAGCAATAGAAAGTATAAATACATACGTATAATTCAAGGTAGAGTTATTTAAACACCATCCTTGAACTAGCATATATTACGTTTCTAAGGAAGAGGATGTGATTGAAATTGGAGCTGAGAAAACAGATCCGCATTCATCCAGTAAATGTGAGGGGTGCTCCACTGGGCCTCTAAATGAGGCCCAAGTGAACTGAATTTGAAGAGTGCCTGAGATAGCAAAAGCAGCTAAAACTCATTTTCTGTTCTGTTAAAAATGAATGTAAGCCCTACCTGCAGGGGAGGTGCAGCACAAGAGGTCAGTCAGCTCAGCAAGTGTCTATCTCCCCCTCTCCTCTCAGTTTTCCTCTGCTGTTTCAAATGAAATAGAGTGAAAAAAAGGGGGGGGGGTGAATAGTCAGAGTCTGAAAATCCCAAGCTTGGATTCATGGGATTCCTTTAGAGTGTCCTCCTAACGGGCTTCAATTTGACTTTAAAAATGGTAATGAATGTATTAGAAAATATACCAGAATAATCTTTTAACAAACTTCAGCTTGCTGAATTCCTCTGCAGTGGACATCAGTATTGATTTTTTAAAAATTTTATTTACAAAGAGGAAACATTGACAAAACTATAGGATAAAAGGGGTATAACCACACAATTCCCACCACCAGAACTCCATATCCCATCCCCTCCCCTGATATCATCCCTATTCTTTAACCCTCTGGGAATATGGACCCAAATTAAGTTACCTTTATTTTCAGTTATTAAGAAACATATTTTAATGCATATAAGAATCTATGTAATATATTTTCAGGGTTAAGGAGCCAGTATGATGGTTGTGAGAAAGATATCCATACCTGAGATATGACAGGTCTCAGGTACGAACATCCAACACCATCATAAACCATAGCTGAAGAGTGCTCTGTAGAGAGAGAGAGAGAGATAGTGTGTGTGTGTGTGTGTGTGTGTGTGTGTGGTTCTAATTCCAAAAACCTTTATTTTCTTCCAAAACATTGCCTTTGCATATTTTCAAAATTATAAATAAGCAATTTAATATTACATACCAGTACTTTCTCATTGAGTTAATATTTATATTTATACTACCATCCTATCTATCTTTTATATGTCTCTCACCAGTATTGTCTCTCAATACTCAAACTATTTAAAAATTTTATCCAACTTTCCTTAAAGCTCATTATGTATTCTTTTTATTCCCTCTCTGGCAGTAAATTAAAATATCACAAATAGGATCATATCAGTAGATTGAAGATCATCAAAACAGGTTTATTGGGTATATTTTCCTTAAATAAATATATATATATATAGTAGTAATTAATAGGCTTTATTGAAATGCACTGAGGACTCTGTGTTGTTCATTAAATTCTCTGATTCCACATCAGCTTCCCCACAAGATTACATAAAATGTGTGAAGTATGGGACTATTCAAAATGGCTATGGTTAAGTTGAAGAGGTTGCTGGAAGACTATTATTCCATGTTTTAGTCCTGCCTGGCCCCTCCCATGCTTTTATTTTATAATGACAACAGTGGAAGCATATTAGGGAGACTTGCTAAAGATAAAGAATATATCTGGAAACTGGGTGGGGGGCCATCTGGTAGAGAACAGATGTTACCATGTGCAAGGAATGGATTCACACCCCAGGTCCCCATGTGTAGTGGGGAAGCTTCAGGAGCAGAGAACAGTGCTACAAGTCTCTGTCTCTGTCTCTCTGTCAAAACAGTTGGCCACTGGAAATAGTGAAGTCATCATGCAGGCAAAGTACCTTAGCAGTAACCTTGGTGGGGATTTTTAAAAAATATATATTTATTTTATTTATTCCCTTTTGTTGCCCTTGTTATTTTATTGTTGTAGTTATTATTGTTGTCGTAGTTGTTGGATAGGACAGAGAGAAATGGAGAAAGGTGGGGAAGAAAGAGAGGGGGAGAGAAAGATAGACATCTGCAGACTGCAGACCTGCTTCACCACCTGTGAAGCGACTCCCCTGCAGGTGGGGAGTCAGGACTCGAACCGGGATCCTCATGCCGGTCCTTGTGCTTTGCGCCACCTGCGCTTAACCTGCTGTGCTACAGCCCTACTCCCGGGATTTTTTTTTTAAGTGAGTATCTGCAAAGAAGGAATTATTTTTATTTTTGGAGGATCTCAGATGAGTTTCAGAAGGATCTAAACAAGAAGTAGAATGGGGCGAGCTGACATGCTTGATAGTCTCCTTGTGAAACAACAACCCAAAACGCAAGTAATGTAGTGCCCATCAGTAACCTGTAAGAAAGACAGCTGTTGGGATGGTCTCTATCCTCTTGCTTGAAGGAGCTGCCAAGGGAGGCATTCTTCTGCAGATGTCTCCCTTTGGGCAGGTGGGAAGGCGAGCTGTGCTGACATCCCAGTAGGCAATAAAGTAAATCAGATAGCATCTCTTCTGGAAGATGGCCAAGCTTCCCTTAAAGATGTCAGGGTTGAAAAAAGGACTAGAAAGATGGATCAGAGAAGCTAGTAGCTCCCAAATATGGGGAAAGTATATAAATATTTTTAACTGTAAACCCCACTGGTTTGATCTGGGGGTTGGCATCATGGTATCATCTGGAACCTGGTGGCTGAAAAAGAGTTAAGATACAAAACAGAAAGAACAAAGTTTTGACTAGTCATGAACCTAAAGACAAGAATATTGCAGATGAAGATTTGGAGTCTTCATTTTGGGAAAAGCTAGTAGGTCTTCTTAGGTATATTCCAGAGGGCATATTTTATGAAGGCAAAAACTAGTAAAGTCATAGTCATTTGGTGAGATTTGTCTTGAATTTCACTTTCTTTTCTCCTTCCACCGTACATTTCTTCCTCTTATAAACAGTCCCTCGATTTGTTACTGGGAGAAAGAAGACATTCTGAATTAAAGCAGCATTTAGCATAATCCACATAGCTAGCTTAGTAATCATCAAATGGGGAGGAAGGGGCTCTGAGGTCACTCAAAAGTGTGAACACTATATCTGGTTGACATTGGATTAGGGGTAAAATCTGGACTATTTTATTTTCTATATAGTTCTGAGGGGAAATAGTGGGCTTAATAGAGTTGATAAGTCATATTCATGCTTTACCTCTGGTATTGATTAGTAGTTATATATATATATATATATATATAGCTGTATCCGGTGTACTGTAAAAAAGTAAAAGACTCTGGGGGATGGGACCAGATTCAGGTTCTGGAAAGTGATAGCAGAGGAGGACCTAGTGGGGGTTGTATCCTTATGTGGAAATGTTATGCATGTACAGACTATTGTATCTTTAAGACCTGGCATCCCTATAGTGTTATGGTTTGAGATAATACAAAATGCTTTAGGAATTCCTTATCACAGCTGTATCTAACAATCACAAATTGAGTTGTGTAAGGACATGTGTAATATAGCCTCTCACAAGTCTGGAGATCAGAAACTTAAAATTCTGTCTCTTAAGGCTTAAATGTTAGGCCCCTAGGGATGAGTCCATGTGAAGGATCCAAGAGACAATTTCTTCCTTGTTTCTTCAGTTATTAAGAAAAAAAAAAAACCTTAAAGTTCATGAGGAAGTAGAAATCTTATACCTATAGTGTCTATTTGTTCCCTCCATTGATAAGTGTTTAGGGTCTGGTATGTTTTATTTATCTGAGTTGTGTTTGGACAGCATCTAGAAGAATAATCAAAGGTTGTAGCCAATCTAAGAGCAAATCCATTATGAATGAAGAAGAAATTTTTCACTCACTGTATCCCAGAACTAGTTAAGTGTATGGATTTTAGGAAGGAGATAGCCACCTAACTTTTTAGAGTCTGTGAGACTCCAAGACCAGTGATATGACTAAGCTGGAACTTGTAGGCAGTTTCAGCCTCTGATTTAATATTCTTTCAAATTGCACTGACATCATAATCATTTATCTTCAATGAAAGTGGAGAGAGGCCCAAATAGTTTCAGTTTCATTCTGGCTTAATGTTAAATTCTTATCCCTTTGCTGATGTCTACTATAAAGTGATCATTCATGCTGCCATCATATGAAATGAACCGACTAAATCAAAATATTTCTCATAAGGGAATAGTAGCCTAGGGAAGTGAAAGAAACAACATATTGGGTCCCTCACACTGGGCTATTTTTGGATGGCTTCTTCAAGATCAGTTGAAAGCTAATGTCCACAACAAAGCTTTCTCCAATGAGGCAGAAAAATATGGAGAACCCACACACTCTTAACGAAAGTAGTCAACTGACTGCACTTCACTTCACTATAAATGATTGAATACAAAATGTCCGCTCTCTGTAGCATTGATTGCCACAAATGGTATTCATGCACATAAAACATGCTGATTCATTATCAGCCACTCCTTTGGTTATTTATTATTTCATCCGACAACTTTGACAATCTACTATCTTTTCATCCACTCATTCATCTGTTGCTCTTCCCAACAATCAATTTAATTATTAATTCACTTCTTCAGCAGAGCCGCATTTGGCCATTTATCTCCACTTAGGGTAAGTTCAGTACTAGAGATGGAAAGATAAACAAATTATAAGCATGTTCAAGCAACCTTTCTCCTGGCCCATTCATTCTCCAATTAGACAACTAAGAAAGGAATATAGGTGTACATGGAGGACCCCTTGTTCAACGGTCCACTGCTAATCACCTTAAATATAGGCAGGTAAATTGTGTCATCAGAGAGACTCTAATCTTATTACTAGGAATTTGTCTTTAGATCTTCCAAATGCATGAGGCTACACCCTCAGTAACTGAACTATTGTTGACCAGCACAGATCTTTGTGGAGAGTTTGCCCCAACATCTAGGACATATGCATTAATATGATTCATAATTCATTGTAGATGGCCCCAGAATACTGTGAATTGTTTCCACTCAACTTGTTTTAATCTTGATGTGATTTGCGCCATCACAGAGTCATTGTATGGTATCATCTTAAACTCCACAGCTGCCAAAATTTGAAGACTAGTCTGGTTAGGAAATAGGGATGTCTGAACCTCTTCAGACTCCCAAGCCAGAGCAGAATAAATACTACTAGAATTACAGACTCTGGTTTTGTATTTTGAGAGTAAATTTTGCCCTAAGGACATTTAACTAACATAACCTAGTCTTTGTAGTTTTGCCACTGTTAATTTGGCTCCCATTTGACATTTTATTTCATTTTTTTTATTGGGGAGTTAATGGTTTACAGTACAGTGTTTGACACTACTTCTTATCTCTCCTTACACAGTGTCTGCCCCCTCCCCCTTTGCTCCTCAATCCCTCTCATTCCTTGAAATCCTCAAATGCATGTGGAAATATATGACTTGCTTTAAGCAGTGGGTATACTTATCAGGATGAGAAACTGAAATACTGGCTTTATAAATAAGAAAGTAGACTGGAACACTTGAAAGAAAATAAAAGTCCAGGAAACAAATACAAAATTTAATTCCTAGGAAGAATATGTCCATTCAGTGTATGTTGTCCAAGACACATTTCATATGTACTAAGTTCATTATCAGGTAATCATATAATGTCAGTTTATCATTACCCTTGTAACATGAAATAAAATCATATAGAAAATGTGAAGATAGGATTATGACTCAAATATTTGACTCAGGTTACTGTGTTCTGAATCAATAAGTAATATGACCTTAAAGTGATATACTAGGATTACATTGTTAAGGCTGTTCACAGAGAGATTGATCTTGAGTTCAGGCACCTACAGAGGTTTCAGAAAGATAAGCTGCAGGAGTGTGAATATGGATCTACATCTATATCTTTCTTCTAAATTTTTAAAATATTTTTTTATTTTCCCATCTATTGCCCTTTTTTCATTGTCGTTGTAGTTATTTTTGTTGTTGTTATTGATGTTGTTGTTGTTGTACAGGACAGAGAGAAATGGAGAGAGGAGGGGAAGACAGAGAGGGGGAGAGAAAGATAGACACCTGCAGAACTGCTTCACTGCCTGTGAAGCAACTCCCTTACAGGTGGGGAGCTGGGTGCTCGAACCAGAATCTTTAACGCCTTTCCTTGCACTTTGCGCCATGTGTGCTTAATCTGCTGCGCTACTGCTGGACTCCCATCTATATCTTTCTATATCTGGTTTCCATTCTATGTAACATAGAAAAGAAAATAGCAAAAAAGGAAAAAGAAAGAAAAAGAATAGAAACATAACTCCTAATATTGCAATGTCTTTTTCAAAAAATTCAAATTTTAAAGTGATTTAAATTTGAGGCTTTGACATCACCCCTAACATTGACATAGTTATGATGACAAGGCAGTCTCTTCTTTCGGATTATGTAAGTTATGAAGAACAAAGTAACTATTGTGAGTTTTAACTTTAAATTATTGTTTAGGTCTTTTCTTGCCTTAAAAGTCACTGTTTTCAAAGTCTGGAGTAAATAGTTCTACTTAGAAAATCTTCTAGTCTTTATCAAATGAGATTTGAGATGACAACAAACTGAAAGAAATAATTACAAAGGTATTTCTCAGCTGTTCTCTATCCACAAGTGTGTGTGTGTGTGTGTGTGTGTGTGTGTGTGTGTGTGTGTTATTCATCTGGAATAATTGTCTGGGTCTTTAGTTCTGCTTTAGAAGCTAAGGAATGTGTTGAGTTTTGGAATTCCTTTCATGTGGAAGGAATCCAGTTCCTGAGGACTGTTGATGATGGACAAACACTCAACACAGAAAAACCATAAGGAATACGTCCATTTTCAATTTGCTTAAGTAACTCTTAATAGAAGCACCCAAATGTGGTGTTTTTGGTGACTGACAAGAACTTCTTGGGTCAAGGCATAAATAGTTGACATAAATTCTACTCTAATTAGCTTAAATATATTTTCCCAGGGTATATAACTTGCAAAACAGCTTTCAATACTTTCTTCTCTGGTGTATCAGATATTTTCCTTCTTTTTTGTTCTAGTAATACTTGCAAAAAATAAATAATTGCATTCTGCTATAGAGACTATATAAACCTCGAAACCGCGTCAATCACATGCAGTTTGGGTGTGTCCATTAAGAGTTACTTAAGCAGATTGAAAAATGGATGATTCTATATGGTTTTTCTGTGTTGAGTGCCCAGCATCAACAGTCCTCAGTCACACAGTGTGCGTTTGTGTGTGTGTATTACTGACACTTACTGATATCTAGTAATCACTGGACTGATGGTTGAATAAATAGATTTCCGAATGAATGATAGTTGAATGAAGTACTAGTATGTAGCTTTGAGGTGAAATTGGTATCTTTTATGATATTTATGACTCCAAAATACTCTGCCATCATTCTTGGTGCATATTAAATTTTAAGCATGGTATATACATGCTATTGGAGTCTAAACAACATTTGAATGTGCTCTTCCAGAAATGGCAGAAGTGTATGAAAGCAATCAGTAACTAGGAATCACTTGTGATATGGTGGATTTTAGTGGATGTAGTCAGAGGGAATTGACGTAGGAGTCCATATTATTGTTGCTTTTATTATTGTGTTCTCTTTTATCTTAATACCATCGCCCTATGACTCAAAACTTCCTGGTGACTATGCATGATCTATAAAAAAAAATCCTATCTTTAACTTGACAAAAATGTCATACTTATAATATTAATTCTACTCATACAATATCATGCTGTCCTATTTAAAGTCTTATCAAGTGGGAGATGCCAACTGTTTCTATACCCACTGAGTTTGTTTCAGCTCCAGCTATCTCACCCCTGGCACTGGATTTATAGGTAAATAAGCTGTCGTGTTAGTACATCTTTCACTCTTCTCTGTTCTGACTCTCAGGAATTAAGTCATCCTGTGTGACAAGCAGATATCGCCCCACCCCGGGGTTATTGTTTGGGCTCATTGCCTGCACTACAAATCCACTGCTCCTGTGGTCACATTTTTTTCTTTCTTTCTTTTTTTTTTTTTTTGCATAGGACAAAGAGAAATTGAGAGAAGAGGGGAAGACAGACAAGGGTAGAGAAAGATAGACACCTGTAGACCTGCTTCTCCACTTGTGAAGACCATCACTGCAGGTGGGGAGCCAAGGCTTGAACCGGACTCCTGGTGTGCATCCTTATGTTGTATGTTATGTGCATTTAACCTGGTATGCCACCGCCCATCCGACCAAGCAGATGTTTACACCAAAATTTTCAGGCCTCAACACGGAAGATTTTTTTGTACTTACTAAAGAATAAGGTGGGAGTCAGACGGTAGAGCAGCAGGTTAATCACCCCTGACATGAAGCACAAGGACCAGAGTAAGGATCCTGGTTCCAGCCCCAGGCTCCCCACCTGCAGGGGAGTCTCTTCACAGGCGGCGAAGCAGGTCAGCAGGTGACTGTCTTTCTCTCCCCCTCTGTCTTCCCCTCCTCTTTCCATTTTCTGTTCTAATAAAGACAGCAATAACAACAACAATAGCTACAACAACAATAAAACATCAAGGGCAACAAAAGGGAAAACATATAATAAAAAAAGAATAAGGAAAACATTTACTCACTGTTCACACTATATATGTGCATATATACACAATACATTTTTTTCTTAAATTATCTACCTTCTGGACTAAGTGGTGGCAAATGCCTGTTACCATGCACAGACTTGGGTTCAAGCCCCACAAGAGGCAGCTTTATGCTTGGTGAAACAGTGCTGCAGATGTTTCTTTCTCTCTCCATTTCTGTCTCCCCATTCCGCTGTGATCTCTTTCATTCTTTATTTCCACATCATTGTCTCTGTCTGCCTTTCTTTATCTGAGAAAAAAAGGTATCCTGAAATGGTGTAACCCGTGTAATGGCCAAAAATAAATAAATAAATCACCTTCATGATTTATTCATTGTTTCAATGGCCGCTATATCCATCCTAACAGTGATTGTCCCATAGGAGGTTCCCTATAAACCTTTGCAAAAAAAAAAAAAAAAAGATAATTTTATTTACTAATCTTTATGGCCTTGTGTTTTTAATCTTATCAGATCTATCTGGTGATCTTGTGTAATGTTATCTCTATTTATAGATGAAAAAACTGGAGATTAGAAGCACTGAATAGCTTACCTAGGTGGGGTTCAGAGGTAATAAATTTCATAATTAGAATGCAAGCTAATTCTAATTTGAATTCTTTTGTTACATTCTTACTACTAAGTTGCTTGATTCACCTGCTCTCTAAATGTTCCCTCAGGTTTAAAAGGCTACAGCAGAATGCTTGTGAGCACAGAACCTGGAGCCAGACTTTCATGGTTGAGTTCACAGCTTCTTTGCATTGTATTTATGATACTTTCTCTCCATTTTCTACTCTCAAGAACACCTATGCTTGGTATACTCTGTAAATACAGCCTCTGATCACCATTCTCATCATTATTATCATTATATTGTGTGGCATTTGTGGATGGTTCAGCATCTCTCTAAAAATTAAAACCATTAATACAATACCTGCATTTTCATGTCATCACCATTTCACTGCCAACACACTAGAGACCCCTCACCCCTCCACTCATGGTGACTGCGTGTGGTGAGGCTTATAAACATGTGTAGGTGTGGAATTATATAACTATATCCCTTAAATATGATAATATTGTAAGTCAGTGCTAATTCGGTTTTTAAAAAAAGTCAAAGCACACTGTCCCACTGGATCTAAACAAACAAAAGAATGTTTATCAACATTTTAGATGTAAAATATAAGTACATACATAAATATGTGTGTATGTGTATGTTCATATTATAACATGATTGGTTATAACTACCAGTGTAAGTATTGTATTTTCTGAAAAATGTGGTCTAGGGATTAGGTGACAAGCTGTTTTTCACAAGGAAAAGGATTTCCAGAAATGACAAATTATAGGGAGTTGAGCAGTAGTGCAGCGGGTTAAGCGCACGTGGCACAAAGTGCAAGAACTGGCGTAAGGACCCCGGTTTAAGCCGCCGGCTCCCCACCTGCAGGGGAGTCACTTCACAAGCAGTGAAGCAGGTCTGCAGGTGTCTATCTTTCTCTCCCCCTCACTGTCTTCCCCTTTTCTCTCCATTTCTCTCTGTCCTATGCAACAACACGACATCAACAACAGTAACTACGACAATAAAAAAGGGCAACAAAAGGGAATGAATACATAATTATTTTTTTAAATTACAAATTATAATTTTTCGACTTGGCTTCTACATTGGAGAGGATTTCAGTCAACATTCCCATTGTTTAAGTAAGGAAACCAATGCCTGAGTTGTAAAGGAGTCTCACTGAAAGTCCCCTGTAGAGCCAAAACAAAAGCCAAGGCTATCTGTCCCGTGTGGGTGCTTTCTGATCTCCACATGCCATTGTCATACCGTGTCAATGTTAGTGGAGAAAATTTTTCTCTAGCTAAATATCAAAGAGTGTGTCACACTAGCTCAATAGTTTATGAATGGTGTTAGCCCTACAGATGTACAACGAGGGACCTATATGCTATTCTACATGAATAAGAAATGATAATGAGTCCACAACAAGGTAGATTAACACCGAACTCCTGTAGAGTTGATGGGAAGCAGCCTGTACTGAGAAGAATTTAAGGTTGTTGAGGACGTGAGACCAGTTTTCAAGAATGTGTCTCTGAATCTGTAATTAGTGGCCTATAGCTACTGGCCACAGAAGTCTGGGTCTTCTTCTTGAAAACAGCTGTCTTCCTTTTTGGGGAAGAGCTATATAAGGCATACAAACCACACGGACATCCTTTGAAGCAGTTGCAGTGTTTGTCAGTATCATCTTTTTTATCTTTCCCTTCAGATCTTGTGGGAGGAGATCTTATCAAAAAAAGAATCAAAGCAAGTTTCTGGTGTCGCTGTTTCCCAGACAACTTTCTGGAATTCTGAGACATGGAGCGCGGTTCGTAACACTCACGATGTGGTTCACACCAGTGTTTTCCAAATGATAATCTTTTCCCTATATCTCCAGGCTCTGTGGACAAAAGCCAAGCAACACTTTCAGCTTTTCCCCATGATTTCAAGAATTAAAGAGCCATGTCCTCCTTATTAACGTGTAAACACTGCTTGCTCTTCTTTCCCGAAGGCTTAGTGGAGGACTCAAATAAGCAAACTCTCTGTTTTCATCAGGACTCAAAAAAAATTTTTTTTTCATTCTAATTTAGTATAATAATTTTAAAAGTTCTTGTAGCTTCTTTGAGATTCTGGATCATGATTTAATTATATCACGTGAAGCAATAAATATGGCAATACTGCAAGAATGGCTATTATCAAAGCTAAGCACAGAATTTTTACATGATAGCACTCTACATATAGAGCACCTTCAAGGAAAATGATTTTCTTCCAAATATCCCACTTCTGGACACCAAATGAGTCTCTGGTGTATGCTTTGTTGTTGAGAATGTAAATCAACATAGAGATAGACTTCAGTCAGTACTTTTGACTGTATTTAATAGAAAATTATCCTGCTGAATTTAAAGGGAAAATACTAGTAATAAATCTATAAGGAATGTGGTTCAGTCTATATGCATACCCAGGGGAAGGAAATAAACGTCATTCAAGGGAGTAATGCTAGTCAAGGCTCATCTAATTCTTTAATCAATATCATGAGTATTATTATCTCTGTTTTACTACCGATAAAACTTAAGGCAGAATCGCCAAAGATACTGTCTAAGGACATTCAACCACTAAATGGGGAAACTGGGTTAGTAGTTAAGGACATACTTTGAAATACCTCTTTTCAAATGTCAGTTCTGGTTCAGCTGCTTCTCTCACCACCATCTTTCCTGCCACTGGGCACTGGGCACTGAGTGTTACAAGCCAGATGAGTTCTCTGCTGGTCCTGCTCTTTGCATCTTTTGTTCTAGATTTATATCCTGGGTATGGATATTTCACATCTAAGACCCGTTTTCTAGAAGAATAAAGAACAAATCTCTGGTCTTCAGAAGCTGAATTCATGTGAGAAAGCCCTCAAAACTGGGAAGGAAGTTTAGGCACTGAATAGCAAAAGCAACCCGCTGTCTCCTATATTAAGTACTAATAACTCCAGATGAAAACTCTAAGCAAGCCCTACTTCCAGACTACCATGCAATTTAATAGAATTGCAGCTGTGGGTATCATTAATTGATTTTAATTTTAAATCATCTTATTTCTAAAGGAGACCATTTTGAATTCTATCACAAGCACAAACAATTTATAATCAGCAAAAGAAAATAATAACTGAAGGGTATAATTGTATGCCTTGAATAGATTATTTGAAATCAGTTGAGAACAAATATGGTGAGACTTTGACACTAATTCATAGCAATATCTTCCAATATAAACTTGCAAGTTAGATAATGCAAGAAGTGAATGGAGGAAAAAAAGCTGAGAATAAAGAGTGATCAAGTGAGATTTCTACCAGAGAATGCTTTTGACATGGTCCAGTTACCGCGTCACGACTTCATGATTCTTAATCTTGGCACTAGAATAAAGTCTTCAGCAAAAGGACTTTTTTCAAGTCCAAAAACATGACACTTCAGAGCTCCAACCATAACTTCTTTTTTTTTTTTTATGTCTATGGGATTTACAATGTTTGCAGATGGAAGTAATTTAATACCGTGGTGATCTTTCATCTAGCCTGTTTCCTTTCAGTGACCTTATGTTTACTATAAGAAAACACCAAAAAGGTGTCTGATTTCTTCATGGAAAAATGGCAACTATTTAAAACAAAAGGATTTTGTCTAGTGGAATCATAAATCTTTCACTGTTTCTGTAATTTAACAAAAAGAGGAGTCATTTGTTCTGTGAGGAGTGTTTGCCTGTGAGACAAAGCCAATTTAACTTCCTCATAAAAAATGCATTATTTTAAGTTGGGGAAAGATAGCAATAGAATAAAAAGTCACTGTTTTATCTATGGGAGGAGAATTAAACCTTTCAATTACCATGACTTTGCCTCAGACTGTCCATGAGTTGTCATTTTGCAAGAAAGATCCAGGATGATTTCTTGCCTTCCCCAGAATGCTATGAAAATGATAGCAGGTTCCTTGTGATCCTCACACATCTCTGCTTCCACATGTGTGGTTCTCACTGACTTTTGTGTCTATTCTGCAATCTCAGAAATCAGACTTTTCATGAAATGAGAGAAAATCTTGATAACCACAGTAACACACCTTCCCATGGAAACTTCCTATAGACATTTAATAGGTTGAGTCATAAATAACAGAATGTAATCTTTCAGCAGAAGACCAGAAGCTGCAACTGGAACACACAGGAAATGGATAACAGCTGTCTTCAAGGTGATGAGATGCAAGATGTCTTCCTATATCGGAGGTAATTTTTCCAGTAAGAGAAGAAACCTGAATTGGAGTGTTCATTCTGTTTGCACCGCATGTCAGGGAGATGACAATACCAAAGACTCTTAGGAATGTAGTACCGTGTCTAAAGATAAATTACTGACTCTCATCTCCAGTACTGATTTAGCCCCTGTCTTTGAATGTGTCATACAAAAATTATTTACAAATGTGTGTGTGTATGTGTGTGTTTATGCTACTAAATGGGTATTTTATAAAGATTGGAGTAATTATTTAAATAACAGCTATATGTTGATTATTCAGTGCATAGTAAAAAAAATATCCTGACCCTTGGGACTATAGCAAGAAATAAATCACATGAGAGATAAAGGCCAAGAAGAAACATAAGAAAGCACTGTCAGGTTAACTAGGAGTTTGTTAGGTAGAAAGTGAGGATAGTGAGGAGAGGCTACCAGGCAGAGAGAAAGGCTCAGGCAAGGACTGGATGCAGAGAAATCATAGTGTGTTGGGGAACTAAAATTGTTTCATTATGTTGGTCTCTGGCCAAAAATCATATTTATTCAACATTCAAAATGCCTATTTTTGTTCCTATAATATATCAGGAAATGTTCCATGTGTTTGGGTACTACCATCAACACAGCACAAAGGGAATGTTTCTTGTTCTTGTGAAGCAAGTCATACAATTCATCTGCATAGCCCTCTCTTTCCTCCTCCCATGCTTTTACTACATAGGGGAGAGAGGATGGTTATAATGCACTACACATGATTAAAACGCTGTCCTAAGATGTTGGGGGTAGTACTAAGTTATCAACCTTTGATATATCTCAGTAATTTTCTGTATCAGTAAAAACTAATGGGATCCCCAAAATATACCAAATACTGTGCTCGGATCTGGCAGTAAAATGTTTACCGTGATCTATAGATTCCATAGTTTGAATGAAAATCCCACGAGTTAACTTTTTAGATATTGATCAAATGACTCTAGAATTTCTAGAAAAGCCAAAGACTCAGAATAGGCAACATAATACTGAAGAGTAGAGTTGATGATCGACAGTTATCTATGCTTAAGAATTGCTGTAAAGCTTCACTAATCAGTGCAGTACATCGACTATGATGCATTTTACATAGAGACAAATGGAACAAAATAAAGTCATGAAAACATAATCATTTGGTCTTTGACTAAGGAGAAAAGGCAATGCAAAGAAGGAAACACAATGCTGGAACACACAACTTATACAAAATGTGCTAACACAGATAAAACTAAATTCATCAAATTGCTTAGAAGATTGCCTAGAAGAAAATCTAGGTGATCTTGGATTTGGTGACTTTTTGTTTTTAAGTTAAACACCTCAAGTATTGTCTGTAACAACAACAACAACAACAACAAAAATAAGTTGAAATGTTCTCGTTTTTTTATGATATTTACTTTTTATTGGATAGAGACAGACAGAAACCTAGAAGGAAGGGGGAGTTCAAACCGGGGTCCTTGTGCATTGTAGCATGTGTGCTCTACCACCTGCCTCGAGATTTGCTAAAATTGAAAACATATTTTCTGTGAAAGACACCATGAAGTGAATGAAAAAAAAATCACAAGATATGAAAAAGGAAAAAAAAGGACAGTAATAGAATATAATACTAATATAATAAGTAATATTATAAATTATAATAATATAAGAATATGATATAATAAGATAAATCACTAACCAGAATATACCAACAAATCTTAACACTCAATAACGAGTAAAGAGATTTTTTTAAGTGCCATTATATCTGATCAAATACATCACCATAGAATATATACAGGTGACAAATACACTTTTTGAAAAGATTCAACAATATGTGGTTAGGAAATAGACACTTTAAACACTGCCACTACATACTTCCTAGAAAGGCAAAATCTGTACAAACCCTACCATATGCTGACTCGAGAATGGAGAAAACTACTAGTATTCATTGACAGTGGGAATGGGAACTGATAGAGACCCCGTACCACCATAAACCAGAGCTGTGCAGTGCTCTGTTTCTCTTTGTGTGTGTCTCTCTCTGAATCTCTCTCAAAAATAAAATAACTAAAATATTTAAAAAAAAATTCTCCCTGTCCTATCAGATTAAAAAATAGTTAAAATCGTTTTTTTTAAAAAAATGATGGGATACAGAGTTCCGATGGTGGGAATTGTGTGAAGCTGTACCCCTATTATTCTATGGTTTTGTCAGTTTTTCCTTTTTATAAATGAAAATTAAAAAATAAGTGAAAGCCCACATATACGTTAATTAGTCTCCATATAGTCTAGGCTTGTAATTAGCTATACCATCTAGGCTTGTGTGAGTATATACAATGACATTCCTACAATTCCAAAATTTCCTACCCCTGCCTTTATTAGGAGATATCTCTGTTTTGCTAGGCTATTTGTAGATGTATTTTGCCAAAACCTACAGAATGCATAGCCCAAAGAGTGACCTCCAGTATAAACTCTGAACTTTGGTTGACAATTATTTGTCAGTGTTGACTCATCATTTGTGAGAATTGTCCCACACTGAAGGGGAATGTTGACAGTTTGGAGAGAAGGAGAGTAGCAAGGGGCAGTGGGAGTAGGTGGGTACTTTTTTTTTGCTGTGACATGTAAATGTACTTAAACAAATTATTGATCTAGAAAGAAGAAGAAAAACTCAAGTAAGCATTGTCCTTTATCTTAAATGTCTCCTTGGGATATTTATCTTCTGACTTTCTATCGTATTATCATCTATGGATTTCTCTTGTACTCTCTCTATATACATATATTTATGTTTAGAATAATCAGTTGAATATAGAAACACAATTAAATGGAAAACAGGGATCTTAGATCAAGAGTAGAACTAATTTCCCCGTATTTTGGTGGGCAAACGTATATAAAAACAACTAAGAAGAAATAATATTTGCTTAGATCATAAAGGATAAATGGGAGCCACTGGGTTAAAAAATAGTGGAGAGTTGAGATATATCTCTAAGCAAAGAAAGTTGATATAAAAGTTGTCATGGGAAGTGTGACTGGAACATGTACTGGAAGTGAGACAGAGGAATAGATAAACAAGATATCATTCGACTCTTTTTGGAATCAGACCTAAAGAACCTCCCATCTTCTAGGCCCTGTGCCAGGTGCCCAGGCCTCACTGTGTTGGCTTGACTTTTTTTTTTTTGTATTATCTTTATTTATTTGATAGAAACATCCAGAAATTGAGAGGAAAGGAGATGAGACAGAAAGAAACAGGTACCTGCAAAACTGCTTCATCACTCATGAAGCTTTCCCCTTTGCAAGTGGGGATTGGAGGCCCGAACCCAGGTCCTTGCTCATGTAATATGTGCACTCAACCAGGTGCACCACCACCCAGTTCCTCACTGTGTGTTTTTATAGTAATCCTGAAAGATAAGTATCACTAGCTTAATTTAACCAAAGAGAGTCTTACGCTCAGGCAAACACATTAGTCCTTGATTGAATCTCAAGGATGTTGTGTCTTGTCAAGAACTTCACTGAACTTCACTGGGATTTTCAAAGGGGGAGTTGTGCTTGCTCTTACAGAGGAGATATTTCCAAGTACTTTGGGAGACAGTTATACAGCTGCCCTCTGTCCTCACAGATACTGGTCCTTCTTGAGCTGAATGAGAACACAAAGTCTTTGATTCCATTGTCTTACTGAAGTTATTGCCATGCTTAGAAACTCACCTGAGATGTTGGATGTTAGGTCAGTTCTGAAGTATTTGGATGGTTACCTATTTTGCCGAACATCTCTGAAATTATTCTCAATCTAGGTGTTTTTGTGCATTTGGCTCTGCTCACACATCTGCACATATTCACTCAGACATTCAAGTGCTAACTCAGAAACAAATACTTAGTTTCAATTAATAGGAAATTTTTGCGTCCCCCACTGGGCTGTGAGTCCTAGCTGTGCAAACACCATGTATAAAGAACATGTCTGCTGGTGTCTAGGACATGTGGATACTTGATACATATTTGTTGCATATATTGGTATCCTATTTCTAGGTGATCTGTGACCACAGAGGGGGCCATATACAGTAGTTGTCACCCACCACTCTTCCTCCAGTAGGCCTCATATTACTACCTTTCCCCATAGACTTCTTTCATTTGTGTTATTTCTGTTCCAGTTCATCTGTAGAACGTTTCTTTTGGGCTTTTCCTTTTTGTAAAAACTTGATGCTGCATCAGCCACAGATAACCTTTACAAATCACCTGTAACCTTCAATCTTTGAAGGGATTCTTGCTTGTTCTACTTTTGGCTGAATGCATCTCACCCTCAGAGGGTTGCATTTCTAATCCTCCAGATTTTACAACTTTCTCTTGGGACATGGAGAAAATGTTCAGTTGAATGAGACATAAAGATGTCCAGACAGCTTCATTGCTGAGGTTTAATAATACCAATAGAGTGCTCAGATGTGTTCATTTGACTTACAAATGCACTGTTTTGCTGCTGAGATCCCTGAGAGGAAAATAATTATAATTTTTTCTATTTTTTAGTAAAAAGACTTTATTAAGGATGAACAGTCTGCTTCTTCATTTGAAAGTGACTTCAGCAAAGTTTCAGTCATATATGGCAGTTGTTTCTTATATATACAGCTTATTTTGTAAACAAAGATACATGACATGATTTGTATTTTCATGGAGCCTATTTGGAAGTTTCTCATAATTTGTATAGTAGGCCTAACCTTTTATTAACATATAATTATTCAAATCATTAAGTGAAATATATAGATGAAGGAGATATTTATGGGAGTTGTATTTTTTTCATTATTTTTGGTGAATGTGTAAGAAATACAAAAGAATTTAGTCCATTACTGGTTTAGGAAACATCTTCCAGTGCTATAAATTATTTGGATAAGATAACATGTGTTATGTTTTTCCCCCTCTGGGAAGCCAGACCACTTTGAGAAGAAAACAGATTCTATGGCTACCAGCCCACAGAAACGCAGTGGGCCTCCCTGGCAGGGCATGAAGGAGTTTGATCCTTGGTCTAATTAGGCATACTCCCTTTGGGACTCTGCTTAGAAGTCAACCTTAAGGCCTGCCTTATTTCTGTGCAGCAGTGGGGAAATCCATTTCAATTCAGCAGCATTCCCTGGTTTTGAACACATTTGGGGACTTGGAAGCCTAGGAAACCAAGCTCAAAGGTTACAGTGTGGAGCTGCCAGTTAGCAGAATTGGCAGGAAACCCTCCTAAGCTTTTTGGTCTAAAAAGTCTGTTTCCTTCCCAGGAGGAAGAAGACAGAACTCTATGGCCTATATCCCACGTGGCTGGCCTCCATGGTTTGTGGTTTCCCTGAATCTGCTTTCCTGAGCTTCAGGTCCCTCCAGTAATTCTGTGATGGCAGATACAGACATTTATGAGCTTGTTACTCATGGAAGAAGACAGACGCACAGTCAGCCCCAGAGTCATACTTATGGGCCTAGTTTATGTCAGACATCCTCCTAAGCTGGAGGAGAGGAAGGTGCCACTGTTTATATCTTTAATTACAATTCTTTCTCTTTTGTCTCCAGGCTTATTGCTGGGGGTTAGTGCCTGCACCATGAATCCACTGCTCCTGGAGGCCATCTTTTCCCCCTTTTGTTGCCCTTGTTGTTTTAGCCTTGTTGTGGTCATTATTGTTATTGTTGATGCCGTTCATTGTTGGATAGGACAGAGAGAAATGAAGAGAAGAGGGGGAGACAAAGAGGGGGAGAGAAAGACAGATAATACAAATTGAAGGGTGATTCAGGGAAGAAACACTGATATTACAGCATTATGGAAAATTAGAGGGAACAGCACATTTAGCATCATATAACTGTTTGACCCAGTTCAACCACTTACAATTTACATGCAAACCTAATTAACTCTGTGACAATATCTTAAACACTGATAGTTTTAAGGGTGCTAATATTAATGAGCTGGGATCATTGGGAGTACCATTCCTTCAAGATATATCCTCTTGTTTTACTCTAAGTTTAACCTTTTTTTTCACTGATTTTAACATTTTCTCATTTATTGAAACAATCTTTATAATATTTTAGCGTCACCATAGTAACTACTCCCTTGTCTATCTTGCTAAGCTATTGTGAGAATCTAAAATGATATGTAGAAATGCTATTAATTCTAAAGAACTATACAGATATAGAGTAAATATATAGCTTAATATATTGTAAATAATTTGAATAGTGTGCACTGTCTGCACTGCTGTAAACCCTAATATAAAAGAAAACAACTTCCAACAGTAACAACTTCCTCAGCTTTCAGATTTCTGTTTCTCCCCTGACAATAGTGTTTTCTGAAAATGTGGTCTCTGGACAGTCAGCATGGGGATGGCCACTTGGAAACTTATTAGAAATATGTAGTTTGGGATCATAACCCAACCTACTGAATTAGAAATGCCAAAGATGGGGTTCAGCAGTTGTTGTTGTTTTTAATAAGCCCTTCATGTGATTTTGATATGAACTCTCAAAGGAGAGAATTCCTATCATAGATAATCCTGTCTCCTCTCCCTAAGCTGCCAGGCCTTCACAATATTAGAACCATTTAGACTAGACATTTAAGGTCTTTTTAAGTAGGGACCTGGAATTGGTGCCCCTGGTAGAGCACACAAGTGACCATATGTGAGGTCCTGGGTTCAAGCCCTAGCCCCCTCCTATAGATGTAAAGCTTCACAAGTGCTACAGGTCTCTCTCTGCCACACAGACACACACATTTTTCTTTCTGTCTGTATCTGAAAATAGGAAGGGGAAATATGAAGCAGAAATCTCTTCAAGTTTTGTTGGAAATGTCATATTTTTTATGTTTTTCTATGCAAAAAAAAATAGGTCATGACTTTTCCGACAGCCCAATATCTATCAGATATTACCCTCAGTTATTTTTTATGGCGCTTTATTTCCCATGTTACCCTGCCTTACCCAAATGACATGATATGCATTTAAAAAAAAAATTAGAACTGCATATTCTGACATAACTTTTAAGACCTCAAAGAAAACATTATCTGTATTTGCTAAAAGATCTATTCCTTTACTTCCCTCCAACTTTTATTGCTCTTTTCTTTCCATAAAGAGCTGACAAAGATAATGGGGGCTAATATGTTGATGCATTTTCCTTGTGTATAAGAAAACTTTATTGAGCTCTCTCCATGGGAAGCTTGTCTTAGTTTTACTGCAATCCCATAATAACCTGGCGACCTTGAAGAGGTCTAGCTTGAAAGCTGAAACATCTTACTGCCTGCCAAAAGCAAAAAGGACCTGCACTTGGGGATTTGGGGAGATTTTATGTATTTGGAGGAACATTCCCTTGATTATATTCTCTTCAGAGACCAAAACCGAGACTTTCAGAAGCAGCTGTGCAATGGGAAGATGCTGGTGTAGATGCTCCATGTGCGCAAATAATTGGCCCCACACAAACCTTTCCAAGAAAGGAAGACCTCCAAGGGCGGTTAGAGCACATGAGTTGAACTTCAAGTTTTATAGCATTTATAGCACTTTGTTATTTATCTACATTCTCTGATAAGGAGTTGATTTGGGAAAAAAGAAGTTGAAGGCTTACTTTCTCCTGTATTCTATTTATAAAAGGCTTAGTGATTCTACAAAAGAGAAAGACAACTCAGTGACACACAAAAAATGCTCAAGCTAGAACGTTTCCCTCCCAAGATGACATGTTCATGCATGCCTACTTTCCTTCTTTTTAGAAACAAGTTACCTGGAGAAAAGAGTAAATAAGGCAGGAAAATAGAAATATACGCAACATCTCAATGATAGCATCATCAACAAATACAGAATTTCTTTTGCATTCAGGGCAAGGGGACTACACTTTTCTGACTTGAGTTCATAGGAAAAAAAAAAGAAGGATTATAGATGAGTAGTGAATAGTTAGTAGTATAACACTGCTCAGCAATATACTTAACTGCTCTAGAAATTAGTCATCTACAAAATGAGATCATAAATGTTCATTCTGCCCTGTCCTATTTTCAAGTGTTAGCACACAAAATATACTAAATGTGCCATGGTGCCATCAAACTTTGGCCAAACATCACTTTGCCCATGTCTCAGAAGAGGCTTCTAGATGAAATACATCTTTACATTGGTAGACTGCTTTGAAAAAGTATGCCTTCTTAGGCGGGTGGCTATCTTCTAACCGAAAACAAAAAGGATGAGTAAGAGAAAACATCTTCTGCTTAATTCTTCTTCTTCTTCTTCTAGCATTTGCCCTTCTTCCGTAGCCAGTCAACAGTGTCAGGTTGAGCCTGATGTAAAGTTTTGAGACCTCCTTTGAATCTGGAGAGGTGGCAGTCGTTGACTATGTGGGTCATAGTCTGTCTGTAGCCGCAGGGGCAGTTCGGGTCGTCTCTGGCTCCCCAGCGATGGAACATAGCGGCGCACCGGCCATGGCCTGTTCGATAGCGATTGAGGAGGGCCCAATCATAATGTGCTAGGTCAAAGCCGGGTTGACGCTTGCAGGGGTCTGTGATGAGGTGTTTGTTCTTGACCTCAGCTGACTGCCAACTCTGTTTCCAAGAGACTGGAACAGAGAAGTTCAGTGTAGGTGTAAGGGACCAGATTGGGTGAGGAGACGTCAAGCGTTGAACAGGGTGGGCGAAGATATCCGCGTATATTGGCAGGTCCGGTCGAGCGTAGATGTGGGAAATGAACTTAGATGATGCCGCATCCCGACGAATATTGGCGGGGCGATGTTGCTAAGAACTGGCAGCCATGGAACCAGGGTGGAACGGATGGTTCCAGAAATTATCCTCATGGAGGAATATAATTTGGAATCAACCAAGTGGACATGGGGGCTACGGAACCATACTGGGGCACAGTATTCTGCAGTGGAATAGCATAATGCCAGAGAGGATGATCGTAGTGTGGAAGCGCTTGCGCCCCATGAGGAGCTGGCCAGTCTTGCAATGATGTGATTCCTCGCGCCCACCTTTGCTGCAGTTTTTATGAGATGTTCGTGAAATGACAGAGTGCGATCGAGAGTAATGCCAAGATAGACTGGCTGGGCTTCATGCCGGATTCTCGTATTGCCAAGATGCACATTAAGCTCACGCGAGGCCGAGGCATGGTGTAAATGGAAAACAGATGATACCGTTTTTGCAGTGCTAGGGATTAGTCGCCATTTTTTACAGTAATCAGATATCAGAGACATGTCTTTCGTGAGTGTTTCCTCGAGGATGTCGAACTTGGATGCCTGAGTTGCACAGCAGATGTCATCGGCGTAGATGAACTTCCTTGAAGAAGTTTCTGGAAGGTCATTGATGTAAATATTAAATAGCGTAGGAGCCAGAACAGAGCCCTGGGGGAGGCCACTTGAGACAGGTCTCCATCTGCTAGACTTGTCACCCAGATGCACCCGGAATCTTCTGTTTTGGAGAAGAAACGATATAGTGTTGGCCACCCATGGAGGCAGGCATCTTGAGATCTTGACTAGGAGACCACAGTGCCAGACCGTGTCTGCTTAATTATTGGGACTGACGCATTATTATTTGACTTTTGGACTCCCAGCTGAAAGACTCATGCTTCTTGGGTCCTGTGCCTGCTCCCTTTCAGACTGAAATGTACACCATTGCCTCTTCAGCTTTGCTCCCAGTTTGTTAGTCTTCTCAGTGCTCACCGAAAATAGAGATTTAAGTTGAGTTTGGTAAGGAAACACACTGATGACTTCAGCCTTGGAAAGGCTTGAACCTGTGAACCTGATTGCTGTTTGAACTGTTCTAAAGTCTGTGCTCTACTATGAGGGTTTTTTTTTTATGCATGAGATGAAGTTGTCAGAAATATCTTAAAATATCCTACACTTTAGTAACAGCTGGGCAGTATGTCTCCAGATTCATGTATTCCATGCATTAAAGCAAGTCAGCAGAGTCATTTGTTTTTCTTAATTTGCTCCTTCAAATCTATTCTTTTGGGAACAGGGAGTTTGACGATCTCAGAAATTTTTTTTCTTCTCTGAATATTTTGGCTCACAAATTTACAGTGAAGATGGTGGGTTGTAGTTGCCCTTTTAATGCAAGCTTTTGTAACTTTTCTTAAAAATTTCTCTTTTTATTTTTTTACTTATCTTTATTTTATTCATTGGATAGAGTCAGTCAGAAATTGACAGCAAATGGGGTGATAGAGAGGGAGAGACAGAGAGACACCTGCAGTACTGCTGCTTTTTATTTATTTTTAGGTAAAGAGAGGTGCCAGTTCCTGTTCAGGGTGCCATATGCCAGGCTGGGCTAGCTTCACGGGCGGTAGAGAGATGACCAAGGACTCATGGCTGAGCTGGGAAGCAGTATCTCATTTATTAGTCAGATACATTGCCTTTTATGCATCTCTTCACCAGAAGTGGCAAGGGAAAGGAAATGACTAGGAGAGGAGGCGGAGCAAAAAAAGAGTGGGAACAGAACATAGAAAACTTCCATCTAACCAATGAGGATTAAACTAATACCCTGCAGGCAGGGCGGGACCCTGGTAAAACAATGATTATGTAAATAGACCACATCGTAAGTAATACAAGGGAACCTAATGTGATGATCAAAACAGAAGGTTTTATAAGCAGAATTTAGAAGCATACCAACAGAGAGGGTGACAGAGAGAGAGAGAGAGAGAGAGAAAGAGAGAGGGAGATGGAGACACCACCACACTGAAGCTTTCTTCAATGAAGTGGAAGCCAGGCTTCAACCTGGGTCAGACACAGGGCAAAATATCACACTACCCAACTGAGCTATTTCACAGACCTTAGAAATTTATTTGTAATAAAATAATTTATTGTAAAATAAAAAGTAATTTATTATTTGTTTATTTTTTAGTAGATACATATGGAGAGGGAAGTGGGAGAGAGAGAGAGAGAGAGAGAGACACCTGTACCACTGCTTCACCACTTTTGAAGCTTTCCACCTGCAGCTGGGGACTAGGGGCTTGACCTTGGGTCTTTTGGTTATTGCTGGGGCTCGGTACCTGCACTACAAACCCACTGTTCCTGGAGGCCACTTTTCCCATTTTGTTGTCCTTGTTGTTGTTGTTACTGTATTGTTGTCATTGCTGTTGGATGAGACAGAGAGAGATTGAGATAGGAGGGGAAGACAGAGAGGAGGAGAGAAAGATAGATACCTACAGACCTGCCTCACCACCCATGAAGCAAGCGACCCCCCCCCACAGGTGGGGAACCAGGGGGCTTGAACCATGATCCTTACTCAGGTTCCTTTGCTATCACCTGGCCCCCAGTGTAGTTTTTAAGAAATGGAGTCCTCAGACTATACTCCTTCCAGAATTCAAATCTAACTACAGTTGCAACCTCTCCCTAAAATGTAAATCTAAACTGATTAGCCTGGAGTTTCCTGGTAAACTTCTTGGGGAGATCAGTATAAACACCTCCACCCTACTCTAAAAGGAGGTGGCTTTGTCAAATACCATATTTCTTGATTATCCAGTTTTTCCCCTTTCTGACCATAAACATACCTTCCATTTTGTGCAACCTCCTTACAGATCTCCTCACTTGATAACTGGCATAATCGTGAATTCATGAGTCCTCTAATAAACTCAGTTGTATTTCTAATTTTATTATAATAAAAATTCCAATAGTATGTAGCAAGTTTAGCGGGATGCCCCTTTCAGGACTAAGGTATACAGACAAAATATCTCCCTATGGTCACTTGCTCCTTGGAAAGCCAGTTAGCCTTGCTGAGCCACTTTGTGAAACAAACCATACAGTGAGGAATTGAAACCTCCTGCCAATAGCCACAGGAATGAGCTAGTCTTGTGAGATTTCTTCAGAAGACTCCACTCTCAGAAAACATCCTGAACTGAAAACCAGCTAGTTAATTTTCTCTGATTCCTGACTCCCCACAAATAGATGCTTTAACTAAGTGTTTCTTTGAGAGTGCTCATTTGGGACAGTTTGTTACACAGCGAGAAGTAACAGTTGCACTTGCCAAATGTCACAGGGTTCACACAAGTTATGTCTAGGATCCAAATTGAGGTAAGAGTTCTTCAGACTCAGCGTTCTCAGCCAGTTGTCCCCTTTTTGCCTCTTTTAGTGACACTGCATCACTGTCACCATCTGCCAATCTACCGTGACCATCTCCACTGCAAACTAACATAGATTGAAAGACGAGGTGACTTCCGTATCTCACACTAAACAGTCCCTTTCATGGGTGTCCTTCCAAACGTGTTAAATGAAGAGACACCATCATGCCATAGCCCAAGAGACTGCTTGGAAAAGGGTTGAATGTACTTCATTCCTATTTTCTTATGAAAAAATAGAATTTCACGAGCCCCAGTCTGACTAATTGAGATCATTCCTTAATTGAGGTCTAATTGAATATCTTTCTGTTAATGATTTTTAAGGAGTAATGACAGAATGACATAATAGCACCTGATTCCCCATAGACACTGCTTCTGACAGTATAATAAGCTTCACAAGAGATTGAAACTCCCTAATCATGTCTTGCTTTTCACCTCCAGGCCTTCACACGGGCTGCTGTCTTTGCTGAGAAAGCCTTTTCTCCCCTGAATTTCTCTTAAGTCCAACTACCTGCCCCCCCCCCCTTTCCTCCTTCAGGACTGAGCTATATAGTCACTGCCTTGTTAATATCACTTTGCCCACAGTTAACCCTTGTCTCAGATCATGTGAAGAAGAAGAAATCTGTCTTAGAGAAACAAAGGGATGTTCTTTTCAGCCATGCTTGTGATGCCTAACAATTGCTTATCTTTGAATAATGTCCCAACTCCAGGATGATTCTATCTTTAGCAAATGTAGATGACACAATTATGAGAGTTAAATGATCAAGACTAATGCCTGACAAATAAGAAGGCCTGTGTATGTATCATGAAAATATAGCAATGCTTGCAAATACCCAATTGCATTTTTTTTATGATTTGCACATTGAGCGAATATATCAATTAGTTTTGTCTCTATGGCTGTGATGGCTCATGCTGTGGGAGTGAGAAACATTCTTGTTCACATATTTTCATGATGGATCCCCAGGGCCTGAAGGACAGCTCACCTTAGCTCAGATTGGATCCTGGCACCGTATGGTAGGGGCTATATCATGAGGGAAACTGGTTTCTCATGAAACAGACCACAGTATGTGTCTGTCTGTCTACTTGAAGGAAAAAGTGATTCAGAATGATAAAATCAACATGCCTGAGAACTCAGTTTTAAATATATATATGTAATTTTTAAAAATAAATGAATAAATGAAATGGTTCCCCCATTGAATGCCGTGGATTTGTTTCTGTCCACCCATCTTGCCAAAACTGAGATTTTAAATCTTAATGACTCCAACCCTCCCTTTTTATCCTGCCCTTTCTAAATATTTTGTAAACTACTCATATAAAACCTTTCACATTTACTCCCTTTCTCCATTCCTAGAGCATCGGAGTTGATCCAGCAGCACTCATTTCTTTAAACAGGTCCTTGCGCTTTGCGCCATGTGCGCTTAACCCACTGCCCTACCGCCTGGCCCCTGTTCATTTCCTCTAATTCTCTTACTCTCACATCTCTGGTGACTCACAACTTCTCCTACCTTCAGTCTCTCTGACTCCAGCCTGCCATTCTCCATACAGTGATATTTATTCCTCCCCAAATAGCTCTTATCATATTACTCTCTGACATAGAAAATTTATGGAGTGCTCATGTCTTCAACATGGGAAACTTCACATATTTGTCACAGATTTTAGTGAAGACACATTGCCTGGTTTTTACCTTACTCATTTTCTCTCCTCTATTGAAACCTTATGGTTTAAGCTTCCATAGCATTCTCCCACGCTTTTCCATTTCCTGAGTTTTAACCATTCTCTTTCCTTTTTTTCTAGAAAGTCCTTCTGCCCCAATTTTGCCTGTGAAAATAATGCTGTCTCACAAAGGCCACCTCAAAGTGATTTTCTCCATAAAATCTTTCCTCATGAATTCATCCTTCCCCAGGTCCAAAGGCTGTAATTTCTTTATGTTTGTTTCTCCGTGGTCCTTTGTACATTTGTTTACAAACTTGTTCTTATGTTATCATATATGAGGAGTTTTGTTTTCTCCTCCTGGAAATGTAAAGTCTGTTGTACTCTAAGCATCTTGTCTGAAGGTAAGCACAGTGGTTTCAATCCCAATAAAGACTTGTTCGTGAACTGAATATATATACATATATATATATATATATATATCCATGTAAAGCTTTATGTCATAGAAATGTAGTTAGAATTATATAAGTCTAATTTATAATAAACCTATGTCTTTTGCCAATTGAGTGTGGCTTTTTAGGTGTCTCTAGCATAAATGCCTCTACTCAATATGGAGAAATTTTCTTTGTATGCATATTCAAGATCAGAGTTGCTCTATGCCTTCCAACTACCAGAGGACCAAAACTAGACAGGATCTTAACAGGATACTGCCTTGTATTGATAACTGCTTTGGGGCCTCAGGCTGACATATTTACCAGCTTTCCAATTTGGATGTAATTTCTTTTTTAGGACCTAAGGGTTTCTGCAGTGTTTAGGGAGTTAGGCAGCCACCTTTAATTAGAAAAAGGTCAAGATAGTCAACATATGCTAAGGTTTGTGAGATTTGCAATAGAGTTCGGGAGGAAAATGTGTACATAAAGGAAGAGTTTTTTTTTTTTTTTTTTTTTACCTTTCTTATGTTATTTCCCTGGTCACTGGGAGGAAAGGAGATCAGAGAATTTTGTGCTTGCTGAGCACAGGACCCTGTGTAGAGTCAGTGGGTTTGCTGGGAAGTTTGTTGGCTAGAATAGCAAGTGTTCTGTGCAAGATCTCCATGAAATTTAAAACTGTTCAAATGAGGAACAAATGGTACTTGAGAGACATAACGGTTTTGCAAGTATGTATTGTTAATTATTTCTTAAAATTAGGGTTTAGAGCCACATTTGATCCAATAATTCTTAACCTTAATAAAAACGGTATGTTGCACAATTCCCACCAGAAAGTTGAGAGGTATCTGGAGCCCAGAAGACAGGTTTGGCTCACAGCACAAAAGGCCCTTGACTCCCAGAGGCAGTATTTTTCTTTGAAAATTATGAAGCCCTTCAAATTTCGTTAATAAATCTGCTTGAAGTAGGAATGGAAGCGGAGGAGTACATGCCATGGCAAGCTATGATCTGAAAGCTGGTACCTAATATTCTTGGTTTGCTTTTTCATTCATCTCCAGGTGTTTACTACATTTATACAAAAGGAGACATGGGGAAAAATATCAGTGACATGGAAATCTCAAATTCTCTCTGCAGTGAAAATTACTTGATAAAAAAGTAGAAAACTTTGGGGCTTGTGAAATCAGCAGCACATTTTCACTTAGTAAGGAACATTAACCCCAATACAGATATGAAACCAAAAGGCAATGGGCTTTCCCCTAGTCACTCTGTAGAGACCCAAGAATATTATTAAGATTCGAAACAATTAATTGTCACTAATGGACACACTTATAAAAGAAAATTTACATCAAATCTCTAGTTTGATTTTTCTAGATTTAGGAGTCAGGGAAGATATAAAAATGCATCATTAGAGGATCTCACACCCATGGAAATGCTGAAGTAACAACTTTATAAAACGTAATGTAGAAGATTGTTCTATATTTTTACAAAGGAAATTAGCATTGATAACCATCATTCTGACTGCAGAAGAGAAGGAAATACATCATTTTCATGTGTCCTTATAGCATACCCAATGTATTTGAATCTTTAAAAAAATTTAAATATTTATTTATTCCCTTTTGCCACCCTTGTTGTTTTACTGTAGTTGTTATTGTTGTTATTGATGTCGTCTTTGCTGGATAGGATAGAGAGAAATGGAGAGAGGAGGGAAAGACAGAGAGGGGGAGAGAAAGATAGACACCTGCAGACCTGCCTCACCACCTGTGAAGTGACTCCCCTGCAGGTGGGGACCCGGGGGCTCAAACCTGGATCCTTATGCTGGTCCTTGCGCTTTGCTACCTCCCACTGCACTAGCTACCTCCTGACTCCCATGTTTGAATCTTTTTTATTTATTTATTTATTTATTAGCCACCCTTTATTTTTTTCTTGTCTAGTGTACTTAGGTCTAGGGAAACGTAGGTCTTCTGGATTAAAGGCCAGGACTGGCAATGTCTTAATTGACCCCAGCAAGCAGGAGCTGTGGATTAAAAAAAAAAGTATTTTGTTAGTTTATTGATTTCATAAGCTATAAGAAGAGAGCAAAAAGTGAGAACCAGAGCATCACTCTAGCAATTGTATTGTTGGGGATGGAGCTGAGAACCTCGTTTTTTTTGTTTATTTGTTTTTGTATTTTTAAATCCGTATTTGAATCTTAATGACATTTTGAGACAATAACTCAGCTTCCCAAAACTGTAACATTGGGAGCAAACTATCTGGCATATAAGATCAGTGTTCATTCCATCGATTGCTACTGTAAATGTCCTCAGTGAAGGTATTCCTTTATGCATTTAACATTTCACTTTAAGATAATAACCTATTGATCCCAATGAATACATAAAAGTGATGACAATATAATGCAATTACTATTTTTATTATTTCCAATGCATCTGATCTGGTAAGCATCAATTTCTGTATTTTGCATGGTATGCTATAATGAACTTCATAGAAGAATTATGTTTCTGTCAAATGCTTCATTTCATTTTGTATGATACAAGAGAATGACCAAAGATTTGAATATATATAATTCCACTGAAAACAAAGGGAAAAGAAAGGACAATACCATAACACTGCTCCATCACCAGTGCTGTCTATGATGCTCTTATATGCTGCCAGAAATTGAACCTGGGGTGTTGTTTTCGATGGGTTATGTTGTTTTCACCAGGCTGGCTTCACGGGTGGGTAACAGATGACCAGGGACTCATGGTTGAGCTGTAGGCAGTATCTCTTTATTCATGCAGGACGCAGCACAATCTAAGACGAGCTAAGTTAAACTCAAAATATAGTACCCTAAAACTCACAATGCTGTCTTTATATATACTTGCCAAGTAGGGTGGAAACAGGATGTGACATAGAGAGGGTGGAGAGAAAAGTGACTGGTGAAAATCAGAGTGTGACAAAGAAGGGGCAGAGCAGGCGAGAATCCTATCACTGAACCACAATGCCCTGGAGGGAGGGTGGAACTTGTTAACAGTGGTTATGTAAATAGAATAGTGTTAAGCAGGGGGGATTTAAACCAAATGAAACAGAAGGGGTCTCATGCATACCAACAATTCCCCCTTTCTTTTTAACTAATGGCCATTGTGGGGTGAACAGAAACCTATATCGTACAGGCATTTTCAAAAGAACTGGCATAAGACATGGAAAACAAAATAGGCGAGCAGCAATAATCAGTGTGATGCCAAGGGGAGCTTTTCTTGCCTCAAAGGGCAAGGCCTAGCAGGGGAAAGGGCATTTCTTGCCTCTGGGAACGTTTCATGCCTCTGGGGGCATCTCTTGCCTCTTGGGGCACTTCATGCCTCTGTGGGCATAACCTAATAAGGAGGGGGAGTTTTCTGCCTCTGGGGCAGAGCCTGCAGGCGAGGGTACATGGTTTATAAAGTCTCAAGGCAATTGGCTGAAGTTAGTCTTTGAGAAACACAGCAGCGTGTACCAGTAAGTCCGATGGAGGTGTCAGTCCAAAGTAGCTGACCACAGAAGAAAATGCCAGAGGATGAAACGCTGCACGTCTGTCTCGATGGGGAATGTCAGCCACCAGAATTCTGCTTTTCTGTAGAGAGTGATCTTTGGAGTCTGTGAATCTGTTTCTTCAGGTCGTGCCAGGTCACATCATTGGTTTCCGGGGGCGATGTCAGAGAACAGGGTCCAAATGGATTTCCAGAAATTCTATTTGAGTAGATGCTTTTTCATGTGAAGACTTGACAGCTGAAATTCACTTACTTGTCAAACAAAACTTGTAGCAGATTAGAAGTTTACTATAATTGATAACTCCATTATAATTGGAAGTCCTTTCTAGTATGATTTTAAGGTTGTTTAAACAGTTGAAACTCAATAAAATGTGGAAAGGTAAACAGAAGAACCACGGTTAAAAGCCTCAGGCATGAGAATAATTAACATAATCATTGCACTATCTGCCCCACCCATAACTCATACAGTTTTCAGGATTAAACGTTTCAGATTCATGTCAAGATGTAAAAGAGAAATCAAAGGAGGGAAAAAACAATTTTTTGGATTGTTTCTGGATGTCTCTAGAAATTATGGCTGTGTCCAGCTTTTTTTTTTTTAAGTCAATGTCAAACAAAAATTCAGTCATTCAAATCATTCTCTTATGAAACGCAACTTGAACCAGATTATCAAGATCTCACCATGTAGGATTAAGAATCCCCGGAGGGCGTCCTAGTCCAAAAAGGTCCTCAAAATTCCATTTAGGGTATTTCTGACTGTTCCTGCTGGATTGCTTCAGGCACCCATTTTTAAAAGCGTCTTCCCATTGAAGAAAGAATCCAATCAGGAGAGTAGAACTAACCACGTGTCTCCATACATGGGAACTGCCAGGGTACTCGAGAATGTTCTTCAAATTAGAGTAGTCCTTCTCCATGGGAAACATTCGAGAAGAAGTCCAGAAAGTTCCAGGGGAAATCCCCATGCATATCCCAAGGTCTACGATCACAGTCATAAAGAACCAAACTGTGGCCCTGAGCAAAATGTAGTCCTTTTCCTCAGGAAACATGGGAGAAGGAATCCAGAAAGTCCAAGGAGAAATCTCCGTGCATCTCCCAAGCTCTATGATCCCGGTCATAAGAAACCAAAGTTCCTGGTCAGGGAACCGAAGTGTGGCCCAGAGCAAAATGTTCCAGAGACAGAGAAACTGTCTCATAATGAAACAGTAGAGGCTTTGGCAGACCTCTTCGTAAGTAGAAGAGAAGACCATAGTGCATAGGTAGGCAAAGTCTTCACTTACGCCTCATGCTTGATGCCTCATGTTCTAATGGATGAGCTATCTCCCAGACCTTCATAAAATATTGCTATAGGATTCTGATAAAGTTTCACTCTCTTTTTTCTATGAATGGATGTGTGTATACATCCACAAACATTCACACACAAAATCCAAATTGCATTCTTGTGTGAAGTATATATAAGTGCATATGTATATGCTTTGGGTGAAGTATATATAAGTGCATATGTATATGCTTTGGGTGAAGTATATATAAGTGCATACGTATATGCTTTGTGTGAAGTATATATACGTGCATACGTATATGCTTTGGATGAGGCACAATTTATATTCATTAGTATCCATTATGCATTAAGTATACCCATTCATATTTTCAAAAATTGTGTAGAATATTGCTTTTTTAATTCTGTTTTCATTAAAAAATTAAATATTTAATTTATTTTAATAAGAGATACAGAGAGAGGGAAGAGACACCAGAGCACTGCTCAGCTCTGGCTTATGGTGGTGCTGGGGATTGAACTTGGGACCTTGCAGCCTCAGGCATGTGTCTTTACATAACCATTATGCTATCTCCCCAGCCCTAAACAAACCTTTACTTATGTATTTATTATTGAATAGAGACAGAGAGAAATTGAGAGGGGTGGAGGAGGTAGAGAGAGAAAGATGAAGAGAGACACCTGAAGCCTTGCTTCACCAATTGTGAAGCTTTCTTCCTGCAGGTGAGGACCAGGGACTTGAACCCAGATCCTTGCAGACTGTAATGTGTGTGCTTAACCAGGTGCACCACCACCTGACCCCTAAGAAGACTGTTTTTAATACCATAATGAAGATAGACAATACATCATAGTTACAGATAGTTTTCTTGTCTATATATTTTTTTTCCTGAAGAAGGGACTTTGTGCATGTGCACCTTAACTGCTCTTGCTCACTTTTTCATTCAACTAAAGAGACAGAGTGTGGGAGGCAGAGGAGGAAAAAGGACCACAGCAGCAACTGAGATTCCACTGGTGCTAGGACTATTTCTGTGTTGTGCCAGGAGGTCACTGACATGGCAAGTCCCATGACCTCTGCTCCTCTGTCTCTGGGGCCTTCCTTGTCTTTTTTTTTTTTTTTTTTCCCTCCAGGGTTATTGCTGGGGCTTGGTGCCTGCACTACAAATCCACTGCTCCTGGGAGACATTTCTCCCCCACTTTATAGGGTAGGACAGAGAGAAATTGAGAGAGGAGTGGGAATAGAGAGGGAGAGAAAAAGGCACCTGCTTCATCACTTGGACCCACCTGCAGGTAGGGAGCTGAGAGCTTGAACCCACATTCTTTGCATGGATCCTTGCGCTTCATATGATGTATGCCTAACCCAGTGTGCCACAACCTGGCCCTCTCCTTGTCTTTCTTTTGCTTAAAGACCACAGTCTCATTCCAGATAAAGCCCACATAGATTTTCATTTTCCACTATTGATTAGTTTTGACTGCTCTAGAATTTCATTAGTCTGGAAAGATACAGCATGCAAATTCTTTATATTTCTGTGTCCATCCGTAATGTTTTGAATCCATACATGTTATTCCTTAATAGTACTTTGATGGTTACGTTGTTGAATAGCAATTAAATTAATCAATAGTGCAGTTTGCTTACTCATTTATCGACAGGTAAATCACTTCTTTCCAGTGTGGAGATAATCTGCAGACTATGAGCATTCTTTCACATGTATGTGTGAACATATGTTTTCATTTCTATTTGGTACATTTCCAAGAGTGGAAATTCCATTATTCAGAAATTGTTTATTTAAATTCACAAGACACACCAGAAGTTATTTTTAGGTACTCCAAAGTAGCTTTCCTGCTTACACTCCTTGCACTGTGTAATCACTTCAGTGGCTCTACATATTAATCAAAACTTGATATTGTCAATATTTTTAGTTTCAGCAAGTTCATTGGTATTTCCTGTGGTTTTCATATTGACTTACCCAGTATCTAATGTGATTGAGTCCCTTTTCATGTTCTTTGGCATATTGCAGGAAAACAAAAAGACTTTAGACAGAATTCAACACAGAACATTCAAACACATTCTAATTTGAGAAAGGTCATTGGACAAACAATCCAGAAAAGAGGGCAAATGAGAGATTCCTCTTTTCTGTCCTGCCTTTATTCTCTACTTTTTGCTTCTCCTAGTCCCCTTTTAATTTTTCTTTTTCTTTTTTATATTTATTGATTTTCCCTTTTGCTGCCCTTGTTTTTTGTTGTTCTTGTAGTTATCATTTTATTAATGTCATCATTGTTAGATAGGACAGAGAGAAATGGAGAGAGGAGGAGAAGAAAAAGAGGGGGAGAGAAAGACAGACACCTGCAGACCTGCTTCACCGCCTGTGAAGCGACTCCCCTGCAGGTGGGGAGCCGGGGACTCGAACCCGAACCCGGATCCTTAAGCCGGTCCTTGCGCTTCGTGCCATGTGTGCTTAACCTGCTGTGCTACCACCCGAGACTTCCTCTTTTTCTTTTTTTTTTTTTTTATTGTTTGGTGAATGGTTTACAGTACAGTTGTGGGCACGTGGATATAATTCCCTGTTTTTCCATGACAAGTGTTTTCAAAACACTCTCACCCCCAGAATAGATCCTTTTAACTTTGGTGGAATATTGTTCAAGTTTTGTTCATTTGAAAATCAGTTTTGAAATGAATCGATTTTGAATTTGCCTGGTTATTATGAACTGTTTACATGATCTGGATAAAGCTTTGCAGTTTTTTACTAGGATGTGGCTTTCGTCTTTTTCTTTTCACAGTTGTCTTTTTGTTTTGTTTTGTTTGTTTTTGTTTTTTTCTCTAGAATTATCACTAGGGCTTGAAGCTGCACTATGAACCCACTGCTCCTGGAGGCCTCTTTTCCTTCTTTTCTTTCTTTCTTTCTTTCTTTTTTTCTTTAATTCTTTTTTTTTTTGATTTTTAAAAATTTCTTTATTTGGGGATTAATGTTTTATTATTATTATTTTTTTATTTAAGAAAGGATTAATGAACAAAACCATAGAGTAGGAGGGGTACAACTCCACACAATTCCCACCACCCAATCTCCATATCCCACCCCCTCCCCTGATAGCTTCCCCATTCTCTGTCCCTCTGGGAGCATGGACCCAGGGTCATTGTGGGTTGCAGAAGGTAGAAGGTCTGGCTTCTGTAATTGCTTCCCCGCTGAACATGGGTGTTGACAGGTCGGTCCATACTCCCAGTCTGCCTCTCTCTTTCCCTAGTAGGGTGTGCCTCTGGGGAAGCTGAGCTCCAGGACACATTGGTGGGGTCTTCAGTCCAGGGAAGCCTTGCTAACATCCTGATGGCATCTGGAACCAGTGATTGAAAAGAGAGTTAACATACAAAGCCAAACAAAATGTTGAACAATCATGGACCCAAAGCTTGGAATAGCGGAGAGGAAGTGTTAGGGAGGTACTCACTGCAAACTCTAGTGTACTTCTGCTTTCAGGTATATATTTTGCAGTAGTTTATGGATACATGTGCACATAAGCTCTCTCTCACAGAAACTGGTGTATATCTAGGTTTTGGGACTTTGTTAGAAAGTGAACCACCTGAGATGAAATTAGAGTGTACTATGAAAGGAAAGGTCTCACCCGAGTAATGAAGCTGAAGGGTTGTCATTCCACACGTGAAGTCTCTGGACACAGTCTGAGGTGAAGCATGTTGAGGTGGCAATCGTTGCGTTGGTTAGGTTGTGATCGGCGGATGCAATATTATTTGATATGGATTGAGAGAGGCATACGGGAAAGTGGGCCCTATCCAAGGGTTCCAGGACTGGGGGAAGTAGGGGCTCTATAGTGGAGATGTGAGGTTCCTGCTGTCTTAGGGTTCAAAAAGACAATCGATAGTTAATGTTATCATCACATTATTTGGTAGTTGGGTTAACTTTGAAAAGTCCTTTTGTTAGGGTTTTCTGTATCTTGTATATAGCTGTGCTATTGGATGCTTCTAATCTACTTGGTCTAGGCTTTTGAGAGAGTCCGCATATCAAATACACAGTCTATATATTAAAAAGATTCAGTTTGTGTTTTGAGAAACTTTGAGACATACAATTGATTTTCCCCCTCTCATATTAATTAACTACTGATTTATATGTCTAAATTTTGCTAGGAGTGTACATAAACACCATTCCCACCACCAAAAGACTGTGACCCATCCCTCCCACCCACTCCCACCCCCCACTGGCCCAGGAAGCTGCATGTCTACCCCTCACCACAGGGATTTTACTTTGGTGCCCTACTTACAATTTGGTCAGGTCCTGCTTTTAGTTTCCCTTTCAGATCTTCTTTATAGGACAGAAAAATTGAGAGAAGAGTGGAAGATAGAGAGGGGGAGAGAAAGATAGGCATCTGCACACCTGCTTCACCACTTATGAAGTGACTCCTCTGGGATCCTAGGCTCCTTGTGCTTAGTACTATGTGCACTTAATCCGGTGTACTACTGCCTGGCCCCCTTTTCACAGAATTATATAGAGCATAATTTAAAAATATTTGATTCTAAGTAACTTATCAAAAATTTCTGTATACTTATTCCCTCTGGATGTCTGCTTAAAATGTTGCTTACCACTTGGTTGTAAATATATCCTTTCAATCTGTAAAGTGTGTATATATCTTGACTTAGATTCTTTCCCATTACAAAGTAAAATTTATGTGCGTGTGTGTGTGTGTGATAGAAGTTCAGATTATTATACTTTAAGGATTTACTTATTCATTACTAAGAAGGAGAGAGGAGGAGGAGAGAGAGAGAGAGAGGGAGGAATCAGAACATTTCTCTGGCAAATGTGAAAGAATTCAAACTCAGGAACTCATTTTACAAGTTCATTGTTGTATGGGCTGGACCGCCTCCCAGGCTTCTATATTATTATTTTGTATGTGATGTCAGGGATTCCAATCCAAGATTTTGTGCGTGGGTGGGTAGGTAGGTTATGCATGGGTGGGTTGTTGGTCTGCTTCTAAATTCTGCTTCTAAGACCCCTTCTGTTTCATTGGTTTAATCCCCCCTGCTTAACACTGTATTCTATTTACATAACCACTGTTAACTAAGCACCGCCCTGCCTGCAGGGCATTGGTTTAATCCTCATTGTTTTGCAAGCTTTTTCCTTCTCCCCACCCCCAAGCCTACGTACATTCTCTTTGGACCTGACGCTTCTGCCTCAGGATACATAAGGACAGGATTGTGATTAGAGATAGCTTAGACTGTACTGCGCTCCACATGAATAAAGACTGAACTACATACCACTCAGCCATGAGTCCCTGGTCGTCTCTCTCTCCCGTCCGCGAAGCTAGCCTGACAGTGGGTGAGTTAAGTCAATTCTCTGGTGTAATTTTCATTTAAAAATATTTATTTGCCTCCAGTGTTAATGCTAGTGCTAGGTGCTCACATGACACCAATATTCCTAAAGACCATTTTAAATTTTTCTTCTGTTTTATTTGATAAAGATTGAGTGACAGAAATACACAAGGACAGACAGACAGCGAGGGAGATACCACTGTTTGACTGCTTTGTGAACTAGGGGCTTGAACCCATCCACATACAAAGGGACATGTGCTCTATCAGCTGAGTGATTACTAGCCCCTCATTTTTATTTTTAGAATGTACTGTGTCCCAGTTCACATGGACACAACTCTCTGATGTGCTGCTAGGAATCAAATCAGAGTATCATTCTTAAAGGGCACTTCTCTACCACAGAGCAACTTCACAGTGCTTTATTAATTTTAATCTGGATACTATTAATTTATATTCATTCATTCATTCATTCATTCATCCATCCATTTTTGTTGCAACTGGGACTTCACTGCAGCAGCCTGTGTTTTTCAGATATAAAGAAAGAATCAGAGATACAAAAGGAGAATACCTCAGAACCAAAAATCTCACCTTACCCCAATTCTGTTGGGACTGGGCTTAAACCTGGGTTGCACATAAGGCAAAGTAGAAGTTCTTCTAGTTGAATTCTCTGTTGGCCATAATCTGGAAATTTTTTAAATTCTTTTCTTTTCTTTGTTATTTTACATTGGCTCTTATGGTCAAAATTAATTAATTTTTTTTATTGTGTACTATATTTCCTGAATCTACTGTGTTTATCTTCTGTATACCTGTAGTGACGCTAATAGTGTATCAGTGTAATTTCAGATTTCTTTCCTTGTGGAACTCTGATCACATGACCAAGATATTTCTTGTTCTTCTTTTTGTGATCTCTGTGGTTCCTGGTATTCTGTTTCCTTTTTTTGTTTGTTTGTTTGTTTGTTTTCACTGAGATTTTCGCTATCTTTTCATTTATTTCAACTTGGTGTATTTTTTTCATTGCTGAGTATTTCTGGTTTACTTTTTAAGGTTGGTCCTTGCCTGCTGGGACATTTTAATGACAGTTGCCTGTCTTAATCACCTTGACCTGCCATAACAAAGCACAAGGATCTGACAAGTTTAAACCACAGAATTTTTGCACATAGTTTTGGAAACCGGAAGCTCAAGATCAGGCTATCAGTACAATTAAGCTCTTATGTGAACTTTTAGGTTTGCAACCCACAACCTTCTTGCTTTATCTTCAGATAACAGGGAGAGAATGTGAGTGTGGTGGAACCAGGCTGTCTGGTAACTCATAAATCGGCTAATTCCATCTGACCAGGGGCTCATTCATATAACTGATTTGAATTAGAAATTACCTCCTAGTGACCTCATATCCAGTTACCACATTGGATGTTAGGAATTTGGGGGAACACAGGTACATTCAGTATATTTCACTGTTTTAAAATCCTTGTTAGAGGGGGTCAGGCACTAGGGCATTGGCTTAAGTGCACATGGCATGAAGCTCAATGACCAGCTCAAGGATCCCAGTTTGAGTCCCTGGACTCCCCATCTGCAGGAGGAGTCTCTTCACAAGTGGTGAAGCAGGTCTGCGGGTGTTTTTTCTCTCCCCCTCTCTGTTTTCCCTTCTTCTCTCAATTTCTCTCTGTCTTTTCCAACAACAATAGCCAATAACAACAATAGTAATGACAACAACGATAAACAACAAGAGCAACAAAAGGGAAAATGGCCTGTAGGAGCAGTGGATTTGAGTGCAGGCACTGAAGCAAAAAAAAAAAAAAACTTGTTAGATAATATTGGGTTATTGAAAAAGTTATGATACATTATTGCTTTGGAAAAAAAAAACCACCATGACTTTTCCAACAATCTAATATAATTTCTGTCATTTCAAGAATGGCAATTTTGATAGTCTTTTTTCCTTATAGTCTAACAGCTGTCAGAGTAGTTTTGGATTCTATCTTCAGCACTATTGGTACTAATCTATGATATCCTAGATTCTGTTGAAGTCATTTATTTACCATGCAGTAAACCTATTCAGTCCCAGAACACATCCTATGAGTTTTGTTGCCATTTGTTGAAAGAAAAAAATCTATTTTTTCCAGTTCTTTGTATTTTGTTAGTATTTGTTTCATCCTCCAAGTAAATTTTTAGTTCTTGAGAGGGAAGAAACTGAGTATTAAATTACTGACCATCATTCAGTCTGTGAAATGAATGGATTCAGTGAAAACTGTCTGTCTCTCCAATGTGTAAACTTGTATAAATTCTACATAGAATGGCCAAAATTATTCTTTCTTACTCCATAAAACCTACTATCCTCCCTTATAAAACCAAGAATATGTACATTAAAAATAAAATATGTGTGGTCCGGGAGGTGGCGCAATGGTAAAGCTTTCGACTTTCAAGCATGAGGTCCCAAGTTCGATCCCTGACAGCACATGTGCCAGAGTGATGTCTGGTTCTTTCTCTCTCCTATCTTTCTCATAAATAAATAATAAAATAAAATAAAATATGTATTTACGGTGGTTGTATATATAGATTTACTGGGAGAAAATATCTCTATACAATTGTAGTTTAAAAAAATGAGTATTCAATCATATGATTGAATTCATCAAAATAAACATTCAGTATTTTTTTGAATATCAGTTGGAGATTTCACTGACTTCCTGAAGTATGATCTATAACTTGGTGACCCCATGTGTATCTCAACCCTTGATTCGAATTATTATCAAGTAGTTACATGTCAGCTGTATGAATTCTGTCATCATTCCTTCTAGCTAAGTCAATCTTAGTAGATATCCAGGTAATATAAATTATATTAGAATTTCTAATAAAATATAAATTATATTAGAATTGTTTCTATCTCTACAATGTGTGTGGCTATTGGATAATATCTTTGAGTTATATTTATTAAATCTATCAAATTTTCATGTTGAACATTTTAGAATAGATTCTAGAATATTTTCCTTTGTGCCTTGATTATGTTTAATTCAAGTACATATGTGCATATATAGACACATAAGTCATATACATAATTATATGAATACATTTAACATATATTAGAAGTTTATTTACTTATTTTAATTCCATTTCTTTTATTTATGCTTTGGAACTACTTCTTTTCTCTTGATCTAAGTGATAAGAGAGTATGATGGTATAAAATGACCTACTCTGGGGCTGAGAGTGTTTTGCAAACACCTATCATGATAAGATGGAAAATTATACCCATGTGCCAACAACAGTACTAGAAACCATTAACTGAACAATAACAGAGAAAAGAAGAAAATAAAAGCTGACTAGGAGAAGCACAGAATAGAGATTAAAGGCAGGACAGGAAGCATGAATCTCTCTTGGCATTCTATTCTGGCTTCTTTGCTTCTCCAATGACCTTTCTCAAATAGATGCTCACATAATTAGAATGTGTTTGTATGTTCTGTGTTGAATTCTGTCTCAGATCTTTTTGTTTTCCTGCAGTATTCCAACCAGCTATTTCTAAATTACTATTTCCACTGTCTAGATGGCTGTGCTACATCATTTATATGGTCTTATTTGAATAGTACAATCAAATAATTACATAACTAGAGAGAAAAAAGAACAGAGGGTAATTCTTCTGCCAGTCTCTGATTTCATACATATCTCATCCCTTGGTGCTCAGAAAGCTGAATTTTCAAATTCATACCACTTCTTCAGGTCTCTGGGTTTGATTAATAATAATTGTCAGTCCATTAAAATGGATTATGATGATTCCCAAGAAATTGGTTGTTAACATAATTAACAGCTGGCTTTACTTTCAAGACATTAATCAAAAGAGCAAGTTGCTGGAAATGACCAGGTTTTCACAAATGTTGCTAATTAGCAAAGCCATTGAAGTTTTGTGACAGTGATCTCTGATGCTGTTATCTGCATGAGTGTATCACAGCTTTAAATGCCGCCAATGTGATGTGTCTTCTCAAGTTGATTAAACCATAGACATTTGAACCAGTTGGTCTTAAAAGAAACAGACTGTGTTTTGACTTTATTTTTGGAAAGAATAGGGTATAAAATTGCAAAATGACCATGTTGCACGTTGTGTAATAGTTTCCATTCGTAAGTCATAAGTATAGTTCATATATGATAATTATTCATGTATTGTTTCACTATAACCTAACAAATTTTGTTGCAAAAGTCATATTGCTTTAAGTAACAGGACTTTTCTGTTACTCCTCATATCAAATATTAGTCATGTCTGTGAGTAATGGAAGTCACACATGAAAGAAATCAAAACCGAAAAAAAAAAAACTGCAAAGAAAATTTCCAACAATCACTCCTACTTTCACCAAGAAACATCTCAGACTACTTGTTCCCAATATCTTTATGGGTCTATGGGGTTTTGTTTCTTTGTTTGTCTGTTTTTAATCTTGTATTTATTCACATGTAATTAAATATTGTCATGTGATGTTTCCCATTTATTTTTCTTTGTATTTTATTTGATAAGACAGAGGAAAATTGAGAAGGGAGCAGGTGGTAGAGAAGGAGAAAGAAAAAGACACCTGCAGACCTGCTTCATAATTTGTGAGGAATTCCCTCTGTGGGTGAGGAGTGGAGGCTCGATCTGGAATCCCTTCATGTGGTTGTGTGTAATCATTTGAGTCTACTCCCCAGCCTCCACTTGAAGTTTCTCTGTCAAGTTATAGAATTAATTAATAAGATGACGCTTAATTTGCATGAGTTGTTCCATAAACAGGGTAATTTTTTAAAATGTCATTTACTTATTTATTTAACCACCCTTTGTTGTCACTGGGATTTTGCCACTTTAGGTCAGCTTTTCCAGAGAGAGAAAGAGAAAGAGAGAGACCCAGCCAATCACAGCATCTAGGCTTCCCCTATTGGTAAAGTTCTCTTATGTGGTATGCCAAGGGCTTAAATTTAGGTAGCACACACAGAAAAGCAAAGATCCTTCCAGAGGAGCCACCTGAGAGTCTCCAAAAGACATTTAGTCATTTCACCTACTTCTTGTAGAGTTAGAGTCATGGATTTAAATTTTACTTGTTTATCTGTTTATTCATTCATGCCACCAGGAATCACTGTATAAGGAGTCCTCTGTGCCTGGTGACCATTTCCTTTATTTATTTTTTCTTTTTCTTTGACAAAAGAAACAGAGAGAAAGGAGGGGAGGGAAGGAGGGGCAGGCAGAGAGAGGGAAAGAAACCTGTATCACTGTTTCACTCAAGAAGCTTCCTGCTTGTCTGTGGGGACAAGGGACTTGAAACCAGGTACTTACACATAGTAATTTGTGTGCTCTATAGGCTGCACTGACACCTGGCCCCATGAATTTAACTTTTAAGTATAATACAGCAGTAAGTATCAAAGTCACTGAAATCTCTCTTTTAGGTCCTCCTGCTTGATTTTCTTTGTCTGGATCAGAAAGCAGGGTTCCTTCTATTTCTGGTGAGATAGCATGATTTAATAAATAAAAGCACCAAACTCAGTTACATTTGAATTTCAGATAAATAATGAATATGTTTTTAATATAAGCAAGGCCCATGTAATATTTAAGGTATATTAATAATGCATAGGTCATACATATTCCAAAAAAATTATCTGAAATTCATTCCTAGCGGAGTATTCTATATTTCACCTAGCAATTTTCAACCAAAATGTTTCTTACATATTGTGAATACAAATAATACCCACATCCCACCCCAAACCCATCTCCTAATCCCCCAGTATCTGTGAGATCACCTGCATACAGAGGAGAAAGTTGAGGGTGGAATTCAAGTTCCTAATCAGCTCATGTTAATGTGAGGAGATTATCCAGAGTCATGCAATTGGCTCTCATATCCTCACAAGTCTTAGAAGTAACGGGAAAATAAAGGGTAAATCAGAAAGATGAAAGTAAGAGGTTGACTACACCCATATTTTGTTGTTCTTGAGTGTGAAGGAAGAAGCCATGGAAAACAAGCGACTTTTTGAATTTGGGAAAAGTTAGAAAATGTGTTCACACCTGAAAATCTCCTGTCAAGATTTTAGCCCTTCCAGCAGCAGAATTTTATTCCAGGTAGACCCTTGTTAAACCTCTGATCTTTAGAACTATAATATATAATGGTTGTGGTTTTTCAAAGCCTCTAAAGTTGTATGTGGTTTTTTTTTTTTTTTAATTTGATCGTTTTTGTTTTTGTTACTGTTGGTGGTGGTGGTACTATTAACAAAGTCATGCGTGTGTTTTCATGAAGCCTTTGGTGAGCATTGAGCTGTAAGGGAGATAGGATCCCCTTAATCCTCATCCTGTGGTAATTCTCTGAAAGAGGATAGACATTCTAATCCAGGACCTAGAAAACACACTTCCTGGAAGCTCCCTGGGTTTAGGCATCTTCCTGCTGTCACCCTCTGTCATTTCTGATTTAACCTGCCTGGGAACACTGAACAGAGTGCTCTGAGTGTTGGAAAGCTGACGTTGTTTTGTTCTTCTGTTAGTGATTGCATGTGAACGGCTTGAGGAGCAAGGAAACTTTAACTCAAGCAATCAGCATCTTATAGCATTAGTCATGAACTGAACTCAAATCAGAAGATTCCACTTGGGAGTCAAGCTACAAAGTAAATCAAAGATAGCTGAGATAAGCAACTGTTCTGCACAACAAACTTTCTTAGTCTGAGCTGACAGTGAGGCCAGTCCTCAGTGTGCACATTGGTACAAAGACCCTGTTGTTAAATGTGATGTATTTGCCTGCATTTATTGTTATGGGGAACATTAGTAGGAAAAAAAAAAACACAGGTGACTTTATTGGAGAGCTGTGACATTGAAGAAGACAACATGATACATTCATGTGGTAGTCATTTTACTGAGAGTACTTCACAGCCCACAGGTTATCATTTGGGGGAGAGGGGGTTTTGTCGTTCACCTTAACTGTTCTTGTTTCTCAGAGTCCACATCAAATCAAAGTAGGAGAGATGGATGGAGTGGTAGTTAAAACAGAGCTCTCAAACACAAGATGTTCAAAGTCGGTATGGGAGGCAGGCTTATAAACAAATTATAGCAATACAAGGTGATAAATGTTCTTACAGGGTAACACACAGGAAGCTGGGGGAGTCCTCCACAGGGAGCAATCCATGTCCAGAGGCTTTCATGAGAAAGCAGTATTTGGCATAAAAGCGGAAGGATGAGCAGGGATTTTCAGGCACTCATACGGCTATGTTAGGATATAGAAAGGATTTACACGGGGCAAGTGGAAGCGATGATTAATTTTTTTTTTAATTTTTTATTCAAGAAAGGATTAATTAACAAAACCATAAGGTAGGAGGGGTACAACTCCACACAATTCCCACCACCCAATCTCCATATCCCACCCCCTCCCCTGATAGCTTTCCCATTCTCTATCCCTCTGGGAGCATGGACCCAGGGTCATTGTGGGTTGCAGAAGGTAGAAGGTCTGGCTTCTGTAATTGCTTCCCCACTGAACATGGGCGTTGACTGGTCAGTCCATACTCCCAGTAGGGTGTGTCTCTGGGGAAGCTGAGCTCCAGGACATATTGGTGGGGTCTTCAATCCAGGGAAGCCTGGCCAACATCCTGGTGGCATCTGGAACCTGGTGATTGAAAAAGAGAGTTAACATATGAAGCCAAACAAATTGTTGAGCAATCATGGACCCAAAGCTTGGAATAGTGGGGAGGAAGTGTTAGGGAGGTACTCACTGCAAACTCTAGTGTACTTCTGCTTTCAGGTATGTATTTTGCAGTAGTTTATGGATACGTGTGAACATAAGCTCTCTCTCACAGAAACTGGTGTATATCTAGGTTATGGGACTTTGTTAGAAAGTGAACCACCTGAGATGAAATTAGAGTATACTATAAAAGGACAGGTCTCACCCGAGTAATGAAGCTGAAGGATTGTCATTCCACACGTGAAGTCTCTGGACACAGTCTGAGGTGAAGCATGTCGAGGTGGCAATCGTTGAGTTGGTTAGGTTGTGATCGGCGGATGCAATATTATTTGATATGGATTGAGAGAGGCATACGGGAAAGTGGGCCCTATCCAAGGGTTCCAGGACTGGGGGAAGTAGGGGCTCTATAGTGAAGATGTGAGGTTCCTGCTGTCTTAGGGTTCAAAAAGACAATCGATAGTTAATGTTATCATCACATTATTTGGTAGTTGGGTTAACTTTGAAAAGTCCTTTTGTTAGGGTTTTCTGTACAGTATCCAGTATCTTGTATATAGCTGTGCTATTGGATGCTTCTAATCTACTTGGTCTAGGCTTTTGAGAGAGCCCACATATCAAATACACAGCCTATATATTAAAAAGATTCAGTTTGTGTTTTGAAAAACTTTGAGACATACAATTGATTTTCCCCCTCTCATATTAATTAACTAGTGATTTATATGTCTACATTTTGCTAGGAGTGTACATAAACACCATTCCCACCACCAAAAGACTGTGACCCATCCCTCCCACCCACTCCCACCCCCCACTGGCCCAGGAAGCTGCATGTCTACCCCTCACCACAGGGTTTTTACTTTGGTGCCCTACTTACAATTTGGTCAGGTCCTGCTTTTAGTTTCCCTTTCAGATCTTCTTAGTCAACTTCTGTTGATGAGTGGGATCATCCCATACTCATCTTTATCTTTCTGACTTAGTTCACTTAACATAATTCCTTCTAGCTCTGTCCAAAACCTCACAAACACTAAAGCAGGTATCTCTCTTTCTCTTTCCTTCTCTCTCCCCGCTTCCTTATACTTTCTCGCTATCTCTATTTAATAAATACATTAATTAAATGAAATGACTATTTTAGCTCAATTTGTTATATTCTGGAGTGAGTCTGATTTGGGAATTGTAGGGGTCAAAATGATACTTTTTTAAATTTTGTTTTTACTGTATAAACATAATAGAAAGTCTCTATCTCCATATATATATATATATATATATATATATACATATACATACATATATATATATATATATATATATATTCCTAGAGAAGGAATTTGAAATCACCTGGCTATCTCTGGTCCATTTCACTGTGACCAAAAGATAGTGAAATGCAAGTGACCTGTAATAAGTAGCACTTAGGTTCAGAGGGTAGAGTTCTTTTTTGGTATTTCTTCTGAACAAGGAAAAGAAATTGAAGGCATTATTTGTAGTAGTTGAACTGATGTTCCCACAAAGAGAAGAAAAGAAAAATCATGGAAAAAAACAAACAAACAAAAACCCACATCCAGTGCAGTGGTGGAGGCAAAGATAGAGCTCAGAGAAACATTAAATCAATGGAGAAAACCTCTTCTGTTAACTTTAAACCCAAAGCAGCACTTCCCCTCCTCTGTCCCTTCACAAAGGGACACTGTCTGTCTGCCTACCATGCATCTCTGCATTTTCTAAGTAACATTCTAGGGAGGCCAGGTGGTAGCTCACTGGATTAAGTGCACATAATACAAAGCACAAGGATCTGGGTTTGAGCTGCCAGCTCCCTACCTGCAGGGAGGTCACTTCACAAGCAGTGAAGCAGGTCTGCAAGTGTCTATCTTTCTCCCTCCCTCTCTTACCCTCTTCTCTCAATTTCTCTCTGTCCAGTCCAATAAAAATGGAAAAGAAAATGGCCTCCAGCAGCAGTGGACTCAGCACTGAGGCCCAGCGATAATCCTGGAGGGAAAAGAAAAGTAAAAAGTAACTTTCTGTTTCTCTCCTTTTTTTCTTCCCAACACTATTGTTCTCTAAATGTACCCTGCTTACTAATTTGTTGACTTGTGACTAGCCCAGTTTCACTGCCTTCCTAATAGACATTCCCTCTCAAGGGTCCTTGTTTATGGTACATGCTTATCTTATTCAGTCATTTGTACACTCAGCACTTCCTTCCATGAGGTGGCTCAATGGGTAGGGTACCTTCCTGCATGAGGCCCTGGCTAAATCATATATAATAAAATTTAAAATACTTCCTGGGAAATTTAGTAATAACTTCCTTGCTGAGCTAAAAAGAAAGGGGTTGGGAAGACTGTTGGGAGGCAGGGAGACAAAGAGATTGGAAAATACAGCCACTTTTTTCTTCATCGTTTTATTGGGGGTGGGGTCATGGTTTACAGAACAGTTGTTGACACACGGGTATCATTTATTTTTTCTTTCTTTTTTTTCTTTTTTGGCTCCAGGGTTATTGCTGGGGCTCAGTGCCTGCACCAGGAATCCACTGCTCCTAGAGGCTATTTTTTTTCTCTTTTGATGTTGTTGTTGTTGTTTTATTAATCATTGTTGTGGTTATTATTATTGTTATTTGCTGTCATCATTGTTGAATAGGACAGAGAGAAATGGAGAGAGAAAGGGAAGACAGAGGGGGGAAAGAAAGATAGATACCTGCATGTTGGTGTGCATGAGACCCCTTCTGTTTCATTTGGTTTAAATCCCCCCTGCTTAACACTATTCTATTTACATAACCACTTCATTCTATTTATATAACCGCTGTTAACAAGCACCTCCCTCCAGGGCATTGGTTCAATCCCCACTGTTTCATGATATGTTTTTGCTCCACCCCCCCTCCTTGTCACACCCTGATCCTCTCCTTGTCACACTCTGATTGTCACCAGTCACTTTTCTCTCCACCCTCTCTATGTCACACCCTGTTTTCACCCTACTTGGCAAGTATATATAAAGACAGCATTGTGAGTTTTAGAGTACTTTACCTTGAGTTTAGCTTAGCTCTTCTTAGATTGTGCTGCGTCCTGCATGAATAAAGAGATACTGCCTACAGCTCAACTATGAGTCCCTGGTCGTCTGTTACCCGCCCGTGAAGCCAGCCCGGAGAAAACAACATAACCCGTCGAAAACGACACCTGCAGACCTGCTTCACAGCCTATGAAGCAGCCCCCCTACAGTTAGGGAGCCAGGGGCTCAAACTGGGATCCTTACACCGGTCCTTGCGCTTCCCCAGGTATCATGTCTTATCTCACCATGATAGATGTTTGCCAAACACTCTCAGCCCCCCCAAAAAATAATTTCTTTTCCACCATCACGTACCAGGATCACAAAGTCCCTCTCTGCTCTTCTTCCTGAGAGTTCTTTGCTTTGTCAATAAAACAAACCCTGTCCCAAGTTTTACTCTGTGTTTCCCCCTTCCTCTTCTTATTTTTTTAAGTTCCAAGTGTGAGTGAGACCATCCTGTATTCACCCTTCTCTTTTTGGCTTATATTACTTAACATTATCCTTCAAGATCCATCCAAGATGAGGTGAAGAAGGTGCCTTCATCATTCTTAACAACTGAAGAGTACTCCATTGTTCATATAAACCATAGCTTTCTTCACCGAGTGTCCTCTTAGGGGACACCTGGGTTGCTTCCATGTTTGGGTTATTACAAATTGTGCTGCTGTGAATATAGGTGTACATAGATGTCTTTGAATGATTGTTTTTGTTTCCTTAGGATATATCTCCAGGAGAGGAATTGCTGACTCATAGGGTAGGTTCCTTTCTAGCATTCTAAGTGTTCTCCATAAGATTTGGAATTTGCATTCCTACCAGAAGGCATGTCACTTTTGGCTGTCAGAATTATGCAACGATGTTTCATTTTCCTTCTATTTACCTATTTTTTTTTCTCAGGAGGAGAGATACCACCACAACACCAAAACTTTCTCCATTGGCTTACAACTCCCGTGTGGTATACAAGGGGCTCTAACCTTTGTTAGACACATGCAAAACAGGCACCTTCCAGCTGAACTGTCTAAACACTCCTCCCCTTTTTAATGTTAGGTAAGATGCCATGTTTGCAAATTTGTATATACATGGGAATTTTTTTTTTACATTTTTATACTGCATATTGCATTATTTCCCTTCCCTAGAACCACATGAACAGTGTAGAAGTCTTGAAATTTCACTACAATAGGAGGATAAATAATAATATGCTATAAAATACCATCACAGGCACATACGTGAAACATCTAAGTTTTATTAGATTCTTGAAAGTTAAGATAAACTATAGTATGTGTGAAGTAACATTTAAGACTTACTTGAATATGAATGTTCCCCAAATATCTTCACAGTGAAACAGGATAAAACTGTCTTCTCACTGACAGCTTTGGCAACTAGATACCCTCTTGTCTCCAAGTTTGCAGTGAGCTGGAAGTTTCACACATGTGGAAACAATACATTAGGTGAACTCACAAAAGGACCTTTGACAACTATTCACTTTGAATATCTTATGAGTGGAAATCTCTTATAGAGAGAGAGAAAAAAAAATAACAGTCTGGTTTCACTTAATTCTGCAGGGGAAGCTCTGTTGATATAGGTCGTGCACAGACACATACATATACAGAACCTTTACTGATGTCCTATGACTGATTCTTTTTTATTCTATGGAAATGTGGTTGTTTGTGTGAGTTTCAGGTAGATCTGCACAGAAACTCACCGGTCTTTCAAAAAACAAATCTAAAATATCGTCCTGCCAGATCATGTGATAGGTTCAGCCTTCATTTTAAACGTGACTAAAGTTGAAAGTCATTTAGTGATCGTGTATATGTTTGAGCAGTAATCATGGTGAAGTCAGTTTTTTTCCTTGAAAATAATTTGCAGTTTGTCATGCAACACAATATATGCAAATTATGCAATATATACAAATCAGAGTGAATTTTTTAATGCTTATAGGACAGAAATACATTGTGGGGAGTCAGGCAGTAACACAGTGGGTTAAGCACATGTGGCGTGAAGTGCAAGGACTGGAGTAAGGATCCCGGTTTGAGCCCCGACTCCCTACCTGCAGAGGAGTCACTTCACAGGCAGTGAAGCAGGTCTGCAGGTGTTTATCTTTCTCTCCCCGTGTCTCTGTCTTCCCCTCCTCTCTCCATTTCTCTCTGTTCTATCCAACAACGACAACAACAATAAAACAAGGGCAACAAAAATAAATAAATATGAAAATATTTAAAAAGAAATTAAAAGGAATGTGCTACTATGATATTAAATCATGCAATTATTCAGTCAGTCAGTTGCTTAAAAAATTATATTCAGTGAGAAATTGTGCCAGATACTGTGCTGGTTGGTTGATAAAAAAGTCTCAGGCTCAACTTTCAAGGACCATATTTCTTTTGAGATTAGGACTTCTGACTATTGATGAAACTTTCACAGTTTGCAGAACAATACGTAGATTGAGCTACAAGGCTCCTCCTGCCCCCTGACTCCCTTTATTTACAACCCTTTACACATCACAAATAGTAAAACAGAACATTTGTGAGAAAACTCATGGATGCCTCTGTGCCCCAATTTCCTTGTTCAGATCAGAACTCCTAAATTTCTGTATGCATGAGTGATCCTGTTTAAGCACAAGGGACTTTTTTCCCCCTCCAATTTTCTGATTCTGTATCCTTAAAATGAAAGACATCTGAATTCTGCAAGTGCCTGTAAATCCTCGTGGTTGTTCCACTCCCCCTGTCTGAGATGAACATTGCTTTGAAGTCCAGAGAAGACTTGATTGTACAGCACATAAATAATTTCAAAGACAAATTGGTTGATTTGTTCAATTCTTCATCTAAGATAAAGTAGATATGATATATTGTTGTTGTTGAGGGACAGGGGAAATCTCCTCCCCTCTGGGTTCTGCTCAGACTAGGTGAATAATTAAAACAGTATCAAGTTTGTTATCAAAGGAAAAAATAGACTTAATAACATGTGTGGACAATTTACAGTACTGTGACATAAAGTAGGGCTTATCGCGGAAATATCTATCCTGTCTTGAGGGACCTTTATCTTTTATTCTGAAAGTTTTCTCCTATAGGAAACAAGTTGGCTGATAGATACCTGGATGTTACCCTCAGACTATATTCTGCTAAGTCACGAAAAGCCGGAACACATATTGTTTCTTCAGTTAGGAAAAAAAGACAAAGAACGAAGAGAGAAGCATAAGAGCTTCTCTTTCCCATTTATTTATTTATTTATTTATTTATTTATTTATTTATTTATTTATTTATTCTTACTAGAGAGAGAAATTGAGAGAGGAGAGGGAGATAGAAAGGGAGAGAGACGACAGCCCTCCTTCAGCAAATTGTGAAGCTTTCCCCCTGCAGCTGAAAACCAGGGGTTTGAACCTCGGTCTTTGTGCACTGTAGTTTGTGCACTTAACCAGGTGTCTCATCTGGCCCCTAGGGCTTCTTCTCCAACTCTAGGTTCTTCAGTGTTCTTAATTTAAGTCATCTGCATTCTTTAGGTAATGATGATCGATAGCTTCTCCCAGGGTCCACATGGATTCCAGTACTGTATTTCCCCAGGTGACATTTACTGAAAGAGCCCTACTCTTGACATGTGCAGAAGAAACTTTTGTGGAGACTGATCCCATACTGTATATAAAATGTGTCCATTTTCCTAAATTCCCAGTATTCCAGTACATGTTTATGCATCGAAACATATACATCTATCATGCATAGTATCACTTTGTTACCACTTTATCACTTTGTTACTTTGTTATATATCTATCATGCATAGTATCACTTTGTTACCCTCAGACTGTTAATAGAATAGATACACATGGGCATTATTTTAACAGCTCCATGTTAGTATTAGGCTGTATTTTCTTTCTTTGAAGCCCATAGCTTTAAGTATATCTAAGGAATAACAGATATGTGTCTTTTGAATGGAGAGAAATTGAGACTTAATGTGGAATTCAGTATGCTCATTTGATTCAAGCCAAGACTGTACCAGGCAGGTTATGTATTTTGTTATAGAGATTATCCAATGAGAGATGAAATATCTAAGGGCCCTCCTCTTAAATGGCTGATTACTTTGCATAAAACAGTGGTGATTCGGGCCCGGCAGTGGCACACTCGGTTAAGCACACACATTACAGCATGTCATGACCCAGGTTCAAGTCCCTAGTTCTCACCTGAAGGGGGGTGGCTTTACAAGTGGTGAAGCAGAGCTATAGGTGTTTCTGCCTCTTTCCCTCTCTAGCACCTCCTCCCCTCTTAATTTCTCTCAGTCTCTATCCAATAATAAATAAATAATTTTAAAAATGAGGATTAAAGAGACAGTTGCCAGGTAGAACAGAGTTGTAGTATGGGGAATAGCTGGGAGTCCACTGCAAGAGCATGGTGAGAAGCAGTGGATGCAAGTCTTTCTACCATAAATCTGAAGAGAATACTTGAAAGATGTGGTCAAATATCCAAAAGAAAATAAAAAGTATGGCCATTTGTGCGAAGGAAAAATCATAGCAAAGCCCTGGATGCAAAAAGCATTCAACTCTCCTTAGAGGGGAATGGAAGAATATTTCTCTTTAGAAGCATTATCAGCTCATTCAGTTTCCTCATCTTCTTTGCTATGTTACTCCTTTTGAATTGCAACAGATGATAACCTCACATAATCATGTTCTATCAGGTAAAAGTACCAATACTTGTTAACTCTGATGTAGTTATTTGCTCTATACAGAATCTTTTCTTGGGAACAATTTTAAAAACTTTATTTAATCCTTAAAAAAAAAAACTCTTAAGATGTACATACCATTACATGTTACCACTTCTTCTTCTTTTTTATAAAGCACCAAGGCAGAGGATAAAGCCTTAGACATTTTCTAAAAAATATTGATTTATTCCATTTTGTTGCTCTTGTTGTTTTTATTGTTGTAGTTACTATTGTTGGTGTCATTGTTGTTGGATAGAACAGAGAGAAATGGAGAGAGGAAGGGAAGACAGAGAGGGGGAGAGAAAGACAGACACCTGCAGATCTGCTTCACGCCAGTCCTTGTGCTTGCCCCGCTGCGCTACTGCCAGACTTCCCATGTTACCACTTCTTTGACACATGGATCAAGTCACAATTTGATTGTCACATTATGCACCTAATAAGATGTAGTCAGAATGATTTAGAACTAGTTTTCAAATAGTAATAGCAATTTCATAAAAATTTATATTTATCTTATTGATATTTACTTAAATTTATTTTATTAATGTTTTGTGATATTTATGACATGTAATGCTATAGTAAGTAATTGTCTGTTATAACTGCACACCTAAACTGTATTATTAATGCAGTGTATATCAAGCAGTGTGTTAAGTACATGGTATTACATGTCATATTTAATCTTCACAATAATAGTCATTACTATTACTCACCTTCCTTTAGACAGCAGAATTAAATCATACACAGATTAAAACATTTTTCATCATCACACAAGAGGTCCTATAGCTAGGAATCAAATGCATGTGTTCTGATTATATAAAGGTGACATTTTGCCAGGATCAAGTTGTCTAAGAACAATTCACAAAACACAAAAGTATTTTCCAACTATTATTATACTTTGAAATTTTAGAAGTGTCTCATAAAATTCTTAATGGAATCTATAAGAAGGGAGAAGGGGACACATTTCTTGATATTTTTCCTTAAAACTGAAAAGATGATTTGAAAACAAATTAAAACTAAATTTTATTTGATGTTTTGTTATTCCATAATCCAGGGCTAGAAGGCAAAAAATCAAGCCTGATATGACTCATTATCTTCGGAATAACGAAACTAGTTCTTCTTATTTTTAATATGGCCACCATATGTTTCCTTTGTAATGGCAATGTTCTTTTCAGTTATGTCCATGAAGCTCTGATAGTGAGAAAAATTTCAATGATTTAAACTTCTTTATTATGAAATACAGATAAACCACAATTGGGCTATGTCTGTTGCTTCTCATTTTTCATGTTATTTTTCTTGTTTGAACCTTGGTCTTCTTTCCATTTCCCATATGCACAGTTACAGATTGTTCTCAGTTATGTGGCAAAGAAGAAACAAAAACACATTTTAATGGGCTTTTGGTCAAGGGATTGAATTAATGAAGCTTAGTGTCTTTGGGGCCAAGTCTTAGCACATCGCTCATTGTCTCCTAAGAATGGGGTTTTTGGCTTAAAAGAATCTCTCTCTAAAACAGTGTCCCTATGTTACGAAGTGTACACAGCCCCACCTGACCTAATTCTTCTCTGCTTCTATCAAATCTGGTTTGAATTAGACTAAGTGATCAAAAAAAATTGTTTTAAATATAATACAGAGATCGACATCCAGGAAACTATTGATTAGAGTTCTATTTTCTACTTTATTCTATTTGCAATCAATAGATAAACTGATCAAATGCACAAGAGCTTTTTATTAAGATTCTATGGAAGTGATGATACTTACCTTGTTGTTTTTATTGTTGTTGTAGTTATTATTGTTGTTGAATAGGACAGAGAGAAATTGAGAGAGGAAGGGAATACAGAGAGGGGGAGAGAAAGATAGACACCTGCAGACCTGCCTGTGAAGGGACTTCCCTGCAGGTGGGGAGCCAGGATCCTGGGGCCCGAACCAGGATCCTTCTGCTGGTCCTTGTACTTTGTGCCACGTGCGCTTAACCCACTGTGCTACCACTTGACTCCCATAGCCCTGTTTTTGTACTACTTCTCACGTGGGAAATTCTGTAGCATATAGTTCAGAGTGACTAAAATAAGGATTCATTTCTTTTTCTTTTAAAATTATGTTTATTTAATTATTGGATGGATAAAGCTAGAAATCAAGAGGGAAGAGGGTGATAGAGAAGGAAAGAGACAGAGAGACACCTGCAGCACTGCTTCACCACTCGCAAAGCTTTCCTTCTACAGGTGGGGACCAGGGTCTTGAACCTGGGTCCTTACACATTATAACATGTGTGCTCAACCAGCTGTGCCACCACCTGGCCCCCTAAAATAAGGATTTCTTTTCTTCTAGAATACAAATGTGTTTAACTAGTAAATATTAGTACAAGCGGGTAGTGGGTCATCATAGATGTAATATATCAGGCTCATATAGGAAAGATGGCAGGTTCTAAGCTATAGAGAATATGGAAATCTTTCCAAATACTGAGGTGGGAAGGTGGACCAAATAAAGTGAAGATCAATCTACGTCCCTTTCCCCCTACAAATGTCTCATTATTCTGTTTTATAGCAATGAATACAGGATGAAAATTGCTTTCTAATTCAAGAAACTTACCATATTTATTGAATTGCGCTGAGAGAAATCAACCTATAATGACTAACTATATAAATCACATTGTGTGAAGGTAGAAATTCTAGGCCACCTTAGGCAGAATAGAAGGAGGACCTTTTTTTAAAAAAATAATAACATCTTTTCTCTTTTAAGCTTCTAGACGCTTCCCTCCATTTTTTTTTTTCTTATGTTTGCCTCTCATATACCTAGATCAGACAATCTACAGTTGTCACAGCTTGAATTGTATTGATTGCATGTTTGTGCTTGGGTTCAAAATTTGACTCTCATATTTATTTACTTAAAATTGGCTCCTGAATGTGGAGACTTCACTAGACTCAAGTTCTGTTCTCATAATAAATTTAGAGATGATTTTGTTCTTTTCTCTCAATGCCTTGGCCTTGCTATTTTTTGGTAGCAGCCAATTATATTTAATGTCTAAATCCACTAAGGATTGTAAAATAGTCTTATTCTAATTCTAAAATTTAATCTTTATTTTAATAGCAATGGTTTTGTAATAAAAAACTTTAGGTTACCCCATATGTAGGTTACTTACTTAGAATTTATACTGGAAAATAAATAACAAAAGCTTGATTTGTTTATATTACTTCTGTGGTTTGCAAGATTATAAATTGGACCACTATTAACTTCAGAAGAGTGCTAGGTTATTTTAAAATAATTTTCAACTTATAGACTTAAATATGCTTGATGCATGTTAACCCACTGCATTTCTATTCTAATATAAGCTCAGTTTTTCCTAACTGTGTTTGGTGGTGGCCTCTATACATTTGTGTCTGAATCAATTGGTAAAACACTAACAGTGATGGATAAGTTCTGTGCTATGTGGCCTGTAAATATCCCAAAGGCATCGTACATTTCTGCCTTTAAGTGTAGATTCCACTATATTTTTCAAGCATCAAATTGTTTTAATAAGAAAAGATGTTTTGCTTCTAAGTCCTAGGTGTAAAAATGCACCATCACTGAGTATGTAATTCTGTTTTCTGCTTTCCAATCAATTTGATCAGCCATTTACTGGAGCCTTTCTTCCTAAATTCTTTCTAAATGCTGACAAGAACATGCACTGAAGTTGCTGTGTTCTTTCTTCTTGTCTCGCTACACCCCATCCTGTTATCTCTCACAGCTGAACCCCTATTCAGAATCCTCTGGCGCTGGGGAAAGTTTTTGTACTCTGGTGTCTCTCCCTTTCTCTGTCTCTTTCCCTAAATGAAAAGTGGCTTGGGAGCAGTGGAATCCCATGTGTGTAAGGTCTTCATTCTCAAAAGAAAAACACCCTACATATCTCATATTTTAATCACTAAGTCTTCTCTCTGATCTTATTTTCCACTTTTAATGACCATTGATAAAATCAAACTTACTTCCCTCTTATCTCAACCATACAGAAGGCAGTATGTGTATACTAGAAATAGAAAAGTGACATTTGACCTAATTATAATGTAAACTAGAGGTTGCAGCTGCAGGAATATTTTAAAAATGGAAAATGCAGGTCCCATCCAGAGATTTTAAACTTCAGTTCACTCCAGATGATCTTTATCATGCACTACTATTGGCCTAACAGGGCTAGACACTCCATGTATTTTTTTTTTTTTTTGCTCAAAAGAAATATGACATCCAGATCATTATGTGAAATATTCCAGGGTTCAAATGTTGGGAACTCATTCAATTAATCTTTAAGCATTGTGTAGGCAGAGACTCTGTGCGCCAAATAAAACTCATCTGCAGGCAACGGGATACAGTGTGTTACTTCTGCTTAAGAAGTCCAACCTATTTTTATTCTCCTGTCATTTCATAATTCTTTCCCAAGACCAGCTCATGGACTAACTTCTTTATAAAGCTTTTCTTCAATTCTCACCTGCTGGTATGTTTCATTTCCTTGTAACCTCATTATCTCCTAAACAGGCTTCTCTCAAAGTACCTATATAATTTTCCACTTGTTTGCCTATCGATTTCTTGCTTAATTCCTGTCAATTTAAAAGCCTCTGTAGTAAACCCTGAGTTTCTCCAGGTCAGAGAATATGATGGGTTGAATCAGGTGAGGACCTAAAGTTGTATCTATCTCTTAAATCCTAGAGTCTTTGAATGTGACCTTATTAGGAAAAGGGTTTCCGTAGAGGTGATTCAGTTAATGATCTTGACATGAGATCATCCTGCATTATCTGGGTGTGTCTTAAACCTAGTGAAGATTCTCGCAGATATAAGAGAGAAACACTTAGAGAAGAAGGCCATGTGAGCAGAGGAGCAGAGTTAGAGAAGTGTACTCAAGAGCTAAGGGAAGCCAGGAGCCACCAGAGCTGAAAGAGACAAAGAAGCTTCTTTCCTAGAACTTTCAGAGTGAGCATGGTGGTCCTGGCCAACATTCACAGTCACTCATGGCCAACAAATCGCGCTAACCTAGATCTTCATTGTTTCCCATCAACTCAGTGTCAGCGGTTTGTTACAGGAACTAAGCCCCTGCACAAACTCTATAAATGGCAGACAGGAAAGAGTTGTTAATTCTTTGGGATCAAAGTTATAAATTCTCACTCTTGAGGACCTTATGAGTTCCTTTGCATTTCACCTCAGGCATGGTTACAGAGTGAATTAGTTGTGTTTCTCATAAATGTGTTTCTAAAAGAGACTTAGAGGCTCAGTAGGCAAACCAGTTGAACTTTATTCATGTCAGGAAAGGAATCTTTATGTCCCGTTCCTCTCAGCAGAAGTCCATCAAGTCTAGCTCCCCATAGATAAACAAAAGAGAAACCGCTTCTTCCTCCATGGATTTTAAAAAGTCATATCTTTTCCACAAAAGTGATCGTCCTCACGGGAGGCAGCGTAGCAGAGTGGGTTCTGATAACAGGAAAGATGTGGCTTTGTGCCTGTGTGCTACTTGTTACTAACTATAAGGTCTTAAGTAAAGGATGTTGCTTCTCTGAGGGAGCAGAGAAAGGGAGAGATGATGCATACTATATTTGAAGGCTATATTATACTAGAAAGCCTCTGAGTCCTCACTGAATATCTAGACTCAGAATGGACGTCAAAAACATCACTTGCTTTCTATAGAGCTCCAGTATGCCTTTTCTCTTGATTGAGGTATTCAATGTTGGGCTAGTGTGTTCACGGAGCCTACTGGTTTGAATTTAAAGGTATTAAGCTGGATTTCCTAGTCTTAAAATGCAATCCAGATTTCCCTTCTATAATTCCTGAAAAACTGTTTTGGGGGATGGGCACAGAGAGGGGCTGGGATTTTGAGTAGCAGGAGGACCATTCAACATTGGAATTCCTACTTCCCTTGTCGTGAAAGAAAAAAAAAAAAGTTCAAAATTCAGGTTCTGCCTTGGCTGTACATTAAACACCCTTCTTGTTGACTGTGAGTTGATCCTTATAATCAGTACCATGGTTTGTAATGAGGAGGTCACAGAGATGAAATCAGGCACCTTAAATGTGAGCAATTAAACGACAAGGAGCTCTACGAGGAAGCAGCTTTTGCAGATTGATTACTGGCCTGTCGGAAAAGTCTTGAGGTATTTCTCTATGTTTTTCTCTGTGAAAATGTGTCATGATTTTTCCAACAGCCCAATGTGTTTCACATTACCAGCTCAGTTTTCCCACTTGGCATAATACAGTGAGTATCCTGCTGTTGGTAGTTCTGCCAGCTTGCCCATCCATTTTTCTAAGGGAAAAAAATACAGCCAATGATGTGTGGAGACCAATGGTTTTTATTCCATTCCTTATGTTTCAACCTAAAAGCTAGGAGCTCACCAAAGGGAAGTATCTTTGGTTTAGCTAATCTCAAAAGTAAGCATAAGGTCAATTAGCTTCGATACGTAATTTGTATAGAAAAGAAGGTCTCAACTGGAGATGCTTTTGGCCCTAAGGGATGTTAGACTATGCTTTTGGCCCTAAGCAATGTTAGGGAGTCTTGAAACTGTAATAATGAGAGCAATAACTTTTTTTTTGAAAAAATTATCTTTATTTATTTTTATAGTGACAGCCAGAAATCAAGAAGGAAGAGGGTGATAGAAAGGGAGAGAAACAGAGACACCTGCAGCCCTGCTTCACCAGTTGTGAAGCTTTCCCCCTGTATGTGGGGACCAGGGGCTTGAACCTGGGTCCTTGTGCATTAATTATAACACGTGTGCTTAACCAGGTGTGCCACCACCCAGCTCTTGGAATAGAGATTCGATAGCATAATGGTTATGCAAAGAGACTCTCTTACCTGAGGCTCCAAAGTCCCAGGTTCAATCTACTGCAACCACAGAGCTGAGCAGTGCTCTGGTAAAAAAATAAATAAATAAAAGAGAGAGGGAGAGAGGGCAGTTAGGAGGGAAGGAAAAGGGAGGGGGGCAGGCTAGAGGACTGCATAGCTCTGTCATATGGTGTTGTATAGGACTGGACCTTAGCCCTCAGGCATGTAGGATTGTGCCCTAACACTGAGATGTCTCCTCAGTCTCACAGCAATAGATTTTATCCCCCAAACTGAAAATAGTGCCATGATAGAGAAACCGTAGAGCAGGCAAACAGGCAAGAAATACCTAGAATGGAAAACTCAACTAAATTTGAGACGGAATAACTTTTTTTTTTCCCCTCCAGGGTTATTGCTGGGCTCGGTGCCTGCACCATAAATCCACCACTCCTGGAGGCCATTTTTCCCCCTTTTGTTGCCCTTGTTGTTGTAGCCTCGTTGTGGTTATTATTATTGCCATTGTTGATGTTGTTCGTTGTTGGATAGGACAGAGAGAAATGGAGAGAGGAGGGGAAGACAGAGAGGGGGAGAGAAAGATAGACACCTGCAGACCTGCTTCACCGCCTGTGAAGCGACTCCCTTGCGGGTGGGGAGCCAGGAGCTCGAACTGGGATCCTTAGGAGACGGAATAACTTATGAGGCAGTCATGCCAGAACTTAGTGAGTGAGCCTTAGAGATAAAAAGAAAAAAAATAGGCATACAATTTTGTGAACAGAAGTAGTGTCTCCAAGATACTATTCAAATCAAATACAGTGTGATATTTTAGCAGTTAGTAGAGAACAACAAAGTGAAGAGTACCAGGTACCTAGTACTGGATGTAATTCTTGCTGTGGCATTGGGGTATTTGACTGACATTTTAGTGACATTTTAATATTACATCTAGTATTACTCTTGAATTAATGGGACTCTATGTTGAGTCACAAAAATAACCATAAAATTTGCAGGTTTTCGTAAGCTGAAGGTCTTCATTTTGTTATTGAAAATTATCAGACAGAAGGTAGGGGTATAAATATATATATATATATTTTTTTTTTTCACTAGAATACTGCTCAACTCTGGCTTGTGGTGATGCAGGAGATTGAACCTGGGAAATTGGAGCCTCAGGTATCAAAGTCTTTGCATGACCATTATGCTATCTACCCCTACCCTAAGTCTGATATATATGTAGTCAGACCTTGTCATTGAAGGTATAAAGGGACAGCAGAAGATAAATTGTTGAGGGAATTAAAAAGACAAAAGAAGAGTTTTCTAACATCTTTCCATAACGTTATAATAAGTCAAGAGATGTTACCGAGGTCTATAAAATTATTGATAAAGATCTATTCCTATTCTTGGAAGGCACACATTTCCCTAATGTAATTAGATTTTAATAATAAAAAGTTAACAGGGTGTACCATTGTCTGCCCCCCTTAACTACTCTATCAAAAAGGAACAACAACAACAAAGACTATTAAGACCAGTGTATTCCTTGTGTAGGCATTGAGTGATAACCCTGGTGACAATAAAAAAATTTAATTGATCATTAAAATGTTGTAGGTTTACTGAAAAATTCAAGTGTATGTTTCTGCAGGTTGTCTTGAGGCCTAACCGTTCTTGTTTAAAAGCCTCCATAGCTTTTCCCATAACCATTTTGCATAATGATTGATTTTGTAGTAAGTGTTCATGTCTTTGCTCATATGTGAGGAACATGCTTTCACATGGCTGTGGTTGTGGTTTCTATATATTGTCAGCAGTCCTGGGGAATGTAGCCAGGACACTTGGGAAGTAGACTCTGAGACAGATTTGTGTTTTCAGAGTTTTTTGGGGGAAAGATCACTATTTATGTGGGAAGATGGGTAGTGGGACTGAATAGGAGGATGTGTAAGTAAAAAGGCAAGCACGACTTAGGCGTCAGCCTATTCTTCTGGGGAGTTTTGGACTTAAAATACCATTCAGAATCTTCCTAAATAGGGTCGGCAAGTCTGCGTTGAACTCTCCCCTATTGGTCAGATTTGGCTGGAGACTTGGCTATGGGTAGTAGGCATTCTTCACCTAAAGCCAGTTATCCAGAAGAATTCAGCCGGGAGTTGAAATCCACTGCCACTTTTAGCATCTGTGACCTATTCCCCAAGGGGACATATCTGAGCAGGGTGTCAAAGTATTCACTCAAGTCTGCACTATGTGGATGTGGAAATGGAAGTCCCTTTACAGTATTAATCATGGGGAATGTCCTCCAGATCACACTTGTTCTAATCTGGACAAGTCAGTACCTTCTATTTCCTGTCTAGGTAGATCATGCTGTTATAGTTTCCTCTTTTTTGTTTGGGGGCGTGGGTGGGTGTTGTTCTGTTCATCTGTGAGGAAATTCTTTTTCTTTCTACAGGATTACCTCTAGAGGATCCTTCACCATCCTAGGGAAAAAAACACTAGATTTGTTTAGGTATGTTTCTAAAAACCATTCTATACCATGCTATAAATTTCACTGTGATAGAATTTAACAAACTGTAGAAGAATAATATACTTTCCCTTTCTTATTTTGCTCATTAGACTTTTAACCCTTTATTCTTGAAGCATTGTTTGTTGTCCATTATCATTTTCTTAGCACAAAATTTATTAGATTAGCTCTAGTAGTAAGTACACAAACAACAATCGTACCACTCTGTCACTGAATAACTAACATTTAAAAATGAATGAATATATTAGCTAGGAGTGGTAGGTAGGAGCATGCATGCCTGAATTTCTGGGGGAAAACAAAGAGATAAAATGCAAATATCTTGGATGTCACATGGAAGACTTATTTTACATTTGATCTTGGCCAAAAGACTAAAAGTAACAGAAGATGTGCATTAAATTTCAAGGGATTTATGCTTATAATTTTGTGATTGACTCTATTTATAGATTGGACCTACTTACCTCATAGAGTAGGAGTAAACAATCAAAATTATATATATAATTATACATATAAAATATATACATATATGTTATATATGTGCATATATATGTGATAAGAAAATGTAATACATACACACAAATACACATACTATGCTTTAAAAGCCAAGGTATAATAGACATAATGTGTTTTTCTGTTATTATTGTGACACCCTGCCAATTATCAACTTAATCCCCAAGAAATATCATTTGCAGTCGAAACTCCATGGAGAGCAGTCTGGAGAGCTCACAGAAGGCTAGAAATGGACCTAACCTATGACCCTGCATATATCCCCTCTCCTGGGGATATATCCTACCAAGAAGATGTGTGTATACTTATGTTCATAGAAGCACAATTTGTAATAGCCAAAAAAACTGGTGTCCAACAACAGATGAGTGGTTCAGAGAGCTGTGGTCTATGCACAATGGAATATTACCCAGCTACTAAGAGTGATGAATTCACCTTCTTCCCATCACCTTGAATGGAGCTTAAAGAAATCACATGAAGTGAGAGAAGCCAGAAAGAGAAGGATGGATATGAAATGATTTCACTCATGGACAGGAGTTGAGAAATAAGAACAGAAATGGGAAACACAAAATAGAATTTGGACTAGGCTTGATGTATTTCACCAAAGTAAAGGACTCTGGGGTGGGGAATGATGGGCTTTCAGGTCCTGGTGCATGATGCTGGTGGAAGACTTAGGCTGGGGGTGAGAGTGTTTTGCAGAAAATTGAGAAATTTTACACATGCACCAACAACTGTATTTACTGTTTTTATTTTGTTAATCCCCCAGTAAAAAAAAAAAAAGAAAGAAATATCAGTGTATCACTATAGAATGTATTGTGTTCTAGCCACAGACTTCCATTCACCTCTTTTGACTGTGTACATCACTCACTAAGCTGTGACCTATGTATTTTCCTAATAAGATGCTTAGTACCCAAGCAGGAACACTTTAATTACGTATTTATTTATTTTTTTTAAATACAACATCAATAGGCATCCACAGGATTGTGTTTTTTTTTTTTTTTCAAAATCATTGTCCCAGTCAAATAAGGGATTTTCCTCTAAGGTTTCTTCTTGACATAACGCATGTCAAAATATTAAGCAGCATGAAAATATTCATCATCTTCTTACCTGTGTCAGGATTACTCCCCCAACTCCACCCCCACATGAGGTTGTTTGTCTGTCAAAACCCAAAGAAATACTTTGCTCCTGAATTGTCCCCAAGAGAAAGAAACTACCCCTAGAATTGCCATATGATTGATTTTTATATAAGCTTCCAGGCATCAAAATGCATGCATGTGTTCTACCACTGAGCCACATTCCTGTTCCAACTTATTATTATTATCACTACTACTATTTTAATTTTTAGGGGAGAAAGCACACAAGATATTACTCTATCATCCATGAGATTTTCTTTGTTGCATTTAATATAGTGCTGGGATCTAACCCAAGGCTTCATGTATGCACAACAACAAGGTGTATTCTATTGCTGAGTCACCTCCATATATGATTGTTATTACTGTTAGACAGGCCATAGATAAACAAAAAGAATTTGGCATGCAAAAACTCATCTCATAAAAAATATATCAACATAGTTCTTAACTGTGTTTTGCTAACATTATAAAGTATTCATACTAAATGGACATTAGTGAATAATCTGTAAAAAGCTAAATTTTATCACCTGCCTTTCTCTAAATAAAATATGAAACTTATTTTCCACTTGAAGGTATTTGGGATACAGCTATTGCTTGGAGTGATTTTCTTTCCTTAGTGATAACTTCAAAGTTTCTTTGGAAAGCATTGTCATTTTTTGTGCTCATCTGAAATCTACATTTTTTTCTTTTTACTCTCTTTCTCTTTCTCTGTCTCTATCTCATCTCTATCTCTGTCTCTATCTCTATCTCTATAGCTCTCTCTCTTTTGCCACCAAACTTTCACTGGAGCTCAGTGCCAGTGCTACAAATTCACTGGTCCTGGCTGTCATTTTTTCGCCTTTTATAGAAATTGATAAGGGAAGGGGTGACAGAGAGGGAGAAAGACACCTATAGACCTGTTTCACCACTCATGAAGCATGTCCCTACAGATAGAGGAGTGGGGTCTTGAACCCTAGTCCTTGTGTATAGTAATTGTTCTCAACCAGGTGTGCCACTATCTGGCCTGCTGAAATCTGCATTTTTAAACAGTTAATTTAGGTCAAGGATATAGTACCAACAGTAACAGAACAGAGTTTCATAGCTGAGGCAATAAAGGCCCCAACAGTCCCCAGCACAATCATAAGCTCCAGCTGAGTAGTGCTCTGGTTAAGAGTATGATAAATACTAGTCTTTTTTTTCCCTGAGCCTGAAATTTGATATGCAGGTTGATCCTAGTTATTGTCTGGGAAGATGATGTCATGGCTAGAAAAAGGACCAGAAAGCTGGATCAGGGAAGAGAGTAGCTCCCAGATATGGAAAAGGTACATAGATATGGGAAAGGTGCATAGATATTGTTGACTGTAAACCTCCTTGATTTGATGTGATCTGGAGCCTATATTCAGTGTAGGAGCCTATATGACTTCTGCATCCCTGTACATCCGAGCTCACATTCTGTGGTCATGAGTAGGAACATTCCAAGATGCCCCAATGTTGACGCATCTTCCTCAGGTGCAGCATAGAGTATTTTGTCCATCTTCCCTTCAGAGGATGGAACATTCTCTACCATTCTTGATCCAAGTTGAGGGCAAGGTCCTATGTTGTTGTCCGGGGAGATGATGTTATTGTCTGGTGCCCTACTCCATAGCCACAGTCCCTTTGGAATATAACTCAAATATGCCTACTAACTATCTACAAAACAGAGACCCCCCCCCCACCTCTTCATCTGCACTATTCCAGCCTTTAGGTGCATGATTAGTCAGCAATTTGATTGGGTTTATATGTGAACTCTCTTTTCTGCCATTAGGTTCCAGATGCTAGCAGGATGCCAATCAGACTTCCCTGGACAGACAACCCTACCAGTGTGTCCTGGAGCTCAGCTTCTCCAGAGCTCCACCCTACTAGGGAAAGAGACAGACAGGCTGGGAGTATGGATAGACCTGTCAATGCCCGTGTTCAGTGGGGAAGCAGTTACAGAAGCCAGACCTTCCACCTTCTGCATCCCACAATGACCCTGGGTCCATACTCCCAGAGGGATAAAGAATAGGGAAGCTATGGGAGGGGATAGGATATGGAGTTCTGGTGGTGGGAATTGTGTGGAGTTGTAGCCCTCTTATCTTATGGTTTTATCAATGTTTCCTTTTTTATAAATAAAATTAAAAAATTTAATAAAAAAGTTTAAGCTATATTTATAAAGAGTCTGGATATAGTATTGTGTCTGAAATATTATTAATAATTTTATCTATAGTATTTTTTCTTGCTTAAATAAAATATTAAAATATTCTTTTTAAAAAAGAGTAGGATAAATAAAACATTGACCTCTCAAGCATTTGGACCTGCATTTGATCCCTGCATATCATGTGCCAGAGTAATGCTTCAGCTCTAGCTCTTCCTTTTTCTCTTCCTCATAAGCAAGTAAATAATATTTTATAAAGTTAAAAGCCAGCATTATTTTAGAAAATTAATCATTTTATTTGCTTCTTTGTTTTACATAACCACACAAAAGGCATTGCCACAAAAATAAACACATTTTGGAAATTTATGATGAAAATAAAAATTGTATGGTACCTTATATGTTAAGTGAAACAGTTTAGACTCTGCATTGTAAAGAATGGATAATTATTATTTGTTGCAGTCTTCTGACTCCTTTGGATTAAAGCACCTTGAGTAGTTAGTCAACAGATCTTTGGAATGACATATGCAAGGAAGACTGTCAGGAATGTAGGGTGTTATATAAGGTTGTTGGGATAAATGTCTTGATAATTGTTATGGGCTAAATGTTGGCATCATACTCTTGCAAATTTATGTGTTTTATTTCTCTCATTGTGATGAATTGGAGTTTGAGGGAGGCATTAAGTTAGGTGCGTTCCTTAGGGTGGGGCCCTTAGGATTGGATTGGTGCCCTTGAAGAAGAGACATGAGAGGGCTTGCCTGCACACCCATCTCTGCCTATGGTAACACAAGGAGAAGGCAGTGATCCAATTATCTGCAAATATAACTTTGACCAAATGCCAACCATTCCAGCATCTAATCTGAAAGTTGAATCTCTAGATTGTCAGAAAATACACTTCTGTTGCTTGAGCAACCCAATACATTATTATATCAACATACTGTATATAAATACTTATTTCTGTGTCTTGCCACTTATGAGCCATGTTAAAATATCAATATCATTGATAAATACTAAAAGTAAGAGAATGTGGCAGAAACAATTTTGTAAAGGAAAATGGCCAAGAGATATTTAAAAATTTACAAAGACTATCAAAAATGATCAAGTTACAAAGTTCTGCAAGCTCCATGCAGTATCTATACAAAAGTAGATAGCACTTAGATACATCACAATACATTCATTATCAAGAAAAACAAAGAAAGACATATTCTTTTCAAAGCAACATAAAGGCCCCACCAATTTGTCCTGGAGCCCCACTTCCCCAGAGCCCTGCCCCACTAAGGAAAGAGAGAGATAGGCTGGGAATATGGATCAACCTGTCAACGCCCATGTTCAGCGGGGAAGCAATTACAGAAGCCAGACCTTCCACCTTTTGCACCCCATAACGAACCTGGTTCCATACTCCCAGAGGGTTAAAGAATAGGAAAGTTATCAGGGTAGGAGACAGAATATGGAGTTCTGGTGGTGGGAATTGTGTGGGGTTGTACCCTTCTTATCCTATGGTTATGTCAGTGTTTACTTTTTATAAATAAAAATTAAACACACACACATAAAGAATGAAAAGTTGAAAATGATTTCTCAACCAGCATTAGAAACTAGAGAACAGTGGTATGGTAGCTTCGAGGTACTATCATTAAACAATAGAACAGGATGATTCTGGTGTGTGAATTTGAGAGTCAAAGTAGACACACCTCGGTTGCATGACATTCAACAGTCATGTGTATCATGCATCTAATACACTTGAAGAAAATAATGGCATGTCCTAGTAGGGTTGTTACTATATGAGTAATAATATATATATAATTTTTTGAAGGTAGTACATAACATGCCCTTTATGGTGTTGGTTTAGTTATTGTGGTAAAATATACACAAAATAAAACGGAATTTTAACCATGTGCACTTTATTGGCAGTTGGTACATTCACATTACTGAACAGCTGAACACCAGTCCCCTGAAGGTGGGGGCTCAGGGCTTGAACCAGTATCCTTGAGCTTTATAATATGTGGATTTGAGTTTTCTTGCAAAGCAGGGCTACAGAGCAGCAGCAGCTGTGTTTCTCTCCTGTTCTCCCCAGGTTAACTAGGAATACCAAAGGAGACTACCTGGGACCTCAACAAGACAGTACTAGAATGACTTCAGAAACCCACCGAATCACCAGTGAGTGCAAACACATGTGACTCATGGACAGATAGGAGACTAGGGAGAGACTAAATGGCTGGTAACAGGATGGCAGTTTTCCGGTTGAGACACCACCTCCAATAAAAAGACAGCTGAAGGGAGGAGAAGACTCACCTAAGACTCACCAAATGCAAATGTGAGTCTCAGTTGCTACAGCCCTCAGAATCTAGAGCAGCGGGGTGGGGGTGGGGTTGTGTGTGCTGACAACGGGACAGAGAACTAACAAGTAAACTCAAGAGAAGATCTATACCTCGGTGTCCTATCAGTGGGGCTGTGAGAGTCTCTTTGCATAACCACTGGATTATCTCTGTCCCTGCTTTATCTCTTGGACAGGAGTCAGTGATTAAGCTAAGAAGCCTACTTATAGTTTAAAAGCCCTCAGGCTCCCATAGCCTAAAGTGAAGAAAAAGAACAAAAGAGGCCTTTAAACCACTGTGCTCCAACTCAGGGATTAAAATAATACTGAAACAACTGTCAATTTCCATAACTGTCAACTCTTTAGTTACCTTACTTAAATGCAGGTCAACCCAGGCAAGAGTGATCAGTAATTTGAAAAGTACTGAGAGAGGGACCTCATAACATACTGTATAAAATGGTTAAACTAACAAGAAGAAATATTGGAGAAATGAACCAGGACAAGATTCCAGATAAAAGCCCCCCAAAGGTTGAAGCAAAAAATAATGAGGTCAACATCCAAATACTAGTTGAGGAAATAATGACAAGGAAATTCAAAGCAGGAGTTGATTGAATTTGGAATAGGGCACCAAAGTAAAAACCCTGGGTGGAGGGTGAGGCTGGACATTCAGCTTCATGGGGTGGGGGGTGGAGGGGTGGTGAGGGGAGGAACACAGTCTTCTGGTGTTGGGAATGGTGTTTATGTACACTCCTATCAATTTGTAGTTGATAAATCACTATGAAATTAATATGAGAGGGGAAAATTGATTGAATGTCTCAAACTTTTTAAAACACAGACTAAGTCTTTCTAATACATAGGCTGAAAAAAGAAAGAAAGAAACAATCACAGGAGTGAGTTGAGTTTAATAGAATTGTCATCAGAAATGCAGAAACCACAAATGAGACTCTGTAAGAAAACACTAATTATCTCAAGGTTATTAGAGAGCTTAAAACTGAAATAGCTGAGCTAAGGACACAGCTGGCTGAACAAGCTAAAACAGTTTCAGAACAGGGTAGCAAAATAGATGAACTCCATAAAACAGTAGAAGGGAGAGAGAATAGAATAAATGAGTCTGAAGATAGAATTTGCAAGTTCGAGGACATGGACAGAATATTCACCATAGAAGAGATCCAAAAGGCCGAGAAAGACATAAAAAAATGCTCCAAGTCTTTGATTGTCATAGAAATGCAAAATAAAGACAACTATAAGATACCACTTCATTCCTGTGAGAATTTCATACATCAGAAAATGTAACAAGCAGCAGCAAATGCTGGAGAGGTTGTGGGGTCAAAGGAACCCTCCTACACTGCTGGTGGGAATGTCAATTGGTCAAACTCTGTGGAGAACAGTCTGGAGAACTCTCAGAAAACTAGAAATGGACCTACCCTATGATCCTGCAATTCCTCTCCTGGGGATATATCCTAAGGAACCCAACACACCCATCCAAAAAGATCTGTGTACACATATGTTCTTAGCAGCACAATTTGTAATAGCCAAAACCTGGAAGCAACCCAGGTGTCCAACAACAGATGAGTGGCTGAGCTAGTTGTGGTATATATACACAATGGAAAACTATTCAGCTATAAAAAATGGTGACTTCACCGTTTTTAGCCCATCTTGGATGGACCTTGAAAAATTCATGTTAAGTGAAATAAGTCAGAAACAGAAGGATGAATATGGGATGATCTCACTCTCAGAAGTTGAAAATCAAGATCAGAAGATAAAACACAAGTAGAAACTGAAGTGAAATTGGCATATTGCACCAAAGTAAAAGACTCTGGGGTGGGTGGGTGGGAAAATACAGGTCCAAAAAGGATGACAGAGGACCTAGTGGGGGTTGTTTTGTTATATAGAAAACTGAGAGATGTTATATACATACAAAGTACTGTATTTACTGTTGAATGTAAAACATTAATTCCCCAATAAAGAAATATATATATATATATATATATATATATATATATATATATATATATTTGTGTGTGTGTGTGTGTGTGTTTGAACTCAACTGGTATGCCACTGCCCAGCCTAAAACATTAATTCTCTTTACCTCTTGACAACCACTATTTTATTTTCTGTCATTATAAATTTGACTACTGTAAGAATTTCATATATAGATTCTGGTTGTTGGCGCACCTGGTTGAGTGCATATGTTGTAATAATACACAATGATCTAGGTTCAAGCCCCTACTCCCCACCTGCAGGGAGTAAAATTCATGAATGTTGAAGCAGGTCTGAAGGTATCTCTCTGTCTCTCATCCTCTGTCTCCACCTTCCCTCTTGATTTCTGGCTGTCTCTATCCAATAAATGAATAAAGGCAATTAAAATAAAAATAATTTAATATATAATAGTACAATATTTGTCATTTTGTGACTAGCTAATTCCACTTACCATGACCGTGAGCCCATTCTCTAACACACCTTCTGCATCCCACAATGACCTGGGTCCACACTCCCAGAGGGTTAAATAATAGGAAAGCTATCACTTTAAAACAGTATTTCATTTGTATATTTACTAGATAGAGACAGTGCTGTGTCGTATGCTTTACATTGGCTTGTTCTAGCCCTCCCCCCACCAAGAGAATTGGATCAGGCCTATTAATTTCACGGGCCTGCTTGGCCCCGCCCCAAGAAACCCCAGGAGAGGGTTCCTGAGTTCTAGAGTGCCAGAGTTCCAGAGTTTCAGAGTTCGAGAGTAAGAGAGGGTTCCTGAGTCCGAGAGTTCCTGAGTTCCTGAGTTCGAGAGTTTCAGGGTTACAGAGTAAGAGAGAGTGCCAGAGAGACAGAGTTCCTGGGTTCCTGAGTTCCAGAGTAAAAGAAAGAGTGCTTGTGGCGCCGCAAAGAGACAGCAGAGTTCTGTTTGGTGATTAGTTTGTCTTAGTTTATGAATCGTTGTTCCTGAATAAAGAAATACAGCTTCCCTGCCCAGCCGATGTCTCCGCGTCTCTGTTACCCGCCGTGAAGCAAGCCATCCGGCAAGAGCCGTCCGAAAAATTTTAACAACAAATTTTAGTTAAAATTTTAAATTTTAGTTAAAATTTAATTTAGTTAAAATTTAATTTAGTTAAAATTTAATTTAGTTAAAATTTAATTTAGTTAAAAATTTAGTTAAAATTTTCTTTTTAACTAAATGACTATAGTATCAAGGGTGTGGGGTGAACAGAAACATATATAACAAAAACTAGCATGTTGCCAAGGGAAGGCCTGAGGGGGCCATATCTGAAAAAAAAAAACATTTCTTGCCTCTGGGGGGCTACTTGCCTCGACGGGCAATTGCATGGGGGTGGGGAACGGCCTAGGGTCCCACAGGCAGCTGGCTGCAACTTACTATGAAACAAAACTTGTTATTAGCGTATCTACTGCACTATCCAACATTTCTAATAGAGAAGGAATTTGAGACTTTTACATATCAACAACGTCTTTTAACCTTTTGTTACACCCATTCAAGATGGAGACACACCCTAGGTGTGGGCCGGAGAGGAAACCTCAGGCATGAGAATAATTAGCATAGCCATTGTGCGATCTACCATTTCTAATAGAGAAGGTAGTGTTTTACATATCAACAAGTCTATTTAACCTTTTGTTTAGACTAACTTAGTTAAAATATATTGATTGTTAACTAATTTTTACCTCAGACTTTAAATGTAAGTTAATTTTTATCTTTATGAGAATTACGTTGAAAACCTTTTTCATTTAACTTTGACTAGTAAGAATTCAGCCTTAAAGCTACTGTTTACCAAACTTTAAACATACACATAAACATGGTAATTAATACACGAGGAGAGAAACCTTTGTTACGAAGACATGTCATTTTAAACACGAATTTAAATCTGTACTGTCTTAGTTGTTGGGGGGGGGTTCACCATCCGGAGGTGGCTTCCCGCGCAGCTCCATTCCCGAGCAACTCCACTTCTAGGAATTGCAGGTTGCGATCTCTGCACAAATCTCTGCGTACTCCAGCTTGTCTGTCTTCAGACCGGACCGGCGGCTGGAGATCTCGTGTGCCCAGTTTCAGCAGGGAGCCCGGGGGTCCGGGAGGCCCAGGATGGTTCCAGAATTTATAGAAAGAGGGCAGGCAGGCCATCTTTGTAGAAGGCATGAGCCTAGGTGCCCAGGGGTGGCGGCCATGATAGGCCGCCGCGGCCCTGCCCCATGGCCCTGCCATGTCTGCTGCCCTGTTTGCAGTGGCTGAGCAGCATGTAGGGATCACACGTCCAGTGCCCTGCGCCACGCAGTGGAGAGCCGGCTCCTGTGGGCTGGCCTCGGGCTCTAGCGTGGAGGCATCGGGCTCTTGAGTGCTGGCGTAGGCCTCCTGCGGGCTGCGGGGCTGCGGGGCTGCGGGCGCGGTGCGCGGGGTTATCTGGGCGCAGCCGGCTGGCTGGCTGTTTAACCAGGTAGAAACAGCAGCTCCGCGCCTTGCCTCCCGCCCGCTGGCTCTTCCCGCTGGCTGTTCTGAGTTCGCCCGAGCGAGTGGAAACCACAGAGTGGTCCAGAGATAAATGTTCCAGAAACAGCAAAACAGTCTCGTGAAGAAAGAGCAGGGGCCTTTGGAGATCTCTTCACAAACAGAAGAGAAGGCCATAGTGCATAGGTAGCCAAATTGTCTTTACTTATCTGAGAGATGCGCAGGTCAGGTCCACGTGGGCGCCATTTGTTGTTAAAATTTTGGAGGCTCTTGCCGGCTGGCTTGCTTCACAGCGGGTAACAGAGACGCGGAGACATCGGCTGGGCAGGGAAGCTGTATTTCTTTATTCAGGAACAACGATTCATAAACTAAGACAAACTAATCAACAAACAGAACTCTGCTGTCTCTTTGCGGCGGCGCAAGCACTCTTTCTTTTACTCTGGAACTCAGGAACCCAGGAACTCTGTCTCTCTGGCACTCTCTCTTACTCTGTAACCCTGAAACTCTCGAACTCAGGAACTCAGGAACTCTCGGACTCAGGAACCCTCTCCCGGGGTTTCTTGGGGCGGGGCCAAGCAGGCCCGTGAAATTAATAGGCCTGATCCAATTCTCTTGGCGGGGGGGAGGGCTAGAACAAGCCAATGTAAAGCATACGACAGTGCTGGGAAATTGTGCAGATGCAATCACATCTGCCATATTGTCCCCTCAGGCTACTGCTAGTTCCCAGGAGAGTTGGGACATTCTCAGAGTGCCTGTTTTGCCATGTTGTGCCCTAAGGGCATTGTCTATTTCCCTGCAATATTTGGAGTGCTTTTGGTTACTCTTCCCCCCTCCCATTCTCACGAGAGTTATTATCCTATCCTGGAGTGCTATGGTTACTCCTCCCCCTTCCCATTCTCGGGAAAGCTGCTCCTATAAAAGCCCTTCTTCTTCTGCACCTCGCTCTCTTGCCAGTGCTTCACCTCTCTTGCCAGCGTTTCGCTTCGGTGTTCAGACGCAGGAAAGGTTACTGCTTGAGGCGGCCATTTTCGCTACCTCCACGTGGCCCAACCTGCTTCTCTAGCACCCAACTCTGAGGTGCCAGCGCAAATAAATATTTGTGTTCCTTCTTTGCTCCAGACCTCCTCTCTCTCTTCTCTGCGGCCTGCACAACAACAAGACAGAATACTCTATTGTGAAAGGGGAGAGAGAAAGGAAGAGAGACAGAGACACCTGCAACACTGCTTCACCACTGATGAAGCTTCTTTCTTACAGATCAGGACCACAGACTAAAACCAGGGTCCTTATGCATCCTTATATGGGGGCTTTACTTAATGTACCACCTCCTGGCCCCATGAAATTACTTTTTTAAATTAATTAATTAATTAATTTTCCCTTTTGTTGCTCTTGTTGTTTATCATTGTTGTTATCATCCACATTGGTCTCCAGCTCCCACTGATTCTGTGCTCAAGTAGGAAGGCCTGGACGCTTCTTCATAGTTTGGGTGTCGGTAGCCAACCCTCTCCAGTCTCCCATCCTCCCGTATCTCCAAACTCAGTGACCAGTCACCTAACTCAAGTTGGACGTGCTAAGATCAACCCAGTCTGGAAAAGAGAAATTTCCCATGAGTGGTCATCCCACTTCCATTTATCTTGTCCATCTCCAAAACTCTCTCCCTTTACACTGTCTGAACTGGAAGATGCTTTGAAGAGGGTTAAACCGGGAACGGCTGCTGGCTATGATAACATCACCCCAGAACTCATTCTTAACTTAGGCCCCACGGCAAAGAAGTGGCTCACTTCAATCCTGTCCCACATCTTGGAATCTGAATCTATGCCCAAAATTTGGCGTCGTGTGAAGATAATAGCAGTTTTGAAACCAAAGAAAGACCCAACACTGGCCACCAGCTATAGACCAATTTCTCTCCTCTCCGTGTGTTACAAACTCCTTGAGAGGCTGCTTCTGTCACGAATTTCTCCTCTTACAGAGAAATTCCTATCACCCTCCCAAGCTGGTTTCCGCCCAGGAAGATCTACCTGCGAACAAGCCCTGGCCCTCTCACATACATTGAAAATGGATTCCAGAAGAATTTAAAGATGAATGCTGTCTTTGTAGATCTCACAGAAGCCTATGACACGGTCTGGCACCGTGGTCTCCTAGTCAAGATCTCAAGATGCCTGCCTCCATGGGTGGCCAACAATATATCATTTCTTCTCCAAAACAGAAGATTCTGGGTGCATCTGGGTGATAAGTCTAGCAGATGGAGACTTGTCTCAAGTGGCCTCCCCCAGGGCTCTGTTCTGGCTCCTACGCTATTTAATATTTACATCAATGACCTTCCAGAAACTTCTTCAAGGAAGTTCATCTACGCCGATGACATCTGCTGTGCAACTCAGGCATCCAAGTTTGACATCCTCGAGGAAACACTCACGAAAGACATGTCTCTGATATCTGATTACTGTAAAAAATGGCGACTAATCCCTAGCACTGCAAAAACGGTATCATCTGTTTTCCATCTACACCATGCCTCGGCCTCACGTGAGCTTAATGTGCAGCTTGATGATACGAGAATCCGGCATGAAGCCCAACCAGTCCATCTTGGCGTTACTCTCGATCGCACTCTGTCATTTCACGAACATCTCATAAAAACTGCAGCAAAGGTGGGCGCGAGGAATCACATCATTGCAAGACTGGCCAGCTCCTCATGGGGCGCAAGCGCTTCCACACTACGATCATCATCTCTGGCATTATGCTATTCCACTGCAGAATACTGTGCCCCAGTATGGTTCCGTAGCCCCCATGTCCACTTGGTCGATTCCAAATTATATTCCTCCATGAGGATAATTTCTGGAACCATCCGTTCCACCCTGGTTCCATGGCTGCCAGTTCTTAGCAACATCGCCCCACCAGATGCCAGATATTCGTCGGGATGCGGCATCATCTAAGTTCATTTCCCACGTCTACGCTCGACCGGACCTGCCAATATACGCGGATATCTTCGCCCACCCTGTTCAACGCTTGACGTCTCGTCACCCAATCTGGTCCCCTACACCTACACTGAACTTCTCTGTTCCAGTCTCTTGGAAACAGAGTTGGCAGTCAGCTGAAGTAAAGAACAAACACCTCATCACAGACCTCTGCAAGCGTCAACCCGGCTTTGACCTAGCACGTTATGACTGGGCCCTCCTCAATCGCTATCGAACAGGCCATGGCCAGTGTGCCGCTATGTTCCATCTCTGGGGAGCCAGAGATGACCCAAACTGCCCCTGCGGCTACAGACAGACTATGACCCACATAGTCAATGACTGTCACCTCTCCAAATTCAAAGGAGGTCTCGAAACTTTACATCAGGCTCAACCTGACGCTGTTGACTGGCTACGGAAGAAGGGCAAATGCTAGAAGAAGAAGAATCGTTGTTGTTGTTATTGCTGTCATTGTTGTTGGATAGGACAGAGAGAAATGGAGAGAGGAGGGGAAGACAGAGAAGGGCAGAGAAAGACAGACACCTGCAGACCTGCTTCACCACCTGTGAAGTGACTCCCCTGAAGGTTGGGAGCCAGGGGCTTGAACTGGGATCCTTATGCCGATCTTTGTGCTTTGCGCCACCTGCGCTTAACCCACTGAGCTACACCCGACTCCCTAAATTACTTTTTTTTTTTTATAAAAGTGATGAATCCTACTTCTGTTCACTTATATATTTAAGCAATTCAAAGTGTACTTAAAAAAACATTACTTTTGTCAGTTTTGCAGACATGCATTACAGAGAATACATGTGCTCTGATCAGCAGATACAGTATCAGTTGGCATAAACTGAGAGAAACATGTAGGAAAGTGAGCCCCACCCTAGATGTTCCAGGTCTGGGGGAAATATGGGCTTTATAGAGAAAGGGGAAGGTTCCTGTTGTCTAAGGGTTTAAGAAGGCAATAGATAGTTATTGCTATAATCACATTATTTTGCCACTGGGTTAACTTTGGAAATCCTTTTGCCAGCACTTGCTGTATCATATAAGACCTCACCATAATTTATGTCCTTTTATGCTATTTACATATAGCTGTATCTTATAAAGTAATGCCAACAGTTGTTTCTGTTCTTCCTGGTCTAAGCTTTTAGAAGATTTACTATTTGAAATGACATGTCGTTATAAGAAAGTTTTATCCAGAGGGCTGGGTGGTAGTACAGTGGGTTAAGTGCACATGGCGCAAAGCACAAGGGCCGGTGTAGGGATCCTGGTTTGAGCTTCCAGCTCCCCACCTGCAGGGGGGGTCACTATGCAAGTGGTGAAGTAGGTCTGCAGATGTCTATCTTTCTCTCCTCCTCTCTGTCTTCCCCTCCTCTCTCAATTTCTCTTTGTCCTATCCAACAACAATAACGGCTATAATAACTACAACAAAAAACAAGGGCAAGAAAAAGGGAAAATAAATTAATATTAAAAAAAGAATAATAACTACAACAACAATAAAAATAACAAGGGCAACAAAAAGGAAATAAATAAATAAATGTTTAAAATAAGGGCAACAAAATGGGAACAATAGCCTCCATGAGCAGTGGATTTGTAGTGCTGGCACCAAACCCCAGTGACGATAACCCTGGAGGCAAAAAGAAAAAAAGAAAAGAGAAAGAAAGAAAAAGTTTTATCCACTTTATTCAGGTTTTGTATTCTTTCAGATCTACTCCTCCTTGGTGTAGTATATTTTTCATAATATTTTTAAAACTTTATTTCAAGGTTATATGTGGTATACAAAGAGGTCAAATAGTCATTGTGAAAAATAGAAACCAGTACCTATCAATCTCTAAGCCTTTTTTGATCCTAGTCATTACTGCAAAGAAACACAAAAACATTAGGATTTATTTACACTTTATAAACCTTATCTCCAAGGCCCAAGAGCCAAGCAGCTATTTGTATCACAAAGGCAGTTGGAATCAAAGAGCAAGTTCTTCTTGTTTGCTGTCTGAATAATTACTGCATGTGGCCTAACATTATTTTTAGAATTTCTTCTCTACTTTATAATGTGTGGAAAGCTTACAAAATGATAAATACATTTGTCAAAATAAGCCACTGAATTACAGAAACATGTGTATCTGTGTCATGGGAATTACTTTTGCTTTTATGGTACTTAAAATATTATTTTCAGGGAGTCAGGCAGTAGCGCAGAGGGTTAAGTGCAAGGACTAGTGTGAGAATACCGGTTTGAGCCCCTGGTTCCCCCACCTGCAGGGGAGTCGCTTCACAGGTGGTGAAGCAGGTCTGCAGGTGTCTATCTTTCTCTCTCCCTCTCTGTCTTCCCCTCCGATCTCCATTTCTCTCTGTCCTATACAGCAACAATGACAACGATAATAACTACAACAACAACAACAAAAAAAAACAAGGGCAACAAAAAGGGAAAATAAATAAATATTAAAAAAGAATAATAACTGCAACAACAATAAAAATAGCAAGGGCAAAAAAAAGGAAATAAATAAATGTTTTTAAATATTATTTTCATATATTTTAATATTGACCTTCCTCAAACCCAGTGAAAACACCACAAAGACCAGATGCTTCTATTAGTCCTTTGCAATAGAATATTACAAAGCAATATATATATATATATATATTTTACAAAGCCTACTGTTGAAAGTTATTTAAATTCCTTAGTGACAGTACTGCAATGAAAATTAGTCAGAGTACCAACTTAGTTAATTTTATTCTGTGTAGGCAGTCTGATATTAATTATAAGGTATGGTCTAACCATCACTTTCTGGATGGATTGCATAATCAACTGAATAATAATTTGCATGTATTTAACAATCCAGCTGTGTGTTAACATTTTCAAACTGTTAAGCTCTATGAATTTCATGACTATCTATATGCCTATATGCACAGACATGCACATATAATCATCAGTTTATTGTTAATATGCACATAAATATATTAGTCTTAGAGGCATAATAATAGATTCTATAAAATTTCTTATTTTATAATAACTTCAGATCCATATATAATAATTTGGTGCCATCTTAGGAATCTTCACTGAAGATTTTTTTACTTAAAGGAAACATGTATGCACACTATGAGATGAGTGACAGCTTGGAATCATAGAAGTAGACTTGCCTTCCAAGTGTAGGATTTATTTTCTGTCTATTTTGTAATTATGGAATTTGGAATCTTTTCTAAGCCTGTTTTCTTGCCTACAAATCAGTAAGTGACAGTCATATATATCTATTTAATATGTATTTATGTATTCCCTTTTGCTGCCCTTGTTTCATTGTTTTAATTATTATTGTTGTTATTGTTGCCATCCCTGTTGTATAGGACAGAGAGAAATGGAGAGAAGAGGAAAACAGAGAGGGAGAGAGAAACATAGACACCTGCAGACCTGCTTCACTGCTTGTGAAGTGACTCCGCTGCAGGGAGGGGGTGCTCAAACCTGGACCCTCATGCTGGTCATGTGCTCTTAACTCGCTGCTACCGCCCAACTCCCAAGGTAACAATTTTTATAACTGTCGATATTGTAAGAAACTTAACAGAGCATTTATATTATTCTTATAGTTAGTGATTTAATAATGATCAACAAGGTTGTAGCATAAAAGGGGTGCAATTCCAAACAGTCCCCACCATCAGAATTCCATACCCATCCCCTCCATTGGAAGGTTCCCTATTGTTTCTCCCTCTGGAGGTATGGAACAAAATTCTTTATGAGTTGCAGAAGGTGGGAGTTCTAGCTTCTCTCATTGTTTCTCCACTGAACTTGGGTGTTGGCAAGTTGATCCATGCTCATTTTCCCCAGTGGGATACAGCTCTGGGGAGATGAGGTTCCAGGACATACTAGTGAGGTTTTCTGCCCTAGGAAGTCAGGATGGTGTCATCGTACTGTCTGCAACTTGGTGGCTGAAAAGTGGTAAGATATAAAGCAGAGGGATTTTTTTAATAATCAGGAACCTAGAGGTGAGAATAGAGGAGATGGAACTAAGGGTCTCGGTGTGGGAAGAAGCTAGGAAGTTCATTTTAGGTATATTCCAAGAGGCCTGTGACTTTAGTAATATTTGCCTGAGCCTGATAGCTAATATGTAGGTGGGCTAAAAGTATTGTCTGGGAAGATGGTGTCAGAGTTGAGAATAAGACTGGAAAGCTGGATTTGGACAGACAGTAGCTCCCCAAAATGAGAAAACTATATAAATGCCATCAACTGGAGATCCCATCAGTCTGACATAGGGCCCATATTTATTCATATTTATTTAGCACCAAAGCCTGTGTAACCTCTGAGTCCCTATCAGTTGGAGCTCACATTCTGTGGTCACAGCTGGAAACATTCTAGGCTGCACTCACTTCAGGACCCATCTTCCTTGAGTGGCAGTGTAGGCTGTTCCAACCTTCCTTTGGATTGGACCATGGTCATGATCTCAACTGATGAGAAGGTGGGAGCAATAGAAAGAATGGGACAGGGAGTCAGGCAGTAACTCAGTGGATTAAGTGCGCATGGCATAAAGCACAAGGACCTGCGTAAGGGTCCTGGTTCGAGCCCCAGGCTCCCCTCCTACAGAGGAATCGCGTCTGCAGATGTCTGTCTTTCTCTCCCCCCTTTGTCTTCCTCTCCTCTCTCCATTTCTCTCTGTCCTATCTAACAATGACGACATCAATAACAACAACAATAAAAAACAACAAGGGCAACGAAAGGGAAAATAAATAAATTTTAAAAAGAGAGAATGAGACATATTATCAATATAAGTGGACACATGAAAAGCAAGAGCAGATAAAGACAAAGAATGTGTGGTATTTTGTTAAGGGAGAAACTAATTTCATCACTTCTTTACCTGAATCAAAAAGAACTGACACAATTCAGTAAGTTAAATCTTGGGAAGAGTTTTCTATCTTGAGGTCTCTTTTTAACAAACCATAGTCTTGGGGATCCACTGCTGTGGGATGTGGTTTCCTATTTCATACCTTATATGATAGATACTTTACCAGGTGACTCAGACTGACATACTCTTTCATCTTTAAAACTTTAGTCAAGTATCTCTTGTTTATATTGCATATTTCCCTGTGCCATGCTTGTTATTTTATTTTTCTTTGAATTGGAGTAATATTTGTCTATAACATTCTAACAGTATAGAATTTTCAGGTATGCATCATTACAAATCAATCATGCATGTACTATCTTTTATCTCCAAAATCTGGCTTCCACCCTTCACCATACAACTCATGCTGAGTTGACTTGTCATTTTTTAATCTTTATTTATTTGTTTATTTTGGATAGAGACAGAGGAAAAATAGGAGGGTGAGAGAAAGGGAGAGAGACAGACACCTGTAGCATTACTACTTACTTATATTCAGGTGGGGATCTGGGGCATGAACCCAAGTCTTTGTGCATGGTAATGTGTGCACTCAACCAGGTGTGCCACCACCTGGCCCCTGACTTCTAGTTTTTAGTATTATTAGTATTCACTACATCAAACTAATCATGTGAGAATCATATGTCTATAATAGTAATATAATCACCTACTTGTTTGTCTCCTCTAAGAGTTTATCAGTGTTTAAGTTTTGTGACTCATGCATGATCTCACTTTTATATGACACATTTTTTCCATTGGTTTTAAAATTCAGCCATACATATATATTTGAAGAGAAATAGGAGGTCAGGGAGAGAAAGGAAAGGCTTCCATGTGATGTCCACAGCCCTAACTTGGGGCTATTTGCCCATAATAAGGCATGTCTCCTACTAGGTGAATTATTTCCTGGCCCAAGTCTGCCAATGTTTTGATGAAACACACTGGAATCTCTTTTTCTAGAGTCTAGAAAAGTAACCAGAAGTGAACACAAATACTGTTTTTGGACTATATGGATGAAAGGCAAACCTCACTACACTCTACTAGTTAAATGGAATATCATTCCTTCTGGACAAGCTGAATGGAGGAAAGGAGGGTAGTGCCAATTATTGTGAGTGACTTTACTACTAGTACTTGTCATGACTGTTCAAGTTTCCCTGTGACTAAATGCCTCTTCAGAACTTCACAGGCTACAGACCCAATATATCATTTATTCTTACAAAGAACAAAACAGCACAAGTCTCTTTGTAGTTTCAAATCTCATCTTGAAAGGTGTAGTGACATTTGAGCTAGCCTTTCAAAACAGGTTTTATAGTTTGTTATATTTATTTCTTAGATGCGACCCCTGTCTACACAGTTTAATTGTTTTTATAGTCCATAGATATCCTTGCTTCTTTTATATTGTCATTTTTAAATTTTCATTTGTAATTTCATGCTAAACACGAGGTTTTTTTTTTCTTTTAAATCGGCTTATAAATGATGGTTTTTCAACATTTCAAGCTCAATCTGCACTGAACATGTCTTTTCAAGGAGTGTATATGCTTTCCAAAGCAAGTCTTTAGAAGTGACTTGTAGAAGTCTTGAAGCCTAGACTAGAAATAGCTGTTTGTTATTTCCATCTGCACTGATGAGGAAGTTGTGGCCTCTTTTTTTCACTGATGTGGAGTGCACCATCATTATCCATGCCTCTAACCTGCAGGCTTGATTACTATAATACTCTTTTGACTTTGGGCTTCTTTGGAGCTTCGGCTGGTTTGGAATGCAGCAATCTATTTGCTTGTGGGTAGCCACTGCAGGAAGCATATTGTACCAGAGTTTCATCATAAAATGCAATGGAGCTGCACTTTAATGAAGCCACAGTGAGGATGACTATATTTGAGAAATCACTTGAATATTTAATAAGTCTAAATGGAAAAGTTTATTTTTCTTCTTCTTCTTCTTCTTGAGCTGCTTTTCGATCAGTGGTTTAACAAAAGACATTTAATGAAAATATCTTAGCTTAATGCTATCATTTGCTATACCATCTGTATTATACAGCAGAAAAGTTGGATTCACAGTAGGACATAATGGCCCCTGTTTTCAAACTCAATGTAAATGGCTGTTGAGAAATCAAGAACATTTTAAAGGACCACATATCCCTGCTTGGCATGATGGCATATTTATGGTAAGGGAGGATAGAAAACATACACACAAATACAGGTCTAAGAAGGATGACAGAGGACCTAGTGGGGATTGTATTGTTATATGGGAAACTGGGGAATGTTATACATGTACAAACTATTGTATTTACTGTTGAATGTGAAACATTAATTTCCCAATAAAGAAATTTAAAAAAAAAAGGGTCCAATGTGGAAAGTGGAGGAGAGAGGTCACGGAGTTGGGGAGATGGTGGTGGTGTTAAATGCAAAACCATCCCATAACATTATTAAAGACATCTAGGATGAAATACATAAGAAAAGTTATTTAAGGTGACGTTCATATGACTGGAAATAGTAAATAGGTAGTTCACTTTAGGACCTCTCTCTCTCTCTCTCTCTCAATCTATTATATATATAATAGATTAGGGAGAAAAGGAAGAGATAAGAAAAATGCACCAAAATGTAAATTATAAAATGTCATAACAAACTCTAAACTCTGTTACCTGAAGCCTACGATATACAATGTCAGGTGATCCTAGACACCACATGTACTCTAGTGGTATTTTGCTCTCTTTCTTATATGCAACATTTTATCTCATGTGAAAAAAAAGTAAGTATTGTAAAGTGCTACTATATATTATATGGAAACTAGTAAGCTGTATACATATACGTATATGTATATGTAAATATGTCTATATATAGTTTAAAAGTTTTCATAAAATATATACACACATATTTGATTTCAACCAACACACCCATTTAACCTTTTAAAACATGCCTTTAGTCAGTATTCTAACGTCCAAGTATTTTTCTTAACTGGAAATGTCTCACAAAATTGTGTCTCCTATTATAATCTTCTTTTGTGATACATTAGACTACCATATCAGTTATCTAGTTTTTGTACCTCCTTTCATACGTAGTGAGGCTATGAGGCTATTCTTGACTGTAACTGACTGAGAAGAAACTTGCAGATTTAATATTTGCCCAGTTTATTAGCTCACAAGTCAGGAGGGATACTTTCATTGACTTCAAGTTAACATGCTTCTGAAATCTTGTGGACAAATAATTCTAAGTATAGTTACTTATGAGAAGATTCTGCTTTCTTTTTTTTTTTTTTTTTTTCCTCCTCCAGGGTTATTGCTGGGCTCGGTGCCTGCACCATGAATCCACCGCTCCTGGAGGCCATTTTTTTTTTCCTCCTTTTGTTGCCCTTGTTGTAGCTTCGTTGTTTATTATTATTGCCCTTGTTGACGCAATTCGTTGTTGGATAGGACAGAGAGAAATGGAGAGAGGAGGGGAAGACAGAGAAGGGGAGAGAAAGATAGACACCTGCAGACCTGCTTTACCGCCTGTGAAGCGACTCCCCTGAAGGTGGGGAGCCGGGGGCTCGAACTGGGATCCTTACTCCGGTCCCTGCGCTTTGCGCCACATGCGCTTAACCCACTGCGCCACCGCCCGACCCCCAGATTCTGCTTTCTTAAGAACTGACAGAAAGTGCTAGAAACAGAAGTTTCAGGTTGAAGTCCTCGCTCAGCCACTGGAAAGCTGGAAATCTTGGGACCTAGAAGCAGAATTCCATCGTGGTTATATAATGGTTTGGGTGTCAGATTAACCAGGAATTCAAACTTCACTGCTTGTTAGCTGTGAAAATTTGAACACCTTACCTAACACTAAATCTCGATTTTGTTGTCATTAAGGTAATCATATTAATTATACCTGTCTCCAAATATTGTACCTATCCAATATGATAATTTAATTTCTAGGTCTACACTAAGCAGAGTTATTGCAATTATTTGCTTATTTTTATGAGGATAAACTAGACTTCCTCTCCATCCTGCATACGCAGTATCCACAATCAAACCTGGTCCTCATCTATTTCAGTCCCCTCCTGTAACACTGAGCCACCTCCCTCGTCCACAATAGTGATTTATTTTTGATGGAGGATTGTACCAGATCAGGGAGTGGATTGTTTTCATGGTGGTGAAGACATCGTAAAAAGGAAGTAAAATCACTGCTAAATTCTAAATGAAAACAAAAAAAGTGTAATATGAAATGTGTTAAGGATGAATTCTTCCACAAGACATATATTGAGTTGAGACTGAGAGAGGCAATTTGTCTTGGCCAGCCAATTGAAGAAATGAGAAGCCAAAGACCCTTCCTCTATGCTGCTTTCTTGCTTCAAGTCATATTTTACCAATCAAGCTCTCTATTGCTGTTCACAGATCTCAGGGTTAGGAATTGGACCATGACCTTCAAACTTGCATTCTACGAAATAAGACCCCTGAGTTGGGGAGTCAGCCCATATGGGGAATGTTGTAAACCCTATAATTTCCACCCATCCCAACAGCAATATTTCCCTTTCATTTCATAGTAAGGTGGCAATTAAAATAAAATGCAGCACAGTATATAAGAAGAAGCAGAGGAAATTCATGAGAGACTCCCAATGGAAAAAAAAAAAGGAGGAAGAATATGGTCAAGGTAATTAACTTTTCTCTTCAGTGAAAGTATATAATTGAGAGTTGTGTATACGAATCTATATATTTCTGACTTTTATAAGAAACTCATCTAATAGCCAAATCTGATGTCCCATGGACATGTCAAAAATACTATGGGCCATTGTCCCATTCTACTATAGAATTGACATTCAACATTCACATCTCTACCTTCCAATTGAGTTGGGCATAATTATAACGCAAAAATAAGTTTCCTCTTAAATAGTAAATCTAATGCATGTCTTTTTTTTCAATTCCACATTTCCACATCAAGCAAATCTCTGATACTCAATAGATACTGACTAGACATCCTGCAAATTTAACTTGATTTTGGTTGTATGTCCCTGGAAATCATGTCAGATCCCACAAGTTAGGCCCACCGTTGTATTGTCCTCTGTTAGGGCTGCAGTCCGTTCTTCTGTCCAGACAGATATAAATTGGAGCTACCTATAGCCTCCTTCTTGAATTCCAATCAATTTCAAGATCAAATGGAACAGCACCTATTATTTCTTTAATGATTGAAGTATACTACCTGCTTACACATGGGTGCATTATAATTTTCCAGCCTGAAAGCATATCAAATATTGTATTTAAGGAATTTTATAGGGTTCAATCTGCAGACCTTCCAGAGATTGGTGGGAAGGGAAGAAAGTTCTCACCTTTCAATCAGTCTTTCTGGTGACCAACAACTTCTAGAAGAGATAAAGAGGTCTGAGTCATCTCCCTATTATAAGTTCAATGGGACACTAGTGAATGACCCAAGGCCTGTCACTCAGGAACTTCTAAGAGTTTGAGGAGATAGACTTGTGCCAGAACCAAATTTATGTCTTAGTATGCTATAATAAGGAACTTGACTTAAAATGTTTACTGATTATTTTTTTTTCAATTCCATAGTTTCCAGTCTTCTCCACCAAGATTTTTATTAAAATGTTCAAATAATAGTCTGGCTAGTGTTGCAAAGCAGTCTGGCACATTTGTATATATGGGTGCCTTAGAGACATTTTATTCTGAGAAGTCGCAACAACACACTTGCAGGGAGAAAGCTCTATGAGGAGTAAAGCTGGTCTTCAAGTATTTCTCTTTCTCCATTTCTACTTCCCCTTCCCTGCTCTATTTCTCTCTAGCATATCAAACATACCAAACAAGAAGGGGGCAGGCAGGGAAAGGCCACCAGGAGCTGCGGATTCATTGTGCAGGCTCAGAGCCTGGGCAGGAACCTTGATGGCAAAAAAAAATAGATACTGCAACCTTTTGATGTGTCATCTCAAACAGATGACACCCTCAAGAATGGAGGGGTAGGGGTAGCAGTTGAGACCAATACTCAATTTATTGCTTTCCTTGGTGGGCACAAGTATGCATGTTCAAATTTTTATATACTGTTGAGAGTGATGGTTGCTCTGATGTAATAAAAAAGTGGTGACACTTCAGCTTAAGTTGTCAGTCAAGTAAACTTCTGCCCTACTGACTAAAGTTTGATTTATGTTACTGTCTTTTTGCTTTTTACAAAACTGAGAAATTACAGAGCTTTCTTAAATGTTTCAAAAGATTAATTGTCCATAACGCCAATTTGGCTTCATGAAGTCTGAGCAGCTGTAATTACGCTTACTTTCCCTTGTGAATATACCCAAGAAGATACTTCTCATTTACAGGTCCCATCATGTTACATTGAATAGGCCAACTTAAATACAATGAAATGTACATGTTTCACTTTTTTTCTCCGAATGTTCTCCTACAGTTCATGTTCACATTTCAAAGTCTTTGCAAAGTTTCCAAATCCTTAGGTTGCCAGTATTTTGCCTTTTTACTTCTTTGAAAGACGTTTAAGGTTTTTTTGTCCTGATAATTAGTTTTTGATTAACATCTTCCTTTCCAACTGCATTTAGTCACCTAGTAAAAAGACACCAGGAAAAGTAAGATGAATTTGCATTTCAATTTCTCCTTTCACTCTTAGGTTTTAAACTGTCCTCAGTGATGTTATCAGGGGATAACATCATACACACACACACACACACACACACACACACACACACACACACACACACACACACACACACACTTATATATCAGTAGGAAACTTTACCCCAAAGGTCTTATATAGTTTTTAATAAAAAAAAAAAAAGGAAATGGAGTGAAAATGCTCAAACACTATGTATTCAGTTCCAGAGACATCTGTGCTCAAAAAGTTCTTCAAAAGCTTGCAAGAGCTTTGCTACTTAATGTTCTTAAAATGGCTTTTCTCTTGAGTCCCATATTCTACAAACTAGATTCCTTTCAGTTCTGTGGGTAAAAGGGAAGAAGAAACAATGTGAAAAGAAGGGAAATGAAAATGTAAACTTCAGAATGTTTATAGTTTAATAGATACCAGAGTGAGGATTTAGCCAGAATAAGCCCGAATGTTTAAGGGTACCACGGAGATTAACACAGGAAAGTTAAGGAGACCAGATGTCTCAGCAGTACTTAATGGGAGGGAATCTCAGAAAAGAGTGTCTATTGCAGAGTCAGAAAGAAAAGAATTTGGACACTAGTTTTTGTTTTGTTTACTTAGTGTATAATTGTGAGCAGTTTACCCATATTCTGACCTTCATTTGTCTTATTGTTTATATGAATATTGTAATACTTTAATAAAAATTTGTAGGATAACCACCAACCCACAATGCTATTTCTCCCAGAATAATCCATGCCTCCCCCATATAGAAATTGATACCCGCATTTATGTAATTTGATTTTGTTTTCTCTGGGGCTATAATATTTTTTTTTTTTACTTCCAGCATTACAGGATTATTGCTGGGGCTTGCTGCCACCACTATGAATCCCCTACTCCTGGTGGTCATTCCCCGCCCCCAGATTTATAGGACAGAGAAAAATTGAGAAGGAGGTGGAGATAGACAGGGAGAGAGAAAAACAGACAGTGGCAGACCTGCTTCACTGCCTGTGAGATGACCCCCCTACAGGTGGGGTAACCTGGATCCTTGTGTAGGTCTTTTTTTTTTGGGGGGGGGCGGGGGGAAGCTTTGTACTATGTGAGCTTAATCCATGCACCACCACCTGGCCTCCCAGCCCAATCCACTTTCATTTCATGGAGGTTGGAATTTAGTTGAAGTACAATTAGTCTGACTTGACCATTGGACTGGCAGTTCAGGACAGACATATTTTGCCAGGTGTACACAAAGAAATCAGGTAGTCTATAGGGGGTGGCTAGGCTAGACCAGATTAGGAGAAACTTGGGTTCTGAATGTATCGTTTATCTTTGCTGTAGCTTTTTTGTCCCATAGCACCTGGTTCATGTTTATGCAATACATTCTCTCTTGGGCTGGGTGGTGGCATAGCTGGTTGGGCACACATGTTACGATGTGCAAGGAGCTGGTTCGAGCCCCCCCCTCCAACCACCTGAAGGGGGAAAGCTAGGAACATACCTAAAATAGATTTACTAGTTTCTATCCACCCCAAGATCCCTAATCTCACCTGTTTGATTCCTACCTACCTTTGATTGTCACCTACCTTTGGGGTTCCTGTTTATCAAGCACTTTGCCCTGCTTTGTATCTTCACAGCTATCAGCTACTAAGTTGCAGAGGCTGCTGGGATCCCATCATGAACTTGCTGGGCAGAGGCCTTTACCAGCTTGTTCAGGAATCTCTCCTTTCTAGACCCCTGCCTACCCACTAGGAAAAGATAGACTCAGGCTAGGGGTGTGGATCAACCTGCCAATGCCCAGTCCAGTGGAGAAGCCAAAACTCAACACTTTCTATAGCCACGAAATAAATTGAATAAATAAATAAATTCCCAGAGGGGGAGAAATGTTAGGGGAAGATGACTAGAGGCCTCTGAACTGCAATTCCATCAGGGCCAGAAAAGAGAAGAGGAAATAAAAGGACATTTTGAAGTAGTAATTGGTATATGTATGACTTTGAGTGGAAGAGCAGGCAGGAACATAGAAAAAACTGTGTGTGTGTGTGTGTGTGTGTGTGTGTGTGTGTGTGTATGTATGTATGTGTTCATAATATTATATAATAATAGTCAGGGGTTGGGTGGTAGCACAGTGGGTAAGTGCACATGGCACAAAGCGCAAGGACCTGTGTAAAAATCCTGGTTCGAGCCCCTAGCTCCCCATCTGCAGGGGGGCTGCTTCATAGGTGGAGAACTAGGCCTGCTGATGTCTATCTTTCTCTACACCTCTCTGTCTTCCCCTCCTCTCTCCATTTCTCTCTGTCCTATCCATTCACAATGACAGCAATAACAACAACGATAAACAACAAAGGCAACAAAAGAAGGGAAAAATAGCATCTAGGAGCAGTGGATTTGTAGTGCAGGCACCGGGCCCCAGCAATAACCCTGGAGGCAAATAAATAAATAAATAAAAATAATAGTCGGGAGTCGGGCTGTAGCGCAGCGGGTTAAGCACAGGTGGCGCAAAGCACAAGGACCGGCATAAGGATCCCGGTTCGAACCCCGGCTCCCCACCTGCAGGGGGAGTCGCTTCACAGGCGGTGAAGCAGGTCTGCAGGTGTCTATCTTTCTCTCCTCCTCTCTGTCTTCCCCTCCTCTCTCCGTTTCTCTCTGTCCTATCCAACAACGACAACAACAATAATAACTACAACAATAAAACAACAAGGGCAACAAAAGGGAATAAATAAATAAAAATAAATATTAAAAAAAAGAATATTAAAAAAAATAATAATAGTCATCCCATGTCTGTTACCTTGGGAGAACTACTATAGTTTCCAGCAGTAGGAATGGAGGATACAGAATTCTGGTGTTGGGAATAGTGTGGAATTATACCTCTGGTAGCTTATAGTTTCATAAATCACTAATAAAAATGAGTTTCTATTAACCTTCATATTATATAGTTTATTTTAGTTGTGGTAGTCAGTGAGCCTTATATCTGTATTCAGCTTCACTTTTCAGATAGAATTGGTAAAATTTCTTAACAGGTCTTAAATTTCTCCAGGTCTCCATTTTGTGATCCATAAATTACTGATAAATATAATGACCCTAAATCTTCACACTGTTTAATAATTATACTTTTTTACTTTGAGTTGCCCTGAGTTTTGAAGGATTATGTGATTTTTTTTGAATAATGAATATCACAACTAGTAGTAGTAATGTCAAGGCACAGTTGAAAAGACTGGTTGTATTAAGATTTGTTTCTGGGAGTTGGGCAGTAGCACAGCAGGTTAAGCGCACATGGCGCAAACCGCAAGGACTGGCATAAAGATCCTGGTTCGAGCCCCCGGCTCCCCACCTGCAGGGGAGTCGCTTCATAGGCAGTGAAGCAGGTCTGCAGGTGTCTATCTTTCTCTCCCCCTCTGTCTTCCCCTCCTCTCTCCATTTCTGTCTGTCCTATCCAACAACAATGACAATAATAATTAGAACAATAAAACAAGAAGGGGAACAAAAGGGAATAAATAAAGCTTTGTTTCTCAGCTTCATAACAGTGTGGCTGAATGAACAGAATAGAACCTGTTCTTGTGAGGACCTTTCCCAAGCAATTTCTCAGTGCAGAATCCTGGTGCATTTCATTTCTGTTCTGGTTGAAATGGAGGAAAGTTTTGATTGTCACACAGGAAATTTAGTTTTGTTGTTGTCGGTGAGGGTCTAAGTCTGAAAGTATTATGTTATCATCTCTATCTCCATTTCTCTCTCTCTCCATCTCTCTCTCTCTCTCTCTCTCTCTCTCTCCCTCTCCTGTCAGTGTTTCATTTCACCTTGCTACATCCAACCAAAAGGAAAACTAAATTCTGAATTTCTCTGTGTCTTTAAGAAGAAAAAAAAATCAAATATAAATACTGGTGCTCAGCTGTCGATCCTTTCTAGAATGATATAAAACACTTCTTCTTTTAGATTCTATTATTCGACTTGGTTTCCACTTTAACACATGTTTTTCATTTATTATGTTGTAAATTCAAGTTACAGCTTTGGTGAATTTGAGGATTAATTTCCTTATTTCTAAGGTGGCAGTAATAACTGCAAAGTAATCACTTGTTTAGCTCAGTTGGCTGGCATTGGTATTAATAGATGCTGGGTAAAGATATTACTTAAATCTTAATTGGCTAGCTTTATTGTGGTGAAATTATTTTGTAACTTTTTATTGGAAGATAAACTTCAAAATGCAGGCACTACATCTGTTTTGTTATTCAACACGTGATCTGAAATTGAGACAGTGCCTGGTATATAAGACATACTGAATGAGTATTTATTGAGTGAATAAACACTTAGGTCATAAAGCTGTTGTATGTAGTGGCTTCATAGAGTTCAAAAATCATTAGCATTGAGCAGCAGGAACAGTGATCATACATCCCACTGTGCTTGTGACAATGGTGATGTTTGCCAAATACACTTGAGAATTTCATCTATAGAATGTGTGATTTACTCAAGCAAGAGTTCCAGTGTGAATAAAGCATGACGTGAAACTCTAGTCACATGGTTATTTTTATTAATAGCAAAGGTAAATTACAATATGTTTGAATCTTTATTGAGTTTTCTGAACAGTTTTGATTTCATTGAGGGTTGTGGCTTTATGATAATTTGAATAATTTCGTCGAATAGAAGATCCATTGCTATAACTATAATCCTGTTTTATAAAATTGTAGTGTTACTTTAAAACATTTGTTAGTTGGCTAAATATACCAGTTGAGCTGAGAAGTAAAAAAAATGAAGGGCCTGGATGGTGGTGCACCTGGTTGAGTGCATATATTACAATGCTCAAGGACCTGGGTTCGAGACCCTGGTCCCCACCTGCAGGGGGAAAGCTTTGCAAGTGGTGAAGCAGTGCTGCAGGTGTCTCTCTGTCCCTCTTCCTCTTGCTGTCTCTACCCAATAAAGATGATAATTTAAAGAAAATATTAATTGTTAAAAACAAAGTAAAAGTGGAGTCAGGTTACCACCTGACTAGGTAGCACAGTGGGTTAAGCACACGTGGTGTGAAGCACAAGTACACACGTAAGGATCCTGGTTCAAGTACCTGGCTCCCCATCTGCAGGGGAGTCGCTTCACAAGCGGTGAAGCAGGTCTGCAGGTGTCTATCTTTCTCTCCCTCTCTCTGCCTTCCCCTACTGTCTCCATTTCTCTCTGCCCTATGTAACAATGATGACACCACTAACAACAACAATAATAGCTACAACAACAATTAAAAAAGGGCAACAAAAGGGAAAATAAGTAATTATTAAAGAAAAAAACAAAAGTAAAGATCATTAGACTATATCAGTGAGTGGTACATCAAGACTTACTTGACAATAAATTTCCCCAGAATAATTGTTTCTTATTGTAGTTACAGCTGAATGCTACAGCTGGAATTTCAGATGCAATTCATAATAGCCAATGAATTAGCAATATATTTCCAAAGAATAGTTGGCCACAACTATGAATTTGAAGTAGAATTTGCAAACATAATTTGGAATAAGTAATCATAACTAATGAATTGTTAATAGATTTCTAAGCAGAAATCAACCTAGTAGCAGCTACCAAGGAATATCACAATTAAAATTTCAAACACAATCCATAATTCCAGTGTTTTAAGTCAGATAATATATTTATAATTTTTACAGACAGGTGCATAGTGCTTCTTCTTCTGGCGTTTGCCCTTCTTCCCTAGCCAGTCAACAGCATCAGGTTGAGCCTGATGTAAAGTTTCGAGACCTCCTTTGAATCTGGAGAGGTGGCAGTCATTGACTATGTGGGTCATAGTCTGTCTGTAGCCGCAGGGGCAGTTCGGGTCATCTCTGGCTCCCCAGCGATGGAACATAGCGGCGCACCGGCCATGGCCTGTTCGATAGCGATTGAGGAGGGCCCAATCATAACGTGCTAGGTCAAAGCCGGGTTGACGCTTGCAGGGGTCTGTGATGAGGTGTTTGTTCTTGACCTCAGCTGACTGCCAACTCTGTTTCCAAGAGACTGGAGCAGAGAAGTTCAGTGTAGGCGTAGGGGACCAGATTGGGTGATGAGACGTTAAGCGTTGGACAGGGTGGGCAAAGATATCCGCGTATATTGGCAGGTCCGGTCGAGCATAGACGTGGGAAATGAACTTAGATGATGCCGCATCCCGACGAATATCTGGCATCTGGTGGGGCGATGTTGCTAAGAACTGGCAGCCATGGAACCGGGGTGGAACAGATGGTTCCAGAAATTATCCTCATGGAGGAATATAATTTGGAATCGACCAAGTGGACATGGGGGCTACGGAACCATACTGGGGCACAGTATTCTGCAGTGGAATAGCATAATGCCAGAGATGATGATCGTAGTGTGGAAGCGCTTGCGCCCCATGAGGAGCTGGCCAGTCTTGCAATGATGTTATTCCTCGCGCCCACCTTTGCTGCAGTTTTTATGAGATGTTCGTGAAATGACAGAGTGCGATCGAGAGTAACGCCAAGATAGACTGGCTGGGCTTCATGCCGGATTCTCGTATCATCAAGCTGCACATTAAGCTCACGTGAGGCCGAGGCATAGTGTAGATGGAAAACAGATGATACCGTTTTTGCAGTGCTAGGGATTAGTCGCCATTTTTTACAGTAATCAGATATCAGAGACATGTCTTTCGTGAGTGTTTCCTCGAGGATGTTGAACTTTGATGCCTGAGTTGCACGGCAGATGTCATCGGCGTAGATGAACTTCCTTGAAGAAGTTTCTGGGAGGTCATTGATGTAAATATTAAATAGCGTAGGAGCCAGAACAGAGCCCTGGGGGAGGCCACTTGAGACACGTCTCCATCTGCTAGACTTGTCACCCAGATGCACCCGGAATCTTCTGTTTTGGAGAAGAAACGATATAGTGTTGGCCACCCATGGAGGCAGGCATCTTGAGATCTTGACTAGGAGACCACGGTGCCAGACTGTGTCATAGGCTGCTGTGAGATCAACAAAGACAACATCCGTCTTTAAATTCTTCTGGAATCCATTTTCAATGTAAGTGAGAGGGCCAGGGCTTGTTCGCAGGTAGATCTTCCTGGGCGGAAACCAGCTTGGGCGGGTGATAGGAATTTCTCTGTAAGAGGAGAAATACGTGACAGAAGCAGCCTCTCAAGGAGTTTGTAACACACGGAGAGGAGAGAACTTGGTCTATAGCTGGCAGCCAGTGTTGGGTCTTTCTTTGGTTTCAAAACCGCTATAATCTTCGCACGACGCCAAACTTTGGGCATAGACTCAGATTCCAAGATGTGGGACAGGAATGAAGTGAGCCACTTCTTTGCCGCGGGACCCAGGTTAAGAATGAGTTCTGGGGTGATGTTATCATAGCCAGCAGCTGTTCCCGGTTTAACCCTCTTCAAAGTGTCTTCCAGTTCAGACAGTGTAAAGGGAGAGAGTTTTGGAGATGGACAAGATAACCGGAAGTGGGATGACCACTCGTGGGAAATTTCTCTTTTCCAGACTGGATTGATCTTAGCACGTCCAACTTGAGTTAGGTGACTGGCCACTGAGTTTGGAGATATGGGAGGATGGGAGATGGGAGGGGGTTGGCTACCGGCACCCAGTCTGTGAAGAAGCTTCCAGGCCTTCCTACTTGAGTGGGTGAAGTTCAGACTTTCCTTGAGTTGTTGCCAGTGGGCTTGGCGTGCTGCATCCAGGGAGGCAATGAGATGGTCAGCCACATCTGGGTCGCCCGACTCATCATACTGCTTTAGTAGTTGCTCGCATTCAGCATCAAGACAAGGTGTATAGTTAGCACGTCTCCCACGAGGAATGGCTTGGGAAGCTGCTTTGAAGATGGCTTGGCGGAAGTGCCTGTAGGAATCTTCAGAGGGGATAGAGTTAATTGGAATTGCAGGAATAGATTTGTTGGTAAGATCACTGAACAGACACCAGTTTGCTTTCCGAAAGTTCCATCTTAGTTTCTCCGAGCACAGAATCAGTGGGAGCTGGAGACCAATGTGGATGATAGCTGGGCGGTGATGACTGTGTGGGAAGATTTTGAGAACTTGTCTCGTAGCGGGAAAGGCTTCGCTGTTGACTGTGCTAATCCAGCACAGGTCAGGTGACGAGTCTTTATTCCATCTAGCACTGTGAAAAGAGCCTGGCTGTTTGGGATCGTATAATAGGGAGAGGTCATTCACTGAAGCCCAGTCAGCTAAGATAGAGCATCAGCTCGAGTGGAGGAATATCCCCAGTCTTGGTGATGACTATTAAAGTCTCCAACGTAAACGGCTGGGTGATTCGGGCTAGGCAGGACCTCGTTATCCCATGAGGCACTGGGAGGCTTATATACGTTGACAAGCTGAATAGTTCCAATAGTAATGGAGTCGTAGAAGGTCGAAGAGGCCGTATGGTAAACGTCCGCAAGACACGATTTGGCGTAGATGGCTCGGCCGTGTTTAGGATGGAGATTATAGCATATTAAATCAAATCCACTGATGGTGAATCGAGCAGCTTCATCGACTGCTATATGTGTTTCTTGTAGGCATAGTGCTAAGCTCAGGATCTGGATCTGAGCTGCCAGCTCCCTACTTTCAGGGGATGGAGAAGGTCACTTGACAAGCAGTGAAGCAAGTCTGCGGGTGTCTTTCTCTCTCCCTCTTCATCTTCCCTTCCTCTCCCAACTTCTCTCTTACCTAACCAATAAAATAGAAAAAAAATGGCTGCCAGGAGCAATGGACTGAGCCTCAGTAATAACCTTGGAGGAAGGAAGGAAGGAAGGAAGGAAGGAAGGAAGGAAGAAAAGGAGGGAGGGAGGGAGGGAGGGAGAGAGGGAGGGGTAGAAGAGAAAAAGGAAACTTGTTTGAATACTTTCTGGAAATATATTAGGTTTAATATTTTCTGATTGCAATGACTTACTGGAGGTTGTACAACTTGGATTACTTCTGCTTAGGCACTGTACTTCCCTCCTTCATGTATAAATATATGGTCCTTTCTATAAGAATGAGCAATTTTGTGAATAAGTTTTTTTTTTCTTTCTAGAACACACCTTGGTATAGGACAGGCGCTTAATAAATAACTTGATCAAAAATCTTAAATTGGTTAACATGTGCTCAAGTGACATCTATTAAATGTCTACTTTCGTATAACACTTCAACCATATTAATGGATTAAAACAAGAATCTATTATCTGTGGTCCGGTCCGGGATCTGGTTTGCCTTAATAGTGGCTTGTAATTGGAGTTACTGGAGAGTAGGAATCCATGTGTAAGTGAGGGCAGCATTGCATCTCAACTTTACGGGGGAATTGTCTCCTTTTCCAAACTGAAGTGCTTGTTGGCAAATTCAGTTCTTAGCAGTTTCTTAGATCAAAGCCAGGTGATCTTTTCCAAAACAATGACATCACAGGATTCTTTAATGATACGCCACCTAATGATTTACAACACCTACTGTTAAGTCATAGGACTTAACATGCCAATAATTCTGGAAGACCCAGGTTTGATCCCAGCACAGCCATATGCCAGAGCTCAGCTGTGCCATGGTTTCATATAAAAACAAATCTTGAAAAATATATAAATGAAGATAGCAGGGGAGGGGAGTGGTTATGGAGTTCTGGTTGTTGGAATTGTGTGGAGTTGTACCCCTCTTATCCTATGGTTTTTGTCAGTGTTTCCTTTTTAAAACTAAAATTATATAAATTTATATTTATAAAGTCAAGCTAGCAAGAGGAAATCAGAAAAATAGGTGTCAGCTAGTTATGGAATGCACTTGCCTACATGTATAAACACATCAATGTCCTCATCTTTAGCACGTTACCTTAACTAGAAGCAGATCACAGGCAATGCTTCCACTCAGTAGAATGAGATTAGACAGAAGTTGAACTGCCAAATCATGGGTTTATGAGAGTCACCCCAGATTCTTTGCTCATATAATTTTATGGCAAGTGTTCTGAAAGGTAACTTGTGTGATAACAGTATAGTATTTTTCATATAGTCAATAGTGGTAATATGCCCAAGAAGATGTTTTAAGTCTGGTCAGTGAGAACTTAATACACATTTAGTTTAGTTGACTGTAAGGGGGTTATGTATGCAGTTAAATTAACTCTGAATAAGACTGCTACTTTTCTCCACTCCCCTGACAAAGTGTGGGCATGGTAATAAAATATTTATGCAACTTAGATGACTGCTTCTAGAAATTATGTATTTGATGTGATCTATTTAGCCACATTTTATTTCTACTTTTTCTTTTAAAAGCATTTTTGGCAAGGGATGCTCACCTGCCCCACAGACTTCAGAGATTACCACACTGTGACTTGTCAGGTACTAATCTAGATATGAAATTCATCTAAAGTCATGGCAGGGTGGGTTGCAAAGAGTGCATTTCAGTCAGTGGAATTCAAATTCAGAGAGTTGTGTCTTAATCTTTATAGGAATTATCAGTTGCTTTCAGATTTTAACTTCAAGCTGATATAGTTTCTTATAGAGTAATAATAAAAGGCATAAAAGAACACATTCAGGTACACAGGGATTCTCATGTATGCCCCTTTATTCTCTTAAATAATGGCATTTCCATGTTTAGTAAAATATCATTACATGTGTAGGCACAGTTTTACCGAAGCAGAAAATTCATTTGAGTCACTGTAAAATTCTTTCATTCTATCTCCTCATATCTTCCTTTCAGTACTGCTAACAGCAAGATACTTGTCGTTAAGTAGAGGTGAAGTCCCTTCACTTACTAGTTGTCTGATGTTGAAAATTGACAGAGTCATCTGAATGTCTATTTCCTTACCTATATTGGAAAAAAAAAAGTGAAAAAGCATAATTATACCTGCCTCACTATGTGGCTGTGAGGATTAAATAAGATTAAATATCTAATGTTCTTAAAGCATTCCTGAGCACAGAGTGAATGTGGAGTCTGCTCATTTTCCCCCATCTTTTACATTTATATTTTACTTAACACAGATTGAAGATGGCAACTCCCTTGGAACTGGTCCTCTGCTGGTGGGAAATAGAAGGAAGTTTGTTCCGTTTTAAAAGAAAAAATTGGGGGGGGGGCAGGGGCAGATTGTGGCATACTTGGTTGAGCGCACGTTACAGTGCACAAGGACCCAGGTTTGAGCCCCCGGTCCCCACCTAGAGGGGAAAGTAAGGCAAGTGGTGATCCAGGGCTGTGGGTGTCTCTTTGACCTGACTTGCAGAAAGTAATGCTACTTTAGTGAAACTAAGCCACTATCATTTTAGTGTATCGACCATAAAATCTCATAAATGCTAATGCTGTGTAATATTTCATTTATTTATTTATTAAGGCTTTTATCAGTTTATTTGATAATGGTTTACAGAATTTTAAGATTGCAGGAGTGTATTTGCATACTCCGCCCATCCCCAGACCAACAATAACCACCATCCTGCTCACAGAGTCTTAGAGGCAGGCTGGAAACTTCTTTCTTTTCCAAGTTTACATGTTTCAGTTCTTCATAGTCTATGTTTGAGCAAAACCATCTGGTCGTTGTGTTTTACCTTCTTATTTACTTCATTAAGTATGATCACCTCCAGTTCCATTCATTTGCCCCAAAGGATCTGATATCTTTTGTAATTTCAGAGTATTATTCCATGGAGGATATATCACATGACGTTTTTATTATTATTATCTAATCATAGTCAAAACCAGACATGACAAGTGTTTGGCAAGAGTGTGGGGAGAAAGGAAATCTGGTACACTGTTAGTTGGAATGCAGCCTGGTGTCACCTATGAAAAGAAATATGGAGAATCCTTGAAGAAATAAAAATGCTAGTCCCTTATAATGCAGCAAAACCATTTTCAGACGTGGATACAATGGACATGAAAGAACTTAATTAAATATATTTTGTGAGGACTAAATTGTTATTTGCCTTCTTTGAAACCCAGTCTATGAATTCTGATTATACCTATGTTAAAATCAACTTTAGAAAATAAAATTAGTGGGGCCAGGTGGTGGCGCACCTGGTTGAGCACACATGTTATAATGCGCAAGGACCCAAGTTTGAGCCCCCAGTACCCACCTGCAGAGGGAAAGCTTCACAAGTGGTGAAACAATGTTGCAGGTGTCTCTGTCTGTCTCTCACCCTCTCTGTCCCTCCCTTCCCTCTCGATTTCTTATTGTCTCTATCCAGTAAATAAGTAAAGATAATAAAAATTTTAAAAATGAACACAAAAATAGTTACTCCTCAAAAGTTCAACATTACCTGTTCTATAGCAGGTAATAATAAACTTCACACCATCTAAACATTCATTAGGATGAATATTAAGTAAATTAAAAACTCTTAGGGGAACCTAATTCCATTATCTTTAAAAAAAAAAACTTTAAAAAAATTTATTAGTGATTTACAAAATTACAAAGTAACAGTGGTATAATTTCACACTGTTCCCACCACTAGATTTCCTTTTTTTATCTTATTATTATCTTTATTTATTCAGTAGAGACAGTCAGAAATAGAGAGGGAAGGGGGAGATAGAAAGAGAGAGAAACAAACACCTGCAGCATTGCTTCACCACTTGTGAAGCTTCCCCCTGCAGGTGGGGAATGGGGGCTCGAACTCGGGTCCATGCGCACTGTAACATGTGCATTCAACCAGGTGTGCCACTGCCCAGCCCCACCACCAGACTTCTATGTCTTCATTGGAAACTGCAGTGATTCTGCTAAAGTCACAGTAATGTGCTATCATTTCTATAAATATCTCTCCACATACACTTCTCCTTTTTCCCCCTATGGTCCTGTCCTCTCCCATTTAAGTCACAGCTACATCTGTTACTATGTTTGAATGTCTTTCTGTTTTTCCTCTTCTCTCTCTGGGTCCTGATGGAATTGGGTTTCAGAGCCCTCTAGTCATCATCCCCTATCACTTCTCCCCCACTGGGAGTATGGACCAAAATTCTTTTTGAGGTACAGAAGGTAGGAGGTCTGCCTTCTGCAATTGCTTCTCTTGGCTAAGTCCCTGATCTTAATGAATCCTTATTACAAATTTATGTTTCATATTTGCCTTATGAATCTATATTATAGACTGGGGAAATAAATAACAGGGCAAGAAACTTGCTCACATTTCTCACAACTAATGATAGAAACAAGATTTAAATTTAGAAATACTCTTCTAATAATATTATAGTAAATGTCATTGATACTTTCCTGAAACATACAGTTCTTAGTTCTAGAGATATAATTGCAAAAGTGGGGCATTGCTATACAACCATTTTGTGACAGTTATTTACATATTGGGTTGTTGGAAAAGCCATGACATATTTTTTTTCCCACCGTTTTCAAAGCAAAAATGCATCACAACTTTTCTGAAAACCCAATAATTTAGTTTTCTTGTAAATTTACCAGGAGATATTCTTAATGGCAATTGGGCAGTCCCCCCTGCCCAGGCTGGTGGAGTCCTGTCAAATACAGTTCTCTCCTGTGCTTCTTGTCTGTTAGCCAAGAAGGCTTTATATACAAGCTCCTTGGGTGGGACCCAAAAATACAGTGGCAGACTTGCTGGTAATAAAGTACCTTAATAGGTGAAACAAGACACTGTAGTCACAGAGACACTTCCAAAACACGTAGAGGCAGCCAAAATGAACAAATGATGTAATCTGTGCTGTGATAACTAGCCATCTAATCCAGGCTGCTTCTAACTGGTTTGTGAAGAGAAAGCCTCAGGCTCAAGTTCACTCAGGGAGAGGACAGCCATGCTCAACCTAGTTCATGAGACCCTGAGAAAGAATGCCAGTGAAATATGTTAATTTTTCTTTAACAATAGATAACCATGGATCATCCAAGGAACTAGAGAGTGGCAGCCATTTTTAACTCAGCCATTTTCCAAAAACACATTTTGAAAGCTCTTTCATTTGCTGAAATGATAGTTTCTTTTTCATTTAAATAGCTTATCTTTTCTGAAAGCACTACAGCACTGAATCCTCAGGGAGAATTATTTTCTTTCTGTGGAGGCAGTCCTGGTCTGTAAGAATATATATGTTTTAGGGGTACTGTATCACACCTCTTCCGTATCTGTTACCACATTACATTAACTACCAAAGGGCCAGTATCCCTGTGCCACAGTCCACTAGTCACCTCCATGCTTCCAGCACACTTCCCTTACTCCCTCTGAAAATCCTAGTGCTTTAGTCAGAGGGTTTGTTCTTGTTCAGTTTTCTCCTCTTGCTTTATTGCCTCATACCCCACATACGAGTGATCTTATTTGATACTTCTCCATAAGGAGAAAAAAAAAGAAATCTGTTATTGCAATGTGGGTGTAACTGGAGGTTAACATGATTAGGAAAATAAAGTAGAAATAGAAAGGAAAGACACGGGGCTAGCTGGTGGGGCACCTGGTTGAGCACACATGTTACGGTGCACAAGGACCCAGTTTCGAGCCTCCAGTCCCCACCTGCAGGGGAAAACTTTGCAAGTGGTGAAGCAGTGCTGCAGGTCTCTCTCTCTCCATCTCTCTCTTTCTCCCTCCCTCCCTCTTCTTTCTGTCTTGATTTCTGATTGTCTTTATCCAATCAATAAGTAAAGATAATTTTTTCAAAAGAAAAAAGACACAAGTAATATAGTCTAATTTCATATAATGATTATATTTGTGATACCTTCTGTCCCTAGAATTCCTACACAATAGTTTAATGGAATGGAGACTTATTTATGCTACTTGTTTCAAGTCTGTGCATATTTTGAACACAGCCAATACTAGGATCTTTGATTCAGATACAAAGATTAATATATTTTAATCCCTACTCTGAAAGTGTTTCAAATGTAGTTCAAGAATAAGAATAGTTAAGTTTAATAAAGATCTTACTTTACACAGTGTGATACTTAGTCACCTTGTATTTATTAAGTGATATAATAGTTATAAATAAAACAGCCAAATTGTACTTTCATCCTCATTTCATCAGTCAGAAACTGATACCTAAAGAACTTTAGTATTTGGGTCAAGAGACACACCCGGTTGAGCGCACATGTTACAATGTGCAAGGACCTGGGTTTGAGCCCCTGATCCCCACCTGCAGAGGGAAAGCTTTACAAGCAGTGAAGAAATGTTATAGGTGGCTCTCTGTCTTGCTCCCTTTCTATGACCCCCTGCCCTCTGGATTTCTGGCTGTCTCTATTCAATAAGTAAATAAAGATAATAATAATAATAAATATTTGTCAGGCTATATGGCAAAAAGCAGTTTGTAAGCTATATTTCAAGTCCAGATATGTGTGTCTCATAGGGCTACACAGTAAATTGATAACACACTGTAGGACTTACACTAGCAGAAATGTATCATTTTCCCATTCTGGAATGTAGAAATCTGGAGTCAACATGTCAGCAGAGTCAAGCGTACTCTGTAGGATCTCAGGGAAGACTCTCTTCTTTCTTTGCTGACTTTGAGGTTCTTAAGGTTAGGATGTAGATATGTCTTTCTAAAGTCTACTGAATTCTGACTGAAATATCATGGTCATAACTTCCTGTATGAAAATAACTATAGCAAGGAATCCAGTGAGATTCCTTTCAGTGTGATGCAACAGGGAAAGAAGGGCACAAATACTGACACCAGACAGTTTCACTTTCTCATTACATTTTGCTTTTCCTTAGACAAGGTACCTAGTAGATTCAATTTTGAGGCTGTCATTTATAAAATGTATTTTATTATATGTTCTACCATATCATGTTAAAGACCCTAATATAATATTAAATACATAATGTAATATTAAAGTCCCTAAATCTAAATATAACATTAAAGACCCTAAATAAAACCATCAAGTATGATAAGGTATTTGATGAATAAATACAAAATTCTAGTGTCTCTCTACAACTTGTGATCAAATAAAAACAGCCAACCAACCAACCAACCAACCAACCAACCAACCAAATAACAACAAAAACAGTGAAGGAAAATTCATCTCTTGACATTTATCAGAAGTAGAATTTGATGGCCACAGTCAGGACATGTATCAATGATTTGGATAATTTTCTGCAGGTAATCACTATTAAGGTACTTCCTTAAAAAATATCTGAGAGTATTTGGGGGAGGAAAATTAGTTTCTCAGGAATATTAACAAAAATTATTTGAGTTTGGAAAAATTAAATTGTTTCAGTACAATGACAGACTTTGTGTATAAGGATAAGGAGTTTTGTACAATAATTGCTGGAGTTTTTATTTGGAAATCCTGCCTCAAATATTGGCTATTAAGTGTGTGTTTGTCTGTTTAACTCCAAGGTCATGACCAGGCCTCAGTACCAATACAGCTCCATCATTCTTAGTGACCTTTTTTTTTTTTCTTTTTCTTCCTCTTTCTCTTCCTCCTTTTCCTGCTCTTTCTTCTTGAGAGTTGTAAGAGAAAGAGAGATATAGGCAAAGAGACAGAGAGGCACAGCACTGCTCTACCATCAGTGAAGCTTTTTTCGCACCACCAACATAAATGAAGCCCAGGAACTGAATCCAAGATCCTGAAACATGACAAGCTGGCCACTTTCTCCAATGAGCCACCACCTAGGCATGACAAAGACATTTTATCAATAGAATCAATAACAGATTATGTTGAAAGAACAATTATATTGAAATGAACAAAAGATGAATAGTTCAGCCTAAAGTGAGCATAGCATTTTTAAAGCCAATGAATGTATGATGACACCTGAAACATGAGAGTGATACAGATGGACAAGATCCAGCCCTGTTTTCCATCAGAACACTCAATTACAACCCCAAGATTTCTTTGGCAAAAATTAAAAGATACCCAGCTAGGAGGAGCAGTAAGATTACTCATACTCTTGATTATGAAAATACAGTTGATAAGGCTTTGAAAATATTTTGGCATACCTTTGCACTTAATTTTTTTTCATTCATGGAAAAAGGTCAGCATGCTTACATCAATATATACACACTAGTCATGGAGACCATTGATAATAAATCTGAAACAATGCAAATCATCATCAATAGTAGAAAGGCCAAATAGTAGAAAGGCCAGGTTGTAACAGTCATCAAGGGAATACTGCAGTACTAGTCAGTGCCTATAACATAGCAGCAGAGTCCTGAACTGAAAATGGGCTAACAACATGAGTGTAAAGCCACAGCTTGCTGAGAAAAAGACACATGTCCTGAAAAAACAAATGGAGTGTGATTCTACTAATAGAAATCTCAATTGCAGGGGCCAGGTGGTAGCGCACCTGGTTGAACACACATGTTACAATGCATAAGGACTCAGGTTCAAGCCCCCAGAAATAAAGCTGCAGAAAGAAAGCTTCATGAGTGAAGCAAGGCTGCAGGTGTCTCTCTGCCTCTCCCTTTCTACTTGCCCCCTCTCTCTTGATTTCTGACTATCTCTATCCAATAAATAAGCATAAGGAAAAAAAGATTTTTTTAAAAAAGGAACCTCAAATGCAAAACAAAACAAAAAATCTTAACTATCTTTTTAGAGTGGAAAAAGAAAAGCAAACATACCAAGCAAAAAAAAAAAAAAAAAAAAAACAAATAAACTCATAGGGCATTGAGGAAACATTAACACAATTGTTAGAATAGTAAAATATTAAAAAAGGAATGGAAAAAGAACTGGGTTGAGGTCTGCATGATATCCAAAATTAATTATTCCCCCTTTTTCCTTCTCCCACTTTTTCTTTTTAAATTAGTTGAGTGCAGTTGGCTTTTGTTTTCCTCTGCTATGAAAAATGAAGACACACAAAATATATACTTTTTTTTTCATTTCAACCAGCAATTAAAGGAAACCAAATCAAAGCAGTGTATTCCACAATCAGTAAGTCATCAGTTCATAAGGGCAAAAACGCAGGGAAATGAAAGAAAGTTCTTAGAATTTGATAAGATCTGATTTAGATTCCAGAAAGTTACTCAGATGACTTTCAAATTACTTAAGCTTCATATGTGTGGAATATTTCACACCTACAAAAGCCTATTTTAATATTACAAGTCTAACACCATACTTACTAACATAATTACATTTTACTTCGTCATTACAGAATTTGCTTTCTGTAGTATGTCTTAGTTATTTGTTTGACAAGATGTTTTTGGCAGTATATGGCGGGTTTAATAGCCAGGCATGTAGAAGAATGAGAGATTTTCCGCCTGTTGATTAAGAATGCCAAAGGGAGGAAAAATCCATTGCGCAATTATAAAACCATGTGGATTATTCAGAATGTCTCACCAATGTGGCTTCCATCATATTTAATTCACAGAGGAGTGACCGCTTTCTTATATGATGAAAAACTAGTATTTTACACACACACACACACACACACACACACACACACACACACACACACACACACACACACACACACTTATTCCCTTTTGAACTCTGGCACACTGCTGGTAGAAAAGTAAACTGATCCAGTCACTATGGAAAAACACTGTGGTAATGTTCCAAAACATACCTGTGTTTCAGTGGAAAACACAGACAGTGGTTGCCAGAGAGGAAGAAGAAGGGGTGGATGGAATGAGGGAGTCATTCTGAGAGTGTGATGGAACGGAATTGTAGTGATGAATGTGATGAGATGTACACATATAGAGGCATGGAGTTGAATGCCTGAAATGTTATAGTATTGTAAATCAATACACCTGGGATGGCCAGGGCCAGGCAGAAGCTACAGTTAGTACAACACAGGATTTGCAGGGGAAAGGTCTCAGGTTCCATGTCTGGCTCTACCAATAGACAGATCTTAGCAGGGATCTGGCAAAAACAAACAAACAGAAAACCTAACCAAGACGAAACAACAACAAACAGCGCTACAATATGATTCAGCAACCCCACTTTTAGGTACTGCCCAAAGAATAAAAAAACAAAAACAAAAACAAAAAAAAAAACCACTCATGTAGGGGCCAGGCAGTGGCTCACTGGGTTAAGTGCACATAGTCGGAAGCACAAGGACTTGTGCAAGTATCACAGTTCTAGTCCCCAGCTCCACACTTGAAGCAGGTGGGGGGGTGTCATTTCACAAGCAGAGAAGCAGGTCTGCAGGTATCTATCTTTCTTTCTCTCTCCCTGTCTAACTCTAACTTCTCCATTCCTCTCAATTTCTTTCTGTCCTATCCAAAAAAAAAAAAAAAAAAAAAAGGCCCCAAGAGCAGTGGAGATTCATAGTGCAAGCACTGAGCCCCAGCGAAAACCCTGGAGAAAAAAAAAAAGAAAAGAAAAACACTCCTATGAAAAATAAGCATACCTACATGACCAATGCAGCACTGTTTGCCAGAACAAAAATATGGAAACTACCCAAATGTCGAATGACTAAAATGTCGTGATCATTATAGATACCTGAAATATCACTCAGCTTTAAGAAAAGATGGGGTTTTTTGCCATTTACAACAAGGGGGGGATGAAATTGGAGGGCATTATGCTAAGTGAAGTAAGTCTAGAGAGACAGAACCTACTCAAAACAAATCCTTAGACTATCACTGGTGAGTTGAGGTGGTGAGAGAGAAATCACACATTTATTTGGAAAGATATGAACCTATACTTCTAATACATATTATAATATACATATATATATATATATACAGTATTGTAAACAAAGTTTACTTCAATAATAGATGACAAAAATACGAAAGTCTTTCTTATTGCAGTTTAGTTTAAATGAGGTGAACCATTACGTTTGCCTTGGCAGGATAAGTAGAAGGCCTGAGAAGAGACTGATGAAGTTCATTGACCTAGAGATAAGACTTATTGGCTGAGGCCAAAGGAGAAAGCTTAATAGTTATGCAAAAAGACTTGTAAACCTGCCTGAGGCTCCAAAGTTTAAGATTCAATCCTGCAACACCATCATAAACCAAAGCTGAGCAGTGTCCTGCCCTCCTCTGGCCTGTTTTTCTGTAACTTTCTATTTGTATCTCTTTCTCATTAAAATAAAATAAGTAAAAGTGATATATTTAAAAAAAAAAGACAAAGACTGAATTGGAGGTTAAGGGGTTGGGAAGAGAAGTTTTAGGATAAATAAAAGAACCTAGTGGGGCTGTATTGTTGAGGAAAACTGGGAAGTGTTATGCGTGTATAAGCTATTATATTGGTTGGGAGTATGGATCAACCTGTCAACTCCCATGTTCAGCAGGGAAGCAATTACAGAAGCCAGACCTTCCACCTTCTGCATTCCACAAGAACCTTGGGTCCATACTCCTAGAGGGGTAAAGAATAGGAAAGCTATCAGGGGAGGGAATGGGATACGGAGGTCTGGTGGTGGGAATTGTGTGAAGTTGTACCCCTCTTACCCTATGGTTTGGTCAATGTTTCCTTTTTATAAATAATTTAAAAAAAAAAGCTATTGTATTTTACTATCAACTTTAAATCCCCCAGTAAAGAAATTAAAAAATAAAAAGGCAGACTGCACTGACTTTGAGTGAAGAGTACAACAGCGTCATTTTTATGTCACAATTTACAATCTGTGTTTTTTATTTCATTACTTTATAAAGTTTATTTGAAAAGGTCAAAGAGTAAAGTGGTTATAGCAGTAGTGTAGGATGGTATGACTTCAAGTTTTTTATTTATAAGTGTGGGAGTTATTTGTGATAATACTAATGCATTGCTCTCAAGCTATAAATCACGATATTTCAGTTTCCAGTGCAGCTTGACACCTAACACTTCCTTTTGCCCCATAAATATTTCTGAAATTTATAGTTACTCCCACGCCACAAAATAAATAGAAATTAACTTTAATTGAGTGTTCATATCAAGTAATTATTGGAACAAGTGAATCATAACTATAATAAAAAATAGTGAGCTTTTAATCACTTTCCAAAAAAACCCCAACATATACAGTTTTAATATTGACAGTATGACATTGCTCAAGAATGAATCTTCTGAAAAATTGGCAGCTGTTATAAAGTAGTTTGGAAAGACTAACATGAGATAAACGATCACATCTAAGGCAATATTTATAGAATATTAAGGACCTTCACACACCACTCACTTGATAATGTAATTGTTCCAACTAAGAAATCAGATTCTGAAATGAGTTTTTTTAAGTTACATAAAATAAGAGAAAGAGCGGGTTGCACTGGATCGACCTTCTCGTGGTGCATCCCGTGAGTACCCATTCATTGGGGAAACTGAAGATCCTTCCTAGCCGACTGAATCCACATGGATCCCAGTCACTTTCAAAGCCAGCAACAAGCAGCTCCTGACAGCTTTGCTGTTGACTGGCTACGGAAGAAGGGCAAACGCTAGAAGAAGAAGAGAAAGAGAGACTTATATGAGGATATCAAGCTCCAATTCCTAGCTTTTAAAGGAAAATAACTTTTGTTAAGGAAGTTTTGAAAAATATGTAGCTAGAAAAATAGTGAAAGGGGCCAAGGTGGTGCTGCACCCAATAACGTACACGTGTTTCAGTGTGCAAGGACCTGGGTTCAAGTCCTCAGTCCTCACCTGCAGAGGAGAAGCTTCATGACTGTTAAAGCAGTGTTCTTTCCCCCTCTCTATATACCCCTCACCATTCAATTTCTCCTTCTCTATGAAAAATTAATAAATAAAAAATATGTTTAAAGTAGTGGAACAACAATGGTAAGATGACTCTAGGTTTGAGTCTAAATTTTGCCATTTGGTGGACGTGTGTGTGTGTGTGTGTGTGTGTGTGTGTGTGTGTGATCTTGGTCTTTAAAGGAATTGGAGCCCACTCTTCCTGCTTTGTATAGCCACAATCTGTCAGTCAACCCAGAGGCCAACAAGAGAAAGTCTTCATAGACTTTGAAAATTGAAAAAGTTACATACAGACCTGAAATAGGATGATACAGTATGGTTCTCCAAATAGGATGCTAATTTCAATTATTTTGAATAAAGTATTTCACAAGAACCAGTGCCCATTTATGATAAAGAACCTTAGGATATTGGGAATGACCTTATCACTAAGCAACCCTACTCTTAGACATATATTCAAAGGACATGAAAAGACTAATTTAAAGGGACATATGCACCCCTATATTTGTAACTGCAATACTCACAGACAGTAGCCAGAGTGGAACAACTTATGTCCTACAACACATGACTGTGTAAAAATAATTATAGGATATATACATTCAATGGAATACTTTGTAATTTAAAATGATGACATTATTTCCTTTGGAGTGAAATGTATGGGACTGGAGGTGATTATACTTAGAGAAACAAGCAAGGATGTGAAAGGCAACTTCCAGATAGTTTGGCTCATATGTGGAATCTGGATAGATGTAATATATGAACTTGAAAAACAACAAGTAACAAGCTATCTCTCAGACTCTAGAAGAACTATGGTGATTATCATTTGAGGCTGGAGGTACAGATTTTTTGGTGGAGTAGAACCCATAAGTCTTATATTCCTGTTAACCATTCTCAGATCACTAAGGAAAACTTAACAAATAAAGTGAGAGATGATGTACACAGGCATGACATCAAATGCTGGGCCAGGTCCCAAAGATGTTTCAACAATGATGGCCTCAAGCACTACTCTGTGAAAACCGATGTCTATGCAGACATTATGGCAAAGTAAATTAAGCTATACATAGTTTCAAGCCACTCAAATCAACATAGAAACAGGTAAAAGGAAAATGCAAAGGGTACTGTTTTAAGTACAGGATTATTTTCCTCATTAGAAAATAAATGGTCACTTGCTTTTCCAGAAAACAGTTATAAAGCTTGAGTTAAAGTTGGAGTTAGTACAAGTTGGGTTATCTTGAAAAAAAAAAAAAAAAAAAACACCAAATATTTGTATTCAAAAAGTATCCCAGGGTTTGGGCAGTAGTGCAGGGGGTTAAGCACACATGGGCAAAGCACAAGGATCACCATAGGATCATGGTTCGAGCCCAGGCTCCCCACCTGCAGGGGGAGTTGCTTCACGAGCTGCAAAGCAAGTCTACAGGTGTCTATCTTTCTCTCCCCCTCACTGCCTTCCCCTCCTCTCTCCATTTCTCTCTGTCCTATCCAACAACAACAAAATCAATAACAACAATAATAATAATAACCACAAGAATGGGAAAAAAAAAAAGGGCAGCAAGGGGGGAATATAGCCTCCAGGAGTAGTGGATTCATGGTGATGCCACCAAGACTCAGCAATAAACCTGGAGGCAAAAAAAAATTATCCCTAGGGACTGGTGGTTGTGCACCTGGTTGAGCACACATTACAGTGCATGAGGACCCATATATATATATATATGTATTTTATTTATAAAATGGAAATATTGACAAGATCATAGGATACGAGGGGTATATTTCCACATAATTCCCACCACCAGAACTCCGTATCCCATCCCCTCTCTTGATAACTTCCCTATTCTTTAATGCCTCTGGGATTATGGTCCCAGGATCTCTGTGGGGTACAGAGGTGGAAGGTCTGGCTTCTGTAGTTACTTCCCTGCTGAACATGGGAATTGGCAGGTCAATCCATACTCCCAGACTGTCTCTCTCTTTCCCTAGTCGGGTGGGGCTCTGGGGAAACAGGGTTCCAGGACATATTGGTGGGGTTGTCTGTCCAGGGAAGTCAGGTTGGCATCCTGGTATCATCTGGAACCTGGTGGCTAAAAAAGAGTTAAGGTACAAAGCAGAACAAACTGTTGACTAATCGTGAACCTAAAGGCAAGAATATTGCAGATGAAGATTTAAGGTCTCCATTTTGGAAAAAGTTAGTAGGTCTATTTTAGGTATAATGCAAGGGGACCCATGACTCAACTAGTGTTTGCCTGCACCGCATATTCAGTATGGGACCCAAGTTATTGTTTGGAGAGGTGGTGTCATCGTTGGAAATAGGGTTAGAACGCTGGAACAGGGAAGAGACTAGCTCCCAAATATGGGAAAAGTGTATAAATGTTGTGAACTGTAAACCCTGTCTGTTCCATCTGGGACCCATGTTCAGCACAGGAGTTTATGTAACCTCTGTATCCCTGTATGTCTAAGCTCATATTCTGTGGTCATGGCTAGGAACATTCCAGGCTGCACTAATTTCAGGACCCATCTTCCTTGAGTGGCAGGTAGAGTATGTTGTCCAACCTGCCTTCAGAGAATGGAACATTACCTACCCTGGTTGATCCACATTGAGGACTGGGTCCTATAGGGGCCCACAAAGGGGTCCATCATGTTGTTCCTAATGGAGATGAGCAATGACAGTGGCTAGAGGGATCGGTTAGACGTCTAGGTCCATCATGTCTGTGAGAATCCCAGGACTCCTTGACTAGGGCCCCAGATGATGGGGAGACTCCTGTGCCCTGCTGTCTCTCCTTAGCCTTCTTTGTTTCTCTCTGAATGAAAACAGATAAGTAGAAAGTGCCTTAACCTCTTGCTTTGAGAATGAATGCATAGTCTCCTAAGTATACTTGAATGCTTTATTTTAAATAAAGATAATAAAAAATAAAAATAAATTAAAAATAATAAAAAATAAAATTATTCCTATAGTTCTCACTGCTATTTCTGTAGAGGTTATTAGAGATATGATACTTATCACAGTTAGTTATTGTGGTAGATAAAAAATCAGTTTCAGCTCACCATAGAAGTATTCTCTTTTCTAACTCTAAAATTCTCACTTATGAAAGCCATAAAATGTGAGATTTTAATCTAGGCTGATCTAAATATAACTTATAGTAATACTTTTTTTTTACTCTACTATTATTTGCAATCCTTAAGATGATTGGTCTCTCAAACCTTTATTTTTTTATTGTAACCTACCAAATACTTGTAAGAGATCCCATATGAAAATATGAGTAACAAATCGATGCTTTTGATTGACACACTGTCTTTAAAGTGGTAAATTTGTTCAGTTGGTCTTGATCAATATTAAATCCTTCTTTCCCAATCCTCACTCATAGTTTTCATAAATATCAGCACATTCTCTTCTATTTAGGCCATTAAATATTCTGCCACTTTATTAATCTTATATCAAAACTGACTGATACACCCAGCTTATAAATTTCACTAAGACACAACTTCCTTAGTGGAGGCTAAAAGGATTTTATATTTGAACCACACCAGGAGTAAGAGGACTGACTATCCTTTCTTTCCTTCCTTGATTATCATGTAAGTAAGAAGATACATATTTTTCTTCCTCATGTTTGAGGGAACCAACTTTGGAGGCAATCCATACCAGAGAGGAAAACTGTAGGCAATAGAACATGCCATCTAGTAAGAAAACGTTGGAAAATCTTCAACTTTCTCATTTCAACCAAAGTAAAAGTACAAGTCTATTAATTCAGCTTCTTACTTGGCTGAGACATAAATTCCACAAGTCTCAAATTGCATCTGGTTTACTACATGTCTGGCTCTAACAAGGACAATAAAATCCAGACAATTTGGATGAAAATATTTTTCCTCTCTGAGCTCTTAGCGATTGGAAGGAATAATGGTGCTTTTCGTTTCTTAAATTTAGACTGCCTCCTTCTTTTAGCTCCATGATATCGCTTTGGAATGCACATTCAGTATGTTGGACTATTTTTTAGAAGGTAAAATATGTACTAAACATCTCTTCTGGAAGAAGAGAAGGGAATGATGAGGAAAAACATACCTATATGTTTCTGTTATGTGGAAAACTGAGAAATATTATGCATGCATGTGTATTTATTGTTGACTGTAAAACATTAATCCCCCAATAAAGAAATTTAAAAAAATAAAAGGTCCAATAATTTACTCTCCTAAGAAATCTTTATTTCCTCACCCTTTCTCCTATTAGGATAATATTTAATCATATTTTTAAAAAAAGAAAACCATACCTGTAAGTGGGACCTTCCTCCAATGCCATCATGATGCCAGTTCTCTGTGTCTTGTATTAGCAAAATGTTCACTCTTCTTTGAGTCTACAACTGCCATCGGGAACTATCACTGACACCCAAATTACTGTTTAATTTTGACCAGATTTGCTTATCTCCTTCCTATTCTCTTTTCTTTTTTTTGTAGTTTTTAAATTATTTATTTGTTTATTCCCTTCTGTTACCCTTGTTTTTTTTTATCGTTGTAGTTATTATTGTTGTTTTTATTGATGTCATCATTGTTGGATAGGACAGAGAGAAATGGAGAGAGGAGAGGAAGACAGAGAGGGGGAGAGAAAGATTGACATCTGCAGAACTGCTTCACCACTTGTGAAGTGACTCCCCTGCAGGTGGGGAGCCAGGGTCTTGAACCAGGATACTTATGGGGGACCTTGCACTTTGCACCATGTGCGCTTAACCCGCTGTGCTACTGCCCGACTCCCTATCCATCTCTCTTACCAGAAATGACATAAGCTTTTTTAGATGTTCTCTTAGAGACCATTGGTCAGAATTAGATCACATGATGATGCTGCACAAGGATATAGGAATGTATTTCTATATTTAATCTCCATAGTGAATGGAGAAAAATCATTTCAAGAATGAATTTTGTCTGCTGTCTTAATGAATCAGGAGTTCCTGTGACATAGATGTAAATCATTCAGTATAGATAAGGTCCTCTTTCACCATCATGTCCCAGGGCTTGAACACTTTGGTGGAAAAGGACCGAGGCAGGGGTTGGGGGTAGAGTGTTGTGCAAAAATCAGAAATGTTACACATGTGCCAACTATTGCCTCTTTACTGTTCACTGTAAACCATTAACCCCCCCCAATAAAGAAAAAACAAAGAATATGATAAGTACTCAATAAATTGCAGCTGTTCTTGGTTTCTTATTTGAGTGGAGAAAAACATAATGTTTACTTCATAGAAATTTAATTATATATATATTTTTTCATAGTATCAAAGAGAAGAGAATGTTCATAATTTAAGTCCACCATCAGGCAATTCTTAAAACTGAATTTCAACCATGCTTATATTTTATTATTGTGGGGAAAGGGAATCTACATGAATCCATAATGTTCCACTCATAAAGGGCATATAAAAATTCTCAATGGTATTAAGTAAATAAAATTAAGTAAACATCTAAAGAGCACAAGAAAATAATAGGAACTTAATGTACAATAGAGCTGAAAACTCAAACCAGGCATCATTAATCTTTCCTCAGTACTATCACCTGTAAAAGCAACATTTTAAGAAACATCCCTAAGCACTGGTTGCCCTGGAATCCAACCTGTATCATGAAGGGGGTAGTAGAGGTTTCTTTGGGAATATAAACCATCCAGCCAAGGGTTATAGACATCCAAAGGAAAGGATAAATCAAGAACAAACATCAGAGATAAAGCCCAGAGTCACACCATAGTAGGAAAGCTTTTGCCAAAATACCAAATCTAAAAGGAGTGAAATATATATGGAGCATCATCAGAGTGTAGAGCAAAGGCCATACTCTACTGTCAGTAAATGGCATCATCGTTGGTAGCTATGGAACTGTAGGCAATTTGCTGAATTTCTCAGTCCTACTTTTCTTAAACTATAATAGGAAAAACCAAGTTTTAGTTTGAGATGAGAATTGGCAAAAAGTTGTTGATATATTTTCATGTTATTTACCATATGTAATTATTTGTCTTACTTGGAGATTGTTCCCCAAACCTAGTCTCAAACTAGTCACGTATTTTACAAAAGAAAAATTCAGGGCAGGAAAACAAAACAAAGAAAAAACCAAAAAAACAAACAAACAAACAGAAAAACAGACCTACCAGGGACAGTAAGATCATGAGACAGGGGGAGCCCCACATAAATATGCATGTATTCCCCCACACCTATGGACATCTAATCTTTGATAAGGGGGCCCAAAGTACTAAATGAAGTAAAGAAGCTCTCTTCAATAAATGGTGCTGGGTAAACTGGGTTGAAACATGCAGAAGAATGAAACTGAACCACCCGATCTCACCAGAAACAAAAGTCAACTCCAAATGGATCAAGGACATGGATGTTAGATCAGAAACTGTCAAATACTTGGAGGAAAACATTGGTGGAACACTTTCCCACCTAAACCTCAAGGACATCTTTGATGAAACAAACCCAATTTCAAGGAAGACTAAAACAAAACCAAATCAATGGGACTACATCAAGTAGAAAAGCCTCTGCACAGCCAAAGAAACTATCACACAGAGACCCCACACAGAATGGGAGAAGATCTTCACATGCCATTGATAAGACAAGAGACTAACCACCAAAATATACAGAGTTCAGCAAACTTAGCAACAAAAAATCAAATGACCCCATCCAAAAATGGGCAGAGGATATGAACAGAACATTCACTACAGAAGAGATCCAAAAGGATAACAAACACATGAAAAATTGCTCCAGGTCGATGATTGTCAGAGACATGCAAATAAAGACAACACTGAGATACCACCTCACTCCTGTGAGAATGACATACATTAAAAAGGACAGCAGCATCAAATGCTGGAGAGGCTGTGGGGACAGAGGAAACCTTCTGTACTGCTGGTGGGAATGTAAATTGGTCCAGTCTCTGTGGAGAGCAGTCTGGAGAACTCTCACAAGACTAGACATGGAGCTTCCATATGACCCAGTAATTCCTCTCCTAGGGATATACCCCAAGGACTCCATAACACCCAAAAAGATATTTGTAAACCTATGTTCATAGCAGCACAATTTGTAATAGCTAAAACCTGGTAACAACCTAGGTGCCCAACAACAGATGAGTGGCTGAGAATTATATATACTGTGTATATATACACAATGGAATACTACACAGCTATTAAGAAAAATGAACCCATCTTCTCTGACCCATCTTGGATGGAGCTATAAGGAATGTTCCTACTCATGACCACTTCCCTCACTCACTCCATCACAGAATGTGAATTCAGATCTACAGGGATGCAGATGTCACATAGTCCCCTAAGCTGAATATGGGCTGTAGATCACATCAGATTGAATGGGTTTATAGTCAACAATATTTATCCCACAATGACCTTGGGTCCATACTCCCAGAGGGTTAAAGAATATCAAAGCTATCAGGGGAGCGGATGGGCTACAGAGTTCTGATGGTGGGAATTGTGTGGAGTTGTACCCTTTTATCCTATGTTTTTTGTCACTGTTTCCTTTTTACAAATAAAAATTCAAAAAAAATGGATGGAATCTACCTCTCACCATTAAGGATTCTACTAAGAAATGCCCCAACCCAAATAAAGGGAAGACTTTATTTCTTCTGCTTATTTCAATATCTAGATAATTGAGGGTGGAATCAAGATGGTGGCTTGAAAGCAGCACCTGACTGACTCTTCACAAAATGGCTGATTTGAACCTGGGAATTCTGGGTGAAAGCAGGATCTTCAGACCAGTAACAAAGAAACTTTGGAGAGGATGCAAAGAAGAGCCACAGTGCAATATTGTAGCTCAACTATAAATTGGCAAGCTGGTGCTGAGAAGGATAAGCAGAGTGGGTGTCACCAAGTTGCAGATGCCTCCATACTGCCAACCTGCCTTCCTGGACAGACAACCTCAACAATGTGTCCTTGAACCCCAGAGTATCCAATGTGTCCCTGTCCCAGAGCCCTGCCCCACTTGGGAAAGACAGAAACAGGCTCGGGGTTTACCTGTCAATGTCCGTGTTCAGTGGAAAAGCAATTATAGAAACCAGACCTCTGCACTCCATAAAGATCTTTGGTCCATACTCCCAGAGGAATAAAGCACAGGGAAACTTCCAATGGAGGCAGGAGATAGGAATCTCTGGTGGTGGGAATTATATAAAACTGTACTTCTCTTACTCATCAATCTTGTCAATCATTATTAAATCACTAATAAAAAATAATTAAAAAATAAGAATCCAGATAACCCTTATATTTAATGATGATCTCTCTCTCTGTCTCTCTCTATCACTGTCTTTCCTCTGTTTATTGATGCTTTTGATGAAACTTTAACTGTTACTTATCCACCTGTGGTCTTAGTAGCTTTAAATGAAATGAGCACTTTGATATCTTTGTGACATTCAACTGTGTGATTTTTGAAATAGTTTTTCTATTATTATTATTGTTGTTGTTATCATTTATTATTAAGCCAGCCTCGGAGGGGGAATGTGGTGTCACGCTAGGCTAAGCACATACATTACCCTGCTCAAGGACTCCAGCTCCCACTCCCACTCCCAACCTGCAGGGGAAGAGTTTCACAAGCAATCAAACAGTGCTGCAGGTGTCTCTCTTCCTCTCTCTTTTAATTTTTTTTTTAAAAATATGATTCACTTATTTATTATTGGATAGAGACAGAGAAACTGAAATGGGAGGGGTGATAGAGACAGACACCTACACTACTGCTTCACCATTTGTGAAGCTTTCCCCCTACAGGTGGGGACTAGGGGCTTGAACTTGTGTTCTTGTATACTGTACTGTGCTCTTAACCAACCTATATTACTCTCTAGCTTCTCTCTCTCTCTCTCTCTCTGTCTTCTCTCAATTTCTCTCTTTCCTATCAAATAAAATAGAAAGAATAAAATAAAGGGGGGAGGAGGTCCATGAGGTGTGGTGGATTTGTAGTGCCAGCACAGAGCCTCAGGGATAACCTTGGTGACAACTTTAAGAAAAAAAAAAAAGGATATTAGCTTGTGATGGATTAGGGGAAATGTTACTAGAAGCCAGACATGCTATAAAGTTAGAGTGGAGAGAAACAAACATGACTCATGAAACCCAGTGCCAGTCCACAACCAAGAAAACACGATTCCTGAGAATTACCCTGAATAAGCATTATGGACAGTCTTAAGACAGGCAAGGAATGTTAAGTAGCTTAAGTGTGTCCAATGCTTTTGCACATTTTCATGTATTTATTTGTTTTGAATAAAGACAAAAATTGAGAGGGAAGGGAGAGATGGAAAAGGAGAGAGAGAGAGAGAGAGAGAGAGAGAGAGAGAGATCTTTAGCACTGTTTCAACTGCCTCTGAAACTTCCCCCTGCAGATGGGGACCCAGGGCTTGAAGCCAGGTGTATTCAGTGCACCTTTGTGGCTGCCAATAGTTTCAACTCATGACTTCTTTATCTTTACTTCTTTACTTAGTTCTATCATGATCAGTATATGGGTCACAGTAAACTGTGACAGCACCATTTAGGAATGTGATGATGTTTAGTCCTTGTGCATACTCCCCTGGTATTCACTGCTGACTCTGGAAATTAACTAATGACAAACTATGAAATATAATTCTGAGAATAGCAGTAAAGCTTTTGTATAAGAAAATAGAATCTCAGGACTGGGTAGCTAGCATAGTAGTTATGCAAAAGACTCCTGCCTAGGGTTTCAATTTACCAAGTATAATCCCTGGCAGCACTGTAATCCGGAGTTGAGCAGTGCTCTAGAGAAACAAATAAGTGAATAAATAAAGCTAGTAATCATCTGTGTTAAATTATGTAAAAAAAAGCAGAGAGTTACCTAAAAACCTTGAAGGATATCTATAAAACAGAGGCACACTCATTTTTAAGGAGAGCCAAACCAGATGGTGGTGCTTGAAGTGGAATGCACAGGTTAGACCATGTGAAGATCCCGGTTCAATCCCCTGGTCCTAACCTGCAGGGAGGGAAACTTCAAGGACTGTGGAGCAGTGCTGTATTTCCCCCTTCCCTCTCGATTTTTTCTGTCTCTAGCCAATAAATAGACAAATAATAATAAAGAAAAGTTTATCTCAGTTATATCTATCTGCAGGTTTTCCAAAGGTGAAGAGGAAGTGAAATTTTTCATTGGATTTCAAAGATTTCCAGTAATGATAGACTACAGTGGATAATAATATTGAGAGCTCATTGGGTTCTAGAACCTTTTAATCTGGTTTCTAGCCATCTAACTCAACTGCCTGTGTACTTTGTGAGAACAGTGGAGTTTCACTGAGCTCTATCTGCTGTTAGATACATATATGTAGTTTCTGAAGGAGATGCTATCTATATTTTTTGGATTTCAGAAGTACAAGTACCTAGAAGGTGTTGTGAACATGATATTCCTCTTAAGGGTAGGTATTGTAAAATAAGAAGAGAAGGGAAAGGAGAGGAAGGGAAAGGAGGGGAGGGGAGGGGGAAAGAACAAGAGGAGAAGACTGAAAAGGAGAAGAGGGGAGAGGGGTGGGGGGAGAGGGGAGGAGAGAGGAGAGGAGAGAGGAGATAGGAGAGGGAAAGGGGGAGGGTGAGGGCTCAGTATCAGGCTCTAGGGCACTAATCCTACTAGAGATCCAGGATCCTGGATGAGAACACAAGTCATGAACCTGCTTGTTTTCCCTCTGGGAACCTTAAAAAGGTAAGAATTCAGGAAAGATTAGAGCACTTGGAAAGTCCTGAATTTGTGCAGGAGGAGAAAAAAAAAGTTATCTGAATTTGCATGGAGAGAAGTGATTATCAATTGAAACTCATTGTATAGACCAACTTGTATTTAGACAGTCAGTCTCATCTTAGAATATAAAAATAAGAAAATGAGTTTGGACAGAGGACATTTTCTGAAAAAAAAAAAATATAGTCCCCAAATTCTCTCTTAATGGAACTCATCTCGAAGGGTGCATCAACATTGTATAATTAGCACCTCAGGTTACATTTATTTAATCCTCTCAAAGTCTGAAGAAGCACAGCTCTATCTGGCAATGCCATGATGAATAATACTCCTAATGAAGTTAAAAATTGGAATTAATTGGTTTATGTGATTGTTATGAAGTCCAATTTAAAGTAGTTAATGGAATTCTGTTTGCCAAGGGAGTAGAGTTCATCTTTGCAGATAACATTTTACTTATGCAAATAAATCACTGTCACCCTGTTGAATCCGTGAATTGAAAGAAACTTGAAGTTATAATGTTCCCTGGCTCCACACATGCCAAGGGTTAATCTTGGAGAAAATATAGTGAGACAATTCAGGACATTCTGAAACTAGTGGAGTTTCTGTTTAGAATATTTTCAGAACCAGTCTGCATCTTAAATGGCCTACATGTAAAACATAAGCATCTAAGTCAGTGTGACAGTTTAGTGGCTTATGGCTTATAAATCCACATCACAGTTATGTAAAGAAATACCAGCGGCATCCACTGAAGAAATAAACCACCCTTTATGAGAACTAGACATGGCAGCAATACCAGAAATCCTAGTTAAATACACATCATATAACTCAGATGTTCTTATATACTCGATGTTAATCTTCAAAAATAATCATTATTTAACTAGTTAGAAAAATATAACCTGGGTGAAATTTGAAATCACTATTAACCTATTTGAACCATAAGTTGATAATTTTAAGATGTATAGGTAATAAAGAACTTTAAATTTCCACATAATTTATTTAATGGCATTCCCAGGTTCATCTCACTTAGTATGCCTCCTTCAAGATTATTTTAATCAAGTTCAATCTTAAGTCCCACTGCCTTGAAGAAAACTTAGATGTTATTGTATCACTCTCTCCTTCTCCTGCTCCCTCTCCCTCTCCCCCTCCCTCTCTTCCTCCCTTTCCCTCTCCCCCTACCCCCCTATTTCTCTCTCTTTAGCTACTTGTGCTTGGATGAGTTCCATTTAGGGAATCAAGATTATCCTGAATAGGTTAGTGGACAGGGATCGCATTGGAGTCTAAGTTGAAGGTGTGACCCTCCATATATGGAAAATGTTAACTCACAGTAAAATGCACAAAGTAAGAGTCAAGTTTATCTATGTGTAATGGTAATGTTCTTTGTCATATTTTGCTTTCTTCTCTTATTGGAATGGGATGACTTACATGTCGGGCATTCTACGCACTACATTTCATAGCCATCTGGACAGCATCCTGAAGTGTTCTTACCCTTACCCCTCCACTCCAGTCCCTATGATTGCTCTTAACAATTTTATAGTCTGTTTGACTTGAGAGGTTACATGGATGGAAGGAACATAAAATGTATTACAGACAACGATCTTAATTACTTAACCATTTGCACAAGATCACATTGTGGGCTCAAGTTATGAAACAAATTGAGTGGTTTCTCGAATCTAAGACGAGTGGTAAAGAAAGGGGAAAACATGATGGATTAATAGTTATCCCGTGCATACAGTAAGTCATTGTGTGTATTTCTATAAAATGACACATATAATGTTTATCATAGCTATTACACAAAGACATAGTATTCCTATTTACAGATAAGGGAATTCACATTCCCAAAAGCTAATTCCCGTGGCATTGATTGCATAGTTAATAATACAACCTGAAATTTAATCAATATTACTTTTGTCATACTGAACAATCGATCAGATTATGGAGAAAAGAGTTTTTGTTTTTTTTTAAATTTCTGCAAGGGGCCAGAATTTGAAATGTCTGAACAAGGGAGCAAGCTTTCACAGTGCTTTACTTCTAGAAAAGAACTCAGAGGCTACATAGGAAATACGTTGTTCATCATAATCAAAGGGTCTTGATTTCTGAGGTTTCACTTTATAGTTTCTAAACATTTTGGTAATCTGTCTAAACCAATGTATTTATTTTTTATCTTCCTAATCCCGGTAGTATAATAAGGTTATTCTGCTGAACATCCTGACTAACATGAATGGCTATAAATAAAGTCATAGTACCTGGTGTAGACTGATAATCCTCAGACACTAAGTTCTCATACATCATAGAGAAAGGGAAAATATCTGCTCACGCCAAAAATGACTCGGGGACATCCATACATGTCATGTCTTTCTTAAAATAAGAAACTGCAGAGGGAGTCGGGTGGTAGCACAGAGGGTTAAGCACACATGGAGCAAAGCACAAGGACTGGTAGAAGGATCCTGTTTTGAGCTTCTGGCTCCCCACCTGCAGGGGAGTCGCTTCACAGGTGGTGAAGCAGGTCTGCAGGTGTCTATCTTTCTCTCCTTCTCTCTGTCTTCCCCTCCTCTCTCTATTTCTCTCTGTCCTATCTAACAAAGACGACGTCAATAACTACAACAGCAATAAAAAAAGACAACAAGGGCAAAAAAAGGGAAAAATAAATAAATAAAAATTTTAAAAATTAAAGAAAAAATAAGAAACTGCAGAACCTGAAAAGTGTGAATGTTTGTCTGCAAGGCATCTGAAGTAATTATAGAAGCTATTGCTATATTATAAAATAGATATTCCATAATACATTTTCTTATTTCAAAAAATATCTTTGGTTTCATGTTTTTTTAGTAGAGACTATAGTAAGAGGCTCCCAAGGATTTTCTCAAATTTGTGTTAAATCACTCTTCCATTAATACCTTCTCACATTCTTGTCTACCCATTCCACCCTGACATAACTCAGTACCATCCTAAGCTAGGTCATCATCTGCCTCCAGGCCCATAACTCGAATTGCCTTCTCTCCATCATAACATTTCTGTGTTTCCTCATCCTTCCACCATTGCTCTCTAAAGCTACTATAAAGGTCAGGACAGTTCTATATACTAATTCCCTCCTTTCTTTAGCCTCTTTTTTTTCTCTTTTCTTTTTTGGTATTAAATCATTTTGTTACCCCATACTTGTATGCCCTATATAGTATTATATTTATGCCCTATATAGTATTAAGAGTTATATGCTAATATTGTATAACATCTTTTAAAAACTTTAAAAGCAAACACACAAACAAAAACAGAGATAGCTCTCTGAATAGTTTTCATTCCTGGTACTACATGGGAAAACCACAGCACTAGTGCTTAGTTCTCCTTCTCCTCCTCCTCCTCCTCCTCCTCCTCCTCCTCCTCCTCCTCCTCCTCCTCCCCCCCTCCCCTCCCCCCTCCCCCTCCCCCTCCCTCTCCCTCTCCCTCTCCAAATGAAACAGTTGGCTTAGGAGCAGTGAAATACAGTCCTGTGTAAGACCCCAGTCTTTAACAAAATTCTATAACTTTTTGTGTATATAATATGACCTATCACTATAATTGCTAAAGCATTCCATCTTAAAAAAGCTAATAGTCTAAATGAAAAACAAAAGCATATTAACTCTCTTATTGGCTTGACTAGTTAATGTATATATCATATAATGCATATGTCATATAAATACATAATTTATGTCTCACAGATCTTTGGACATAGAATTCCAACATTGAATATCCCTGTGGAGAGAAGTCTAAAGGCACTATGATTATATCTATCTTGTAAGTAACTTTCTTTTCTACTCAAATGTCTAAATAAAACTTTCTTTGTACATGAAGTTGGATCACTTAAACATACTATAAATAGTGGTCCTTGTTCTTTATCACATTGACTCAAATTTTGTCTATTCTTTATATCTGCCAGTTTGGTTCAGTACTCATATCAGGGGAATATTCTTCTTTGAAAGGTTTGAAAATACTCACTTTCCACTTGCTTTTGATTTTTCCCTCTGTTTCAAGTCTATCAGTTTGTCTTCTCATCTAGCTTAACCCGCTTTGACTATCTTGCTGGCACTACTGATTATGCCATTTTATTTTCTGCTATAATTCAGTTGATGGTTTGGTTTCTTGCTGATTTCAGTTTATTTTTGAATACAGTAATGATAGTTTCTTCAAGTTTTCGGTATTTTTTTTGTTTTGTTATTTGTTTATTACCATAAGTTTGGCCATTAGTTATTTTCTTGATTTTTCAAGTGGATTATTGAATTTATGTACTGATTATACTTTTTGGAAAGTGCACCCCTTATGAACGATTATCTTATTGCTTCATGTTATCCTTTTGGGTTTGATTGTCTTTGAAATTAGATGCCATTAGGTCAGGACAGTAGTCATGCAAGTTACTTCCTGAATGAGGTACCAGATCCCAGGTTTAATCCTGGCACCACCATAAACTGGAGCTGATTAGTGGTCTGTGTAAATGGGAGGAAAGAAAGAAGGAAGGAGGGAAGGAAGGAGGGAAGGAAGGAGGGAAGGAGGGAGGGAGGAAGGAAAGTAGTTTAATGTTGCAATTTTTTTTTCAGTTACTAACATTGTAGAGTTGGTATACTTTTGTTCTAATTTTGCTCACTCATGGGGAATTTGGAGATTTCATGAATGTTGACTTATTCCCTTTCTTATCCAGAACTAATTGTTTTTCCTTACTAAATAATTCAGTGCTTTGGGGAGCCAGGCGGTGGCGGCACAGCAGGTTAAGGGCACATGGCGCAAAGCGCAAGGACCAGCATAAGGATCCTGGTTTGGCCCCCGGCTCCCCACCTGCAGGGAGGTTGCTTCACAGGCATTGAAGCAGGTCTGCAGGTGTCTATCTTTCTCTCCCCCTCTCTGTCTTCCCTCCTCTCTCGACTTCTCTCTGTCCTATTCAACAACAATGACAGCAATAATAACACCAAGAATGATGAGAAACAACAAGGGCAACAAAAAGAACAAAAATAATAATTCAGTGCTTTGTACATTTCTTTGTAACGTAGAGGCCTAGGGAAATACAATTGCTTAAAATAGTGTCTGTGTATGTTGTTACATTATATATATATATATATATATATATTTCAGTACCCTTTATCAAGTTTTATTTCTTCTAGCTGAAAAGTGTAATTCTTTCTCATGGCATTGTTCCATATTGTCTTTTGGGTGACTTCCCAAGTATAGTGGCTCTGGAGTTCGATTTTCCTACTTCAAATCAATCTTCCAGGAACCACAGTCACCACTTACCTGTAAGAACAGAGAATATTTAAGTTTTGCTAAATTCATTTGGCTTCTTTTTCTGTTATTTCCTAAAATCTTGAGTAGTGGTACCAAACAAACAAACAAACAAACAAAAACACTGAACATTAGTCATTTTATTAATGTGGTTGTTGAGATGACTGGTTGTTCTGAGATATACAGATACTTGAAACAACTCAATGTGTTTTTTTTCTTTTTCTTTCTTTCTCTCTTTCTTTCTTTCTTTCTTTCTTTCTTTCTTTCTTTCTTTCTTTCTTTCTTTCTCTCTTTCTCTCTTTTTGCATCCCAAGACCTCTAAGTTCTAAAGTGTGCAATAGCTTTTTTTCTGTTTGTTGACTGAGAGTAAATTTTTATTCCTTTTCAATATGTGCTCTTTATTTTGCTCATTAGATTCTCAACCTGGGGGAACTTTGCTCTTCTTTTTTATTCTATTTTTACTTTATTTATTTTCTGATTGTTACCAGGGCAATCTCTGGGGCTCAATGCTGGCCCATGAATCCAATGCTCCTGATAGCCATTATTTCCTTTTTTTTCTTTCTTTCTATTTCTTAAAATTTTTATTGTCTTTATTTATTTGATAGAGACAGCCAGAAGTTAAGAGGGGAGAGGGAGATAGAGAGGAAGAGAGACAGAGAGATACCTGCAACCCTGCTTCTCCACTCATGAAGCTTCCCCCACTCAGGTGGGGACCAGGGACTTGAACCTGGGTCCTTGCACACTGTAATATTTACAATCAACCAGGTGTGCCACCACCCAGTCCCTCTTTCTATTTTTTTTTTTCCCACCGCCCAATCTCCATATCCCACCCCCTCCCCCGATAGCTTTCCCATTCTCTATCCCTCTGGGAGCATGGACCCAGGGTCATTGAGGGTTGCAGAAGGTAGAAGGTCTGGCTTCTGTAATTGCTTCCCTGCTGAACATGGGCATTGACTGGTCGGTCCATACTCCCAGTCTGCCTCTCTCTTTCCCTAGTAGGGTGGGTCTCTGGGGAAGCTGAGCTCCAGGACACATTGGTGGGGTCTTCAATCCAGGGAAGTCTGGCCGGCATCCTGATGACACCTGGAACCTGGTGACTGAAAAGAGAGTTAACATACAAAGCCAAACAAATTGTTGAGCAATTATGGACCCAAAGCTTGGAAAAGTGGAGAGGAACTATTAGGGAGGTACTCACTGCAAACTCTAGTGTACTTCTGCTTTCTTACTTTGGTGCCATACTCCAAACTCAGTCAATTTCTGCTTTGCGTTTCTACTTTTTTTTTTTTTTTTTACATGCATAACATTCCCCAGATTCCCATTTAACAATACAACCCCCACTATTTCATTCATCATTTTTCATGGACCTGTATTCTCCCCACCCACCCACCCACCCCAGAGTCTTTTACTTTGGTGTAATACTCCAATTCCATTTCAGGTTCGACTTGTGTTTTCTATTTTTTTTTTTAATTTAATAGGACAGAGAAAGTTTGAGAGGGAATGGGGAGATGGGGAGGGATTGAGAAAGATTATAATAGACACCTGCTTGCTTCACCTGAAGCATGTCCCCTGCAGGTGGGGAGCTCAAACCCAGGTCTTTGTCCATGGTAACATGTGTGTTTAACCAGGTGAGCTGGCCCTAGCTTTTTCTTCTGTCTTAATCCTGAAGTCATTCTTCATCTCTTTCCTCATAGACCATTTTACTGGCTTTTAAAAGATCCAATAGGTGATTTGTTTTAAGGGGAGATTATTTCTGTTTTAAACCATAATTATTCATAACTGCAATTCATATGCCCCAAACAGGCAGCTTCTTAAGCTGTGACTTTCATTTGGGGAACGTCTTCACTAGAGTTAGCACCATTTAGGCAGGTAGAGTAGAGGGATTACAGATAGACTTCAAGAAGTTTCAGTGCATTGGGGAGAATATTATCATTCAAAATAGTGGATGCCCATTTATTTAATTTATTTTTTGTTTGATTACTGAGGAAAAAAAAAACAAATGAAAAAGCTTTGAAAATACTACAGACTTTGTTATAATGAAGATAAAAATATATCTTGAACACCTAAAAATAAATTACTGCTATTGAAGGAGGGCTTGAAGACAGCTTCAAGAAAGACACAAAGTTAATTTATTGCTTATTTTAAAAAGTGAGTAGATTTAAGCAGGATTTCTCACAGTGGTGAGGTCTGAATTTTCCTATGATAGGAAGTAATGATCCTTGCGATGATGAGTGCACTGTCCACCAAGAGAGAGGAAAGCGAGCAACAGGCTGTATTTGTATCATCGTATTAGTTTAGGTCTCATACAAGTTACAAATAATAAGATAATGAGAAGTGATATTTTATAAAGACAGAAATTACAGAAAAGCAGTTACAGAAACCAGACCTTCCACCTTTTGCACCCCATAAAGAATTTCAGTCCATACTCCCGGAGGAGTAAACTTCCAATGGAGGGGATGGGACACAGAACTCTGGTGGTGGGAACTGTCTAGGATTTTACACCTGTTATCTTACAATCGTATTAGTTATAATTCAATCACTAATAAAAAAGACAAAAATTAGGGGCCAGGCAGTAACACAGTGGGTAAATCGCACATGAATTTCAAGCCCCTGTCTCTTCACCTGCAGGGCAGTCGCTTCACAAGCAATAAAGCAGGTCTGCAGGTGTCTAGCTTTCTCTTCCCCTCTCTGTCTTCCCCTCCTCTCTCCATTTCTCTCTCTGTCCTGTCCAATAACAACAACAGTAATGGTAATAATAACAATAAGGACAACAACTAGGGTAACAACAAGGACAACAAAATGGGAAAAAAGTGGCCTCAAGGAGCATTGGATTTGTAATGTAGGCACTGAGCCCCAGTGATAGCCCTGGAGGCAAAAAAAAAAAAAAAGACACAACTATAAAGACTGAGTAACAGCATTAATAATTTCATTGACTTCAAACTTTAGCAAAGAAGTTGCCCCAAGATTGAAGATATCTCCTGTTAGGTTCTCTGTCTCTCCATGCAGATATCTGGATTCCTTTCCTACAGTTGAGAAAAAATAAGCTTTTCCTGTATGCCAGCCTCATTTTACTGAATTCAGATACCAGCAGGTTGACATTAGGAACAAGAGATTAGAGGTGTGAACTTCCTCACCTTATGTTAACGAGGTGCTAAATGTGAAAGCAATTATGGCTGCCCCTGAATCTCAACTTCCTGTCACCTGACTATCCAACAAATGGGCTTGATTCAGTTATGGCCCTTATCCTTTTTCTTTTTTTTTTTAATAGGATTCTCAGCTGAAACTTACTGGATTCCTGAAAGAGTGGGTTGTAGATTCCTCAGGGCACTGAGGAATTTTGTGAGTTCGTTGTAAATGCCTCAGATGTTTTCCAGAGCACCTGGCAATAAATCCCAACCTCTTGGACTTCCCCTTTCTTCTGATGCAGGGTTATTAAATATGAAATATTGCATGCTGAAATTCACATAAAAGAGCCTAATTAGTCATAGGAGGAAATGAGAGCAGGGCACAGAAGGGGATCGTGTAGGGGCTAAGGATAAGGATCTGTAATTATAAAAACATGGAGAACTCTGTCACCTCTCCCAGTTTCCCTACTCTATGTGGCCTAGAAATTCCCTTGTGCTAACCTCCTCCTGTTTTGCAGGCTATTCATTCCTTTCTCAAAACTGTGGGCATGTGTGTCTGTTTAGTAAACACTGTCTTGCAGGATAGGGTTAGATCTGCAGAAAAGTTGTGAAGACAGCGTGCAGTTATCTCTTTTTGTGACCTTCATTCAAATATTGACTTATAAAAATACCAGGACATAGGCCTGAACCACTGGAGGGCAGACATCCTATTCTGCTTCTGCTTTGTTTCCTAATTCCTTTCCTGTTTTCATTGTATCCATTATTACTCCAGGGTTTAAATTCTCAAAACTTCTAACAGAGCAAATTGAGAAAGATGATGTTATGTGTGTAACAGTTAGTCGATGTGCAGCTAGTGGCTATCAGTGATCCAAACATGTTGGGGGGTGGGCAGTGGTAGCTCATAGGCACGAAGCCCAAGGACAGGTGCAAGAATCCCGGTTCAAGGCCCGGCTCCCCACCTGCAGTGGGGTCACTTCACAAGTAAAGCTGGTCTGCAGGTGTCTGTCTTTCTCTCCCCTTCTCTACCTTCCCTTCCTCTCTCCATTTCTCTCTGTCCTATCCAACAATAACAGCAATGATAAACAACAAGAGCAACAAAAGGGGAAAAAATAGCCTCCAGGAGCAAGTGCAGGAACCCAGCCCCAGTGATAACCCTGGAGGCAAAAAAAAAAAAAAAGTTTGTAAGTCGTCCTGAAAGCAGTAAGAAACTTGGTCCAGCACTTAAATTTTTTATATCATTGACTTTTCTGCCACAAGATACCTTGTAGGAAGAAAGTCATGCATGGATTTGCATTCTGGTGTTATTCTCTGTTACAGTCCCAATGCCTTGTCTACTTGAAAATTCCCTGCCATTCTTCAAAACTAACTATGAATTGTTTTCCCTGAGAGGGTCCTATGACCACATATGCATTTCCCCTAAGTCTAACTCTAAGTCAAACGTTAGATCTCACAGAACCAAAAGAATGTAATAAGCCTTGAGTGTTGGGACAAGTTTCTAAAATTTTATTCATAAGTAAGTAATAGAACAGAGGGTTTATAATGTGTGATAAATTAAGGAATACTTAACTACATTGAAAAAAATAGTAAGTTACCTAGTTTCTAAAGCTGTTTCATGCAGGATAGTTTTACTTGGATTTTATAATATAAAATTTTGATGTGATTAAGACTATTAATATCAAGAGAAATTTCATTGAAGGACTAGAAACTTGCTCACATCCTTGCTTTTTGGCAAAGTTTAGCTTGGTTTGTACTACCAGTTCTTAGTTTCTACAGTAGTGTAACTTACTATATGCACTTTATATATTTATTGGTGCAGGGGATTGAACCTGGGACTTCAGAGCCTCAGGCATGAGAGTCTCTTTGCATAACCATTATACTACCTCCTCCACCTGCTATATGTACTTTTCAGCAAGTAGTTTTTCTTTCTTTTTTCTCTTCTTTTTTTTTTTTTTTTTTAATTTCTAGCATAGAGAAACCTTTGAAATGAGACAGTTTAACAGGAATGGAACTAGGATTGATTTCCTAGACTCCTAAATTGTGCTACTTTTCTGTAACAACACTAAACCAAGACACAAAACAAATCTTTACTAGGAATAGGTTAATTACCAGTCTGTCACTGTCAACAGATAAAGAAACTTTGAATTGTGTCAGAAGCGATTCAAGGATGACTTTGTGCAAAGGTGATATCCTGCAATGTTCATAGTTATTTGTTGTTGTCATAAGAGAAGCAGGGGTATTGGGTATGCTATGAGCACCTAGTGCACAGGGGGAGGACATATTGGTAAGTAGGGGGATGGCTGGTAGTGCACCCGGTTAAGCGTACATTGTGCTAAATTTAAGGACCCCCTCTCAATTTATCTTTCTCTATAAAAATTCTTTAAAAAGATTTTATTATTATTGTTTTGCTTTATTTTATTTTATTTTGCCTCCAGGGTTATTGCTAGGGCTTGGTGCCTGCATTAAAATCCGTTGCTCCTGGAGGCCATTTTTCTTGCCCTTCTTGTTGTTATTATAAATTATTGTTGTTATAGCTGTCGTTGTTGTTGGATAGGACAGAGAGAAATCAAGAGAGGAGGGGAAGACAGAGAGGGGGAGAGAAAGACACCTGCAGACCTGCTTCACTGCTTGTGAAGAGACACCCCTGCAGTTGGGAAGCTGGGGCCTCGAACCGGGATCCTTACACTGCTCCTTGTGCTTCACACCATGTGTGCTTAACCTGCTGTGCTACCACCTGGTCCCCTTAGAAATATTTTGTAAAAATATAGGAGATTATGAAAGCATGTCATTATATCCAACATGTCACGTATTACATGAGGTGAACCGAGTGGTGTGGGGTGAGGCTGTGAACAGGGGTGAGGCTAAAAAATTTATGAAATTTCTTCCCCAGTGATAAAGGTTGGCCTGACTATTGAATGCTGTGGGAGAAGGAGGTAAAGTGACGGCACAAACCCTTCCAATCTGCAACTGGGAAGATCACTCTGTCTAGAGACCATGGCTGGAGGTGGCTGACTTGGGTGTCAAAGGCTAGAGACATAAAAGCCCATATAACCAGAGTAACTGGTCACACTGCTGAGACCTTCTACTTTCAGTCTATGAAAGAGATAAAATGGGAGTTGGGCGGTAGTGCAGCAGGTTAAGCACAGGTGGCGCAAACCGCAGGGACCAGCAAAGATCCTGGTTCAAGCCCCTGGCTCCCCACCTGCAGAGTTGCTTCAGAGGCAGTGAAGCAGGTCTGCAGGTGTCTATCTTTCTCTCCCCCTCTCTATCTTCCCCTCCTCTCTCCATTGCTCTCTGTTCTATCCAACAATGACGACATCAATAACAACAGTAACTACAACAAGAAAAACAATAAGGGTAACAAAAAGGGAATAAATAAATAAATATTTTTTAAAAAAGAAAGAGATAAAATATGACACATGAAACAAGTTGATGTTGCCCTCATAACATGATCATTATAGAATTTGTAGGTATGCAAGTATATAAAAATAGGGATATTGAATTCCAAAAGTCACTTGAGAGATTGAACATGTTTTGTTGAAGTCAAATGAATGTAATGAATGACATGCTCTTCATGAAATGGGGCCAGGTCCACCCTGGGAATTCAGAGCAAGCGGAGGATGACTTCTGAGTAGAGAATCAGAAAGAAGTCTATGACAGTAATAACAATAGAGCAGATCACACATATTGTAACAATGTTTATTAAAATAACAGGTAAGCCTATTAAATCTGTATTATCTGTCAAGTGTTCCTTGGGCATTCTCTACACTAACTCTCCAAGATCCTAAGAGTGACTTAGGTACAGTTACATTTTATCTACTTTAAAAAGTGAGAAAAAGTGATCAAGGAGGTGGCCCTGTGGACAGTGTTGGATTCCCAAGCATGAAGTCTTAAGTTTGATCCCTGGCATCGAATGAAAGTACCAGAGTGTTGTTCTCTTTCTCTATCTCTCTCTCTCTCTCTCTCTTGAATAATCTTTAAGAAATAATCATCATCATCGTCATCACATAGTACTATGCACAAGGACCTACTCAAGGATGCAAGTTCAAGCCCCTGCTTCCCACCTGCAGGGGGAATGCTTCACAAGTGGAAAAGCAGGTCTGCAGGTATCTACCTTTCTCCTTCTTTTTCTTTGCCCCCAGGGTTATTGCCGGGCTTGGTGCCTGCACCACGAATCCACTGCTCCTGAAGACCATTTTCCCCCTTTTGTTGCCCTTGTTGTTCCATCATTGTTGTGGTTATTATTGTTGTTGTTGTTGTTGTTGCTGTCGTTGGATAGGACAGAGAGAAATTGAGAGAGAAGGGGAGACAGAGAGGGGGAGAGAAAGACCTACACCTGCAGACCTGCTTTACTGCCTGTGAAGCTACTACCCTGCAGGTGGGGAGCCGGGGGCTCGAACTGGGATCCTATTCCTTGTGCTTATCTTTCTCCCTCTTTATCTCTCCCTTCCTTCTCAGTTTCTCTCTGTCCTATACAACTGAAAAAAAGAAGAAGAAGAAGAAGAAGAAGAAGAAGGCTACTGCCAGCACCATACCCCAGTGATACACCTAGAGAAAAAAGGAAAGTAATAATAACAATAATAAAAGTGAGAAAGTTGAGTACTGAGGAAGAGAGACATGTCAAAGATCATCCACAGTGTCATTTGACTATTAAATGGAGAAATAGAGATTTCATTCAGGTATGGATGAAATAAACCCCATTTAGAAAGGTCAACAGAGAAGGAACAGACTTCTCCTGTTGAGAAGAGAGCATCATTATAGGCACTGGAACAGAGCATCCCATGGTGTATATGGAGAAAATAGAATAGTTTAATTTGCCAGGAACCTAGGATGGATAAAGGATGTTCAAAGAAACAGATTTTTCCAAGTCATTTGGATAAACAAACACTTAGGAATCCTTCACAATATTTTTCCATTAATACCATATTACAAGTAAATGACTCTTCTAGGGAGAAGTACAGGAAACCTCCCTTTGCTTCATTTCAGCTCTCTAAGGTGGGCCATCTTGAATAGTTCCGGGCAATTATTTGATCACACATTTCTTAATTGACAAAAAATGTTCATAGTATCTTCAAAATCCCTAGCTCCCTTGCTACCAGAGAAGCACACATGGAACAGATGCCAAAGACAGCTTGGAAACTTCCAAAAGGGTTGGAAACAGCAATTACTAAGAGTCCCTCTCTCTGCTGCAGCCAGGATTGGCATCATGGCAGACACTGAGCTTGCCAAATGGCTCAGGTGGCATTCTGAAGGGACTACTGACAAGACCACGCAGTGCTCTGTGCCCTCTTCAAATTCCAAGGCAAAAATATAGGCTGAGTATATGGACACTTAATCCTCAAAAGGAAGAGATTCAAGGAAATGCTAGATTCATAGCTGACCACCCAACTCATACACATTAAAAATATTCTACTAGTTGGTGTATTGCACCAAAGTAAAAGACTCTGAGGAGGGGTGGAGGTTGGGTTCAGGTCCTGGGACATGATGGAAGAGGAGGACCTAGTCAGGGTTAAACTGTCATGTGGAAAACTGGGAAATGTTATGTATATACAAGCTATTGTATTTTACTGTCAACTGTAAACCATTAATCCTCCAATAAAGACACTTCAAAAATTTCAAACATTCTATTAAATTTTTATATTGGTTCCTTCAAATGTATCTGGCTAAATGTTTTCTCTATTTTGGGGGGTGGGAGGGGGCAAGGGTGAGATTACTAACATAGCTCATCTAGGTTCGAACCTAGTTGGTTCCCTCACACTGAGGGAAGCTTCTGTGCTGTGGTGTCTTGTTATGTGGTGTTTTTCTGTTTTTTCTGTCATTCTCTCTCTCTTTCTACCTCACGGTGTCAATAGAGTGTTAAGACCCTGGTAATGACAAAAGTAAATAAATACACTTAATTAAATTATTATTATTATTATTATTATTATTTTGCCTCCAGGGTTATCACTGGGGCTTGGTGCCTGCACTATGAGTCCACTGCTCCTAGAGGCCATTTTTACCCTTTTGGTGTCTTGTTTTTTATCGTTGTTATTATTATTGTTCTTATAGCTGTCATTGTTGGATAGGACAGAGAGAAATTGAGAGAGGAGGGGAAGACAAAGAAGGGGAGAGAAAGATAGATACCTGCATACCTGATTCACTGTTTGTGAATCGACCCCCCCGCCCCGCAGATCAGAAGCCAAGGGCTCGAACTGCTGGGATTCTTCTACTGGTCCTTATGCTTCGAGTCATGTGCGCTTAACCTGCTGCACCACCTCCCAGCCCCTAAATACACTTATTTTTAAATGGTCAGGGTGTGACACTATTAGATCAGTAATGGACCCAAAAGACCTCTTCTTAACCCCCTTAGCCCTCTGTGTCCTAACTTCTGAGAACCATTCGTGCTACTTCAGGTAGACCTTTTTTTTCCCCCATTCAGTCATGCACTGGCTCTGAAGTCTGACTTGGAAGTGGACTGCAAAAGGCAGGAACAGCCACTCAGTGCTGTTCAGTTCTATGGCCTGTAACATTACCTTCTGATGATCTGTGTTTGGAGTTATAGATGAGATTTTGAATCCCCCCGAAAGCTATTATCAGCTCATATCTATCATACTATTCCTGACCCTGGAATGGGGTCAGATTTCGACACCTTTACCTTTTAGTTTGTTTATTCGCCGTTAGTTAAGCTGGTGTAATAGTAATGTCTCCATTATTATCGACCACTCTGGAGATTTTGCAAGAAATAAATGAGGTAATGAATGTAAGGGTCTCCTCATCCTTGTACCTAGTGTATGCTGAACTCAATTAATATTGGTTATTAGCATAATTGCTATAATTAATAACCAGGCAAGTCTCTTAATTATCTAATCTCTAAGGCCTGTTTTGCTTATAGAAGCCTTTGGGTCTTTTTTTTTCCCTCTTCCTGCACCTGGATTGATAAAACTTGATCCTTTAGAGCTACAAATCGTTCCTTTCCCCAGGCCTTCTTTAAATTGTGTCTTGATTATATCATCCTAGATTCAGCACTTGAATTCACGCAGGGACCAACCAAAGCTCTGAGGCTGTCCTTTGGAGCGTCGGGACAATTCAGAACAGTTAAAAACTGAGACTAGGAATGATGAAGCCAGGAGCAGGATGAATAGCCTCAGGATGTGGCTTTGGGGAAGAAACAGAGGGAAACAAGGAAAACAGAACAGTGTGACTCTGGGCTGGACTCTGACCCAAGACCGCATCTGTCTCTCCAACTGAATTCCTCTGAAACGCCATGCCACACATCCAGAGAGGGAGAATTTTCCCCTCATTATTTTTGATTTGTAATTGATAGTGGGTTACAAGATTGTAAGATTACAGTGTATAGTTCTGCACCTCCACACCCATAGCCACAGTTCTGTGCTCTTCTCCTCCAGAGACCCTGAGATAACCACCTCAGTTTTCGTAAGTGTTAGAAGCAGTTTGCTTGCTTTTTTTCTTTTCTTTTTTAAATTTAATCTTTCGGGTGCTTGTTTGCAGGCTCATGTGTGTATCAGTTTTCTAGATTCCACCTATGAGTGAAGCCATCAGGGAGCTGCCTTTTATTCCCTATTTCGCTAAGCATAATCTAAGAGTGGGGTTTTTAGCTTTTTCTCTTCTGAAATTTTCATGGAAAGGGGCCAGATGGTGTGGCACTTGGTTGAGTGCACATGTTACAGTGTTCAAGGACCCAAGTTCAAACCACCACTCCCTGGGAGTCTCGGGTTAAGCGCACGTGGTGCGAAGCGCAAGGACCAGAGTAAGGATCCCCATTAGAGTATCAGGCTCCCCACCTGCAGGGGAGTCGCTTCACAGGCGGTGAAGCAGGTCTTCTGCAGGTGTCCATCTCCCCCTGCCCCCATCTTCCCTTCCTCTCTCCATTTCTCTCTGGCCTAACAACGATGCCATCAATAACAGCAACAATAATAATTACAACAACAATAAAAAAATAAGGGCAAAAAAAGGGAAAATAAATAAATATTAAAAAATGATTAAAAAAAACACCACCAGTCCCCACCTGCCAGTGGTGAAGCAGTGCTGCAGGTGTCTCTTTGTCTCTCTTCCTCTCTCTCCCCTCTCGACTTCTGACTTTGTCTATCCCATAAATAAAGATAATGAAAAAGATATTTTAAAAAATAATAATTTCCTGCAAATGATTGAACATCCTTGAGAGTAGAATGATTCAAGTCTTTTATCTGTCACCTTATGTAACAATAGTTAGGATTTTGTCACATCATTTGCTTTACCTACCCTTTTATCTTAGATACTTTTGTATTCTACATTTTATTTAAAATATTTATTTATTGGGAGAGGAGGAGGAGAGTGGATTTCATCTCAGGCACTTTGTGTCTATTTCGTGATTCCATTAAAGGTCTTTAATTTTTTTTTAATATTTATTTATTTATTTATTTATTATTGGATAGAGACAGAGAGAAATTGAGAGGAGAGGAGAGACAGAGAGAAACCTGCAGCCCTGCTACACCACTTGTGAAGCTTCCCCCTGCAGGTGGGGACCAGGGGCTTAAACCCAGGTCCTTGTGCACTGTAGTGTGTGCACTTAAGCAGATGCGCCACCACCTGGGCCCCCAAGATGTTTAATTTCCATATGATTTGTTTTCATTGATGTTGATCACTTCATAAGATTAGTTTGTTCAAGACTGCCATTGGTGACTTTGGAATTTTGTATGACTTTCTCCATTTGTTAGCTGGGAATTTTTTTTTAAATTCTTGTGGCGTCAATATACAGTATTTATTTTTAAATTTATTTCTTTTGAAAATTGTTGTATTATCTTTATTTATATATTGGATAGAGACAACCAGAAATCAAGAAGGAGGGCCTGGTAGAGAGGGAGAGAAACAGAGATACACCTGAAACACTGCTTCACCACTTGCAAAGCTTTACTCCTGCAGTGGGGAACTAGGGGCTCGAACCTGGGTCCTTGAACGTTGTAGCATGTGTACTCAACCAGTTGTGCCACCACCTGCATCCTCAATATACACTTCTTACAGGCAAAATAAATAACAGGAGAAATAGTTTGTTATTTATTTATTTTTTTTTAGAGAATGGAATTGATTGATATCTTTATAACATTTCCTGATACCCAATGAGAGTCTGTTTGCTTTTTCTCCTGCCCCATAACTGTCTCCACCCCCACCCTATTCACTTCTTTTCTTCTAGCCCCGTTTTCTTTCTTTTCTTTTAAGATTTTTAAGGGTTTTTTTTTTGTTGTTATCTTTATTGGCTAGAAAAAGCCAGAAATTGAGAGAAGAGAGAGGGGTGATAGAGAGAGACAGAGAGATGCCTGCAGCCCTGCTCCACCACTTGAGAAACTTCCCCTCTGCAGGTGGGGACTGGAGGCTCCAACCCAGGTCCTTGCACACTGTAACATGTGTGCTCAACCAGGTGCGTGGCCACCACCTGCCCCACCATTTTCTTTTTCGATGATTTTTTTCATGTATTTCTCTTGAAATCATTCTGTTGCTTCCAATATATTCAGTGTATTTTCATTAGTTGCACTTTCTAGTTTTATCAGTAGCATTGTTTCAACTCCTATTACTGTCAATACTATGTGTTTAAATTTCTCATGATCAGCAAAAGACACTTTATGCTTATTCCTGAATCTTCTTGAATTTATCAACTAGTTTATTTTGTTTTATGATTGCTTATATATATTTATTTGTATACATTATGTTTCAGATTCATCTCAATTCCACCTTTAACCTTAAAATCAATTATCCCCAAATAATTTTAAAAAATATGTATTATCTTTATTCATTGGATAGACATAGCCAGAAATCGAGAGAGTAGGGGGACATAGAGAAGGAGAGAGAAAGAGAGACACCTGCAGCCCTGTTTCACTGCTTGCAAAAATTTTCCTTGCAGGTGGGGACTGGAGGCTCAAATGCAGGTCCTTGTGCATTGCTCAGTGTGTACTCAAACAGGTTCACCACCAGCCGCCCCCTTACTGGGTTTTCTTAGTAGAGCTCATTTTGTAGTGGATACTGTCTACCTTGTTGTGTGTTCTAGTTGCCATTGGGTTATTATAGCGTCTAGGCTTTTCTGATAGGCAGTGCTAGGAAGTTCATGTTTAAAAAAGAAGAAGAAGAAAATAGAGGCCAGAGAGATAGCCCACTGGGTAAGTTATGTACCTTGTCATATCTATGACACAGGTTGTTTGAACTGTGAAACCAAGGAGAGCTATACTGCTGTCCTCTCTCCCTCCCTCTCTCTCTCTCTGGATGAAAAGATGGTCCAGAACTTAAGAGATTTTGAAAGATCCTAGTTCTGCACATCAATATTAATTAAATAAATAAACAAAAATATTCATTATTCCACACTGATATTTTCAAATTCAGGATTAACATGACAGGATTCTATTTACATTATTTCATTTTATGTCTTTGCTTTTAGATACTGAGAATTTCAATTAGAATTCTTTTTATTTTTAAATTCTTCTTTTTTTAATGTTTATTTATTCCTTTTTGTTGCCCTTGGTTTTTATATTGTTGTAGCTATTATTGATGTCTTCATGCTGGATAGGACAGAGAGAAATGGAGAGAGGAGGGGAAGACACAGAAGGGGAGACAAAGATAGACACCTGCAGACCTGCTTCACCTGCAGGTGGGGAGCCATGGACTCTAGCCGGTCCTTGCACTTTGCACCACGAGCGCTTAAACCGCCGCGCTACTGCCTGACTCCCTCAACTAAAATTCATAACAAGGTATTTGATTTTTGTTGTGAATATACACACATTTGCAAATATAATCTCAAAGTAACTACAGTAAAAAAAAACAGTATATTATATAATACATATAATATATATACATACATTACATATGATAATACCATATGTTATATATAATAGTATATTGTTAAATATTAATTATCACTGTGAAACCCAATTTAAGTTTGTAGAAATTACAAAATTAGTATTTGTTAAAAATCACATCAAATAGCTCTTTCTTCTGGGTCATTGTCACCATAATTATATTCTCTTTTAACTTTTTACACACTGCTTAGTTTACTTTTGCACTTTATTTAACTTTGCAAAGCATAAAGTACACATACGTAGTGTGTGTTTGCTGCCCACTGGAGTTATTGCTGGGGCTAGAAGCTTGCAGGCTTGGCTCATGGTGGCTTGGCTTGCTTTCCTCCCCTGCCCCACCCCTCCCCCCTCCTCTTCCCCATCCCCTACCCTTCCCTTTTATTTCCTTTTCTGTCTACCTTTCGTTCTTCCTTTTCCTTTCTTTTTCTATTTTGCATCGCTCTTTTATAAAGACTGAGAGAAATGAGGGACTGGGAGAGAGAAAAGAAAGATACCTGCGGCACTGCTACACTGCTCATGAAATTTCCCCACTGTAGGCGGTGGACAAGTTCTCAAACCTGGGTCTTAGCACTTACTGATATGTGAGCTCTGCCAGGTGAGCTAACATCCTGACCCAACATGCATGTTTTTCAATTCAAAGCTGCCACAAGATGTATTTAGAAGATTTGGATTCCTTTTTTTTTCTTTTATAAGGTTTTTAAATTTTTTATTAATTTGTATTTTGGATTGAATAAGAACATTTCTTTTAATCATGATTTTCTGAGTGTGTACAACTCAATAATAAGGTATTTTAAAAATATTTTCCTGTCCTTATGTAGAAACATAGCATTTATCAGATTCTAAGAGAAAAAAAATGATGAAAAGTGTCTCTGTGCGCTTCTTTGTGCTAACAATGTGGGATACCCACGCTCTTAACAATTTGTTATGCAGTATTGCTGGCTGCAAAGGATGGTCCTGTCCAGAAGTTCTCTAGAACATTGATATTCTGCCTCAAACTTTATATTGAATAAACAGTGACTCGCTATGGTTTAAAACTCATCGAGAGTAATCACGTGTTTTCTCAGCAGCACCTACGATAGTTTGCTACACGTAGAATGGCAACATCTGCTTTTGATCACCTGTTATGAAGAGCTGTTTCATACCTGTAATAAAACTTTACCATAAAAGGTAGCTCTCACTGTTATCGTGATATAAAACTCTATGCAAAATCCAAACAAAAGATAATGTTTCAAAGGAAAATTTCTTTACAAGTGGTATATGGGAAAATATGTACTGAGATTAATATTATCATTTATATTGCATATACATATATAAATATATGAACATTGATAGTATTGTGAGCCATCTTGCATTGAGTGCAAATAATGTGTCATCACCAAGATGTTTGTCATGCATTAGCTTAATTGACTTCAAGGCTACCTTGTATGTGAGAAATTGTTATTATTTGCATTTTATAGATGAGGCTCTCCCCAAATCTGGAAAACTAATATAAAGTTCCACTAGTAAATTGAGGATCTGTGATTGAATCCAAATTTTTCTTTTTTTATTTTATTTATTTAATTATTTTGCCTCCAGGGTTATCGCTGGAGCTCAGTGCCTGTACTAGGAATCCACTGCTCCTGGAGTCCATTTTCCCTTTTTTTTGTTGCCCTTGTTAACTTTGTTATTATTATTGTTATTACTGTTGGTTAGGATGGAGAGAAGTTGAGAGAGGAGGGGAAAGATAGAGAGGGGGAGAGAAAGATAGACACCTGCAGACCTGCTTCACTGTTGGATAGTATGCCAGCTCTCCCTGGCTTCTGCTTAACACTATTCTATTTACATAACCACTGTTAACAAGCACCACCCTCCCTCCAGGGCATTGGTGGTTCAGTGATAGGATTCTCGCCTGCTCTGCCCCCTCCTTGTCACCCTCTGATTTTCACCAGTCACTTTTCTCTCCACCCTCTCTATATCACATCCTGTTTCCACCCTACTTGGAGAGTATAAAAACAGCTGCTCTTCTGATTAAAGACACTTGGAAATTGCTTTCCGGCTCCGAGAGTTCCAGAGTGTATCTCCTGCGAAGTTAGTGCGGCACGAGTTCCTGATCCCTCTCCCACGCAGCAGCCTAGATCGGCTCCAGTCGAGTTCTCTCCAAGCCAGAGAGCACTAGCTCAGGAAGAAGTACCCTCAGGCTATCCCAGCACTTCACTGCTTGTTAAGCTGCTCCTCTGCAGGTGAGGAACCGGAGGGCTCAAACCGGGATCATTAAGCTGGTTCCTGTGCTTTGCACCATGTGCGTTTAACCTGCTGAGCTACCACCCACCCTTTGAACCCATATTTTTCTGATGAGAGCCATACCCTGTTTTCTCTTGTCTGGTAATCAAAATTCAGAGAAATTCATCTTAGATCACAAAGATAGTGAGGACCAGTTTGAATTAGATTTCAGGCTGTCCTTTTTGTTGTCTATTATTTTGTTTCTACTAGCAACCCTGGAACAGAGAGACAAGATTAAATTTTAAAACAATGTGCATTGTTTTAGTATAGTGTAGGATATGTACATTGAATTGGAGTTTAACGACCATTAAGGCAAACTGAAAATCTGTACTAATATACTCAACAAATCATTTTGAGCATGGACTACATGGCAGATGTTTCTTGAAACTTTGATAGTAGTTTACGTTCTAATATGGAAGGCAGATTTGGAACAAACATTTAATGCCAGGGAATGACTCATGCTCTGAAGAAAAATAAGGTAGAGTGAATGAACACCAATGGTGAATATTTTCAAAATCAGGACTCAGGAAGGATCACCTGAGAAAGTGATATGTGAGCAGAGACCTGAATGAACGAGAAGGCAAACCTTCAAGGAAAAGAGGAGAACATACCAAAGCAGCTCTAATAGACCTGAAGGTGATTCCAAATGGTTTGCTACCCCCTGATGTCTGCGACTTTGTAGATTCCCATTCTGTTGACTATACTTGGGACCTGTGACTTGCTTCCAGTGGAATGAAGATGGTAAAAGTAGCCACGTGCCCCTCCTTGAGTAAGTCACTCTTTGTGACCAAGGGCTAGGACATCACTCCTGGCGCAATATTCTATAAAACTTCTGCTAAGCCAACTGGAGTTTGATGCCCCCCTCCCCTTGCTTTCTTTGGAGAAACCGAATGTTTTATAACTAGCTGCCTATGGAGAGGGTCATGTGGCAGTGAACTAGATAGTGTGTTTAGAAGCTGTGCATTTCAGCCTTATAATCAGACAATCTGGTTATTGAATTCTGCCAGTAACCACAGGAGTTTGGGCTAAGACTCTACAGTTCAGAGGAGAAGCTGATTGCAGTCTTGAGAGACCCCAAGAAGAAACATCAGATAATTCACTTCTGGCCTCCTAGAAACATTTAGATAATAAATGTATGATGTTTTAAGCTGCTAAAAGAGTGACCCCTAGCTATAGATAAATGAAGGAGGGGAGGAAATGGCCAGGGATCAGGCAACACACAATGCTAATCAAAGTACTCTACACACACAGCTCCCACCATCTCTGAACTTCCAGTCCTCCGTGACTATAACATTGAGAGCAAGCCTTTAGAGAAGTTTATGGCAGCCTAACATTGCACAACCCAAGCAATGATTGATGGACTCAAACATTGAGAAAAAAAAAAAAAAGATCAAACACGGGTGTTATTCAGTTTACTTTGTCCCATGTTGGAGCAGATGTTGGACTAGTGTTGATCTCATAGATCTGATAAAGAGAATGAGATTTACAGTTTACAGATTGTGCTGACTTGGTGCCTTGCAAACTGGCATGTGAGTTTTGGATGTTACCCTAAGTTAAGGCTATTATTAGAAATTTTTGAGTAGAACAGGGCTGTGATTAGACTTTCTTGTTATGGGAAACTCTAGATCTAGAGAGATCAGTACAGAAACTAGGGCATTCTTCTAGAAAAAAAAAAAAGGAAAGTCAGACCTTGCAAGGAACTACAATTTGTTGAGATATGCCTGAAAGAAGACCCATTAGGTAGTGCTGATATATGATATTTGGGGTGTGAGTGAAAGAGAAGGGGGCAGGATAGAAAAGCAAGTCAAGATGGATGTAAGCACAGCAACACAGGGAAGCCTGCTTTCTGTCATCGTAATGATAGATGAGATTTTTTTTTTTTTGATTAGAGGAGAATTCCCCACTTATCATCTTTTATGAGATTAAGTCTCTTTCTGCCTTACTTCTTAGGAGGAAGATTATGGTGAGCACAACTGTAGGGTGATGTTAAAAATTTCTTATTCCTTGGTATATACAGACTAAACTGTTTGAGACTGTAAATATGATGGCATGCACTGATTTCATTGTAATGTATCATACAGTATACAGGACGTTAAGGAAATGGGTATTCCTGGTGGATGGCGAAGGACACAAAAGTCAGGTGATGAAATTCCCAGAAACTAAAACTGAAAGTATTTGAGTAACAGATTTTAACTGATTAATCAATTAATTATTGGTTTATAATTCTAAGTGTTAAATATCTATGAATCTGTAGTGTTATAAAATAAATGATGAAAGAATAATTGAATGGAGGCTGTGTAGCCTGTGTGAGCAATTTGCCAGAATATCAATTTTCTTTCTTCCTTTCTTCCTTTCTCTCTTTCCTTCTTCCCACTTTCCCCCCTTTTTATTAGTGATTTAATAGTGACTGATCAGATTGTGGGATAGGAAGGGTACAATTCCATACAATTTAATTCCCATCACCAGAGTTCCATATGCCCCCCAGTAAAAATTTCCCTATTCTTTTTTTTATTGATTTAATAATGATCGACAAGATTGTAGGACAGGAGGGGGTACAGTCCACACAGCTCCCACCACCAGAGTTCCATATCCCATCCCCTCCATTGGAAACTTCCGTATTCTTTAACCCTTTGGGAGTATGGACCAAAGATTTTTACAGGGTGCAGAAGATGGAAGGTCTGGCTTCTGTAATTGTTCTCCACTGGGCATGGCGTTGATAGGTCGATCCATACCACCACCTCCCCCCTGCCTGTTTCTATCTAGTGGGGTAGGGATCTGGGAAGATAGGATTCCAGGACACATTTATGAGGTCATCTGCTATACATTTAGGGAAAAAGAGTAACAAGTTGTATTTCCCTTCTCTCTCCATTTCTCTCTGTCCTATTCAATAACAATGACATCTATAACAACAACAATAATAACTATAACAATAAAAACAGCAAGGGCAACCAAAGGGAATGAATACATAAATAAATATAAAAGAATCAAGGTGCACACAATCAGTCTGACTTAACTCTACTGATGGCAACTTTGGCCATCTGACTTTAGGCAGTATTATCAGTAAAGTTCCACCCCGGTTCCATGGCTGCCAGTTCTTAGCAACATCGCCCTGCCAGATATTCGTGGGGATGTGGCATCATCTAAGTTCATTTCCCACGTCTATACTCAACCGGACCTGCCAATATACGCAGATATCTTCGCCCACCATGTCCAACGCTTGACGTCTCGTCACCCAATCTGGTCCCCTACGCCTACACTGAACTTCTCTGTTCCAGACTCTTGGAAACAGAGTTGGCAGTCAGTTGAGGTCAAGAACAAACACCTCATCACAGACCCCTGCAAGCGTCAACCCGGCTTTGACCTAGCACATTATGATTGGGCCCTCCTCAATCGCTATCGAACAGGCCATGGCCGGTGTGCCCCTATGTTCCATCGCTGGGGAGCCAGAGACGACCCGAACTGCCCCTGCGACTACAGACAGACTATGACCCACATAGTCAACGACTGCCACCTCTCCAGATTCAAAGGAGGTCTCGAAACTTTACACCAGGCTCAACCTGACGCTGTTGACTGGCTACGGAAGAAGGGCAAACGCTAGAAGAAGAAGATCAGTGAAGTTACTGGGCCCTTTTACATTGTCCTCTAGTGATTTACTTTCAAAGAGTTAAGTCAGACAGAGATGGGGAAAGAAAGCTACCTGCATACCTGCTTCACCGTCTGTGAAGCGACTCCCCTACAGGTGGGAAGCCAGGGGCTTGAACCGGGATCCTTATGCTGGTCCTTGTGCTTTGTGCCATGTGCGCTTAACCTGCTGCACTACTGCCCAACTCCTGTGTGCACCTTGATTTAATGTCATCTGATGTTCTTGTGACCCTGTGCTCTACTCTAGTGTAGAAAAAAAAATCAGCCAAGTCTCAGTGGAGAGACATTACACAGAATACCTTACTAGTAACCCTCAAAATTATCAGGATCATAGGGGCCCAGCTGTAGTGCAGTGGGTTAAGCGCATATGGCAAGAAGCACAACGACTGGCTTAAGTATTCCAATTCAACCACCTGCAGAGGGGAGTCACTTCACAAGAGGTGAAGCAGGCCTGCGGGTGCCTTTCTTTCCCCCTCTGTCTTTCCATCCTCTCTTCTGTCCTGTCTAATGACAACAACAATAACAGCAAGGGCAACAAAATGGGGAAAATGGCTTCCAGGAGCAGTGGATTCATAATTCAGGCACCAAGCCCCAGCGATAACCCTGGAGGCAAAAAAAAGAAAGAAAGAAAGAAAGAAAGAAAGAAAGAAAGAAGGAAAGAAAGAAAGAAAGAAACTATCAGGATCATTATAAATGTGGGAAAATGAAGCACTGTAAGCAACCACAAAACACTGAATTCTTCCAGCAACAAGAATGAGCTTGGATGTAAAAATAGTTGCCCCTAGTATATCCTGATAAGACCACATTCTTGCCAGAGCCTTGATTTTAGCCCGATGACACTGGGGAAGATTGACTTACAGAATTTTTAGTTAATAAATAAGTATTGGGTTGAACTGCTAAGTCTGTGGCCAATTGCTATAGATGGTGAATGTAAAGTCAGAATGAGGAATACACTCAGTTTTCTCTTTCTGTGCAAACCCACCCTGTGTGAACTGGATCCAGCAAAGCAGCAGGGTCGACTGTAAGTAAGGAGGCTAGTGAGACTCACTTAGCTCATTCCTCCCACTTTGGGTTCAGCCCTCTACTGAGTAGACACATTTTGATCTTTTTGTCTCCAAGGTGTGGCAAGCTAACTAGAGTTACCTCTGTCCTACAAGAATTTTTGAGAATTTAGGGGATACTGTTTAGAATAAAAGAGAAACTTAGAAAAAAAATTGCAGTAATTGCAAGCTCCTTTTTCCTTACTGCTTTTAAATTTTTTAAAATGATTGTTAATGTCAGTATTGGTTAAAAATTGGCTTCTAATATTATACTATTTTAAGGAAATAGTTTCACACTTATAAATATGCATTTGCATACAATTCACTAACCTCCTCATTCTTAGTTGTTTCTGAAGTTGTGAAAGTATGACATGATTATTTATTAAAGTATTTGGGAGGAAACCAAATGGAAAAGAAAGATTGACAACTTTTTTTTTTTTAGGAAAATGTTATTTTTATGGGAATTATCAAGGGGAGAGAAAGTGGTCAGTGTGTTTTGAGAACTGTGGATACCAGCATGAAGTATTTTGAATGAATGATATGTGCTTTTACTTGAGGAAGAGTGTGACATGATTAACATACAGTTTCAAAGCCATTTGTCTTAAGTGCCATACAATTGAAGGGGGTGAATAGGGACAGAGTATGTGGAAGTAATTCTGCCTATGCAAATATTATAGAAAATGATTTACCTCCGAGCTCCATAGGAAAACTGATCTTGGCTCCAACTGAGACTTGCTTAATAGGCAAGAAGAAAGAATGGTACGAAACATAAAATGAACTCCTAAAGAGCTTGGGACAGGCATATGTGCTTATGAAAGTTGAATTCTTGCCAACTAGCTTATAAAAATGTAAAATGTCATCTCCCTACGCTTAGCACTTGCAGCTGTATTTTTATTTCCATTCATGGGGAAATGATTTTCGAAGAAATTTTCATAGTAGTTAAATTTGGCAAAATGCAATATCTGTCATTTGGAAACCTCAAGTGATTAAGCATGGAGGTGGGGGATCATAGTTATCTTGAGGGACGGATGCTTCTCATCTCAAGTGTAAAAGCTGACCTGTTACATTCTACAAGGCAATGTTTACTCGCTCTCAGCCATGACTGACATCCTGTTGGTCACGTTTTGGATTCTGACACTTTAAAAACTAACAGAGAAGGGTCTGATTTATTGATCCTCATAGAGAATTAAAATACTTTAATTTTTTTCTGGTTTTATTAATGATTTAACTAGTAGTGTTTTATAAAATTAGAAGATTTCAGAGGTATAATTCCAAACCCACATATGGTATGTGTCTTACACTTTCCACCAAAGTGCTGTGTCCCACCCCTCCCTCAGTAACTATCACAGTTCTCACTAAGTCTGAGAGACAGTTTGTTTAACTTTTTGTTTGCTTATTTGTTTTACAAGATCATTTGTTTTAGTCATATATAGCCCACATATGAGAAAAGCGTATGATAACTTTGGCCTTTATCTCTATAGTTATTTTAACTAAGCATAATCACTTCTAGTTAATCAATCTTGTCCCAAAGGACCCAATATCAACTTTTGTAATTGCAGAGTAATATTCTGAGGAGTATGGATCTTATTAAATTCTTTATCAAATCATCCGTCAATGGAGATTCAAAATGTCCTCCATTCTGTGCTATTAAGAATAACGTAGCTGGAGGTTGGGCAGTGGTGCAGTGGGTTAAGTGCATGTGGCGCAAAGCGCAGGGACCGGCATGAGGATCCCGGTTCGAGCCCCCGGCTCCCCACCTGCAGGGGAGTCGCTTCACAGGCGGTGAAGCAGGTCTGCAGGTGTCTATCTTTCTCTCCTCTTCTCTGTCTTCCCCTCCTCTCTCCATTTCTCTCTGTCCTATCCAGCAACGAATTGCGTCAACAAGGGCAGTAATGGTGGCCACGGCGAGGCTACAGCAAGGGCAACAAAAGGGGGTAAAAAGATGGCCTCCAGGAGCGGTGGATTCATGGTACAGGCACTGAGCCCAGCAATGACCCTGGAGGAGGAAAAAAAAAAAAAAAGAATAACGTAGCTATAAATATGAGGTGTATATGTCCCTGTGAACTAGTGTTTTCCTAGCTTTTGGATACATGGATAAGCGTAGTGTTGCTGGATCATAAGGCATGTCCATCTGTGTTTGTTTGAGAACTCTCCAGACTGCCTTCATGGTGGGTTATACCAGTTTGCATTCTGACCAATTGTGTCAGACTTTCTTTTGCTTTTCCTCGACACTTGACATCTCCTGTTTTGTTCATCTGGACCAGTCTCACAGTGTAAGGTATTATCTCATTGTGATCTTATTTCACATTTCCCTAATGACTAATGATGTGGAGATTTTATTATTATTATTATTATTATTATTTTACCCGTATATCTATGAACGCTTTATCTGAATGCTTCCTTGGAGAAACTAAAGACATTTTGGGTGTTTGTTTTTTCTGTGATGGACACCCCTAAGCTGTAGTGGTATCAAAGTGTCTTAGAATTGCTAATAGGAATCTAGTTGGTCCAACCCTCTGGCTCAGGTTTAAGCTAGAGGGTGGATGGAAGTGGATAAGCCAGAGAAATCAAATTGTCTCCCTGTTCCAACCGCACTCCACAGAATTATAACACCAGTTTATCTGATGTGCTGCATTCTCCAGCACAATACTTCACCTCACAGGTCTCCCTGAGAATTGCTGGTCTCTTCCAGCATTTTTGTTTTTCTTGCAATATAAACTTTAGTTTTCCAGACACTTTGCAGGGTTGGGACAGTAGCTAATTGTGTCTTACCTGCGACCTTTAGACAAAGTATTTTGGTCATTAGATAGTAAAATAGAGTATTAAGATTCCAGATTTCAAATCCTGGCTTCATCATGGAATCTACCCATGGCTTAGAAAACATTACATTGTTTCTGGAGGTGACATGTTCCTTGCCTGTGAACTGGGGTAAGTGAAATGAAGTTAAAAGAGTAAAATCCCCCACCTTGATACATTTCTCTTGGGAAGTTCGTAACAGCACAACTGGATGAGTGTGTTGGTTAGGGTTCTCCGGAGAAATAAACAAACCAGCAGGATGACATCTATTGTAAGGAACTATGTCATATGATTACAGGGTGAGTCAGAAAGTGGGGTACTCAGGGGAGCCAATGGTTTAGAGGAGTCTGAATGCTGAGAAGCATAAGAGCAGATAGTGTGATTCCTGTCTGGAGATCAGCATGATGCCCTGGAAGAGATGATATTTTATTTGAATTTGAAGGTAGGAAAAAAAACTACTGATATCCCAGTTCAAAGACTATCAAGCCAGATGAGTTGTTATTCATGGAGGAGTGGCCCTCTTTGGTTTCCTCAACTTAATAGAGAGAGGCCCACCCATAGTAGGGAGGAGACACTATTTTCCTAAGTCTATTGATTTAAATATTAATTTTGAGGCCCAGGAGATGAGCCATTGATGCTGGAGTTCAATCCTTGGCATGTCATATGCCAGCCTAACACCCTGGTTCAATCTCTCTCTTACATATATACAGATAAAACTTTAGACATAAAGAAATGCTAGTTTTATTCAAAAACAACCTCAAAAAACACCTAGAATAATGTTAAAGCAAAAAACGGCAGCCCAGTGGAATGTCGCATCCATTTAACCATCACAATCTAGAGAGAGCACACAATTTTGTTGCTGGAAGTTTTAAGATAATGATTGGCGTTCCTTTGTATGGACTGATTTTTAATATTTATTATTCTCTATTTTAGATGAAGTAGATTCATATGACAGAGAGAGAGGGAGAGGCAGGCCAGATCATAACCCTCCACCCATGCACATGGCACCAAGGATAGAAATAGAAGCCTCAGGCATCCATCCAATCCTGTTCTCCAACTACTGAACACTCACCCAGACCTAAGATCTATTAAGTGTGCTGCACAATTTATTTCTACTGTTCCTCGGGTCAGCACTCACAGTCACATTTCACCAGCTGAGAAAGCCAGCTATTGTAGAGACTACAAGCCTTTCCAAGTTCATGGTAATTAAAACAGCACACCCAGAAGTCAGATTCCAGAAGTTTCTGACTATGCATGTCCTGGTTTTTACAACTAGATTACAACACCTTTCTTCTCTTTCTCTCTCTCTTTCCAGTCATCTCTGGAATTTCACCAGAGATGATTTTCCTTTTCAGGGAGAGACAGACAGCAAGAGATAGAGGATGAGAAAGACACCACAATGCCAAAACTACTTTCCAGGCTATGGGTGGGTCAGAGGAGATAGCATAATGGTTATTCCAAGAGACTCTTCTGCCCAAGGCTCTGAGGCCCCAGGTTCAATCCCCCACACCACCATAAATCGGAGCTGAACAGTGCTCTGGTGGGGAGTCAGGAGGAATTCCATGGGGACTAGATTTGAACCTGGGTCTCACACATAGCAATGCAACCATGGATAGGTCCTACTTTTCATGCGAGCTATCTGCTGGCCCTCTTCATTCATTTTTACATAAAAAGCAGAAGCTGCACAGAGCCCCTGCTAAGCCCTCCAGGGTGCAGTGGAGTGGCAGCCCAGGGTGCATATTTATATAGAACCATGTGTGAAGCAGCTATGTCTTTTTTCTGAGCAGTTGAGTAGGAGGCATGTATTTCAGCAGTTCATCTCCACCAAATGAGAGCTCCAATATATATTTAAAGATGATGTCAGCCTTTCTAAATATGATTTTCAACTGTGCTGGGAAAAAATATATAAACTGTAGCACTGTAATAATCAACATATAAATAGCTCCCACATCTTTGCCATGCAAATTTGGGAGCCTATAATGGAAGAGGGCTATCAGAGGGGCCTTCTGCTGCTACGCTTTCTGCTAACCGGCGAGCAGCTGGGATTAATGACATTTTTAGTGAAAGCCAGTTTGGAAAGGCTTTTTATCCCATGGAGATAAGCTAAAGCCTCAAAATAAAACAATTCCAAACTGCCAGTGTTTGGGGGTTTGAAGTTGGAACGGAGGAATGGAGTGCTTGGTGTTCTCACAGTTTGAGAGAAAAAACAGGCAGCTTTCCATCGCCCTTTGACTACTGACAAACTGAGCTGTCGCTTCTTTTTGCCTTGAGTATTTCCTCTACCTAGCATGGTGCAAGGTACCTAGCTCCTCATCTCCAGGGACAAGAAAGATGCCTTATGCAGCCTCAAGCCTGATGAGACCTGCTGGGTAAGAAGACCATCTGCAGGATGCATCAAACACCACCATTCTGGAAAAAGGGAGATGGATGGGGTGGTACTCTTGTCACTGTCCAAAGTCATAGGTCTTTGTCTAGAGGTGAAAAGAGAGATTTCCACCTGCCTTTTTATTCAGTTGTAGGACAGGCTTCTAGGGAAACTGCTTTCTTTTGGAGTGTTGCTAACTTTAGCCAAGGAGGGACAGATGTTTGCATGATGGAAGTCATGAACCAGGTGAAGTTTTTTTTCTTTTTTGTTTGTTTTTGCCTCCAGAGTTATCACTTTATCCCTGGGGCTCTGTGCCTGCACTATGAATCCACTGCTCCTGGAGGCCATTTTTTCCCCTTTTCTTGCCCTTGTTGCTGTTATTCTTATTGTTGCCATTGCTGGATAGGACAGAGAGAAATTGAGAGAGTAGGGGAAGATGGGTGTGTGTGTGGGGGGGGGGAGATAGACACCTGCAGACCTGCTTCACCACCTGTGAAACAACCTCCCCTGCAGGTGGGAAGCTGGGGCTGGAACCAGGATCCTTACTCTGGTCCTTGTGCTTTGTATTATGTGTGCTTAGCCCGCTAGCCTACCGCCCAGCCCCTGCAGGTAGTTCTGGTGCAGAGACAGCTTTGAAAAGGACAAGACAGCACTATCTTCTATCTGTCTTGGTCCCCCTCCTCCTACTTAAATATATTCTCAGTATGATACAAAACTGTTAACCTGGTGTCTCACACATGCATAGCAGCACTGAGCTATTTCCATTTCTATTCTCTACTCTGTAAGTGAAGGAGTAGGGAGAGGAAGAGAGGGAGATGCATCCCAACACCTACTCTAGAATTTCTGTGTCACTGTACATGATGCACCCAAGAGGTGACAGCCAGGGATTGAACCCAGAACTTGGTGCATGGGAGGCATATGCTTTACCCATTGAACCATTTCCAAAAGCTCTAACTTGGATATTTTTTAAAATTTATATATTTATTTGTTTATTTATTTTGGATAGTGATGGAGAGAAATTGAGAAGGAAGGGGAGGGAGAGAGAGAGAGAGACAGACAGACAGACACCGATAGCACTACTTCACCATTCCTGAAGCTCCCTCACCCCTATACGTGGGTACTGGGGCCTTGAACCCAGGTCTTTGTGCCTTGTAATTTGGGTACTCAACTAGGTGCACCACCACTCAGACCCTTGTATACTTGTGGGGGAGTGCAAATGCTTCGTATTGCTTCAGACTCTTAATGATTCCTACTGTATTTTCTTTTATTCTTAAAATTATTTATTTATTCCCTTTTGTTACCCTTGTTGTTTTATTGTTGTAGTTATTACTGATGCCATTGTTGTTGGATATCACAGAGAGAAATGGAGAGAGGAGGGGAAGACAGAGAGGGAGAGAGAAAAGATAAACACCTGCAGACCTGCTTCACTGCCTGTGAAGCGACTCCCCTGCACATGGGGAGCTGGGCGCTCAAACTGGGATCCTTACATGGGTCCTTCTACTTTGTGCCACCTGCACTTAACCGGCTGTGCTACTGCCGGACTCCCGATTCCTACTTTATAAGTAATTAGGCTTGTACCTTAAATTGCCTGACTTACCCTTCAGGATTTTGAGTTTGAGTCTTCTACATAAGAGTTCTCTTACTGAACATTGCCAGAGAGAAAGTATTCATCTATGAAGGTGTGAGAGTATGCATTGGCAATATAACTCACTGAGTAGGGCGAGTGCCTGCCTCATCATACTTGTAACTCAGGCTTGACATCCAGCACCATATGAGAGGTGCTGTGGCTCTGGGGGAAATGCTGCTTTTGTGATGTCTCTTGTGTTGCTGCTCTCGCTCTCTGCCTTTCTCTGTAAATGCAAAAAAGTCTGGAGTGGTGAACTCTACATGTGCAATCCTTTAGCTCTAAAGAAAAGAAGGATGGGGGTCAAGCGGTAGCACAGTGGGTTAAGTGCAGGTGGCGCGAGGCATAAGGACCGGCATAAGGATCCCGGTTCAAACCCTCGCTCCCCATCTGCAGGAGGGGGTCGTTTAAAGGCAGTGAAGCAGGTCTGTAGGTGTCTATCTTTCTCTCCCCCTCTCTGTCTTCCCCTCATCTCTCCATTTTTCTCTGTCCTAGCCAGGAATGACGACATCAACAACAATAATAACTACAACAATAAAAAAAGAGGAAAAAAAAAAAACTTAAAAAAAAAGAGAGAATGGAAAAAAAAAAAAGAAATGGATGATGAATTTGTTGTTCAGGCACAGAGTCCCAGTGATGCCCTGGTGACAGAAAAAATAAAAATCAACCAATCAACAAGTCAATAAAGTTTAAACACCAGTTGCAAATTGCAAAGCGCTAGTTGATTGGAGCAATAGTGAGGGTACATCATAAATGCTTTCAGACTAGACTTAGAGAATATTCACATGGAGGCAACTTGAAAGACCCCTGACGGAAATCCCACCAAGTGAGAAGACAGATGAGGAGTGATACAGCAGAAGACACTCTAGCACCAGGCAAGACAGCCGCTGACTATGGAGCTCAGTGGAATCCAATTGTGCTGGAAGAGACACTGCAAACATCTAAGACACAGGAGATGCTTCTTGTAAGTCATGAACTCTGGTTTTGTTGTTTGTGTACGCATAGAAATGCACTCAAAGTGCAATTCACAAATACCTTGAAGTTTTAGCACGAGGATTATAAATAATATGTGGACGTGACTGACTTCTGAGGAAGTTCTCCATAAAAATGAGAGCTATGTGATTATTATTTTAACTTTATTTAATTTGATAGGATAGAGAAAAATCGACAGGGAAGGGAAAGTAGAGAGGGAGATAGATAGGTAGATAGATAGAGAGAGAGAGAGAGAGAGAGAGAGAGAGAGGCTGAGAGATAGACTTGCAGCACTGCTTTACCTCTTGTGAAGCTTTCCCCCTGCAGGTGGAGAAAGGAGGCTTAAGCCTAGGTCCTTGTGCATGGTAACATGTGCACTTAACCAGGTGCACCACCATCCAGCCCCCTGGAAAGCTATTCTATTAATTACTTATCAGTTGAAATCAGCTTCAGATCCCTCACATTAGCATCGATTTGAATTCTGCTTAATTTTTTGCTCTTGAATATCGATCTTGCTTTCTGATGGTTCTTGATTATGATGAAAACACATAAGTATCCCCTCCTTTGAAACAAAGATCCTATTCTTTGACAAATTCATCTTCACTATATAAGTATAGGAAACAAACAAACTTCAAACCACAGCTTTGACTTCCTAGAAGCCAAAAAATAAGCAAAAATGATAGTCAAACAATATTGATAGTCTTCAAGTTGGAAACTGAAACTGGACCATGAGTTTTGAAATTCATTGAACTACTTTATCCAAAGAAAGCCTTCAAACGTCTTTATTTCAGTTTTTTTTTTTTTTCTAGAGCACTATGCAGCTCTAGCTTATGGAAATTGGGCCTGGGACCTCAGAGCCTCAGGCATAAAAATCTTAGCACAACCATTATGCTATCTCTCCTGCCCAAGAATATCTATTTCAGGCTATCTAAACAGCTCTCTTGAATAGTGTCCTGTCTTCTTATGTACATGACCCTTGTTCAAGCCTGTTCTCTGTAGCACTGAAAGCTTTGGGGTTATGGTCTCTTTCACTCTCTATCTTCCTTTCTGACTTCTCTGTTTTTATATTTTAAAAAGTATAATTTCATTCAAGCTATACAGGTGTGTTATTGCACATGATAAAGCTCCTTGCCTACCAAGATCTCAAGACAATCCTGTTTATAACAATGTTGCTATTCTAGGAAATAAATGATATAAAATGCTCTGACACAGTATACATATATCAAAATGACAAAGAAGGGGTGGAAATTAAGACCAAAAGAAAAGATCTTACCTGGAAACTACAGGATTGAATAGTATTCTCAAATGTGTTCTATTTTAGACTAAATTTTGTTAATGGAACTAAATCAAACACTCTCAAAACACAAACTTAGAAATAGAATAAGTTTAGTGAATCAGATGTTAGAAAAATGTATGATAGTGTTGACTTCAAAGTGTGGCCAGATATACAGACTAGAAGACATTGTGTCAATTCTCCCAAATTCTTCTATGCTTCTCTTTGTTGTTTCATTTATTCTCAGGCAGAATAATTTCTAGCAGCTTTAAACCCCAACTCCAGGTTTCTCACAAAGCAATTTATTTTTATAAATGCAAATAAAAGCTTTTGGTTTAATTCATATGTCTATATTGAGTCATCCAAGAGCCGGTCACGCCCAGAGTCAGACAGGAGGAGTTAAAACAATATAAAACTACTAGAAGAAGTTGGGAGTACAGACTGGACCTTCATATTCCAAACCAAACTTTACTAATTTGGGTACGATATGATATTTTACTTTGGGACAGCAAGTAAATGGGTGAAATAAGGCAAAGGTACAACAATTTGATGATTTCAATTAGAAATGGATGTGCCTACATTATTATTTTCCTTTCATTCTTTAGGGCCAATCTCACTCAAGAAGTGGAAGCAGCCATTTTGATGCTTTTGGTTTTGTTTCAGAGAGGAAAGAGTAGATTTGAGGGACCACTGTATGTGTGGTTAATGCTGTGCATTATATTTCAATAGTGAATTTCCCTCTTCTCCCAAACAAAGAAATGACAATCCCTAGAGTCTTAGCAACTCAGTGGTTACACCTACTCAATTATGTGTTTGGCTCACTCACAGGGATGAAGTAATCAGATGAAGCCTGGTTCAGGCTGGCTTGGAGTAGAACAAATATGAGTGAACTCATCCAAAGACCAAAGACGTGCTGGAGGGGAAAAATATCTTGTAATTTAAAAAATATAGCATTAGAATGGTGCCACTTGATATTTCAGAACAAGATGGGATTTAGGAATATAAACAACAAGGTGAGGTGGAATTCAGAAAGCAAAGACTGGGAATGACTTTAGGCAAGACCTAAGAATAAAATAGAAAAAAAGAAGTAGACAGGATCCAGAGAGAACCCAGAAAGGATGCAATCAATCACCCAGGAAGCACACAGGTGTTGGAAGTCAAGGCAAGATTTAAGGATTAGAGTCAGGGGACAGAAAGTCTCACCAACGGGGCAGATTTTAAAGCGTAGGTGTGTGTGGCCCGGGCAACCTCATGTGTTGTGTTTGTTTTTGTTTGGAGGTTGGTGCTGAGTTCACATGATCGATCAGACTGACTGTGGGAACAGATGAGCTCCATTGGAGAAAGTACGCAGCACAGATGGAATAAGGCAAATGTATTCTGTTTCTCACTACCGTGGGTCCCTTCCTCCAAGTCAGAAACACACGCCTATGCCCAATTCTCCAGCTTAAATTTACTTGTCCTTTGTTCATGGTTAACCCCATCACTTTTTAAGAGTTCCTATGGTAAACCTCTTATCATATTTGATTATTGTGTTCCATTTACCTGTTCAGTCTACTTCCAAAAACTTAGGACTATGAGTTAATCACCATTGTACCCTAGAATTCTGTAAAAATGCTTATTCACTTTTGTTTTATTTTAAAAAATATAGCACTAAGTCTCAGTTGGGTTAACCTAAAGCAGCAACACCAAAGTGATATCCATTTTTGTAGTGACTGAACAGGATCTGAGTAAAAAAGTAAAATCTCACTGCCTTCCAAGATTTTCTGTGTGCCCAAAGAAATTCATATCCCTGAAACTTTAGGCACAGCTTTCAAAATACATTAAGTTACTAATTTTATTATGATTTATGTGTAATCTTTTAAATACTAAAATTTATGCCCAAATAAAAAGAATGTGCCAGTAATTAAATACAACATTTTATATCCAGTATTTATTCTCTAGACAAGATGATAAAATGAATCTCCAATCATGATTTCCTTCTTATTTGGATCCAAAATTTTGAGAAGACTCAGTTCCATGACATTAAACTAATCACCACATCACATATGAAACAGAACTTCCACTAAGATTTATATTTCTATAAAATTTCAAGATCTTCCTGATTCTTCTCAGACTTGGATTCTTAAGCAAAATTATTTTTTCATGATTAAGCTTTACATAGCATATAATTGGTGAGCTCAACTCTATTAAACAGTGACACTAATGCCCAATCACACTAGATCCTTTTGAAGAAATATTCAAAATAAACACTCCCTGGCCAGATGGTGGGTGATTCACTTGGTAGAGGATATATCACCATGTGCAAGGATCCAGATTCAAGTGTTGGATTTTGGGGAAAGGAATCTTCAGAAGTGGTGGAATAGTGCTGCAGGTGTGTCTCTTCCTCTCTCTCTCACACACACACGTGTACATTTTCAGTCTACCGTTTACCCGCTATTAAAAAGTATGGCCACTAAAAGAGCTAGAATCTTACAAGCACCAAGCCCAACTGATGGAAGAAAGAAAAAATATATAACTTTTTTTTTTTTCCCTCCAGGGTTATTGCTGGGCTCGGTGCCTGCACCATGAATCCACCGCTCCTGGAGGCCATTTTCCCCCCTTTTTGTTGCCCTAGTTGTTGCAGCCTTGTTGCGGTTATTATTGCCATTGTTGACGTTGCTTTGTTGTTGGATCGGACAGAGAGAAATGGAGAGAGGAGGGGAAGACAGAGAGAGAGGGGTAGAGAAAGATAGATACCTGCAGACCTGCTTCACCGCCCGTGAAGCGACTCCCTGCAGGTGGGGAGCCAGGGGCTCGAACCGGGATCCTTACGCCGGTCCCTGCGATATATAACTTTTTTATATTTATTTATTTATTCCCCTTTTTGTTGCCCTTGTTGTTTCATTGTTGTAGTTATTATTATTGATATCATTGTTGTTGAATAGAACAGAGAGGAATGGAGAGAGGAGGGATAGACAGAGAAGGAAAGAAAGATAGACACCAGCAGACCTGCTTCACCGCTTGTGAAGCGATACCCCTGCAGGTAGGGAGCTGGGGGCTTGGACCTGGATCCTTATACCCGTCCTTGCGCTTTCTGCCACATGCAGTTAACCCGCTGCTCTACTGCCCGACTCCCAATATATAACTTTTAATTGGATAGTGAGAGCATTTTATTTAGATGTTTTTAGTCTTGTCATTTTTGAATCTGCTGATCAATTATTGGTCCCTGGGATATATGTGTTTGTTTTTGTTTGTTTTTTGCCACCCGAATCATTGTTGAGATTCAGTGCCTACACCATGACTTCAGCACTCCTGACAACCATTATTTATTCTTACTGCCTCTTATAAAGACAGAGAAACATAGAAGAGAGAGAAGAGAGTAACAGAGAAACCTGTAGTTCTGTTCTGTTGCTTATTAAGTTTCGCTCTGTAGACAGAAACTGCAGAGTTGAAACTGGGCCCCGCATTCATGTGACTATGCAGAGTGCACCACCACCTAGGAAGAGGGATTTTTGTAAAGCATCTCAAGTCATATTGATCCAGGTCTTCTCTTGCAGGCCATATCAGGAGTGTCACTTTATTTCCTTTGCCCTGTCTTCTGTCTCTATATTTCCTAATCTGCCCTCACTTTTAGGCCTGTCAAAACATTGTGAATACAATGGTTGAGCCATAAATAATATTTAAGAGATGTTGACTAGGAAGGAAGAGTGCATAAGGTAGAGAATGACTGTCTGAATAAACAAATGATTGATTGAATGAATGAATGAATGAATGAATGAATGAAGCTTTCTAAGGAGCACCTAAAATTGTTGTTTTTATGCTACATATTTAGCACCTGCCCAGCCTCCATTCTAAGCCGGTTAGCAAAGGTTACAGAAAAACCCCAGCTGAGAGTATTAATAAATCCAGTAGGGAAGAGGACATGATCAGGAAGCCAATAAGAAAGGGGCCCTCAGGAGATTGTTAGCAGAGGCTGAAGTCCTCCGTCCTAATGGGCAAACACTACCATTCATAAGGACCCCAGGGGAGGCAGCTGGTTTTTTTTGCCTCAGCCAATATAGTTTCCAGTTAAGAAAGGTACTGACCTTAACGGAAATTGTTTTCTGCATTGAACTGGTTCCATGCAAAGAGTAAAGCTAGTTGGGTGAGCTCCTAAAACTCAAGTGGCTGAGATTCATGGCATAGAAAATGAACATGGCCAAAAATAATGAGCATTCAACTAAGCTGGTCTTAAAAAAAATTGGCATTGAAACAAAGCAAAAGAAGTATTTAGATTTTTATAGATATGATGGTTTAAAATAGTAGCCAGCCTATGTAGGACCTTTGTACTTAGAAATGATACTGCTTGCTGAGCTATGTCTTGGGAGTGTAGGTATGATTAGAAGCCTGTCAGTTCCACCCCCAAGCTGTCTTAAAGTCAAAGTCCACTGCACATAATGGCTATGTTACCCTCTTTGATGGGACTTAATCTAAGAGAATTTCTGATTTCTCTCCTCTGAAAGGTTCTTCAACTTGCCTTTCCCTCACAGAAGAAAGTGGCTGCTACTGTATCCAGTGATTTTGAAGTCACCTGGTTTCTTTGCAACTGACCACTAAGTTAAACTGTCAGTTTCCCCTTTTGACAGTGTTTTCTGTCCATCACTGCAACCTCTACATGCACCTTCTGCCTCCAAAGTGATGAACAGAGAAGGCCTTTTGATTATAGCAAAGAAGCCTTCCACTTTCACTGTTACTCATTCTGCAAACTTCAGTGACATCTTGACTTTGTTTTTGCCTCCCTCCTGTTTATCAAGATTCCCCAGTTACATTTGTTACCAGTCATGAACTTTTCCATTTCACTCCCACTATTTCCACCTTGGGTCCAGCCTGTATGAACCCATTCCTAAACAATAAGCAATTGGACTCATTTTCTAGATGTCTTGTCTTTAACCACATTCATGTGTTCAGTTCTTCAGCTTCAGAGTATTTTTAAACCCAACTTGATCTGTTGTAAACTGTGCTTTTGGAGATGCTCAAGTAAATTCTCCCATGCTCAGTGAAATTGACTGCTTACAGGAGTCCATTAATTATATGACATGTAGGATTCTTGACTATGTGAAATATATTCTGGTAGAATATAAAGTTCACAGAAGAAATAGATTAACTAAAAAAGAAGATGAATATGCAGTGGCAAAATAGAATAGTAGTGGTCTTTCTAGATGTTAGGGAAAGGATTCCGGAAGAAACACAGAGAAGAATTTGTAAGGAGGATTAAGAGCCAGAGCAGTAAAGGAAATGAGTACATTTGTGTAGTGGACACATTTTCAAAAGTCAAGGAAGAGAGAGTGGACAAAGCTCTAGAAATAGTGTGGAATGGTATAGACATCCCAGTGCTATGCTGTGATAAGAGATATACTACAGAAGGGTCAGGTTGTGAAGAATTCAACAATGAATGAGAATTTAGCACCATTTAAATACAGTCCTTATCAAAGAAGATGTCTGGCAAGGGGGAATGATATTCATTAATTTTAAGGTGGTGTGTAAAGACATAAGCTGCATTTAACTTTTTTTAAAATTTTAATTTATAAAAAGGAAACACTGAAAAAAACCATAGGATAAGAGGGGCACAAATCTACACAATTCCCACCACCAGAACTCCGTGTCCCCTCCCCTCCCTTGATAGCTTTCCTATTTTTTATCCCTCTGGGAGTATGGACCCAGGATCATTATGGGGTGCAGAAGGTGAAAAGCCTGGCTTCTGTAATTGTTTCCCCACTGAACTTGGGTGTTTACAGGTTGATCCATACTCCCAGCCTTACTCCCTCTTTCCCTAGTGGGGCAAGGCTCCAGGGAAGTGGGGCTCCAGGACACATTGATGGGGTCGTCTGCCCAGGGAAGTCCAGTTGGCATCATTTAACTTTTTATATAGCAAATAACTCCTATGTAAAGTATTGCAATAATTGTATATGTGTTCTGTATACTACAGAATGTATGTGTGTAGACAAGATTTTGAAAAATCAGGCTTTCACAGGTTATATTAGGCTGTTATCTTCTGAACATCTACTCTTTTGGGCTTTGAAGGACAAGTAAAAGACTCAGAGCTATTGAGACTAAGAGTTTCCATCAAAATGCTTCTCCACTCAGGTGACTCTTTGCGAGGCATGAGTGTGAGTCTAGTGGAAGTTTGGAGTGTGGTTCAGGGTTCTCTGAAATCTAGCCATGAAAGAGTTTATGTATATAAGTTTTCGTATTCTTCTTGATGTGAGATTTATTATAGCCCTCACATCCCATTTTGAATAGATAATAGACAATAATAAAACAGTCTCAGAATTACTTGGATGATTGAAGTAGTCACTCTAATTGTGGAATTAGATTAATAGTGGTAAAAGTTTGACTTCACAGAGCATGCATATGTCCATTAGTCAATGGAATTTGAAAGGATAGAAGCCAAAAGCGCCACTAGATAAGTAGCAGGAATTATATTTGACTCACTTATGCAGGTGGTAATGAATAAGGAAATGGACTAGCTGAGAACTAGAATAATGCCATTAATTTTCAGGCAAGCTCGGAGGGGAAGTGGATTATATGCATTGTGAATCTATTTTCAGTGAATATTAGACATATGCGACATAACTCTCGATAACTCTGCTGAGATTGAACTGGAGAATGTAAATTTCCATTCTGTCCATCCTTAACCAATTTGACATAACCAACTACTTCACTTATTTTTTAAAATGTTTTATTTTATTTATTTTGAATAGAAACAGAAATTGAGAGGAAAGCGAAGACAGAAAAGGTGAGAAGAAAATAGACACTTGCAGCACTGATGCACCACTTGTGAAGTTTCCCTCATGAAGGTGGGGACCAGGGTCTTGAACCGGGATCCTGGTGAAATATAACACATCTACTCTACCAGGTGTATTAACGCTCAGCCCCTCCCCCTCAAGTATTTCACTTCATACATCACTGGACAACTTAAATTGGATCACTAAGATTCTTTTCTCAGAACTTGTAATTCAATATGCTCATCCCTAAAGAATCTAAAATAGAGAGTATTAGTTGGTCATTGTGTAAATACTAAATCCAACAAGTCATCAAAACTTCATGGAACCAAAATGAGTAACAGATAACACATAGTGGTGATCTCTGCAAAAGAGGAACATAGTGGCAGAATTTTCTCCTAGACTTCTCAAGTATTGATTTTCCTTTGATGTTTCTGTCAAAGTAGAGCACTTGCTTAGCCATGTGGTCCAGGAATGGCCTAAACACTGTATTGGAGTTCTTGGGGGAACTTTCATCAAATACCTAGTTTTGATTTAAAAGAGGGAGAGAGAGAGAGTGATAAGAAAATGAACCACTATTCTTGGCTTTGGCTTGTGTTATGAATAGAATGTTTATCATCATCATCATCATCATGTAAGCAAGAGGCAAATCACCAAAAGACGGTAGTATACGCTCTGAAGACAGGAGAGTGGAAGCAAGAAAAGAATCTTGGTGACTGGCGATTTTGGCATGTTTTGAAGCAGTCTTCCTCAGTTGTCTTCATATTTTTTAAATTAAAAGCTCCTTTTTTTTTCTCACTAGGATAATCAGTGGGGCTCAGTGCCTACAGGAAACTCCATCACTACTGGAGCCCTGTTTTTTTTTGGGGGGGGGTTTAGAAGGTGAGAGGCAGAGGGTGAAAGAGAGGGGTAGAGGGAGAGAGAATGGGAGACACCTGTAGCACCATTCCATCATTTATGAAGCTTCCCAAGGTCATGCAGTCAAGGGCCCGGAGCACTAGATCCTTGCGTGTACTAGATATACCACCAGCCTGCATGGTCAGTGGCACCCTTACTTATTCTAGTAACTTGGTATATATCTAGTGACTTGGTATAACTTGGTATATATTTATTAACTTGGGAAAAACTATACCTTAATAACCATAAGTATCCTTTGTTTAAAAATCTTTAAATTCCGGGAGTTGGATAGTAGTGTAGTGACTTTAGCACACATGGCGTAAAGCCAAGGACTAGGGTAAGGATCCTGGTTTGAGCCCCCAGCTCCCCACTAGCAGGGGGGTCACTTTACAGGTGGTGATGCAAGTCTGCAGGTGTCTATCTTTCTGTCTCCCTCTCTGTCTTCCTCTCCTCTCTCTGTCCTATCCAATAACAATGACAGTGACCGCAACAACAATAACTACAACAATAAAACAGCAAGGACAACAAAAGGGAAAATAAATAAATAAATATAAAAAATTTTTTTAAATGTTTTATTTATTTTCTCTTTTGTTGTCCTTGTTGTTTTTAATTGTTGTTGTTGTAGTTATTATTGTTATTGATGTTGTCATTGTTAGATAGGACAGAGAGAAATGGAGAGGAGAGGAAGACAGAGAGGGGCAGAGAAAGATAGACACCTGCAGACCTGCTTCACCGCTTGTGAAGCGATTCCCCTGCAGGTGGGGAGCCTGGGGCTCGAACCGGGATTCTTATGCTGGTCCTTGTGCTTTGCGCCACCTGCGCTTAACCCGCTGAGCTACAGCCCGACTCCCTAAAAAAATTTTTAAAATATTTAAATTCCAAGTGATTTATTGTCATTTTCTCTTGTACTCTCACAAAACTTGCCTCCTTTTCCGTCTGTCTGTTTTGAAGCTTCACATGTTTCTAGTCCTTGAAAACAGCATTGATCCTAACACAGGCTTTGAGAGATGTCATTTTGGAGTTAAGAATTCACAACAAAGTTCAGTGAGATGCAACTGTGTAGCCAGAATATAGCATAGCCACTTGTGCCTTTCTGGTTATGTACCACATACTAGTAAAAAAAAAAAAAAATAGAAGAAGAAAGAAATAAAGAAAATCAGAAAATAGAGATGTCATTCACTGACAAACTAGTCAGTGCTGTAAGAAATGCTCTAATAACCATTTTAAGTATAACCTCAATACACGTGGTGGCATCGTCTAACCCTCCATAAAACTGGAGCATAATACCCAGTGAAAAGGGGTCCAGTGTTCAAAGAATGAGCTCAGAATGGAACCTAAATACCTTCAATAACTATTTGAATTTATTTATTATTATTGAGGAAAGTCATTTAATACTTATCCATTTAGATCCCCTTAAAAGAAAGCTTTCCCCCCCCCCCCCAAGCCTCTCTATTATACAGCTACAGTCTCCAGATTGCCAACTCCATTGTCCACAGAGCAGAGTGTGCTTGGAGAAACCTGCCAGATAAGCAAGTTCTCACAAGCCTGGGGAGAGATTAAGTGCTGCTGTGTGTAGTCACTTTCAAAGATGCCTGTGCTTCTCCGCTTCACTGCTGCTGTGAAGTCCACAATGCTGGAAATGCATTCGGGGGCAGGAAGCTTTCAAAGTGACAGGCTTAAAAAATACAATTCACCTCTTGCCCTTCCCCTCCCAGCTGCAGGAGAGGAAGCCCGCTTAGAACTCAAATTGGAACCTTTGAAAAATGCAATGTGTCCATCTGGTCTCTAAAATAAATAAATAGGTATAGGATTCTAGGAGCCACACATCTCCAGGTGTACTTTCTACTTGAACTTCCCTCTTTTTAGGTGATGAGATGAATCTTTCTTAACCATGAAAAACTATCATTTTGTGTTTTCTTGCTACATACTCTATCTCAATGCTCTTATAAACTCAGAGAAAGGATTGATAGAAGATGTGGATCAATTCCAAGGTCTCCCCTAACATAATACTTGCAATGCAGAGGAGAAAAGGAATGTGGAATGTATGGCTTGGGAAGGGAAATAATCGGTCTTGATTGTTTTTTGTTTGGTTGGTTGGTTTTCCTTTTGGTTTTTGTTTCTAGCTAGAGAAAGGGAGGCAGAGAAAGAGGGGAAAAAAAGGAAGAAGAAGAGAAGGGGGAGGTAGAGATGGAGGGGAAGCAGAAGGGGCAGGGACAGAAGCAGGGGAAGAAGAAGAAGGATAAGATAATATAGCCATAGCACTAAAACTTCCTTCAATGCAGTAGTGAAGGAGGGGGTGAACCTCGGTCTTGCACATGGTTAAGCAGTGTACTATCCAAGTGAGCTATTTCAGCAACCCTGTCTTGATTTTGTTGTTGTTGTTTGTGTGTTTCTAGCTTCCTGGCCAGAAAGACCAGGACAACTCTACATAATGGAAGAAATAGGAAATACATTTTGATGCCCTCCCCCCTCCTTCCCCCTCCCCCTTTTTTTAATCTTACCTCAAGAGGTTTTATAACATTGGACACTTATATTTTCTATGTTTTCATACATAAAATAAGTGTGCTTGACTTTATCATCTCTAATAAATTGAATTCTGGGGTTCTATTCCTGAGTAAATACAATTGAACTATTCTAAGGGAGAGGACAGAAAACTTAGAACCTCCTCCTCAAACCTAGGTAAAACCGTCCCCAGAACTTCTCAGTTGTATATTTCTGCACATAAAAGTCAGTTTCTCAGAACTTTAATTTTCTCACCAGTAAAAAAAGAAGTGATCATCCCAGAATCATAATTATACTGGAAAGGTACAAAGACAAAACATATAAAATCATATTAATTAAACTAGTGACTAGTGACGAAGGATTACATAATAGACATCCTCTTCCAGTAACCAATATAAGTAGTAGTCTTTAAGTAAAAGCATATTAAGTATAATGAGTTTGAAAGAGAAAAATCATGTGAAAGTTAATTATTTATTACAGAGAAACAAAGATCAGTCAGCTGGAAGTTGTTTATTTGGCTGTTTTTTATCTTATTATTCCAGTCTTGTTGCTTCAAACTGAAATATCTAGTTTTTGTTTAAAATAATTCCCAATTTTCATAATAAGTGAGACAAATACAAAGGTATGAAGCTTTAAGAGAATTTTGGCACTGTCAGTAGCACTGTAAATAACTCCAAAAAATAAAATGGGGTGATCATTCAGGCAAAAGAACTTCAAGATAAGCCCACTTTCTCTGTATGCTGCCATGCTTTAAGTTTAAAAAGAAATCAGATAAATTCTGGAACCATTACCTTAATTGATTGGGCCTATTTTGATCATCTGAGGTTGCTGGGCAGCCCCCCTGCTCCATCCTCCATTGCTGACACTATGGCCTATTTACATAATCATTGTTTTGCCTGATCTATCCTCTTTCTACCTCAAGACCTGCCCTGCCTGCAGGGTACATTACCCCCCCCCCCCCAGTTAAAACCCTAGCAACTGTTGCTACAGAAGCTTTCCCTGCTCTTTTTTTTTCCATCCCCTTTCCCTGCCATCTCTGTTCTGACTTGGCATTTCCCTATAAAGCCCCATAAAGCCCACTTCTATTTCTGGTTTCGCTCTCTTCTCTCTTCTTTTTCCGAGTCTCAACCTAGTGGAGGGCAGGCATGTGGGGGGAGGCAGACACCGGCCACTGTGGTTTGGCACCACGTGGCTTTACCTGCTGTGCTCACACCTGATTTGCATTGCTACCACCATGAGCCTGGTTCCTGGATCCTCTCTCCTGCCCGGGAGGCTAGCCTGGCATGAGGTTATATTGATGCTCCAACCAGCTACCAACTAGTCAAAGTCTGTTCTTACACTGACAGAATTCAAGGATTCTGTAGGTGGCTGAATTTCACATTCCTTGAATATATAAATTCTCTTCAACCCATTTTCATTTTCTTAATTGAAAATTAAGCAAGTGCCTCTTTTCTCTCTGTTTTTGAGTTTATATAAGTAAGTCATTGTAGAGAAGTCAGCATTTGATAAGATATCCACTTATATAGATAAGACAGCCATCTATATAGATAGTAGATACCCCTTATCTCTGAATGATCTTTCTTGGGTCAATGAATGAATGAATCAGTGGATGACTCAATCACATAATGAAATTCCAGTGAACACATGCAATCTTTTCAAAAATAAATGCATTTATGTGTTTGGCTAGAGACAGAGAGAAATTGAGAGGGAAGGGGGAAGATAGAGAGGGAGAGTGACAGAGACACACCTGAAGCACCGCTTCACTGCTCATGAAACTTTCCCCCTGCTGGTGGGAGCTGGAGTTTGAACCTAGGTCCTTGAGCACTGTAGTGTGTGTACCACCAACCAGCCCCGAAGTTCAATCTTTAAAAGGGGAGATTTGTTTTCCTATCAAAAAACTCATTTTTAATCAAGTAGATCTTTTTTTTTTATAAACTCGAATAAAATTCATATAATTCCCTGGGAGTTGTTGTGCATCATATATACTGACAGCAAAAAATCAGTGAGCATTGAGATAATGGAGGGTCCCCAAAGACTTTTATCCACTCCTTTCTCTCTCACCTGATTGGACTGGATCACACATCTCAAGTGGTACCAAGTAGATTAACATAGAGCCTTCAGGGTGTAAGGAATCAGAGTAGTTCCTAATTTCAATGCACTGGAGAGTATCCTGGGCAATTCAGAGCAATGTGCCTTGACTTTCACTTGATGAGAACCCTAAAATGTAGCAACTTTAAACATTCTAGTTTTTCAGAGGAGGAGGCAGGTGTGAAGATATTTATTGGTCACTACTCAGTTTTTGGTGACAGAATGAGGCTTTGAGAGAATCAGGTACCTCTCTCTACAACCCTCATCCTTTGAGAGTGAGAGAATACAGTTGTCATGGCATCTTTACTGAGGAAGAGCCAGAGATCAAGGAGAAGGGAGCTTGTGCTGAGTACTTCTGCATAGACCAGTTCTCAAGTTCAGGCTGGGGACAGACTGCAGACAGGTTGGAGAGGGGACTTGTGAAGAATGTTTGTGTCCCACATGTTTGGCACAGCAGACACCTTTGATCTCTCAAACTTGGCTGCAAAGACAGAATACCCTGGCTTCGGCTCGCTCTGAATTTGCACGTATTGTTGATATTGATGTTCTTTCTTCTGGGAATGACAGACATCTTTTGTCCAGATCTGGCAGACGACTGAGAGGAGAGTTGACTTTTGGCTGAATGCAGCGCAACTGCCAACATCTCTCTCTCTCTCCCCCCCCCTGAATAATACAAATGCCCTTCTTTGTTGCCAGTTATTCATAAGAATATTGAATCAGCTGAAATTCAGTGAGATTTATGAAGCAGCTGAACTCCAAATGGTTCTCATCTTCCCTTCCTCTGTGAAGAACAGGAAGGAGACCATAAACATCTTAGAATAAGACACAGGCAGGGATTCAGGCAGTAGTGCAGTGGGTTAAGCGCAGGACCAGCATAAGGATCCCAGTTTGAGCCCCCAGCTCCCCACCTGCAGGGGAGTTGCTTCACTGGTGGTGAAGCAGGTCTGCAAGTGTCTGTCTTTCTCCCTCTCTGTCTTCCCTCCTTTCTCTATTTCTCTCTGTCCTATCCAACAACAACGACATCAATAACAACATTAAAACAACAAGGGCAACAAAATGGAATAAATAAATAAGTTTTTAAAAAAAGAATAAGACACAGCATCCCACACCAATGTAGCCATTCCAGAGGACCTCAGCTAAATAGGTAGTTCCAACGCTATTAATGGCAGAAGGGCAACGCACCTTGAGCTCACTGAGGGAGAATGAATATTACATGCAAACACTGCATAACACATGGTTTCCTTCCACGTGCCGCACTCTGTCCTAACAGTCTCTTTAGGAATTACTTTATTTAATATGCAGTAGCCACTGCTCCCTCCCTCAACCCCCACCCACACTAATTGAACATGAAGCAGCGGAAACTGTGAGGTGTTGAGACACTCCACTCAGCAAGCAAATCAGAGTGGTGCCTGCTGGGAGCTTTGCACCAGGCCATAAAACTTCACTGCCCGTAAAATGAGGCACAGACTTCAGTCTCTTCACAAGGGCTGGCTGGACATGAGTCTACCCATGGGAAATCATGCAAGGTCATTGCCAAGGGCAACCTCTCATAGATGGATGGAGGGTACCTGTCACTTAGTGGATCTGTTAAACTAGCTTTTGGATCCAGGTAGAAAAATGTGAACAATTATATTTATTAAATACAGCAAGGCCAATCCAGTCCAATTCAAGAGACTAGAAGTAAAAAAATAGTAAGTGCTAGTATTGGTAAATCACTAAATTTTAAAAAGTTTTTACATGAATACCCTTGCTTTCTGAAATGTTTTTTTTTTTAATCTCTCCCCTCCATGAATTTATCAGCTCTAGAAATGGCTTATATTTTAAATATTTTTCTTTTGTTGTTGTTTTTTGACACCATAGTTCCTTGGGACTTCATATCTGAAGGATTCTACCATGCCCCACAAACTTTTCTTTCCAGTTAGAGGGAACAGAACAAAGCAAAAAGAGACACAGAGAGAAAGAGAGATATTGCAGCATCATGTCCCTGCTTTAAAGATAAGAAGAAAACACTTTGTTTTTATTTATTTATTTATTTATTTATTTATTTATTTATTTACTGAATAGAGACTGGGAGAAATCAGGAGAGTTGGGGAAAGCTAACGAGGGACAGGTACAGAAACATACCTGTATCACTCGGGACGCTTTCCCCCTACAGGTAGGGCCTGGGGTTTGAACCTAGGTCCTTGCATGCTGTACTGTATGCAGTTAACCAGGGGTGCCAGCACCTGACCCCATTTTACTGATTGTTAAGCTTCCCCTTTTCATCTTCTCGCAGGTGGTGGGTGAAGGCTTAAATCCAAGCCTTCACACACACGGTATAATCACTAGAAGGTGACTTGTCTCCTGGCTTTATCTTTTAGACACTTTTAAAACTCTTTAGATGAGGGAAAAAGCCCATGCACTTGTTTGTGGGACAGCATATAAATCTTATTTTGCTTATGTAAAATAATGGCAATTTTTAAATTTCATATATACTACTATATTTGATGTATGTTCAACGATGGTTTCTATGACCTTGAATATGCTACATGACTGTGTGAAAAGGTACAAAGATGATTCATATCCCTGTCTCTCTCGGTGTAAATGAAAAAGTGACCAAGAGCCATATGATTGCACATGTGTGAAGACCTAGTTTCACAAAATACATATATTAATTGAACAAAAATAAATTATAACCGACAATCAGATTCATTTCTTTTTTATTTTAATTTTTTTATATTTATTTATTTGTTTTCCCTTTTGTTGCCCTTGTTTCTCATTTTTGTTGTAGTTATTATTGTTATTATTGATGTTGTCGTCGTTGTTGGATAGGACAGAGAGAAATGGAGAGAGGAGGGGAAGACAGAAAGGGGGAGAGAAAGACACCTGCAAACCTGCTTCACCGCCTGTGAAGCGACACTCCTGCAGGTGGGGAGCTGGGGGGGCTCGAACCGGGATCCTTCCACCAGTCCTCGAGCTTTGTGCCACTTGTGCTTAACCCGCTGTGCTACTGCCCGACTCCCAATCAGATTCATTTCTAAAACCTCCCTAAAGGATGTCATAGTTTTGGTTTTGGGATGGTGAGATCTGTGTCAGATCAACAAATTTTCAAGATATATTTTACTGCTTAATCTGTGGTCATTTGAATTTTTTTTTTAAATTTTCTTTATTTACTGTATAGAGACAGAAGTCAAGAGGGAGGGGAGTGATAGAGTGGGAGAGAGACAGAGAGACACCTGCAGGACTGCTTCACCACATACAAAGCGTCCTCTCTTCAGGTAGAGACCGGGGGCTCGAACCTGGATCCTATTGCATTGTAACGTGTGCACTCAACCAGGTGCGCCAACATCCAGCCCCTAATCTGTGGTCATTTGTTACAAGAGAAAGCTAGTAGAAAGTGGAACATTTTCTTTTTTCTTTTCTTTTTTTTTTTTTTTTGTTATTCCCATCTCCAGTTTATTTCCTATGTAAACATAAAGGATAGTTACATCCAAGAAATAAAGGCAAGGACTTTCTCTTACACCAAAGTAACAACTAACTTTCAAGATATTTTATATATAAATGCAGTAAATGAAGAGGCTGAACTAAAACATACTGCATTTTTATTATACTAGAGATACAAACTGAATGTTTTAAATAAACTCAATACTTGAATTTTGCCATACTTGAATTTTAAGATACTATTTTTATGAAATTGTTTAAACACATCATGCAGACACTCTCCTAGGAATGTTTATCAGATCATTCTGTACTACTGAACAGGAATAAATAATAATAATAAATAACAACTATCACTTTCACAAAACACCCCTCCACCCCCCAAGCAAAAATCTCAAAGTGCTTACAAAAACTTTCACAAGAATCTTACAAGGCACACAGAATACATGAACATAATTCAACTATAAGTTTTTCAGACATCAATAATAGATAACAATTCCTAGAAGAAAAAGCTTAGTTCTAATAATATTGCTTCCTTAATTTTTCTTTATAAGAAGATTTTGATCTGGCATTAGTATAGCCGTGACCTCTCTGACGGTGCTAAATGCGGAGATGAGGCCTGTGCTGCTGTTGTCTCCTGTTTGATTGTGAGAAAGAATATAGGTCTGAGCAAAAACTCTCCTATTGACCAAATTTTCACTGGACTCATCTTCAAAGCCCTCTTTCTTTCCTTTTTTTTTTTGCCTCTGCTTTATTTTTAGGTCATGACTTCATCCTATAGTCTACTTACAACAAGATTTTTACTAAGACTTTTTTTTAATTTTTATTTATAAATGACAAAAACCATAGGATAAGAGGGGTACAATTCCACACAATTCCCACCACCAGAACTCCATATCCCACCCCCTCCTCTGATAGCTTTCCTATTCTTTAACCCTCTGGGAGTATGGGCCCAGTGTCTTTTCCGGGTTGCTTCCCTGCTGAACATGGGTGTTGGCAGGTCAATCCATACTATCAGCCTGCCTCTCTAGTTCCCTAGTGGGGCGGGGTTCCAGAACACATTGGTTTAATAAGCAATGGAGCAGTGTTACAGGTGATTCTTCTGTCTTTCCCATTTTTTTTTTTTTTGCCTCTTTACCTCTCATGTCCCATCTGAAGAAATAGAGAAAGTAAAAAATGGTTTTCACTAATGGTGGAATCATTCAGGCAAGCAATCCCAGTGATAAGCCTGGTAGCAAAAGAAAAATGAATAAAAATGATAAATACAGTAATAACTGTCCTCTGCCCAGGGAAGTCCGGCTGGCATCATGGTTACATCTGGAACCTGGTACTAAGATATTTTAACAAGAATTATCCCAGGCTTCATATCTACATGCTAGAAATCTGATTTCATCACATAGCCCCTGTTCTTCATGTCTAAATATTTTAACTGCCTTCAGCAAAAATCCCCTGCCCTCACTGTTCTCCTTTATTTATGTTCCCATCCTGTCTCTTACCTGCAGCGGGCCATTGGCTCTTGTGTGGCATAGAGTATAGTTCTGTACTGATGTCTCTTTTTCCCTAGCGTGATATCACTGAATATGATCTGTCTTGGGACAGGTGGTATTTTAGAAGGTCCAGTGCACATGTTACCATGCCTAGTTACTGTTTTCAAGCCCATCATCTTGCAGGGAAAAGTTTAATAAGCAATGGAGCAGTGTTACAGGTGATTCTTCTGTCTTTCCCTTTTTTTTTTTTTTTGTCTCTTTACCTCTCGTGTCCCATCTGAAGAAATAGAGAAAGTAAAAAATGGTTTTCACTAATGGTGGAATCATTCAGGCATGCAATCCCAGTGATAAGCCTGGTAGCAAAAGAAAAATGAATAAAAATGATAAATACAGTAATAACTGTCTTTACAGCTATAACTAGTGTTTAACTCTGGTTCTCAAAGATAAAACTAAGCCATATAAAACACACCTATTTCGGGAGATGCGCGGTAGTGCAGCGGGTTAAGCACAAGTGGCACAAAGCGCAAGGACAGGCATAAGGATCCCAGTTTGAGCCCCCAGCACCCCACCTCCCCACCTGCAGGGGGAGCCCTTCACAAGTGGTGAAGCAGGTCTGCAGGTGTCTATCTTTCCCTGCCCCTCTCTGTCTTACCCTCCTCTCTCCATTTCTCTCTATCCTATCCAACAACAATGGCATCAATAATAACTACAACAGTAAAATGACAAGGGCAACAAAAGGGAACAAATAAATACTAAAAAAAGACACCTATTTCAAGAGGCAGAATGATATAACTCTAACTATATCTATACTTAACAAAAGAGATAGCTCACTTGGTAGAGTGGATACTTTGCTATGCACACTCCTTGAACTTGTGTCCAGTTCCATATGGGAATGTCACAAGAGAGGAGAGAGGGAGTAAGGGGGCTTGGTGCTATGCTGTCTCTGTCTCTCTATCTGAAACAAATGGAATGGAGAAGTTGGCCTGGGAGAGGTGACATTATACTTGGATAAGGCACCCACACTGCCACAAAAAAAGTTCACAGAAAGTGAACCACTAATTCAATCAAGTATGTTTATTTTCAGTTTGGTTACCTTTTAATTTCAAATATTATAACTGGGTGGTCATGTTAGCATTGAAAAGGGCCACAGTTTCATGACTTAGCCATCTCAGTTATGAATACAACTCTGGCCGACTGAGGGCTCGCTCTAGGTCCCCCACCTCCCTGGCCACTGGCAGCAAAGGTCAGAGTGGCTTCCTGGGAGTCCTGGGGTGGCTCTGCATGTCGGGGGAGAGGAGAGAATCATGCCAGACTTGTCCAGCTCTGAGAAAGGCCTCAGAGAGGAGGCAGCTAGTTTATTGAGAAAGAAAGCAAGCAGATATACCTATTGTCCTGGGGGAAGGTTGAGGTAATCATTAACCCAAACACAATACACAATTGACCTACAAACTATATGATCACTAGTGGAAAGTTACCATCGAAGGCTTGATCATGAGTTCACAATGTATATTTCTCTGAGGGTAAATTATAGTTACTTAGGGTGAGGGGGAAGGGAGCAGTGGAGCAAAACTAGGATATTTACAGAGGTTTTCAAGTCGGCCATACACAATGTACAGTAATTCATGACCTTTGTTTAAAAGGGGGAGGTGTGTAGAAAGGCACCCCCATCCGGGGGTCCATCCATCATTAGTTCATGAGGTCAGGGGGACCTTGCCATTGTTTCGACCCAGAGGGGGGAGAGTTTGGGTCTACCTGCTCAGGATCTCATGGAAACTATGGCCTGGACTTTCTGGACAGTGGGCCCACTTCCCAACAGCTGGCAAGATCACTCACCTGAAAAATAAATGCACCTGCTTTGTCATGTACATGACCTAATTTCCAGCTTGATCCCCTAGTGCACTGAAGACAGAACTCTGGTGCTGTGTGTCTTTTCCTTGCTCTTTATCTCTGAAAAAATTGACCTGGGATGGTGAAACTCCAGTGATGACAAAATAAAAAAAAATCAAAATGTAATACTTGAATAGTTTCAGTTTAACAAGCAGTCTATCCAATTTAAAGAGAATGTAGTATAGATCAGCCCATGAATATTGTCCTGTGATAATAGAACTTAGAGGAAATTCAAAGATCCACTCAGCCTCACACCTTATCTTGCCTCCTGAAGTAACAGTTTCTCCCACCTGGAAATTGTGAGGAGCCTCACAAAGCATTAAGCCAGCTCCCCTTGCTCCACCCTGCATTCCTGATGCTATGACCTATCTGCGTAATCATTGTTTTGCCTGGGAGATCCCCACCCATTCCATTCCTTTGATCTGTCTTCTTTCTGCCCTCGGGAGCCCTAGCAACAGTTGCTGGGGGGGGGGGGGCTACCATTTCCAGCCCCTCCCACCTTTCCCCAACCCTCTCCTAGCCATGGATGGTATTGTCAAGCCACTTTTCTGTCTTGGTTTTTCGGTGTCCTGACCTGTAGGAGGGTGGGTGTGCAGACCAGGAGGCTGCCACAGGCCAATTCAGTTAGCACTACATGGCTTAACCAGGTCTACCACTGCCCAACTTTGGGAAGCTCGCATGAACAAAAATTTGAATTGCCTTGCCGCCTCAATCTTGATTCCTGGATCATCTCTCTCTCCTGTGATACTAGCCTGACAAAGAGTTAGTAAAACCATTTTTATGAGTCTTAAGAGTGACTACTAACCAGCATTACCTAATCCATCTGGTTTGTTCTCCCATTATTTTTATTTATGAACAACTGATAACCTTCATTAATTTTATTTTATTATTATTATTATAAGAGCACTGCTCAGTTCTGGCTTATGGTAGTGCCGTAGATTGAAATTTGAACCTCTCAAAGTCTGTTTGCATAACCATTATGTTATCTTCTGGCCCAACCTTCAATTTATCAGCCAAGGGAATGAGAGAAAATTTAATGTTTCGAGAGCCAGATGGTGGCGCACCTGGTTAAGCACACACATTACAATGCACAAGGACTCAATCCCCAGGATCACTATGGGGTGCAGAAGGCCTAGATTCTGTAATTGCTTCTCCGCTGAACATGGGCATTGTCAGGTTGATCCATACTCCCAGTGTGTTTCTCTTTTTCCCTAGTGGGGCAGGGCTCTGAAAATGTAGGGTCCAGGGTACATTGTTGAGGTCATCTGTCCAGGAAAGTTGGAATAATGGTAGCATTTGCAACTTGGTGACTGAAAAAGTGCCGGTCCCAGTTCGGGGTGCCAGATGTGAGGCTAGCTTTGCGGGCATCAGAGAGAGAGAGACGACCAAGGACTCATGGCTGAACTGGGAACACAGTTCAATCTTTATTGAGCGGGAATGCAGTTTGATCTATCTGTAATCACAATCCTGTCCTTATATATCTCCTGAGGCAAAGGTGTCAGGTTGGAAAAGGATGTATGTAGGATAAGGGATGAGGAGAAGAAAAAAGCGCGAACCAGTGGGGATTAAACCAATGAAAACAATGATTATGTAAATAGACTACAGTGTTAAGCAATACAATCAAACCTAATGTGATTATCAAAACACAAGGTCTTATAAGCAGAATTTAGAAGCATACCAACAAAAAAGCATTAAGATATATAGTAGGAAAAAATTATTCGTTATTCAGGAACCTAAAGGTAAAACTATAGCAGATGAGATTTGGGGGTCTCTATTTTGGAAAAAGCTAGTAAGTCTATTTTAGGTATATTCCTGTGGGAGCTCTTTCTCCTCTGTGCATCGGCTAGCAATCATGGAGGATGGGGAAGATGGGCCACTCTAGGGGTCCTGGGAACCCTGATGATGAGGGAGAGTGTGCAGAGAGAATTCTTGACCTCTGGGAGAAGCTTCAGAGAGACAACTCATTTATTTGGGGGTACAAACAGGTAGATATACCTAACAGTTAGGAAAGGTTAAGATAATCATTTAGGCACACACACAATACAGGGTTAAATCTTAACCTATCAGGTGTTTGATTGTTTCTGGGAAGTTACCATATAAGTTCTGGTCATGAGCTCACCATGCATGGGTAGGCTTCTCTCTAAAGGTGAATCATGAACACCTCAGGACAGGGAGGAAGGGGGCAGCTAAGCAAAACCAGGATATTTGCAGTGGGTTTCAGTTGGCCATATGTGGTCATTTATAGCCTTTGTTCAAAAGGAACGAGGAAGCATGTGCAAGAAAGTTCCCGGTCTAGAAAACACCATCACCAGTCATGGGGTCAAGTGAGGACCTTCCTACTGCCCCACCTGTGAAGAGGGGGCTCCGGTTCGACCCTCCCAGACTCTCATGGAGATAATGGCCTGGACTTCCCAGGAAGTGGGCCTTTCCCCAATATTCCAAGGGTTCCATGACTTTACTTTTGCTTGAGCCCTACAGCTAGCTTGCAAGTAGGCTAAAGGTAATATCTAGGAAGGATGGTGTCAGAGTTGGAAATAGGACTAGAAAGCTGGATCAGGGAAGAGAGTAGCTCCCAAATATGGGAAAAATATATAAATACCATTAACTGTAAACTCCATTCATTTGATCTGGGGCCCAAATTCAGCATAGAGCAACCTGTATAACTTCTGCATCCCTGTAGGTCTGAGCTTGCATTCTGTAGTCATAGCTAGGGACATTTTAGGCTGTAGTCATTGCAGGACCCGTCTTTCTCAGGTGGCAGAGTATTTGGAGAATGGAGCAATCCCTACCAGTGTTGACCTACACCATTTGGAGAACGGAGCAATTCCTAGCAGTCTCGACCTACACTGACAGCAAGGTCCTCTAGAGGCACACAAGAATGTCTGCTATGTTGTTCCTGATGGAGATGACCAGTGATAGCAGATAACGGATTTGTTAGAGGTCTAAGCCCAACAGTTCTTAATTCAAATAAATCTAATAGTGTCCTCTTTTGCCATGTAAATAAGCCAAGTTCAAGCTCACCCCAGCTCTGGTGCTGTGGTCTCTTTCACTTTATCCCTTTACTTCTATCATAAAAATAAGGGAGGGTTGAGCAGTAGCACAGCGGGTTAAGCATATGTAGCACAAAGCACAAGGACCAGCGTAAGGATACTGGTTAGAGCCCCGGCAACTTACCTGCAGGGGAGTCACTTCACAAGCAGTGAAGCAGGTCTGCAGGTTTCTATCTTTCTCTTCCCCTCTCTGTCTTCCACTCCTTTCTCAATTTGTCTCTGTCCTATCCAACAATGAATGACATCAAGAACAACACCAATAATCACAACAAAGCTGCAACAAAAGCAGGGAAAAATGGCCTCCAGGAGCAGTGGATTCATAGTGCAGGCACTGAGTCCCAGGAATAACCCTGGAGGCAAAAAAAAAAAAAGTAATTCAGTTTAATAAATCAATACAGTGTAGAAATAGCTACAAAATGTGGTAGGGTTGTCACAAAATATATTCAATCTTATGGTATTTCAAAAAAGGTTATCCATGATCAGACATTTGGAAGTTCTGATAAAGGGGGTTTTCAGTGGTACATCAGTAGGCCACACATATTATCATTCTCACAAAACAGGAAAAACAGCAAACAAATAAACAAACCTTCATCCCAACCCCACCCTCCTACCCCAGGAGTCCTATGTTTTGGTGTAATACACCAAAGATAACTTCAATTAGTGAGTTCTGTTCCATGATATCATTAATAAATTTAGTGATCAATTCTATTTAGGAATTAATTGCATTTCTAAGTCTATCTTAAGAGACTATACTGATATATATATATAGATATAGATATACATATACATATATATTCAAATTCAATTTTGTATACAGTTAAGTTGACTCTAAATTTTCATCTAGTTCCTTCCTTAAGTGGAGGAATATGGTAAATAGTTTCCTTGTTAAGCCTTTAAAGTGTTAATATTATTGGAACAGAAGTCTCTAGATTATTGGCTAACTTCCTAGCCTCACATTTATATGGTTCTTTGATACTCAACATGTCTACACTAAGATATGAAATATGTATTTGAATAGAAAATCTGACTGCTGAAGGAACTGGAAGCTCTAACAACTAATACATGTCACCAGTAGAAAATTAACTTTCTATATGCTACATGGCTAAATCACTTTTGGACACTTTAATGATCCAGTTTTAGAAAACTATAAACATTTCTATTTCCAGACAAAGATTATGAAAAGACCATTCTTCTTTATCAACAGTCTACACTACAGAGTGAATTCAAAGCTCAGAATAGACTGTTATTGGAGGAAAAATAAAAAATAAAAGGAAGAAGAAATATTCAACATTCTTTTTCTTTTTCTTAATATTTATTTATTCCCTTTTGTTGCAATTTATTGTTATAGTTATTATTATTGTTGTTATTGATGTCATCACTGTTGGATAGGACAGAGAGAAATCGAGAGAGGAGGGGAGACATAGAGAGGGAGAGAAAGATAGATACCTGCAGATCTGCTTCACCGCTTCTGAAGCGACTCCCTTGCAGGTGAGGATCAGGGTGCTTGAACCAGGATCCTTACGTGGGTCCTTGTGCTTTGCACCACATGGCTTAACCTGCTGCACTACCACCTGATTCCCAATACTCAACATTCTTTAGAAAATGTGGGTGAGAACCTTTAGGATAGCTCTTCTGGTTAGTAAGCTTGTTTCATCATATATATGACCCAGAGTCTTAACTCCACTCCTTGGGGGAAAGCTTTGGTATTGTGGCATCTTTCCCTCTATCCATCTTACTCTGTTGTCCAACAACAAAGGGAAGATACATATATATATCTTAAAGCAGTGGGCCTATCTCAGACTGAAAAATTTCTGTACAGCAAAAAGAACTATTATCAAAACAAAATAACACCTTACACTATCATCAAAACAAAATAACACCCTACAGAATGGAAAAAGACCTTCACATGCCGTACATCAAAAGTCAAACCAATATATATTAAGAGCTCTTAAAACTCAGCAACAGAGGGCACAGCCAACCAAGATGGCGACTTGGAAGCAGCTGCTGGCATGAGGTCTGACTAGCAGAGGTTGGATAGGGTAAGATATTGAGCCATTAGCAGGAGGGTGAATAAGGTGCCCTAAGTGTGACACCAAAGAGGGGTCCTATAACTCACTCTTAGGTTAGAAAACAGAGGAAAAAGAAAGGAAATATTTTGATTATTTCTGAAGCTCACCCCTCGCCCCAGCCCATAACCAGACCCAGGGGCTGAAGAGCTGCGCCTAGCAGGCTTCCCCCTGAGCTTTTTTTCTTTACTGAGTTTCTTGGTTCACCCAGGGTGTCATTATAATCCTTTTCCTTTTTGATTTCCTTCTCTCTCTCTTTTTTCTCTTTTCTAAGTGGCTTGAGCTCTATTTTATTGATAAAATATCTGACCAATCAGAGCTTTACCCCTGCCTGGGAAAGACTGTTGTTTTCGCTGGGCTATGTTGTTTTCGCTGGGCTGGTTTCACGGGCGGGTAACAGACGACCAGGGACTCATGGTTGAGCTGTAGGCAGTATCTCTTTATTCATGCAGGACGCAGCACAATCTAAGCGGAGCTAAGCTAAACTCAAGTACTGTAAAACTCACAATGCTGTCTTTATATATACTTGCCAAGCAGGGTGGAAGCAGGATGTGATATAGAGAGGGTGGAGAGAAAAGTGACTGGTGAAAATCAGAGTGTGACAAGGAGAGGATCAGGGTGTGACAAGGAGAGGGGGTGGAGCTGGCGAGAATTCTATCACTGAACCACTAATGCCCTGAAGGGAGGGTGGTGCTTGTTAACAGCAGTTATGTAAATAGAATGAAGTGGTTATGTAAATAGAATCGTGTTAAGCAGGGGGGATTTAAACCAAAAGAAACAGAAGGGGTCTCATGCATACCAACAATTCCCCCTTTCTTTTTAACTAATGGCCATAGTATTAGGAGTGTGGGGTGAACAGAAACCTATATCGTACAGGCGTTTTCAAAAGAACTGGCATAAGACATGGAAAACAAAATAGGCGAGCAGCAATAACCAGTGTGATGTCAAGGGGAATGTTTCTTGCCTCAAAGGGAAAGTCTAGCAGGCGAAAGGGCATTTCTTGCCTCTGGGAATGCTTCATGCCTCTGGGGGCATCTCGTCTCAAAGGGCGTTTCCTGCCTCTGCGGGCATCTCTTGCCTCTTGGAGCGCTTCATGCGTCTGTGGGCATAACCTAATAAGGAGGGGGGGGTTCTGACTCTGGGGACAGAGCCTGGGATCATGGTCTATAAAGTTTCAAGGCAATTGCCTGAAGTTAGTCTTTGAGAAACATAGCAGCGTGTACCAGTAAGTCCGATGGAGGTGTCAGTCCAAAGTAGCTGACCACAGAAGAAAATGGCAAGGGATGAAACGTTGCATGACTGTCTTGATGGGGAATGTCGGCCACCAGAATTCTGCTTTTCTGTAGAGAGTGATCTTTGGAATCTGTGAATCTGTTTCTTCAGGTCGTGCCAGGTCACATCATTGGTTTCCAGGGGTGTGTTGTAGTCATTCCATCTTGTGGCCGATGTCAGAGAACAGGATCCAAATGGATTTCCAGGAATTCCAATTGAGTAGATGCTTTTTCATGTGAAGAATTGACAGCTGAAATTCACTTACTTGTCAAACAAAACTTGTAGCAGATTAGAAGTTTACTATAATTGATAACTCCATTATAATTGGAAGTATGATTTTAAGGTTTTTTAAACAATTTAAAGTCAATAAAATGTGGAAAGGTAAACAGAAGAACCACGGTAGAAGCCTCAGCCATGAGAATAATTAACATAATCATTGTACTATCTGCCCCGCAAATAACTCATACCATTTCAGGATTAAACATTTCAGATTTATGCCAAGACGTAAAAAAAGAAATCAAAGGAGGAAAAAACAATTTTTTGGATTGTTTCTGGGTGTCTCTAGAAATCATGGCTGCGTCCAGCATTTTTTTTAAGTCAATGTCATACAAAAATTCAGTCATTTAAATCACGCTCTTATGAAACAGATCTCACCATGTAGCATTATGAGTCCCCGGAGGGCGTTCTAGTCCAAAAAGCTCCTCGAAATTCCATTTAGGGTGCTTCTGACTGTTCCTGCTGGATTGCTTCAGGCACCCATTTTTAAAAGTATCTTCCCATCAAAGAAAGAATCCAATCAGGAGAGTAGAACTAACCACATGTCTCCATTATTGGGGACTGCCAGGGTACTGGAGAACACTCCTCAAATTAGAGTAGTCTTTCTACATGGGAAACATGCGAGAAGAAGTCCAGAAAGTCCCAGTGGAAATCTCCGTGCATATCCCAAGGACTATGATCACGGTCATAAAGAACCAAATCGTGTCCTGGAGCAAAATGTAGTCCTTTTCTTCAGGAAACATGAGAGAGGGAATCCAGAAAGTCCAAGGGGAAATCTCCGTGCATCTCCCAAGCTCTATGATCCTGGTCATAAGAAACCAAAGTTCCCGGTCACGGAACCAAAGTGTGGCCCAGAGTAAAATGTTCCAGAGACAGAGAAACTGTCTCATAATGAAACAGTAGAGGCTTTGGCAAACCTCTTCATAAGTAGAAGAGAAGACCATAGTGCATGTGTAGGCAAAGTCTTCACTTATCTGGGAGTTGCACAGGTCCAGTCCCATGTTGTAGCGCCATATGTTGTTTTTGCCTGGCTGGCTTCACGGGTGGGTAACAGACGACCAAGGACTCATGGTTGAGCTGTAGGCAGTATCTCTGCTTCCCCTGAGGCTTCTGCTTCTCTGACCCCACCCCCTGCTGATACGTCATCATTAAGAGACCTAGTGGCTGAGGTACGGGAGTTAAAGGCAGCATTTAAGGACTTTAAACCATGTGCAGTCCACCCCAAGAGCTCCGTCCCCATAGATATGTGTGCAGTTTCCCCTGCGGCCACTACAGCAGTTTCCACTGCACCTTCCACTTCTGTAGCTCCCTCTCCCGCACCATCGGACCAAATCCACACCTTCCCTGGCCCCTTCTAAACAAAACCCTCAGCTGTGGCAGCCATACTCCTCTAATGACCTCGGAGCACTTAGGCAAGTGGTCAGGGAGGACAGTTTGCACGCTCCTGGCTCCTCACCTGCAGGGGAATCACTTCACGGGCAGTGAAGCAGGTCTACAGGTGTCTTTCTCTCCCCCATCTGTCTTTCCCTCCTCTCTCTATTTCTCTCTGTTCTATCCAATGACCACAATATCAGTAATAACAACAATATTATTACAACAATAAAACAACTAGGGCAACAAAAGGCAAGATAACAAAACAAAAAAAAAGGGATAAGATAGTTCCCGCTTCCCTACACCTTAGAGTCTTTGTTAAAAGGCAAGTTCTTTTTCCCCATGAATCACCCAGGACCTTCCAGATAACGGCTGACTACCATGACAAATAATATAAAATATAATCATAAATGAATAGGAAAGATACATCCCCCAATACTCAGTTGGTCAAGGCACCAAACCTCTTTTTCTATAAAGCATTCAAATCAGATGCCCTGCTAACCATGAGAAGCAGATTGTTTGTGTTTCTTCCACAGGAATCCCAGAAAATAAAACATCTGGACCCCTGCACACCCTGACATCACCCACTAGATGGCATGACTACAGTAGCTAAACCCCCGAAACCCTAAATGTCACCTGACGCAATCTGAAGAACCTGATTCACAGACTCCAAGGACAGAACCTTTTTACTGCCTGTCTGTCTTTCCTGCTTCTGCTTTGACCTGTCACGTTTTGGCAGTTCCAGCTCACTCTCTAGAGAAAAGCAGAATTCCAGAGGCTGACCTTCCCCATGCAGCATTTCATCCCCTGCCATTTCTCCCCCTAGTCGCCTACTTTGGACTGAGACTTTTATCGGACTTGCTGGTATACCCTTTGGACACTTTAGACAATTTTACAGCAGCTTCCTTCCCTTCACGTTGCTGGTTTTTCATAGACTGACCCTGAATAGTTCATAGGCTTTACACACTGTTGCCCTGGGCATTAGATAAAAGGAAAGGGGGAGATGCTGGGAAATTATGCCGATGCAGTCACATCTGCCATGTTTTCCCCTCAGGCTACTAGTTCCCGCAAGAGTTGGGACATTCTCGGAGTGCCTGTTCAGCCATGTTGTGCCCTCAGGGCATTGTCTATATCCCTGCGATATCTGGAGTGTTTTGGTCACTCCTCCCCCCTCCCATTCTCATGAGAGTTATTATCCTATCCTGGAGTGCTATGGTTACTCCTCCCCCTTCCCATTCTCAAGAAAGCTACTCCTATAAAAGCCTTTCTTCTTCTGCACCTCGTTCTCTTGCCAGTGCTTCACTCCGGTGTTCAGACGCAGGAAAGGTTACTGTGTGAGGCAGCCATTTTTGCTACCTCCATGTGGCCCAACCTGCTTCTCTAGCACCCAACTCTGAGGTGCCAGTGCAAATAAAGATTTGTGTTTCCTCTTCGCTCCAGACCCCCTCTCTCTCATCTCTGCGGCCTGCGCACAACAACATCTGGCTCAACAACAAAAGACTAGGTGGAGGGTTTTTTTTTTTAAACAATTGGCTGTCTTTGCTCAGGCTGCCTCAGCCAAACTGGAGCCATCCAAGCTGCAGACTGACTGTTAGGGTTTTTTAATCTATTCTATTTTATTATTACTATTATATATACGCATGCCCCTCCCCCCTTCTCTGGTTGACAGAAATTAACTGTTATTGTTTTTTCCATTGCTAGATGACTGGATGTCATATCCATTGTGAGAAAAACTTGTTTCACTCTACCTCTTCCATCTACTGTACACTTTTTACTTCCTCCTAGCTAGTTGAAAAAAAAAAAAAACCTCTTTCCTTTCACAGCTCTTTTTGTTTTCTTCTTGATCTTGTCTTCTTTTCTTCCTTCCTCCTCCTTCTGCTTTCTGAATTCATTGATTCAAGTTTCAAGAGACCCAGAAAGTCCCAAACAGACACCAAGACACATCACAGTTACAGTGAAAAGAAGTAAAGATAAAGAAAGGATCCTAAATGCTGCAAGAGAAAAACCAAAAGGCACATACATGGGAAAACCCATAAGATTATCAGCAAACTTCTCCACTCAAATTCTAAAAGCCAGAAGACAATGGCAGGATATCTATTGAGCCCTGAATGAAAAAGGGTTTCAACCAAGGATAATATATACTGCTAGACTTTCATTCAAACTAGATGGAGGGATCAAAAACCTTCTCAGACAGGCAACAGTTAAAGGAGGCAACCACCATCAAGACTGCCCTAAAAGAGGTTCTAAAATACCTCTTAGAAACAAGAACATCACCATAATACTTGCCATATATCAGAGCAAATAAAAAAATTGAATAATGGCACTACAATACATTAAATCCATAATATCAATAAATGTCAGTGGCTTAAACTCACCCATTAAAAGGCACAGAGTAGGAGAATGGATCAAAAAACACAACCCAAAGATATGCTGCTTGCAAGAATCCCATATGACCCAATAAGACAAACACAGACTTAAAGTGAAAGGATGGAAAAATATCCTACAGGCTAATGGACCACAAAAAAAAGGCAAGAATAGCCAATCTCATCTCTGACACAATAGACTTTAAATAAAGTAATAAAAGATAGGCAAGGCTTAGATGATTACAGGATCAATCAACCAAGAAGATTTAACAATTATTAACATCTATGCACCCAATGAGGGACCGTCTAAATACATCAAACACTTACTGAAAGAACTACAAAAATAATACAATAATAGTGGGAGACTTAAACACCCCACTCTCACACTTAGACAGATCAACAAAGCAGAGAATCAACAAAGAAACAATTAAATGAAGAGATGGACAGACTAGACTTCCTGGACATTTTCAGAGTTCTTCATCCCAAAAAACTGGAATACACATTCTTTTCAAATCCACAAAACACATACTGAAGGATAGACTATATGTTAGGCCAAAAAGACAGCATTAACAAATTTAAGACCATTGAAATAATCCCAAGTATCTTCTCAAAACTCAGAAACAACAACAACAATAAAATACAACCTCATTAAAAAAGGAGGAGAGGATATAGATAGAATCTTCATCAAGGAAGATACTCAAATTGCAAACGGATGTGAAAAAATGCTTAGTCATTGATTGTTAGAGAAATTCAAGGAGAACAGGAAGATACACTTCACACTTGTGAGAATGTTATGTATTATAAAGGACAGAAATAGTGACCCCCGTGCTGTGGTTCAGTGAATAAAGTATGGAATCGTTCAAGCACAAGGTTCCAAGTTTGATTCCACGCACTGTCTGCCTGAGTAATGCTCTAATTTATTTCTCTGTCTCTCTTTCCCATTAATAAATAAATGCTTTTGTTTTCAAAGAGGGAAATAACAGGTGTTGGCATGGATACAGGGAGGAAGGAAACCTTCTACACAACTGGTGAAAACGTAAACTGATCCTTTTGAACTATGGAGACCTTCAGAACACTGGAAAGAGAAATGCAAAATCCCTGACAGTTCTCCACCCACAAATCTACTCAGAGAACACAAAAACACACATAGGAAGAGATTTGTGTACATTAATGTTTATAGCAGGACTTTTTGTAGTAGCCATATGGGGGGGGGTTCCAATGACAGATGAGTCATTAAAAAAAGATGCCATTTATAGACATAGTGGAATACTATACAACTGTCAGAAGTGATAAAATCCTGTCTCTATCTGAAAAGGTGTCCCAGAGTTATGAAGCCCAGTGATGACATTCTCCATGACAGATTATCCCAAATTCCTTATGTCAGCTCTAGTGATAATTCTTGGCAGTGTGTTGGGCAGGCCCACAGCTTTCTGAGTCTCAGTCTCATTATAGCCTGTTTCTATATAGAGTTTGGTATATACAGAACAAAGCACACATGGACTCCTTGGGTTGTAAACTCTTGAGTGATGTCATTGACTTGTAGTCTCAAATATGGCTAAATAACTTGTTCTTAAGTCTATATCCTTCTATATTTTTATATTGTCATATTCCTCCAGATAGCTTTTCTTTTTGCAGATCATAGGCAGAATGACTTCTGCTCTCAGAATATATGTTTTCCTGTACTTTTTTTTTCCAGAGCACAGCTCAGCTCTGATGAACAGGCGTGCTGGAGAATGAACTTGCAATCACTCATATGCAAGTCTTCTGCACAACCATCCTTTTCCTATTAATTAATTAACTGTCTTATTCCCCAGCCCAAACGGAAAACTTCTAGAGGGTCCATTTGTCATGCATCCACTATGAAACAGCTCTATACACATTCACAGGATCACCTGAATAGGGCCAAAGAGCTACTTCCCCAAGCAATTCCTGTGTCACAGGAAGGGCTTTGTTTTCCTTCCCCCTGACTTTCACAAAAATAAAGGACTAGTATCACCAGCAGGCAAATTTTATGAAATTATTCTCCAAAGTGCCTCAATAAAATCAGGCAATGCAACTCAAGCCCAAGCTGCCCCTCATCCCTGCATTGCAGGAAAGGGCCTCTCTGGGCCAGCCTGCCAGTCAGACAGACGAGAGCCAAATTGTTTAGTGGATTTGGGAAGAGGACAGATGTTCTCCTGGGATGATGGAGACAGGCATCGCCACATACATTCTCACTTGACGTGTTAACCAATATTCTTAGCCAATTATTCAGAGGCGACCAGCAGTTAATTCATGCAAAGGCAGGAGCTCGGATCATCACTCATGGCTCCCACACAGCCCCAAACTCCTGCCAAAGTGTTAAATTCCTCTCTGGCTCACAAAGACACGAAGTTCATTTTGTGTGTCCTTGTATATATGCTCCTTGAAGATTATATTAGATCATCAAAAGCAGATTATGCTATGGTCATTGTAGATGGATAAATAAGAAGAAAAAATATATAAAATAAATGCTAAGGGATTTATGCCTCAAAATACCAAACCGGAAAGAATGGATTTCACATTTGAGAATGCACTGGAGGTCTCTAAGGTAATTACCCTGAGGCACTGGAATAGTGCAGTAAAAACAATAGCAGCTGGGCCACACCAGTGATAAACAGTGATAACTGCTATTAAGCTAATTTGCAGCAGAAATATAATGTAATAAGATCTATCATTTTCAATAGCGTATAGCAAGGAAAAAAAGCCAGAGGAGGGGATGTTGTCCATTGCATTCAGAGAGATGGCAGGCAACAGCAGTAAATGTAATGCTGGGATCTTTCTCTCAAAGCTCCTGCCCGCACAGTGTCTCTATTGGGTGGCATTGCTTGGGGGAGTGAGACACTGTGCAAACCTGAGTCTGGCACGTGGCAGACAAATAGATAAAGGGAGACAAGTTGTGTGGTCAAGAAGCTTGGACTGTGCATCATCATTTTAAAGGGAGCCTTTTATTTCTGGGGGGTGGGGATGAGGGCTAGCAGGTTGAAGCCTTATGAAAAATATCATAGCCTGTATAAAAACATGAATGTTGTCAAATATACAATGGCTATTTGCCAATATAGGTCTTACAGTTGAGTGTATGCTGCTAAGTGGGAACTAGATGTCTGTAATGAGCAATGTTATATCCAAATGTGTACACCTGGGTGGGGGTAGATAGCATAATGGTTATGCAAAGAAACTGTCATGCCTGAGGCTGCGCAGTCCCTTCAATCCCACTTCTTCTTCTTCTTCTTCTTCTTCTTCTTCTTCTTCTTCTTCTTCTTCTTCTTCTTCTTCTTCTTCTTCTTCTTCTTCTTCTTCTAGCGTTTGCCCCTCTTCTGTAGCCAGTCAACAGCATCAGGTTGAGCCTGATGTAAAGTTTCGAGACCTCCTTTGAATCCGGAGAGGTGGCAGTCGTTGACTATGTGGGTCATAGTCTGTCTGGAGCCGCAGGGGCAGTTTGGGTCATCTCTGGCTCCCCAGTGATGGAACATAGTGGCACACCGGCCATGGCCTGTTCGATAGTGATTGAGGAGGGCCCAATCATAACGTGCTAGGTCAAAGCCGGGTTGATGCCTGCAGGGGTCTGTGATGAGGTGTCGTATGCTTTACATTGGTTGGTTCTAGCCCTCCCCCGCCAAGAGAATTGGATCAGTCCAGTTAATTTCACGGGCCTGCTTGGCCCCGCCCCAGAGGAACCCAGAGAGAGGGTTCCTGAGTCCGAGAGTTCCTGAGTTGCTGAGTCCGAGAGTTCCAGAGTGACAGAGTGACTGAGTTCCTGAGTTCGAGAGTTTCAGAGTTACAGAGTAAGAGAGAGTGTGCCTGCGCAGCCGCAAAGAGACAGCCGAGTTCTGTTTGGTGATTAGTTTGTCTTAGTTTGTGAATCGTTGTTCCTGAATAAAGAAATACAGCTTCCCTGCCCAGCCATGGTCTCCGCGTCTCTGTTACCCACCGTGAAGCTAGCCGGCCCGGCAAGAGCCTCAGAAATTTTAACAACAAATGGCGCCCACGTGGACCTGACCTGCACATCTCTCAGATAAGTAAAGACAATTTGGCTACCTATGCACTATGGCCTTCTCTTCTGCTTGTGAAGAGATCTCCAAAGGCCTCTGCTCTTTCTTCACGAGACTGTTTTGCTGTTTCTGGAACATTTATCTCTGGACCACTCTGTGGTTTCCACTCGCTCGGGCGAACTCAAAACAGCCAGCGGGAAGATCCAGAGGGCGGGAGGCGAGGCGCGGAGCTGCCGTTTCCACCTGGTTAAACAGCCAGGCAGCCCCGCAGCCCTGCAGCCCGCAGGAGGCCTACACCAGCACACAAAAGCCCCAGGAGCCCTATGCCAACACGCAAGAGCCCAATGCCTCCACTCTAGAGCCCGAGGCCAACACGCAGGAGCCCGAGGCCAGCCCTCAAGAGCCGGCTCTCCACCGCGTGGCGCAGGGCACTGGACGCGTGATCCCTCCACGCTGCTCGGCCACTGCGAACAGGGCAACAGACAAGGCAGGGCCATGGGGCAGGGCCGCGGCGGCCCATCATGGCCACCACCCCTGGGCACCTAGGCTCACGCCTTCTACAAAGATGGCCTGCCTGCCCTCTTTCTATAAATTCTGGAACCATCCCGGGCCTCCCGGACCCCCGGGCTCCCTGCCAAAACTGGGCACACGAGATCTCCAGCCGCTGGTCCGGTCTGAAGGCAGACAAGCTGGAGTACGCAGAGATTTGTGCAGAGATCGCAACCTGCAATTCCTAGAAGTGGAGCTGCTCAGAAATGGAGCTGCACGGGAAGCCACCTCCGGATGGTGAAACCCCCCCCCCAACAACTAAGACAGTACAGACTTAAATTCGTGTTTAAAATGACATGTCTTCGTAACAAAGGTTTCTCTCCTTGTGTATTAATGACCATGTTTATGTGTATGTTTAAAGTTTGATAAACAGTAGCTTTAAGGCTAAATTCTTACTAGTCAAAGTTAAATGAAAAAGGTTTTCAATATAATTCTCATAAAGATAAAATTAACTTACATTTAAAGTCTAAGGTAAAAATTAGTTAACAATCAATATATTTTAACTAAGTTGGTCTAAACAAAAGGTTAAATAGACTTGTTGATATGTAAAACACTACCTTCTCTATTAGAAATGGTAGATCGCACAATGGCTATGCTAATTATTCTCATGCCTGAGGTTTCCTCTCCGGCCCACACCTAGGGTGTGTCTCCATCTTGAATGGGTGTAACAAAAGGTTAAAAGACGTTGTTGATATGTAAAAGTCTCAAATTCCTTCTCTATTAGAAACGTTGGATCCTGCAGTAGATATGCTAATAACAAGTTTTGTTTCATAGTAAGTAAGTTGCAGCCAGCTGCCTGTGGGACCCTAGGCCGTTCCCCGCCCCCATGCAATTGCCCGTCGAGGCAAGTAGCCCCCCAGAGGCAAGAAATGTTTTTTTTTTTTCAGATATGGCCCCCTCAGGCCTTCCCTTGGCAACATGCTGGTTTTTGTTATATATGTTTCTGTTCACCCCACACCCTTGATATTATAGTCATTTAGTTAAAAAGAAAAGGGGGAATTGTCGTATGCTTTACATTGGTTTGTCCTAGCCCTCCCCCCGCCAAGAGAATTGGATCAGTCCAATTAATTTCGCGGGCCTGCTTGGCCCCGCCCGAAGGAACCCCGAGAGAGGGTTCCTGAGGCCAGTGACAGAGTTCCTGAGTTCCTGAGTTCGAGAGTTTCAGGGTTACAGAGTAAGAGAGAGTTCCACAGTAGAAGAGTTTCAGAGGGCTCTCAAGTAAGAGAGTTCCAGAGTGCCAGAGTTGGAGAGTTCCTGGCTTCCTGAGTTCGGAGAGTTCTAGAGTTGGAGAGTTCCTGAGTTCAAGAGTAAGAGGGAGTGCTTGTGCCGCTGCAAAGAGACAGCAGAGTTCTGTTTGGTGATTAGTTTGTCTTAGTTTATGAATCGTTGTTCCTGAATAAAGAAATACAGCTTCCCTGCCCAGCCGTTGTCTCCGCGTCTCTGTTACCCGCCGTGAAGCAAGCCAGCCCGACCAGAGCCTTCCGAAATTTTAACAGCAATGAGGTGTTTGTTCTTTACCTCTGAGGTAAAGGAGTTCAATCCCCCACACCACCATAAGCCAGAGCTGAGCAGTGCTCTGGTGTTTCTCACTATGTCTTTCTCTCTCTGTATCTCTCTCAAATATAATAAATAAATAAATAAATAAATAAAATTCTTTAAAAATGTGTACACCAGAAGCATTCCTAATGTTATAAAGCAGTGTTTTTATAACATTAAAAGAAAAAAATATAATTGTCATTTCAGTGTGAAGTAAGATAAATGGAGTCCTGTGGCAGAATAGATAGAATTTTATCTGTCAGTATTTAATTGGTAAAATAGAAAAAAAAAACAAACAACAATTTGAGTTTTGACTAAATAAGTAAAATAACTGGAGAACTCAGCTGGGCATTGCTGAGCAAACAGACACAGGGCTAAAAGTTCAGAGACTGACATTAGCTGGAAGCTGTCACACTTCTGGTGGGAGGGAATAGAGACAGGTGTCCTCTAGGGTTGGTGGACCCTCTCTTCATCCATGAGGGGAGACTGCCCTACAGAAACTCGAATTATGGGAGTTGGGCGGTAGCGCAGCGGGTTAACAGCACATGGCACAAAGCAAGGACCAGCATAAGGATCCTGGTTCTAGCCCCTGGCTCCCCACCTGCAGGGGAGTTGCTTTACAGGCGGTGAAGCAGGTCTGCAGGTATCTATCTTTCTCTCCCCCTGTCTGTCTTCCCCTCCTTTATTCATTTCTCTCTATCCTATCTAGCAACGACGATATCAATAACAACAATAATAACTACAATAAAACAACAAGGGTGACGAAAGTGAATAAATAAATAAATAAATGTTAAAAAATAAAAAAAGAAAGAAACTCAAATTATGGGAAGGATAGCTAAGCAAAATGAGAGCTGGGGCACAGAGAGGACAATTCCTGGGTACTAAGAATGTTGAGAGCAAGGTGAAACTAAAATAATAATAATAATAAAGGTAAAACGTAGTGGTTGTGGTGTATTCACCAAAGCAAAGAACTGTGGGTAAGGAGGGAAAGCAGGTATGGTGGTAGAAAAAGGACCTATGTTGGGCTGCATTGCAGGGGAGAGAGAGAAGGGTTCAGAGCATCAAGGGAACACAAATCTTTATTCACACGGGCACCTCAGAGTTGGGTGAGAGTGCAGTGGTTTAGGCCACGTGGAGCTAGCAAAATGGCCACCTCCCACTATGCACAGCAACCCTTCTCTGCCTCAAGTCGCCTAGGTGAAAAGGGGCAAAAAGAGATCGGAGAGCGTTTTTTTTGTTGTTGTTGGTGAAAGGTGAGGGAACAGCTGATCCGTCTGTGGGGTAAGAAACTTGGCCTAATTTGGGAGAGACCTTATGGGAAGGGTTGGGGGGTCACCCCACTTTCCAGTCTAGGAAAAAAAAAAAAAAGAGATCGGAGAGCAGCAGCAGTGGGATTTATAGGATAAAAACCGGAAGTGGAAGTCGCGACAGGATTGGTCAGGAAAGGCCCTCCGGGAATAGAGTTTTTAACTCTCGCAGGAATTGATAATACCCTGAAGAGATAACATGTTGGAACAAGGTGCTCGGGAATATAGTTTCAACTCTCGAGGGAACTGACAATATCCTGAGGGGACAACATGGTGGATGTGACCGCATCTGCACAATTTCCCAACAGACCTAGGCTGGAGGTTGGGAGACAGAATGTTGTAGATACACATCTTCGGGAGCTTGAGGTTGTTCCTATAGGTGAACAACTACACTGTAAAATATTACCCCATATTACCCCTGCCCCCTAATGAAGTTGGGGAAAAAAAAAACTTGGCAGAAGAGGTAACAAAAAGACTTTGTTTTTTCTCACACCCTCGAGTCTCCTACTTGAGAATCCAGCCATGAACTGACTGTCAACAATCCTGGGACACAAAGCCCTGAACACGACATGTATTGCAACACAGAGCAGAGCGGAGCAAGAGTGGGGAATGGAAATGAGAACTATGTAGGCAAGAACCAGCTCTGCTTCCAAAGCCTAAGTTTGCTCATGCTCCAGCACCTCTCCCCCAAATGACTGCAACGTCTTGCCATAGATGTTCCTTGGTAAACCCTGATCTCCTGCAAATATAGTTCCTTTAAAAATATTTACTGGGTCAAGTGGTATCTCACCCAGTAGAGTGCACATATTACAGTGTGGAAGGACTCAGGTTCAAGTTCCCTTGCCTCCCCCCCACCCCGGGCCCCATATGCAAGGAATGGTGGGGCTTCTCAATTTATGCAGCAATGCTGCAGATGTCTCTCCTCTGTCTCTTCCCCTATCTCTGTATCTCTCACACTATTAAAAATAGCTACGAGGAGTGGGGGAGTTGTCATGCATGCCCTGAGCCCCAGAAACAGCATTTTGTGATAATGACAATAGCATGAGAGGCATGTGCTCTGCCACTTGAGCCACCATCCTAACTCCTAGTCTGCTCTCTCTACTGCAGTGAGAATCATCTGTTCAAATTTCTGTATCTGGTCATGGGACGCTTTTCCCCTTTCAATCCCTCTCCATCTCTTCCTCTGCTCCTGGGAGAACATAAGGCTTTTCTTTCAGGAATATGTGATGCTGCCTCTCCGGGGGCCTCTCATTCCTTCTCCCTTTGCAGCATGTACTGCAGGGATTCTGTTCTTCTTGACACATACTCATTGATTTCATGCAATCAGTCAGCAGAATTCTGCCAAGGGAAATTTTTCTTTACTCCAGAGAATGAGCAGTTAATAAAACAGATGCAAGAATACTTACCTGGAATTTCATTTCTAATGTTTGGTGGGTGGGGGGGTGGGGGTGGCGGGCGCAGGTACTAAGTAAAGACATGGATATAGTGCCCTAGGGATAGTTTAACCTGCTAGAGCACAGAACTCACATTCCTGAGAACCCACAATTCCCAAGTTCAAACCTGACCATCACTCTATGTCAAAACTGAGCAGTACTCTGGTCTTTCTGTTTGCCCTCTTTGATCATTCCCTCTCTAAATTAATTAATTAAAAGATAAAAATATGGAGTATTTTTAAGTCTTAAAAGCTATTGCATTTATGGGGAGAGAGAGAGGGAGAGAAAAAGAGAGAGAGAGAGAGAGAGAGCAGAATTGAGCTCTGGCAGGTAGTAGTATACCTCCTCCCCAACCACAAATAGAGTATTTAAGGTGGTTAAAAAGGGTGGAGGGTAGATAGAATAATGGTTATGCAAACAAACTCTCATGCCTGAGGTGCCAAAGTCTCAGGTTCAATCCCCTGCACCACCATAAGCCAGAGCTGAACAGTGCTCTGGTTAAAAAATAAAAATTAAAAAAAAATTAATTAAAAAAAAAGGTGGTTAAAATACTGTGAAGGACAGTTTTATGTAATAATATTAGAAAGATCTCTTATTCAGGTGATGTTTGGGGAAGACCCGAAAGAAATAGCTTATTGTGCTACAATTTTACATGTGATAGAGCAGAGCAAACTTTATCAGACAAACAAAAGAGCAAATGAAAATTCCTGAATATAAAGCTCTAGAACTTTCTGTGTCACTATTTCAGGTAAAAGCTGAGTAGTTTCTTGTAATCCTATATTGACCAGGTCCTTTTGAAAAAATATGACTTTATTAAATAAGCTTTCTGCATGTTTTCAAAATTGGAAATATATTGTCATTCAAAAGTCATGTTGATAGAGTTCATAACAGTGACTTAACTGCACACTCTGTGTAGGTTGTGGCTGTATTTCGCTTACAAATCATTTATTATTTTTGAAAATAGAGCCAAAATCTAGTGATATTTAAAAAAAAGAAATCTCCAAGCCTCTTTCTCTTGCACCCATGTAGCAGTTATGACTAGCCTAGCAGTCCCATGATATCAGGAGACCCAAATCCACTTTATTTCTCAGAATCCCTGTAGTTATTCTGGATTGTCCAAGGGATTCCATCATTGCATTCACAGTCCAGGAAATTCAAGAGAGGAAGTTGAGAAGTAAGATCATATGCCTTCTGAGAGGATCATGACCCAGAAGGTCACACATTTCTTCCCCTCACATACCACGAGGCAACTCTACTCACATGATCACATCAAGCTAGAAGGGAAGCTGATCAGACAACCAGGTACCTGACAGCATTTTCTATACCAAGCAAGAGAAGCAAAGGAGAGAAAAGCCTAGAAAACCAATTGCTGGAGAGCCAGCAAGCTTAATAAAGCTGGAAGAAATTTGACTAATACAGAACATTTTGACTAGAAGCATGTAGAATTGTGGCTGGTTGATAACAGAAAACTTAATAAATAATCTTAATGAATCAAAATCTAGCAAAGGTTCAGGGCTACATGTCAGTATTAGAACTCTGGGCTTGGGACCAAATGACCTCAGATGTAGTCTCCCACAACTATAAGCCAGAACTAAGCAGTGTTCTGTTGCTTATCTCTTGTCTCTCATAAAAAATAAATCTTTTAAAAACTGGCAACATTTCTAAAGAAAAAGCTGGTGCTATCTGTGAAGTGTGTTCTCATATAGTCAAGTCACAATTTACACTGGTAGGTTATAAGGGTCAAGTTCAAATGCCCATGCCTAATTTGAAATTAACTTCAGCGTTGAAGTCGTTACTTCCTCGAAGAAACAGCACACAACATCATCAAACCGTTTACCAATATGTCCAGAAGTCTTTTTCCTTCCAATGTTGAGAGCAGGTTTCTGTTCTTTTTTTTAATTTTCACCAGATAAAAAGGTTGCTTTGCATTTCATAACCAATATGTATGGAAAAGCCTCATTTTTCCTTTAAACAGTAGGACTTAAAACAGTTTGAGCCATGGAATAAAGCTGATAGCGACAGCTACATGTCCACCTAGTTTGTAAGTTCCACCTTAGGACATACACAACTGGAGTTAAATTTCAAGAACAACTGTCTATTCCAGGTGCTGGAACACATTTAATATAAAGAAGCTAGTGGGATTTATTGTGGGATTTATTTTATTGATTATTATTGTAACTACTCAATTCAGCAGTCTGACATGAAGAATCTGTAGACCACACATAAGCATGAGAATGGATGTTTGGTGATAAAACCTACTTAAAAAATCTAATGGTTGTTGGACCCCAAGTCTGAATTGGCAAGTGAAATTCTTTATCAGGAAGGTAAGATTTTCCTTTATGATGTTGCTGTCCTAGGTCATAACAGCAATTGTACTTTTCTGTATTAGATGATAGAAGCAATGCAAGGTTGTAACAAAAGTGGAATGAAAGGCCACAGGTGGTGAGGGCATCAGTGAGGACCCCAGAGAAGACAGAGACCATAAGGATACTACTACTTAAAATCATCAAGGGCTCTATAAATCCTTTGTCATAATTAAAAAAAAACTTACATTCATTAAGTAAAGGGGAGGGTGAAGAGAACAAGAACCAGAGATCACTGATATTCCTGGTGCAGGGGATTGAACACAGATATATGTTTTATTTTCCCACATAGTTACAGAGTCTTATGACTGCAAAGAAGTTCATTTATTTACCTTCCTAAACATCCCAGAATTAGCAAGATATTGAGTCAGACCAAGATTTCAACTCATGTACCCCTTATTCATTGAAGCTATTAGTGCTCTGAATTCGAAAGGCTCAGTGAAGTGAGGAGTTAAGAGTGTGAGCGAAGAACTCTAAAGTGGAGGGGTCTTCTGGAGGGTTGATAGGGTGTGGTGAACCCAGTGCAGTATGGGGGAGAAGGACTGAAGTTGTTTGTTGGTATGCTTTTAAAAACCCCTTCTATTTCATTTGGTTTAATCCCCCCCACATTCTATTTACATAACACTGTATTCTATTTACATAACCTCTGTTAACAAGCACCACCCTCCCTCCAGGGCATTGGTGGTTCAGTGATAGAATTCTTGCCTGCTCCGCCCCCTCTCCTTGTCATACCCTGATTTTCACCAGTCACTTTTCTCTCCACCCTCTCTGCGTCACATCCTGTCCCCACCCTACTGGGCTAGTATATTTATAAAGACAAGATTGTAGTTTAGTTTAGCTTAGCTTGGTATAGATTGTGCTGCGTCCTGCATGAATAAAGAGATACTGCGTACAACCCAACCATGAGTCCCAGGTTGTCTGTTACCCGCCTGTGAAGCCAGCCCATCGAAAACAACAGTTGTTGGCAGGAGTAATGTGTTGATAAGGATCACGGGGAGGGAAGCAACTGTACTCAGGTGGCAACAGCTGTGTAGATGCCTGTTTCCCCAGTCATTTGCTACAGAAAAGGAGCGTGTTGCTTGGATATCAGCAGCTTTGGTACCACCGTCCTCATCTATCCACGCCATTCAGTTCATTTTCAGGCATGTTGCTATGTATATCCTATGAAGAGAAAGCAAATTTAGAAAAATGATAGATTTTAAGACGACGTATTATGTTTTTCCAGGGGTGGTACCAGTAAGTTTTTACAACAGCAGAAACCTTTTTCGCTTCTTTTTAATATCACAGTGTTTGATGCTTGAGTCAAGTCTATATCTGAACTAGATCAAATGCACATTGATTTATTCCAAACTCACATCATTTTTTTTTTCTATATTTAACGGTTTTTTGAAATACAAGCACCCAATGTTTCAAATATTTACTACCAGGCAGAAACAAATTAACATGTCTTTTTTTTTCTTATTTACCCCTCTCTGAACAGTGGCAGCAGCTCCACGACACATTAAAATATCAGCTACTCCATGCCCATACCCACCACATTAAAGACTGATCCAGACAGCAGTTGTTAATTAGAATTTTGAAAGAACATTTTTGTTAAAGTAAAATGGAAACACAGGTGGTTTAGTGAGTTGACTCAGAGTCTTAACCTCCCCCAAAACACTATTTAAAGAGCCAAGTATTTAAGGGACTTCATTTTTCTAGTGATCTCTACCTCAGGTAGAAACCATAAGCCTACCATTTTTGAAGGCATGGGGTGACCATGTGCACTGGGCTCTGGGCCAGCTGTTCTATGCTTTCATATTCTCTAGAGCAAAAGATGCTTCATGAAAATACCATCTAGTTTTCCAGCATAATGCCACCTATGGCTTAGTATTATGAGAATAGCATAGCTATCCTCAGATATTCCTTGGTCCGTATATTAAGCTACCCCTCACCCTAGCTGCTATCATCATTAGCAAGATGCCATTCTCCTACTGGGTACCACCTGTGAAGAGCCCAACCCATCATCTGACTTTGCCTCTTTCATTAACAGACCTTCTTCACCATTTGTGAAGCTTTCCCCCTAGAGGTGGGGAGCCAGTGCTTGAACCTGGATCCTTAAGTGACTCCTTGCACTTAATTAGGTGTGCCACTGCCAAGGCTCCTAGACACTGCATTTCCTCTGCTAATCAATCTCCTCATCTTCAACATGGGAGTGATGATATTGCATCTCTACTTGATAACTACTTTGAAAATTGCCTGTATACTATTTTAACTCTACATGTCGACATATGACAGACATTTAAAGCAGGGGCTGAAAAAGTAAGCACTATTATGTTCTCCTATTACGTAGATAGATTATTTAGAAGGTTGAGAGCCTGTGCTGTATTAAGTACTTACTGCACGTTATCTCGTTTACTTTTCAGTCAATACTGAAGGGTCCTGTGTTAGAGAAAACAAATCTCAAAGATTAATAGCTCACAGTTTTACAGTGGTAACATGGAGAGGCTTGCCTGACTCTGAAATCCTTAATACAGTAACACAATAAAGCTACTTTTTCTTATCACCCAAAGGGGAATTTTTCCAGAACACATACATCTACAAACATCGTAATATCATTGCAAATGGATCTGCTCCTTAAGCACAGTGAATGTTTGTGAAGTCATTTATACTTTAGCAGACCATTTCCTGTAGACTTACCAAGAATATTTTATACCTTAAGCCACTTGGTATCTTGAATTAAAAGTACATTTTTATACTATTGTTCTTGCAAGCAACATCTTTTTATCCTTGCCTATTTATAAGACTTTTTTTTTTTGTTTGCAAATTTGAATATGTAGTTGCTTTTTTGGGGACAGATCATCATTTATGCAGTAAAGAACACACACAGTGTGAACCTTGATCCCAGCCTCAGATCTTTCCTCTATCAGGAATATAGAGGAAGTCAGTGGGAGGGGGAGTGAGAGACACAGAGAGAAAGACAGACAGAGAGAGAAAGAAAGGAAATTTTAAAAGAAGAAAGAAAATTAAAGTCTTCAGGAGTTGTAGAATCTCAAAGGCATAAAATCCCAATAAGCCTCTGGTGGTGAAAACTATGTACTTGCTTTAATGTGTCTGTTTGGACTCAACTCTAATATGTCTCAAAATGTGTACTTTGAAACTAAATATGTGGTGCATTGTGGAGGTTCTTTGTGCTTCTTTGTGACATTTTATAATTTAAAAAATTATTGATTTATCAAGATGTCTGTTGATAAGAGGAGTATAATTCCATACAATTCCCACCACCAGAGTTCTGCATCCTACTGCTTCCATTAGAAGCTTCCTTATTCTTTATCTCTCTGGGAATATGGACCCAGGTTCATTATGGGGTGCAGAAGGTGGGAGTTTTGGCTTCTGTAGTTGCTTTTCCACTGGACATGGGTATTGGCAGGTAGATCTATACTCCCAGCCAGTTTCTGTATCTTATTTAAATTCTTTCCCAGGATATTGATTTCTTAGTGCATTTGACTGTCACCACGAGTTGTTACATAGGACTACTACACTTTAAAAGATGTTTACATCATAACAACAGTGGATAATGTAAACACAGAATTTGACTCACTAAGTCATAGGGAGACTTGCTAAAGTAGGTGTACAGTTGTGCAGACCAAGTGATACCAGCTAGGGTTGTTGCATTCGATTTAATATAAAATGAACATTTCCTTATGATACTCTATGTTATTTGCTTGAATTATGAAATGGGATTACCTAATTTTTTAAAGGAATTTTGAAGATTTAGGGAGCCTCACTTAGCGTTTTGTTCAACTGATTTAATAATGATTGGCAAGACCATAGGATAAGAATTCCACACAGTTCCCACCACCAGAGTTCCATATCCCATTACCTCCACTGGAAGCTTTCCTATTCTTTATCCCTCTGGGAGCATGGACCCAGGATCATTATGGGGTGCAGAAGGTGGAAGGTCTGGCTTCTGTTTTTCTGTTGCTTTTCTGTTGGACATGGACATTGGCAGGTTGATTCATTCTCCCAGCCTGTTTTTAATATGGCATATAAAACCAGATATTTTCATCATGAACAAAACACTTCTAAAGCTTTTATGACTTCAGTAATCACCCCTCTCTTTTCTTTGCTTCATATCCTCTTCAAAATGGTTCATGGACCTTCTTTCATATGGATGACTGCATTGATTTCATTTGTGACATTTGAGGTAAAATATTTCAGTCAGTGCAAACCATTTGACTCTTCTGTTTTCTGCTCCAAAACATTACTAGTCATAGATAATGTAACCAGAATATGCCCACCTTTCACAAAATGTGATCAAAGCTTAAATCAGTTCCTTTCAGAATCACTAGAAGGGATGATACTATCTCTCTTTCAGCTACGGAGCACCTTGCATTATTCCCAGTTTTCTGTTAGAAAGTTCACCTTATTTCCTCAGCCTTTCAACATGGCAAGGGCAGAAGGAAAGGAAAAGAAAAAGAAAATAGAAGGAAATAAGGGGTTTGGCTATGCCACAGTTGGTAGAGCTCACACATTACCATATCTGAAGGTCAGGGTTCAAGCTCTAGTCCCCAACAGCAGGGGGAAAGCTTCACAAGCAGTGGAGCAGTAATGCAATTGTCTCTCTTTCTTGCTGATTCTCCCCCTGTTTTTCTCTGTCTCAGTAAGTGCAAGAAAGAATTAAATGGCCCTGAGGAGTAGTGGAGTTATGTACAAGCACTGTGCTCCAATGGTAACCCTGATGTAATGAAAAAAAAAAAAAAGGAAGAAAACAAACAAGCTAACAGAAAAAGACAGGGATCAAGAGAAAGGAGATACAAATATTATGGTCCAAAAGATAAATTTTGGGATACGGAAAAAAAAAAAAACTCATAGAAGACTCTAGAGAACAAATCAAATGACATGAATAGTAATAAATATTAACATGAGTAATTAATTAAATGAGCATTTTCTACATATCAGACATTATAATGAGTACCTTATGTGAATAAGGATTTGTATTCATTCATCACAACAACCCTTCATTAACAAGTTTATGCTCTAATTATATAGATCAGAACATCACTGCAAAAAATTCTTTTTTTTTTAAAGATTTATCTTTCTTTTTTTAAATTTATTTATTCCCTTTTGTTGCCCTTGTTTTTATTGTTGTAGTCATTGTTGGATAGAACAAAGAGAAATGGAGAGAGTAGGGGAAGACAGAGAAGGGGAGAGAAAGATAGACACCTGCAAACCTGCTTCACTGCTTGTGAAGTGACTCCCCTGCAGGTGGGAAGTCGGGGCTCGAACCGGGATCCTTATGCTGATCCTCACGCTTTGCACCACATGTGTTTAACCCACTGCGCTACTGCCCGACTCCCTTTTTCTTTCTTTTTTAATATTTCTTTTATTTCTTCCCTTTTGTTGCCCTTGCTGTTTTATTGCTGTAGTTATTGACATCGTTGTTGTTGGATAGGACAGAGAGAAATGGAGAGAGGAGTGGAAGACAGAGAGGGGGAGAGAAAGACAGACACCTGCAGACCTGCTTCACTGCCTGTGAAACAACTCCCCTGCAGGAGGGGAGCCGGGGGCTCGAACCTGGATCCTTACGCCGGTTCTTGTGCTTTGCACTGCCTGAGCTTAACCCGCTGCGCTACCGCCCAACTCCCACTGCAAAAAATTCTATGTGTTTTACTGATTTTCTCTCATTTGTTAATTTAAAAAGAACATTTAGAAATACTTTCCATCAGGAACAATACAATGGATGCCTTTGTCGGCCCCCATAGGACCCTGAACTCAATCTGGATCAACAACCAAAGAGAATGTTCTGAAGGGAGGTTGGATAACATGCTCTAACTACCACCTGAGGAAGATGGATCCTGAAATTCAGGCAGCTTGGAACGTTCCTACTCATGACCACAGAATGTGAGCTCAAATCTGCAGGATGCAGAGGTCACATAGGCTCCTAAGCTGAATATGGGCCCCAGATCAGATCAAATCGATGATTTATAGTCAACAATATTTATACACCTTTCCCATATCTGGGAGCTACTCTCATCCCTGATCCAGCTTTATAGCACTTTTTTCAGCCATGACATCATCTCCCCAGATAATAACTTGTGTCTACCTGACATCTGACATGCAGGTAGACACTAATCATCTGCACTATTCCAGCCTTAAGGTTGGTGATTAGTCAATAATTAGTTTGGCTTTATATGTTAAAATTTTTTTCAACCACCAGGTTCCAGATATTAACATGATGCCAACTGGACTTCCCTGGGCAGACGAACTCACCAATGTGTCCTGGAGCCCCACCTCCCCAGAGCTCTGCCCTACTAGGGAAAGAGAGACAGTCTGGGAGTATGGATCAACCTGCCAATGCCCATGTTTAGTGGGAAGCAATTACAGAAGCCAGACCTTCCACCTTCTGCATCCCACAATGACCTTGGGTCCATACTCCCAGAGGGTTAAAGAATAGGGAAGCTATCAAGGAGGGGAGGGGATATGGAGTTTTGGTGATGGGAATTGTATAGAGTTGTACCCCTCTTATCCTATGATTTTGTCAGTGTTTCCTTTTTATAATAAATATTTAAAAACATAAATAAATACATTTAAAAAATAAAAAAGAAGTACTTTAAGAATGAAGGATTGCGTTAAAGGACAGAACAAATTAAAGACATTTTATACACGACATAGTATGTCTACTTACAGTGTTAAATTTTGAATCTTGAGCATGTAGATATTACCAAGAGTTTACTTAATTAAAAAAATATTTTCAAGAAGGAAATGGCAGAGGTCAACTGAAAAGTGAATGGACCAAGGTAAAGAATGTTGTTCTCACAGCTGCAGAGAGCTGCTTGAGAAAATTTGACTTGTAAAGCAAAACATAAGTTAACAGTCATAGTGATTACACAGTGAGGCCATCCAATAATTAGATGACAAAATTAATTCCCCAAATGTTTCCCAACAGGCTGAAATAATAAATCAAAACAAATCCAGTGGCACATATGACATGCAGAGTTCTATGTTTTGGTTCAGATATTCTACTGCATAAGCTTAGCATGAAATCCTTGTAAATCCATGAAATCCTTAGAACCAGAACATGCAGGCTCAGTCTTGGGGATTAAACTCTAGTCTGTGGTTGCATTAAAAAAAAAGATAATAAAAGAAAGCTTAGAAAAAGTTAAGTTGTGTTAATAGAAGCAAAGGCTCCAGATCATAGGAAGCAATTTTTTTTATTATACCCTGCTATAGACCACATAAAACAAGCATAGTGGTAAAGTCCTGCTGAGAGTTTTGGATTACTGCTGAGTAGGGCACAAGATGAGTGTTGGTAGTGATGTATATTTAGATTCCATTTGTTTTATTTAGCCATTAGTGTCATATCTAATGAACAGCATATGTGCCTGTACTCCAGTATTGAATTCTATTGAATCCCATTGCTGACAATTGATCATGCTCCTCAAGTCTGTGGAACTTATGTGCTTCTTAGAACTCACATAAGGAGCAATCACAACAGGAACTACAGACCAACCAGGATTGTCATCAAATAGGATGCATTTTCTTATCCAGGACCTATTATGCAAAGTTGCATGACAATTTCATCTGTTACTATTGGGCTACTAACTTATCATAGATAATTTGATAATAATTAGTGTGATTACAGATGGTTAAAATATTATTTGAAATATTATGACTTTATTGCTGTTTAAAATGATTGGGTTTACTAGTTGTACTCTAATCATGAATTCGTGAAAACTAGTCTAAGGACAGAATTGAGGAAGTTTAAGAAGATATTGATGAGGTCAATAACTAGGAAGGGAAAGCCATTAAGACAAATACCTCAAGTGAATAGACATACACATGTAGGTATGCGTATGTACTCATGCATGTGTGTTAAGTGTATTCCTGCTAGATTTCTGTGGTAATGTTTCTTTGTACTGTTTCCACTTAACTAACTGAGCTATTTTGCTTATTAGTTCCTTCTCTGTGTGGTCCAAGTGAGATACGGCAACAAGAGAGATTTGCTTGAGGTTTGGAAAGGGATGAAGGAAGAGTCAGATCTACTCATGAAGGCAGGGTTCCTGGCTCCATGACATCTTGTTTACATCTTCAGCACATGCTGGATCATCTACGAGAGCACCGCCGGCTTGACTGTTCTTCCCATTCTAGTTGGACCTCTTATTTCAACTTCTCCAAATCTTGGTCTATGTTCATTATCAACTCCATGTACATATTCAGGCATTTTTTTTTCTACAGGTTGTTTATGCCATGCAGGATGGAGACGATAAGTAGATGCAATTTCCTGTTCATACTCATGGGTTTTTGAGGTTTCTTGATTTCTTCAAGTTGAATTTTTATTTCTGTCTGTTGTCACAGCTAAGTGGGTTATTCACACTCGCTGACCCCAAATTCCAAGTCAGTGAATGATCATATACACAACTTATTAACCAACGCTACAATTGCCTGACTCAGCTCCTAACCGTTCGAAATTATTCAGTGGTGTTAAATAGCAAAATATCTTAGATGCGCAGAAATTATTATTTGTGTGCTTTTATCAGTTAGTTCAGAATGGTTCAATTAATTGTTGTTTGTCATTACTTTGGACAGTTGCAGACATTTCTTATCATAGAGTTGTAATGAGTTACTTATAGTCCACTGAAGTTTATCATTGATATCACTTAGTGATATTTTTATATACCTGGTTTTTCTTTAGAATGCTGATGCTGAAGTGAAGCATGTTGAGGTGGCAATCGTTGTGTTGGTTAGGTTGTGATTGGCAGATGCAATATTATTTGATATGGATTGGGAGAGGCATATGGGAAAGTGGGCCCTATCCAACGGTTCCAGGACTGGGGGAAGTAGAGGCTCTATAGTGGAGATGTGAGGTTCCTGCTGTCTTAGGGTTCAAAAAGACAATCAATAGTTAATGTTATCATCACATTATTTGGTAATTGGGTTAACTTTGAAAAGTCCTTTTGTTAGAGTTTGCTGTACAGTACCCAGTATCTTGTATATAGCTTTGCTATTTTTGCTTCATGATCAGACTGTGTCCAGAGACTACACGTATGGAATGACAACCCTTCAGCTTCATTACTCGGCTGAGACCTTTCCTTTCATAGTATACTCTAATTCCATCTCAGGTGGTTCACTTTCTAACAAAGTCCCAAAACCTAGATATACACCAGTTTCTGTGAGAGAGAGCATATGTTCACACGTATCTATAAACTACTGCAAAATATATACCTGAAAGCAGAAGTACACTAGAGTTTGCAGTGAGTATCCCCCTAACACTTCCTCTCCACTATTCCAAGCTTTGGGTCCATGATTGCCCAACAACTTGTTTGGCTTTGTATGTTAACTCTCTTTTCAGTCACCAGGTTCCAGATGTCATCAGGATGCCGGCCAGGCTTCCCTGGACTGAAGACCCCACCAATGTGTCCTGGAGCTCAGCTTCCCCAGAGACCCACCCTACTAGGGAAAGAGAGAGGCAGACTGGGAGTATGGAACGACCAATCAACGCCCATGTTCAGTGGGGAAGCAATTACAGAAGCCAGACCTTCTACCTTCTGCAACCCACAATGACCCTGGGTCCATGCTCCCAGAAGGATAGAGAATGGGAAAGCTATCAGGGGAGGGGGTGGGATATGGAGAATGGGTGGTGGGAATTGTGTGGAATTGTACCCCTCCTACCCTATGGTTTTGTTAATTAATACTTTCTTAAATAAAATAAATAAATAAATAAATAAACAAATAAAAAAAAGAATGCTGATGCTTTACTAAGATGGTTGGATTTCTGTGTCTTGTGACTTTCTATGTTCTCAGGAATAGAGAATAAAGTAAATGTCCATTTCAGTCCTTCTGATCCATGCTTGTTCCTTTATATTTCAGTAAATGGTTTGGTTCAAAACTGAATTTATTTCTTCTCATCTCCTTCCATTAAGATACAGAAAATTCTCTCTGTGTTAAAGACCACACTGTAAACCATTAATCCTCTATAGTTTTTTCAGAGTCTCTGTTCTAGTCTCACTGCTGTTTAGCACCTCCACGTAAATCATTTCCACTTTTTCTGTTTTCTTAATTATCTCTGACAGTGAAAGCCCACATCTAAGATAAAAAGAAACAGAATTCTCATAATTGCCAACAATTTCCAAAATTATGAATTTTATCCACATGAAGGAAAATTTGTGGTTGAGAAGTCATTGCTGAAACAATGTGAGCTATTTTATGGCAAGGCAGGAAAACCCATACAGTAAAAATATTTGAAAAGAATGGAGACAATTTTGTCTCCTATGATTTGAGTCATGCTTTTTTTTTTAAATACTTGATATCTTGATATGTTTGAAGCTTTTGTACTCAGCTGTTTTCTAGAATGTATTTTAAAATTTATTAATAACTTTTTTATTTGTCCCTGTAGACAAAATCATAGTCCTCTTTTGCTTTTCATTTTTAATAAATTTGATGCCTTATATTTATTCATTCATTTCTTCATTCCTTCATTCAGATCTGTTTCATCCAGCGTTTAGGCAAAAGTCCAGGCCTGGACTTTTGGGTTGATGCTCAAACAGAGATGATAGAGAATGAGCATCAAGTTGAATTCTTCTACTTTCATTTAAAGGTAATTTTATTGGTGCATTTTCTCTGGGTTGGTTAAGGAACACAGAAAGCTTTCTAGATTCTTCTTTAGTTCTTTGTCTGGTCTTCTTTCCCTGTAAAATACTTGTTGCAAGACCTCCTCCAGCTCTACCTGCTATGCCATTTTATTTCCTCCTCACAATATTATTTGTCATGGGATACCTTTTTCCTTTCTTTTTACATTTTTTTACATTTCTTATGTACCTTCTCTAACTTTTACTAACATTTGTTTCTGACTGTATAATTTGTATCATATGCATCATTTCTCTCACTTGCCTGTTTTCAGTGTAGCAACAAATGTATAAATGATTTTTAGATGTCTGTTGGCATTGTAATCCAGTTGCTTCCTCTTATGTTCCTTCTAGAACTTCTCAGCAATTAACTCTTCTTCTTTTTTTAAATTTATTTTAGGGGGATTAATGGTTTATAGTCAACAGTAAAATGCAGTCGGTTGTACATGTGTAACGTTTCTCAGTTTTCCACATAACAGTTCAACCCCCACTAGGTCCTCCTCTACCCATATGGTACAGGACTTTAACCCCCCCCCCCCAACCCCTTTTCCTTTGGTGCAATACATCAACGCCAGTCCAAGATCTGCTGAGTGTTTTCTCTTCTGATCTTGATTTTCAATTTCTGTCTATGAGTAAGATCATCCCATATTCGTCCTTTTGGTTCTGACTTGTATCACATAACATAATTCCTTCAAGCTCCATCTAAGTTGAGGTCAAGAAGGTGAATTCACCATTTTTAATAGCTGAGTAGTATTTCACTGAGTATATATACCACAGCTTACTCAGACAGCCATCTCTTGTTGGACATATGTGTTGCTTCCAAGCAATAAGCTCTTTAAATTGATGAGGAAGTTCTGTCTGTAGAGCTTCAGATAGACAAACAGACTTTTTCTCTATCTAGCAAATTTCCAAATACACAGAAATGTTATGCTTCGAACACTGAAATGATATAATTCTCCATATTTCATTTTTTAGTTTTTAATAACTCAAGGACATATATATTGCAATATTTTTTCAACTTATATTTTCAAGATTACTTTGTATAATAGAAATTTCTACAGAAACATTTTCTCTGCTCAGTACATTAAAGAATTACAAATTCTGTGGCATTTCCGTAATTGACTTAGAAATTAATGACAAATTTGTTTTCAATAGTCAAGGTTAGAAATAGTGCAATTATTTTTCTCTATTTCTTGAGCCCTCAAAAATACCAATGCTCCCTTGTGTAAGATAAAAGACTTAAGTTTCAAAAGTTCTGAGAAATCTCTCATATTTATATAACAACTTTTTAATTTTATCTGAAAATATGTAGCTTTCAGAAAAGATCAATAAAGCTCATCAAATTCTCTAACAGTCTTAATAACTTTAATACTCAACACATACAATTATTATGTGTAGAGTGTTATTGAAATCCTCAGATTTAATACTCTCATTTAATGTCCACAGTGCTGTCTCTGGATAGATTTGACTATCTTATGTTTTAAGTAAGAGCATGAGAGATTACGAAAGCTAAGTATAATTCACAGTATTAAAAACCTACAAACAGATGTGGGATTTGAATGTAATATAGGAAAGAAGCCACAATTTGTAAACTCTATTTGGTTCTTATCCCTACAGAATTTTGAAAAAATAGTGCTAAGAATTTCCATATACATACATACATACACACACACACACACACACACACACACACACATATATATATATATCCTAATAAAGATTTAGTATATTGTAGCATGCTTTGAAAGAAATGCCTAGAAACTGTTATGAATTGTCAAGGGTTTTTTTTTTTTTGTTATTTTACTGAGGGATTAGTGGTTTATCATACAGCTGTTGGCATATGTGTACAATTTCTCATCTCCTTGCACAATTCACCTTTATGAGGAACAAGTAGAAGTGATAGGAAAGATAAGAACAGAGGACATATCTTTATAAATAGTACTGGAGTGTACATTCAGATGTCACAGGATTTCAGTAAAAAGCAGAGTAAAGATTCTGGAAACATTAGGGGAAAAAGTAGTTTTTTATTTATAAAATGGAAATATTGACAAGAATATAGGATCAGAGGGGTACATTTCCACTCAATGTCCACCCTCAGAGCTCCATATCCAGTCCCTTCCCTTGATAGCTTCCCTACTCTTTATTTCTCTGGGAGTATGGACCCAGCATATTGTGGGGTGCAGAAGGTGGAAGGTCTGGCTTCTGTAATTGTTTTTCTGATGAACATGGGTGTTGGTAGATCGATCTATACTCCCAGCCTCTCTCTCTCTTTCCCTAGTGGGGTAGGGATCTTGGGAGGTGGGACTCCAAAATACATGGCTGGGTCCTCTGCCTAAGGAATTTGGATTGACATCACGGTATCATCTGGAAACTGGTGGCTGAAAAAGAGTTAAGATATAAAGTAGAACAAATTGTTGACTAATCATGAACCTAAAGGCAAGAATATTACAGATGAAGATTTGGGGTCTCTGTTGTGGAAAAGCTAGTAGGTCTATTTTAGGCATATTCCAAAGGGCCCATGACTTTACTAGTTCTTGCCTTTGCCTGACATCTGATATGCAGGTGAACCCAGATTATTGTCTGGGGAAATGGTGTCATAGTTGGAAAAAGGGCTAGAAAGCTGGATCAGGGAACAGAGCAGCTCCCAAATTTAGGGTAAGTATATAAATATTGTTAACTGTAAACCCCTTTGGTTTGATATGGGTCCCATATTCAGCACAGGAGCCTATGTAACCTCTGCATCTCTGTAGGTCTGAGCTAGCATTCTGTGGTTACAAGTAGGAAGATTCCAGGCTGCACTAATTTCAGGACTCATCTTTCTTGGGTGTAGGTAGAGCATGTTGACCAACCCTCTTTCAGAGAATGGAACATTCACTACCATTGCTGATCCACACTAAGGGCAAGGTCCTATGGGGCCCATAAAGGGGTCTATTATGGTGTTCCTGATGGATATGACCAGTGACAGTGGAGAGAGGGATCTGTTAGAGGTCTAGGCCCATCCTGTCTCTGTGGGAACCCCACAAACTTAAGTATTCCAACTTGATTTACTGGATTTACTTCATCCAATGCTTTTCAAGCTATCAACATAAAATCATTAGATTTTTAAGTAGTGGTGTCAAGTAAATTGAGTGATTTTTATATTAATAAAATGTTTATTTTAATGTGTATTAGAAATATTATCTATGACATGGAGATTGTAAGTTAATGTATATTACTTTTGGACAAATTAACCCAAGCTTAATTTAACATTAACTTAGTAGTTAATCTATCAAGACATCAATTCACCGATTTAATAGCTAAACGATTAATATAACTGACATTCTATTGAAATGCTTAAAATAATTTAAGAGTGAGCTGGAACCACCAAAATGTGACAGGTCAAAGCAAAAGCAGGAAAGGCAGACATGCAGTAAGAAGGTTCTGTCCTTGGAGTCTGTGAATCAGATTCTTCAGATCGCGTCAGGTGACATCTAGGGTTTTGGGGGGTGTGCCACTGTAGTCGTGCCATCTAGTGGGTGATGTCAGGGTGTGCAGGGGTCCAGATGTTTTATTTTCTGGGATTCCTGTGGAAGAAACACAAACAATCTGCTTCTCATGGTTAGCAGGGCATCTGATTTGAATGCTTTATAGAAAAAGAGGTTTGGTGCCTTGACTAACTGAGTATTGGGGGATGTATCTTTCCTATTCATTTATTATTATATATTCATGGGGAAAAAGAACTTATCTTTTAACAAAGACTCTAAGGTGTAGGGAAGCGGGAACTATCTTATCCCTTTTTTTTTTGTATCTTGCCTTTGTTGCCCTAGTTGTTTTATTGTTGTAATTATATTGTTGTTATTACTGATATTGTGGTCATTGGATAGAACAGAGAGAAATGGACAGAGGAGGGGAAGACAGGGGGAGAAAAAGACACCTGTAGACCTGCTGCACTGCCCATGAAGTGATTCCCCTGCAGGTGAGGAGCTGGGGGCTCAAACCGGGATCCTCAAGCCAGTTCTTGCACTTAGCGCCACCTGCGCTAAACCCGCTGCACCACTGCCTGATTCCCAGGAACTATCTTTTAACATAAACTCTATGGCCATGCCAATAGCACCCTTGAGGGCACATGTGGCTCCCCACATGTCCCCCTGTCTTATATCATGTTTTGATGTTTGGCAGACTTTGTTTTGTGGCAAGGTGGACTGTGCCTGTCTTAGGTTGGGGATCAGCCTTCCGTCTTACCCGTCATTGGGACACCTGGTCATTTTTGCCCAGTAGTACCAGGTGCCCTGTCTTAGGTTGACTGGATAGCGCTAGTTTCCTCTTACCTGTCATTGGCTAGCCAGCCCTCTACATGGTGGACACTCTGATGGAGGGGGGAAAATCCTCCACAGCAACTCAATATTCTGCCCTGTCCAGCCTATGATAGTGAGTTTGTATAGGTTGCATCTTTAGGGCATCAATCTGTTGCTGCAAAAGACCACGAGCTTGTTAAGAATTATAGGACCGTGGTCTGGGAGGTGTCGCAGTGGATAAGGCATTAGACTCTCAAACGTGAGGTCTCAAGTTCAATCCCTGACAGCACATGTACCAGAAAGATATCTGGTTCTTTCTCTTTCCTCCTCACTTTCTCATTAATAAATAAATTAAACTGTTGAAAAAAAAGAATTATAGGACCTATTGTGAGCAGAAGAAGTAAAACAAGCTAGGGTCCCACAACTAAGGGTAGACAGGTAAGGAAGGGGGAATGTATCTATTGGTATGAAGAGGTGGGATCATATCTTAAGTCTAAGGGAAGCAGTCAGTGGATGTGATGTCCAGGGGAACAGCCATTTGTCTTTGGGGGTAGTAAAGGATGTCTGTGGCATGGGTGATGTTATAAAGGGAAACATCTTTAAATTGTTGGCTGACAAAGGCATGGCTTATGGTGGCAAGACAAGATACGCCAGTTAAGTTTACAAGAATATGTGAATGTTGTTAATTCACATAGGTTGGATATGGTGGAACTTCTTACAGTTTACTACCTTTCCATATGAACAGATGATTCTTAATATGAAGGCTTGATAGCTGTATTCACTTACTTGTGAAAAAAAATAAAACTTGTAACAAGTTAGAGGTTTACTATAATTGACTTTGGACTATAAGCAGACTCAGGTTACTTAGAGAGTTAACGCATGTTAGTATCAATGGTTTTATCATTTAGAGTATTCTGAGCAGATGGGTCATACAAACATTTTTGGTCATTCAACACACTCACTCACAAAACACAACTGGCCATTCATAACATAAGACATTCAGGGAAGGGGTAGGAGAGAGGGCTCTGTGAGCCAACTTTTGTAGGTTCTGCCATGTCATATTATAGATCCTGGGATGTATCCTGTATCTAGTCCTCTTGTATTTCTTGTTCTTCAGGGATAACAGTGCCATCATGAGGGTATTGTTGGACATGGCGGGCAGGAACCCAGACAGGTTTAGAGTAATTATGTGGGAAAAGGCATGCAAAACCTCTTCCCATGGTCAATAGAGGGTCAGGCCCTTTCCAAATTTTATCAAGTGTGTCTTTCCATTTGACCTTAATAGATGGGAGAGTAGATGGTGTTTGCCAGTGAAGAATAATAGGAGGTAAGTCCGAGTTATTGTAAATATTAAAGAGATTTAACATAGTTAAAGCTTTCACTAGCTGGATATTGGGGGGAGTACATTCCTCCTTTATCTTTATTTAATTGAGCCTTAATGGTTTGATGGGCCCTCTTGACAATGCCTTATCACTGTGGATTATAGGGAATGCCTGTGGTTTGAGTAATGTTCCAGAGGGAACAAAAATCTTTAAATTGTTTGCTGGTAAACGCTGGTCCACGGTCAGTTTTCACTTGAAGAGGTAAGCCCATCAAGGCAAAACAGGAGAGCATATGTCTTATAAGCTTTTTAGAGCTTTCTCCTGTCTGAGCTGTTGCCCACATAAATTTAGAAAAGGTATCAATTGAGACAAACATATAAGCCTCAGGTGTTAACACCAAGAGTCTGAATAGCAGGTGTTTTTATGAGACTTGCACAGAAAGAGCATGTAGCTAGGATATGTTTTAACTGTGGTACAGGAACATCAGGAAATAGAGCTCGAAGGCCTTTAAGATTAACATGGGTTAGGGAATGAAAGTCAACAGGATCAGAGACAGAGACTAGGAGAGCTCCTGTGGAGGCAAGGTGGTCAGCTGCAGCATTCCCTTTGGACAAGGCACCAGGAAGAGGGCTGTGGGAATGAAGGTGCTGAATATATAGTGGTTGGGTTCGAGAAGAGAGCATAGAGGTGATTTGAATCAAAAGAGGGGAAAGTGGGTTGTCATCAGTTTTCACATAGGAACGAGCAAGCCATGGAAGTAAGTTAACAGTATACACACTGTCAGAAAAAAGGTTGAAGGATTCTGGTACAGCTTTTAATGCAAGGAAAACAGTATAAAGTTCTTGGTACTGAGGGGAATTCTCAGGAAGCTCAGTAAAGAGAGGTTTAGGGGGTTGTTTTTCTGGGTAATATATAAGGGCAGCAGCTCCCTTTCTTCCACCATCAGTGAAGACTGTAGGAGCAGAAGGAATGGGATCTCAAGAGAAAAGTTTAGGTGCTAGTAGAGGCAAAAGAGGTAAAGAAGCTATCAATTTATTGGAAGGAAAATGGTTATCTATTTGTCCTGGAAACCCCATGAAGCTTATGGCAAAGTGAGAATGATGGCGTATGAGCCACTCTATCTGTGAGAGAAAAGGGCAGAATAATTAAATCTGGTTCTTTCCCTAAGACCTGCACAGCCCTATTTCTCCCTTGGCGAACCATGAATGCTAATGCATCTATCTCAGTGAGGAGTCTTGGAGCTCCACCTACTGGCATGTGAAGCCACTGGAGAACCCCATGGTTCTGCCACAATGCCCCTACTACTGTGGGGGTGGAGTTGAAGATTAGAAGGTTTACCGGAGAGGAGGGAGAGAATTGAACAAGGTGCATATCCTGGAAGGCCTGGTTAACCCTTGCCAGTGCCGAGGAGGCCTCGGGAGTTAACTTATGTTTTGAGGAGGGCTGTTTGTTTCCTTTTAACAGGTCAAACAGTGGTTGGAGGCAGCTTGTAGGTAGATAGAGATACTGCCTAAGCCAATTTAAATTTCCTAGAAAACTTTGTAAAGAAGCAGGAGTAAGGTTAGAAGGAAAGGTGACATTAGGTTTTAAGGGACGAATTTTCGTTAAAGAAATCCCTGAACCTAAGAAAGATATTGGAGGAATTAGTTGTATCTTCTCAGTAGCCACATTAAGGTCGCTTTTCTTTAATGCAGGAATGAGAAAATCACGTAAGGCATAGAGATTTGTATCTTATTTTCCCCATATTAAAATATCATCTTTATAATGAAAAACATTAAGGCCCTTATTAATATATGGGACAAGGGCAGATTTAACAGCCTCCTGACAAATTGTAGGACTATTGGCCATACCCTGGGGCAGCACCACCCATTCAAATCTGTCAGCAGGGCTGGCATTATGAATAGAAGGAACAGAGAAGGCAAAACATTTACAATCTTGCGGATGCAAGGGAATAGAGAAAAAACAATCTTGTATATCAATAACTATGATTGGAATTCCCGTGGGAATTGCAGAAGCAAGAGGCAAACCCCTTTGGAGGAATCCCCAGACCTGCATGGTTTTATTAACTGCACGGAGATCTTGAAGGAGGCACCATTTTCCCAAGTGCTTTTTAATCACAAAGACAGGAGTATTCCATGGGCTTCGAGAATGGCGAATGTGTCCCAAGGACAACTGCTCTCGGACGAGCTCTTTTAAAATTTCTAGCTTATCCCTAGGTAAAGCCACTGTTCCACCCAGACAGGCTCATTAGAAAGCCTGAAATGAATGAAAATAGTGGGGGTTGTATTGTTAAATGGGAATCTGGGGAATGTTATGCATGTAAAAAAAAAAAAAAAAAAAGAAAGCCAGCTTAAGCGGGGTGTTTGGCTACGAACAGTGGCATTTAGTATTGGGGGTGCTGATTAGACCTGGTCTCGTGGGAACGAGTGTTACGCTCTGCAGAGCCATCTGTGGATATCCTAACATCAAGACATTCCAGAATATCCCTGCCCAGTAGGTTGGTGCTAATATCAGCTACCAAAGAGCGGACGTGTCTGGTAGAACGTTCCGGGTCTTCCCACATGAGCGAGTCTCGTGTGCGAAATGATTGGGTCACCCCTCCTACTCCATGTATACTGGGTCCAGGGATGAGTTCCCAATCTTGGGGAACCTCTTCTTGTCTTAAAATCATCTTTGCTGCCCCCGTGTCAATCAAAAATTTAAAAGGAATATTGCCAATCTTTACTGTCATAGAAGGGTGACCTCGTTCTAAAACAGGAGTGGTCCACAAAATCTCAGGCCCCAAATTTGTACCATTCAGGGGTGAACCATCTTTATGAAATTGGGACCAACAATCTCTCTTCCAATGAAACCCCTTAAGACATCTTGGACAAACAGTACGTGGCCTCTGGCTCCCTGACTGAAAGCGGGGTTGCTCTGACTGGAGGCGTGGTCGTTCTAACTGTAGGCGGGGTTTCCCTGACTGGAGGCGTGGTCACAGCTTATCAGGACATTGGTTACGCCAATGTCCTTGGTGACCGCACTGAAAGCAGGCCCCGTTGTGATTATGTGGGGTAACTGCATAAACCTGTGTCATAGCAGGTGCCCCATAATTACCTGATGTGCCTTGTCAAAGAAAGTTAATGGGAACTGACGAATCTACATTGGGTGGGGGTCACCCTTTCCCATGCTTGTGTTGTGCAGACGTGTACCTTTTCAAAATAACTGGTTGGAAACCTGGCTTCTGCCTGCTGAGCTCCAGATTCATAAGCTCCTTCTCCAAACAAAGCATTAGAATCCCTTTCTACCTGTTTTTTTACTATTTTCCTGCGACTGTGTAGAGCACTCATCACAGAAGCATGCCTTCCACTGTAGGTAGAGGGGGTCGGGGAGTGCAGCACAAGCCAGATCTTTCCAATCTTGCGGCATGTTAAGATGGTGGTAAAAACTCCTTAAAACGGACTTGGTCCATGGAGCGTGCAAACCGTCCTCCCTGACCGCTTGTCTGAGTGCTCTGAGTACTTTAGAGGGGTATGGCTGCCACAGCTGAGGGTTTTGTTTAGAAGGGGCCACGTTTACTGGGAAGGTGTGGATTTGGTTCGATCACACTGGGGAGAGATCTATGGAAGTGGAAGGTGCCGTGGAAACTGCTGTAGTGGCAGGGGAAACTGAACACGTATCTATGGGGATGGAGCTCTTGGGGTGGACTGCAAATGGTTTAAGGTCCTTAAATGCTGAAAAAAATATCCTTTAACTCTCATATCTCAGCCACAAGGTCTCTTAATGATGAGGTGTCAGCAGGGGGAGGAGTCAAAGAAGTGGAAGCCGCAGCAAGAGAAACCGAACCCGTGTCTGTGGGGACAGCTGGGGGAGGGGTCAAAGGAGCGGCTGAACACGTGTCTTCGGGGGCAGTGGGGGGAGGGGTCGTGGAAGCAGAAGCTGCCGCATGAGAAACCGAACACGTGTCTCCGGAGGCAGTGGTTTTGGGGCTGACTGCAGATTGCTTAGGGTGTTTAAGTCTTAAGCAAATATCCTTTAACTCTCGTATCTCAGCCTGAAGGTCACTTAACCTTTGGCAGGAGGCCTTGTACATATCCTGAAAATAGTAAATATAGCCATGAGAACCCACAGTGTAGCGAAAATTAAAGCGTCTCTGAGATTGAAGGCCTGTCCCAGGAGAGAAGGATAGAATGTCTGGGACACCTCCTCATAAAACGGAAAAAATCCCATGGTGGAGGGAAACGCAGGGCTACAGAGGCGGGCGGATGCCACTTACCTGTGTCTGGGCGGCTTTTCTGGACCTCAGGCTGGGCGTGAGTGCGGGACACGTTGAGCGCCAGATGTTGTTGAGCCAGATGTTGTTGTGTGCGGGCCACGGAGAAGAGAGAGAGAGAGGTCCGGAGCGAAGAGAAAACACAAATATTTATTTGCACTGGCACCTCAGAGTTGGGTGCTAGAGAAGCAGGTTGGGCCACGTGGAGGTAGAGAAAATGGCCGCCTCATGCAGTAACCTTTCCTGAGTCTGAACACTGGAGTGAAACACTGGCAAGAAAATGAGGTGCGGAAAAAGAAGGGTTTTTATAGGAGTAGCTTTCACGAGAATGAGAAGGGGAAGGAGTAACCATAGCACTCCAGGATAGGATAATAACTCTCATGAGAATGGGAGGGGGGAGGAATAACCAAAGCACTCCAAATATTGCAGGGTTATAGACAATGCCCTGAGGGCACAACATGGCTGAACAGCACTCCGAGAATGTCCCAACTCTCGCGGGAACTAGCAGTAGCCTGAGGGGACAACATGGCAGATGTGACTGCATCGGCACAATTTCTCAGCAGGATAGGACAGAGAGAAATGGAGAGAGGAGGGGAAGACAGAGGGGGAGAGAAAGATAGACACCTGCAGACCTGCTTCACCGCCTGTAAAGTGACTTCCCTGCAGGTGGGAAGCCAGGGGCTCAAACCAGGATCATTAAGCTGGTCCTTGTGCCCTGCATTTAACCCACTGCATACTGAAGGACTCCCCTAAATGCTTAAAAAAATTTTTTTAAGAAAAATGCATTGATTTGGTGAGAATCATAAATATGCAGCAGACATTAAGTGAACAGTGAACTAGACAGATTATTATTTTTTATATTTATTTATTTGTTTTCCCCTTTGTTGCCCTTGTTGTTCATCATTGTTGTGGTTATTGATGTCATTGTTGTTGGATAGGGCAGAGAGAAATGAAGAGAGGAGGGGAAGACAGAGGGGGTAGAGAATGACAGACACTTGTGGACTTCACCCACAGCTTGTAAAGCGACTCCCCTGCAGTTTGGGAGATGGGGGCTCAAATCGGGATCCTTAGGCTGGTCCTTGTGCCTTGTACCACATGCGCTTAAGCCGTTCATCACCGCCTGACTCCCTAGACAGATTATTCTAATGGTATAAAGATGACACAAAAGACAAGCTCCATGATAGCTATAGAATCTGGATAATGAAATGATCAACCAGTAATGATTAAATCATAAGAATGATCAAATAAATCAATGGATACCACTTGTATGACACAGACATGTAACACTGTACATCTCTTTAACAAGTTTTCATATGAAGCTACGTCCCTTAAGTAGTTATTCAACATATACTTAGTCCTTGCTATGTGTTGAGTCATTGTACTGAATACTGACACACAGTGGAGTACAGCTAGACAGTCATACATCCCAGATGATACGTTTCCTTAATCACCTTTATCAAACCCATAGATAGCATACAGTGCTTCCTGGAGCCAGGTTAAGTCAACTGCTAGTCAGCAGTTAAAAGTGTTTCTGTGAGTGTGTGGGGAGTGGCATTATTCGTCTCCCAGAAGAGTTCAAGTTAATATTGTCCTTCTTCTTCTTCTTCTTCTTCTAGCGTTTGCCTTTCTTCCGTAGCCAGTCAACAGCGTCAGGTTGAAAGCTGTCAGGAGCTGCTTGTTGCTGGCTTTGAAAGTGACTGGGATCCATGTGGATTCAGTCGGCTAGGAAGGATCGTCAGTTTCCCCAATGAATGGGTACTCACGGGATGCACCACGAGAAGGTCGATCCAATGCATCCAATATTGCCCTTACATATATAGAGTACTTATACAGACTACCCCCATCATGTGTCTTGAAGCCCCACATCCCCAGATCCCCACCCCACTAGGGAAAGAGAGAGATAGGCCAGGAGTGTGGAAGAACCTGCCAACACTCATGTTCAGCGGAGAAGCAATTATGGAAACCAGACCTTCCACCTTCTGTATCCCACACTAATCCTGGGTCCATACTCCCAGAGGGATAAAGAATAGGGAAGCTATTAAGGGATGCTTGGATATGGAGCTCTGTGGGTGGGTGATTGTGTGGAAATGTACCCCTCTGATCCTATATTCTTGTCAATATTTTCATTTTATAAATAAAAATAAAAAATCAGAAAGTTAAAAAAAATACTTACTACCTCTTATTCTAAGCTATTGAATTACTTAACTGTGGACCTGTAAGAATAGACAACATTTTCTTCTTTTTACTTAGCCAATGTAGATGTCAAAGAAGCAACATGAATCTGTGAAACTTTTCCTATTCAATATTTTTATTGGGGGATTATGGTTTATAATAAATATGGTTGTTGATACCTGTGTAAAATGTATCGGTTTTCTGCAAAGCACTCTCACCCTCTTACCTCCTCCACCATCATGAACCTGGACCTAAAAGCCCACCCTCTGCCCCACAGAGTCCTTTACTTTGTTTTAGTGCAATACACCAACCCCAGTTAGACTATATATATATTACTAGTAAGTCCATGAGTTTCAATTCTCTGTATGCCACATGAGTGAAATCATCCCATATTGTCTCGTCCTTCACTTCCTTACTTTACTAAGAATAATCAATGCCAAATCCAATGATTTAGTCCCAAAGGGCAAGTTATGTTATGTTATGTTCCCATCGTAACCCCCCCCCCCATATTTTGACATTTTAATCAGGAAAATGAAAAGAAGCACATGGGACATTATTTGGACAAAGATGATTGACCCCATGTGGAAGCTGATGCTCTCTTTTTTACTCACTTCTAAAGCCCAACCTTCACTTCCTTTCTAAGCCACGCCCACAACTATTATTATGTCAGTCCCCCACAGTTTTCCTCTTCACTCACAGGTAAGAGGAGAAGTACCTCACTTCTGAGGTATTTTCTAGAGTCTCTTCCTTCTCAGTGATGGGGCAAAAACAAGAGTAAACATCTGTGCCAGGGGGTCTTTCTATCTCTTTCAATATGAAAAGCTGACCTGTAGTGGTAAGTCCCCAGTGACTGAGAAACAAAAATAAATGCTTTTAGGTATTTTTACAAATTCAAATGTGTTTGGAAATTTTGGGGTAGTGGATATTAAAAAAATATGTTTCTGTCTTTTGTGTATTTTTAAAAGGAAACATAGTATTATACCTTTAATAATGATGGGTTGGAAGGGTTTAATACAGTACTTTATTCTTTTTCTCTAGACCTTCCTTCTTTCAGTGATTAAACCACAACAGAAATGTCCTCAGCTACCTATGCCACAAATTAAAATATAGAAAGAAGAACAATAACAGCAGCTGCAACAACAACAACAACAACAACAACAGTTCTCATACAGAGAACTGTTCTTTCAGTTCTCATACAGAGTTAAGGGAAGATTAGTCTTTAAAAGCAAGTTTCTCTCTACCTTAGTAATTTTAAGTTACTGGCTTACAGTGCAGTAGTAATGGTGAAAATCTCCCAGATTAACACCATATGCTACCATTCAGACTCATAAATGCTGGTGATAAATTTTTCAGTTTAAATTAATCTTGCTATCTCTGAAAGAATGGTAAGCAAATCAGCTATTATACACTGAGTCCAAGAGGGCCTTTATCAGATCTGCCTCCAATTCAGACATTCAAGGTCCCCAGAGATTGCCAACTCTTAGGGGTGTGCAGAATAAATTAAAGTTAAAATATTGTCCAGAAGAGACCATATGTTTGAGCAGACTGCATTTTCCTTGACGGGAGAATGTAAGTGTTAAGAGAAGTCATGTCTAACTTGTCATAAAATTGAATTAGTACCGGAAGGAAGATGGGATTTTCATTCTAGGAAGCAAGAAAGCCTAACAGATATCCCCCTAAAATTAACAGACATTAGAGTGGTGGTTAAACACTTTGATCATTGACTTTTTCCAGAGAGAGAGAGAAGAAAAAAAAAAGAAAGAAAGAAAAGAAAAGGCTTGAATGTAAGAATATAGGGTTGTTGTTTTTTGGTTTTCTCATAACCCTACCATATAAAAACCTTATAAAACCCAGTGTAAATACCTAACATACTTTCATTCTAACTAAATAATATATTCATTGGCAAACACAAATGAGATTAACTTTTTCACATTTATTGAGGCTGTATTATAAGCATGGTTAAAACACACACACACACACACACACACACACACACGCGGCTGTTTTCAGAATTCATAGAGTCATTGGTGCAGAGAGAAAATGACTACTCCATGAAATTTTAAACATAGAACATGGCAGGATATTATTGGTGCTTGGACGAAATGGGCAATGGGATAGAAATTACTACAGAAAATTATAGGTGGGCCAGTAAGGAAATACTGATGAGAAGGCTAGTAAGCAAAGGTAGGGCAATAAAGAGGTCTGTGAGAAAAGGTGTCTACATAAAAGGAAATCAAGCAAAGACATGACTAAAATAATCCAGGAGAAAGGTATTTGTAGCTTAGGAAAGGATAGTAGCAACAGATAATGAAAATATTCCAAATGAAGAGAAATGAGGAAATGGCTGGAATGTTAACTCAGCAGATCAAAGAAATTTCTTAAAATGCAAGAAATGACAGTATGTTGAGGTACTACAGCCAAGCAGGAAAGAATTGGCGGAAGGAAAGTAGATTACTGGAATCACTTGTTTATACTTGTGAGAAAAGGATAACACTAGTTAGTTAAGAACTTAATTAATCCATCACATGTAAGATGGTAGGTAAATGAAATGGCATGTATTTATATTTGGATTGAGACAGAAGTTGAGGGGGAAGGAGATAGAGGGGGGAGAGAGAGAGAGAGACACCTGTAGTGCTGTTTCATTGCTAGTGAAACTTCCTCATAGCTGGTGAGGACCACAGACTTGAACCCATGTCTTTGAGCGTAATAACCTATGTCCTCTGCCAGGTGCACCACCACCCAGTTCCAGAATGCATTTATGTGTTCCGTTCATGTTCATTTCAATTAATTACCAGAGTGGCATAATGACAGCTTATTCATCTATGAATGAGACTGGGAAAGGAGCTACTAAAAGTTTGAGAAGAAGGAGAATGTAGGGGATGGAACAGTCTCTCGAAAAGATTAGAAAAGAGAATATGATTATGGCCAGCAATAAAATCTAAAAGTTCATGGATGAAACATGAAACTTGATATTACCTCCCCATGTTTTGTTTATTTGCAGAGGTTAGAGGCGAGTAGGGGCTGATTGGTTAATTAAGGTAATTGATATACTCAGTAGAGCAAGAGAATGATAGTATAATGGCATGAAAGTTTATAAAAATAAGTGATTATAATGAACGCTCATTCGACATGACATTCACAATACCTTCTTTTTTTCAGCTTATTTTATTTATTTATTTATTTATGTATTCCCTTTTGTTGCCCTTGTTGTTTTATTGTTGTAGTTATTATTGTTGTTGTCGTCGTTGTTGGATAGGACAGAGAGAAATGGAGAGAGGAGGGAAAGACAGAGAGGAGGAGAGAAAGCTAGACACCTGCAGACCTGCTTCACCGCTTGTGAAGCGACTCCCCTGCAGGTGGGGAGCCGGGGCTCGAACCGGGATCCTTATGCCGGTCCTTGTGCTTTGCGCCACCTGCGCTTAACCCGCTGCACTACAGCCCGACTCCCCACAATACCTTCTTAATCCTCTGTTTTGATCATAAGGAATCAATCTAGATCTGATTATCTATCTGCTGTAGGCCAATATTCCTTGTAATGAGCCATTTCTCTGAAACAGATATTTGTATAAGCATACACCAGATCAACTGCATGAAAGTAGATTCTAGCAGATCTCACTGGGAGTAAAACCGTTAGGATACCTTAAGTCTTCAGTAGCTATTTAGAATACTGTTTACTTTTTCAATAGTGTTAGCTATCTTCTCAAATAATGAAAAGTATTATTGTTCCTTGAGATAAAATATTGGAAGAAGACTCTGTTTCAGTTGTCCATGATTAGCATTTTTCTCAGAAATGACCTACATATTTGTTCTAGAGTTCCGTAGACTTCCCTCCTCATAAGCCATAACTCTACAGACGAATATACACTCCGCATATAATTTCTCACAATTCGAAAGAACTGTGTAGTAGTCACACAGAGGAACACGACCATTCTGATTTTATACTGACTCATCAGCCATGAAAACTCAGTGGTTATAAATGTAAAAATCTGTAGTCATGAAAAATTGTATGGGTAAGCTTCCTCTACGGACTGGACAGTATGAAGTATTTAGAAAGAAGTATTTAGACAGATCCCAGAAAAAAATCAAAGATTTTCTCTGAAGAGAAGTTAACCTCAAGTCATCTGCAGATGCATTTTCATATATATGAGATCCATCATTATAGTTATAAGATACATAAAGGCCACTTCAGGTGATTATGCTCTGGTCCCACTGTGCCAGTGGCTTAATCTAATTCCCAGTGTCTGGAAACCTTACACGTGATATTTTACTAATCAAGGTCATTTTGTCATCCTAATAGAGATAGAAGGGGAGGCAGAGCGAGGCAGATACATTACTGGTGCTCTGCCTAGTACTATAGTATTCCCAGATAATACCAGGGTTTGAATCTGTCTCACACAGATCACCAAACACATGCCACATCTGGTGAATTTTCTCTCTGGATGAAAGAAAAATAAAATCTCTCTTGAGTTTGACTTTGCTATTTTTCTTTAAAATTACCCTCGTTGAAGAATTATACTCCTCCTGACTGGCACTGGTATATGATGAGTGCGGTATGATACCACTAGTATAATTATTGTTATCTTTCATTTCTGAATCTTGATCTCGCCTAAAGATGGAAACTATCTTTCTTCAAAGTCACAAATTATGGAATAGTGTGTAGGTGAAAATTGGATAAGTAATCCAAAGATCATTGACAAAAGTCCTTGCAAATTTATATTCAGGAATTGTATGCCATTAAATATTGAGGAAACATTCACATCATTAAAGAATATTAGACAGGCTGGTTTATGTGCTCACTTGGATCTTGTGCTGTGTCATGGGCTCAGCCCAGATTCTCGCCTGGCCCCATATATTGCAAGAATTTTCAGTGCCATGATCTCTTTCACTATCTTTCTCTCCTCTACAGAGGAAAAAAACTAAGCCCTTCTCCAACTAAGCTAACTTTTTATTAGAACCAATTACATCATAGCTGATTCAGTTATGTGCCATGGGATATGTTTACCAGCTGTTTTATAAATGTTTTAGGTTCATGGAAAGTGGCATTTTACTTAGGTTATGTTCTTGAAGCATTGTTCATAATAATTACACTACAGACACAACCCAAGTGTTAATCAAAGTATAAATGAAGACTGCATGCACATACATACATACATACAAACATATGTATAGTGGCGCACACACAATGAAATACTACTCAGCTACAAAAATGAAACAGAAAGGAAAAGATGAAATCTTGCCAGTCATGACTACAGGAATGGACTTGAAGGGGATCTGATAAATGAAATAAGTTAGAGTGGCAAATACTTAATGATTTTCTTTGCATGTGGAGTGTAAAAAAAAAAAAAAAAACAGAAATAAACCCTTGCAATAGGATGGTGGTCAACAGATGGGAAGGCAGTAAGGAGTGGTGACAGGAACAAGTGACTGGAGTCAATTGGATGGCTTAGCTCTATCCCAAGAATTTATACAGTATGATAAAACAAGTTTACTCAACGAAAAGGGTCACACAATATGGGAGTAGATACAGGAATATTGATTGCAATTAGAAAGTGATGGAATTCTACATTCAACTAATGAAATACTAAAAGTTATCAGAACAAATGTAGATGTGTATTGAATTACTCAAGATTACTGCTATGTGAAAAAATAAGATACCCAAATAGCAGAAACAGTTAATTCAGTATGACTTAACTGTGTCAATTAAATGGATAGCTAAATGACCTAAAAAAAATGGTAATGGTAGATTTGCTTGACTTTCTTTTACTTCCTTCCTCTGCCATTTTATTTCCCTTGTATTTTTTCATAAAGAACATTCTTAAAATTATCAGAAAGATACTATTTTTAAAGCTCCATTTTTGAAGTGTAATTATGGAAAATGCTGTGATTAAGTTCTTTTTTTCCCTGCTAACTGTAAGAGCTATTTGAAGATTCATTATTGAACACCTCTCAAGCCAGATAGATGTTTTCTGAATCTGAAAACAAGAAAGCAGTCATTTCCTTTCTTGGCTTCCTACCAAAACCTTCACTGGTCAGTCAAAGGGAGACTAGAACATATTTTCAGATTCAGACTTTTAAAAGTGAGCTTCAATCCCTGTGAGTGTGTAGTCATCAAAAAGTGGCAAAGAAAATCACCAACTTCCTGATATGTGGATATCAAATTTTGGAAAATACTATAATCATCATGTAACACTCACTTGCTGTAGGAGAAATTATCAAAGAAAATCATATCAAATGCATGAAACATATCTAAACTGCCTCCTCCAAAGGTGAATAAGAATACCTAATAAAGATCCAAAGAATTTGGGAGTGGGTCATTGGTGGAAATACACCCAGTTGAGTGTACATTATTTTCCACAAAGATTTGGTTTAAGTTCTCAATACCCAATTGCTGGGGGGAGGGGATGCTTCATGAGCTGTGAAGCAGTGCTACAGGTATCTCTCTTACTCTCTGTCTTACCTTCCCTTGTCAATTTTCTCTCTGTCCTAGCAAAGAAAAATAAGTATATTTAAATTAAATCTTTCTTACTGAAGAAAATCTTCATTAAAAAGTCAAAGATTTGATTTCTAGCAGTGCTCTGGGATATGACAGGTATAAATAACAAATAGTAAGGTCAAAATGTAGGTCTTTGTAATAAAAGCAAAATATCAAGCAAGAGGGAGTTAAATGAATTGCTGAGCATGTGACATATCTTTCAGACTTTGTTCTGTAACCATGAATATAAAAGACTGCACCTAACCAAAATTTCCATAAGCTGTGAAAAGTATTTGAATAGTAAATGTGCCCCATACAATTCATCAAGCATCAATACAAGCCTTCACTCTTCAAATTGTAACTGAGCATGTGCTATTAAAAGATACAAATAGAAAAATACGCTTTATAGGACATTTGTAGTAAATTTCTAAAATGCCTCGACAAATATACCCTGATTTGAAAAAGTAATAAATTTCTAGCAAAATAATGAGTTAGAACAGTGGATAGTCAGCAAATGACAGTCTTAAAATACCATTTTTGTTAGACTGTTAATTTTTTTAATGAAGAGGCTAACACTTTACAGTGCAATCATTGACATATACACGCAATTTCATCATGTTATAGACCGCCAAAGTTTTCTGCCTATCCTCTCTCCTCCTTCCCCCCCAGAGTCCTTTGCTTTGGTGCAGTACACCATGTCCAGTCCGTGTTTCACTTTGTGATCTCCCTCCATGTCCCCTTTTTATTAAGTCTCACTAATAGGTGAGATCATTTGATATTCATCCTTCTCTTTCTGGCTTATCTCTCTCAACATAATATTCTTGAGTTTTATCCAAGAGGATGCAAAGTAAACAATCGCATCATTTTTAACAGCTGAATAGTACTCCTTTGTGTATATATACTACAAGTATTTTAGCTACTCATCTGATTTTGGACATCTGGGTTGCTTGGAGGTTCTGGAAATTACAAACTATGCTGCTGTCTTCTGATAGGTGTTCCTGTTTCTTTTGAGTAAATCCCAAAGAAAGGAACTACTGGGTAGTAAGGTGGGCCCATTCCTAATGTCCCAATAAGTCTCTAAATTGCTTTCCACAATGGTTGGACCATTTTTCACTCCCACCAGCTGTGTAGCATTGCCTCTTTTCTCATTGTTGTCTTTATTTGCACTACTCTGATAACCAATGAGTTTGAGCATCTTCTCATATTTCTGTTGATCCTCTGGGTCTCTTCCTTGAAGAAATTAGACTGTTAATTTTGAAGAAAACACAACTAATATAAGAATTTATATTCTTGCTATATTATATTCTAACAGTCATTCATTTCTTCATCTGATATCCCTTGAGTTTTTTGTCATGTGATAGATACTACTCTAGACAATGATAAAACAGTTATACACAGGACAAAATATTCTTGTGTATTTACTCTTCCTGTAAGTTAAACAAAATTTTTCTCTGTTTGAATAGAATAAACTTCATACATACTCTGATAGTATTCTATAGTGTATGGATAAAAGGTAATAATATCAATATAACTGAATAGTCAGAAAATATATGAACTGTATGTCTCATGGAATGTCCTCCCATATATAACAATGCTCAAGAATTCATGAAGGTGTGGACATAATTTTATTGGTGGAAAGATCTAAGGAAGTAATTTGCAAGTTAAATGCAGCACCATTGCTGGGAGAGGTTGTGATAAACAGTCATGGTGTTGTAGAAATGAGGCCATTTTCACGTCTTTTCTTAATAAAAATACATTCTGGACAAAAAAAAAATTAAATTAGTAAACCTGTTTCTAAAGTGGTTGTACCATTTTGTACTCGTACCAATGAAGTGTTCGAAGTTCAATGACACATTCATTTCTAAACTTGTTGCTAGTATTCGTGGATATTTATAGTGACACCTCATCTGTGATTTTAATTGCCATTTTCAAAATTGCAATATTAGGCATATTTAATGTGATTATTGGCTATTCCCATAGATATGTTTGTGAAGTGTCTGTTTTTTGGTCATCACTGAAACATCTCTGTTCTAGGCTTACTTTTTCAATTAGAAAGAGCTAGAGAGACAGAAAGTGAGATAGAAAGATACCACAGCAGTGAAGCTTCCCCCAGTGTAGTGAAGGCTGAACTTGAACCTGGATTGTGCACATGGCAAAGCAGTGACACTCCCAGGTACACTATCTTGCTGGGGTTTTTGGTGATTTATTCTCCTTTTTTATTAGTAATTTAACATTATTTTATAAAATTCCAAAGATATTATGTTGCATTCATATTTGAAGTGTGTAAGTCACCATTCCCTCCTTTGGTGAGAATTTTTTTTTTTAAACTTAACTTGTTATGCCTTTTATGATCAGAATAATGGTGAAATGTACATTTCAATGATATGTATTTTAAAAATATTTTTCCTTTATCTATGACAATCCAATTATTTTTGTTAAGCATATCTTTCCTTGACCAAACATTTCATAATTTCTATTAATTTTGAGGTCTTTAAGTATCCTGTTTTTTGTTGTTATTTGTTTCTGGTCTAAAAAAATTACATAGAATCAAATAACAAAGATATTCTGTGATGCATTCCAATAAAACCTTTAAGATTTAAGTTTTTTCCTTTGCTTAGATCTATGATACACCTAGAACTTTGTATATATTGTGACTTAAAAGGACAAGTTGTAATATTCCTTTATTCCAGTGTAATTTGTTGAAAGACAAAATAAGATTACATTGGAATTTTTGTATGTGTGTTTTTAGTTGTATTCTATATTGTGATCTATTTATCTATTTACTGATAGGCATGTAGTGTGAAGTTTCCAGTATGTTTTTTTTATATATATATATTTATTGATTTATTTCTTTTAGTTGCCCTTGTTTTTTTTATTGTTGTAGGTTTTATTGTTGTTGTTATTGATGTCATTGTTGGTGGACAGGAGAGAAAAATGGTGAGAGGAGGGGAAGACAGGGGGAGAGAAAAACAGACCCCTGCAGATCTTCTCTGCTTGTGAAGTGACTCCCCTGCAGAGCCAGGAGCTCGAACCCTAACCGAGATCCTTATACCAGTCCTTGCACTTTGCCACCTGCACTTAACCTGCTGTGCTGCCCCTTACTCCCATGTGTTTTTTTTTTTTTAATGAGAAAAAATGAAAGAGAGAGAAACCAATGCATTATTACCCAGCTCTGGCATATAGTGGTGCATACAACTGTACCTTGGTCCTCTGGGGCCTCATGTGTGCTAGTCCTGCGTTGTAACATTGAGAAATCTTAATGGTCCTCCAACTTAGTTCTTTGAACATTATTTTAAGCATTCTAAATACTTGCATTTCATACAGAGTTTTTGAATAACTTTATTAATATCTCAAAAAGAGAAGAGATGTTACATTAAAAGCAGCTGGAAAGAAGATACATTGTTCACTAAATGATGAAAGAAGTATTGATTTTCTTTATAGAAATGTAGATTTCTATGTCAAATCATAGACTAAGATAAATTCCACTTATATTAAAAGCAAAAATGTTAGAATGAAACTATCAAACCTTGGAAAACTATGTAGGAGTATAACCTTATGGTAGTAGTAGGAATAATTATTTTATGAATTATAACAACTCATGAAAATAAGAGTGATAAATAAAATAAATAAATTCTACTTGAAAGCAATAGACATAAAATTAATAGCTGAGTCAGGCTTTGAATTATTTTCAGTGTCTATTAGATAAATATTTAGTGTTCAGAAAACATTATACTATCTTATATGTTATTACCTTTTCAAAGACACTTCTCCAACAATGGGTAAACTCTGTAAACTGACAGTATAACAACATTTTTCCTTAATTTCCTTTTTAACCCAGTAGTTGTTAAGTAGTGTACCATTGAATTTCCACATTTTGGGACTTTTACTAATTTGTTGTTTATTGTTAAGTGTTAATTTAATTCCACCATGGTCTGAGAAGTTGCTTTGGATGATTTCAATACTCTTTAATTTGCTGATGCTGTCTTTGTGGCCTAACTCATGGTCTATCCTTGATAATGACCCTGTGGACTTGAGTAAAATGTGTACTCCTGTTTCTTGGAGTGAATGACTGAAAATGTGCAATAGTTTTAGTTTATCTATCTCTTCATTTAACTCCCTCATTTCTTTATTGATTTTCTGCCTGGATGATCTGTCAAGTTAGAGAGTAAAGTGTTGATATACCCTACTATTACAGTGTTGTTGTTAATATATTGCAGTATCTCTTTCAGTAGATGTTTGATGTATTTAGATGGCTCATTGGTTGCATAGATGTTAATAATTGTTAATTCCTCTTGATTGACCAATTCTCTGAGCATTAAGTAATGTCCATCCCTATCTTTTTTAATTTTATTTATTTAAGGTCTATCATGTCAGATATGAGAACAGCCATTCCTGCACCTTTTTGTGGGCCATTGGCTTGTTAGATAATTTTCCATTTTTTTCTCTTTGAGTCTGTGTTTATCTTGTTGAGTTAGGTGGTATTTCTGCAGAAAGCATATGGTTGGGTTGTTTTTTTCTTACCCATCTTCCTACACTGCGCCTTTTTTTTAAAAAAATATTTTTTATTTAAGAAAGAATAAATTAACAAAACCATAGGGTAGGAGGGGTACAACTCCACACAATTCCCACCACCCAATCTCCACACCCCATCCCCTCCCCTGATAGCTTTCCCATTCTCTATCCCTCTGGGAGCATGGACCCATGGTCGTTATGGTTTGCAGAAGGTGGAAGGTCTGGCTTCTGTAATTTTTAATAGGTGAATTCAGGCCACTGACACTTATTGATATTATAGATTGAAGATATTTTAATGCCATTATAGTAGTTTTTAGAGTGTTCTGATATATGGCATACTTATGAAGATCTGATTATTTATAGGAGAACTTTCAGAACTTCTTTCAGTGCAGACTTTGTGATAGTTTATTCCTTAACCATTGCTTGTCTGAAGAGGTTTTTATGCCTCCATCTAGTCTGAGTGACAGTCTAGAGTGATACTGTAGTGATGGCTGAAAGCTTTTCTCATTGAGCACTCAATAGATATCTAGCCATTACCTTCTGGCCTTTAGTGTTTGTGAGGAAAATCTGCTGCTAATCTTATGAGTTTTCCTCTATAGGTGACTCTGTTTTTCTCTTGAAGCTTTCGGGATTCTTTGTTTATCTTTATTCCTTTTCATTCTAAATATGATGTGTCTTGGTGTCTTTAAGTCTGGATTAATTCTTTTTGGGACCATCTGGGATTCTTGAACCTTTATGTCTTTTATGTTGTCTATACTGGATAAGTTCTCAGCTATTTTATTATTACATTTTTATATTTATTTATTCCCTTTTGTTGTTTGTCCTTATTGTTTTATTGATGTCGTTGTTGGATAGGACAGAGAGAAATGGAAAGAGGAGGGGAAGACAGAGAGGGGGAGAAAAAGATAGACAGACACCTGCAGACCTGCTTCACCGCCTGTGAAGCGACTCCCTTGCTGGTGGGGAGCCAGGGGCTCGAACCGAGATCCTTCAGCAGGTCCTTGCTATTATGCAAAGAATGCTTTCTTCCTCTCCCTCTCTCTCTTCATCTGGTAGGCCTATAATATGTATATTATTTATTTTGAAGTCATCCCACATGTCTCTGTTCTTGTTTTCAGTATCTCTTAATCTCTTTTTGTAACCTTTCACTTCTTTCTTAGTTTTATCTGATTCATCCTCAGTCTTGCTAATTCTGTTTTCTGCCTCATATATTATATTCTCTCCCTCTTTTGTTGTTTTCTGTAGCTTATCTATATTGTTACTCTGTTCTGATACTATATTAATTTGTTCAGCTAGTTATACTCTTAGCTCAGCCAGTTCAGCTTTCAGCTCTCTAAGTACCTTGAGATAGTGTTTTCTTTCAGAGTCTCATTTGTTGTTTCCCCATTTCTGGTGACTTTACTTTCAAACTCTTTCCTCACATCTATGATTAATTCCTCAGTTAGCATTTGGATGTTGATCTCATTCTTCTGTGCTACTACCTTTGGGAGGCTTTTAGCTGTTTTTTTTTTTTTTGTTTGTTTGTTTTTGTTTTTTCCTGATTCATTTCTCCAATGTTTCTTCTTGGTTTAACCATTGTTTATAGTGTGTTATGAGGTACTTTTTCTCTGTACTTTTCAATCTACTGATCACTCTTGCCTGGAGTGGCTTGTGTCTAAGTAAGGTAATTAAAGAGTTCACAGTTTTGGAAATTAGCAGTTGTTTCAATGTTTCCTCAGTCCTTGAGTTGAAGCACAGTGGCTGTTAAAGCCTCTTTTGTTCTTTTTCTTCTCTGTAGGCTATGGGAGCCTGAGGGCTTTTTAAATATAAACAGGGTTTTTAGCTTAATAACTCACTCCTGACTAAGAGATAAATCAGGGTGGGGGTGAGATAGCACAGTGATCATGCAAAGAGACTCCCACACCCTAAGAATCCAAAGCCCTGAGCTTAACTCTGTCAGCAGCCAGAACCAAGGTGGGCAGCACTACTTGGCCCTGTGAGCTTCCAAACAAATCTCCTTTATACTCTGTGGGTTCTGTGGCAATTATTCACCATGTCTCCCAATTCATCAGGAGAACAATGTGGAAAGGATCCCATTATATATATAGTCCCCCTCTAGTCCACCAGGGTATAGATCTTCTCCTGAGTTTCCTGGCCAGTTCTTCCCCCCAATGTCAGCAAGGGTTCTCCTGGCTGCTGCTCCAGCTTCTGAAGGGCAGTAGCAATGGAGACTCACAGTTGCATTGGGTGAGTCCTCTCCCCCTCAGCAGTCTTTTTTTTTTTTTGCCTGCAGGGCTATTGCTGGGGCTCAGTGCCTGAACCATGAATCCACTGTTCCTGGAGGTCATTTTTTTCCCCTTTTTGTTAACTTTGTGTGGTAGACTTCTTGTGGTTATTATTGTTGTTGTCATTCATTGTTGGATAGGACAGAGATAAATTGAGAGAGGAAGGGAAGACAGAGAGGGGGAGAGAAAGATAGACACCTGCAGACCTGCTTCACCACCTGTGAAGCGACTTCCCTGCAGGTGGGGACCGGGGGGCTCTAACCAGGGTCCCTATGCAGGTTCTTGTGCCTTGCGCCACATGCGCTTAACCCACTGCACCACCGTCCGACCCCCTGTCAGCAGTTTGTTTTGTTTGTTTGTTTGTTTGTTTTTTGGTAAAACAGACTGGAGGTGATGCCTAAACCAGCAAATTGTTACCAGCTGCTCAGGAGTAGATACGGGCTTTAGCCCCAGCAATCTCTTTATGACCCACACATGTTTGCACTCACTGGTGATTTGGTGGGTTCCCAAATTAGTTCTGATCTTGTCTTCTTGCTGCAGTCCCAGGTGATCTCATTTGATATTCCTAGTTAACCAGGGAGAAGAGACAAGAGGAGAGAACTGCAGTTGCTGCTACTCTGTAGCCCTGCCTCCCTATTTGACTTCCCATGTTTATTCAATGGGGTGATCTAATTATTTATCCACTTTGATACTCATTGATCTAGTTTATTCTTTTAAATAGCAGCATTTAGAATGAATTTGGTGTATTGCACTCATGTAAGAATCTGGGGTGGTTGGGGAGGTTGGTTCACGTCCTGGATTGATGGCAGAGGAGGACCAAGTGGAGACTGCATTTTTATGTGGAAAACTGAGAAATGTTATGCATTTACAAACTGTAAAATATTAATCCCCCACTACAGAAAAAAAAGGGGGAAGTCATAGGACATTTGAAAGTATTGTATCTGATATATATGACAAAGATACAAAACAGAACATGTTAAATGTGCAATCCTACACGATAAAAAATACATCAATTTTAGGGTAGTTTTTTTTTAAAACTTGATATTACTCTTAAGTACAATTTTAGCTTTTCCCAGGTTTCACACATAAGTTGCTTCACTCATCTGAACTAACTTTTTCAGAAATTGAAAGGAACAGTGACAATACAGAGACAGGGAGAGATACCATAGCACTGAAACTTCCCCTAATGCCATTGTGCTCCCAGATTGGACTCTGAGGATTCAAACCTGGACCATGTGCATGGCAAAGCAAGTATCCTGGCAGGCAAACCACCTTGCCAGTCCCCACATAGGCATTATTTTGTTTTTCTTTTTTTTAATATTTGTTTATTTCTTTCCGTTTGTTACCCTTGTTGTTTTATTGTTGTAGTTATTGTTGTCATTGTTGTTGTTTAGGACAGAGACATGGAGAGAAGAGGGAAGACAGAGTGGGGGAGAGATAGACACCTGCAGACCTGCTTCACTGCTTGTGAAGAGACTCCCCTGTAGGTGGGGAGCTGGGGGCTCGAACTGGGATCCTTACGCCAGTCCTTGCATTTTGTACCACCTGTGCTTAACCTGCTGCGCTACCGCCCAACTCCTCAGGCATTATTTTAGAAATTTTCAAAATTACAAGTGGTATGTATGTGTTTCCTGTAGTGTTCTAGTGACCCAGTTGATATTGCCTTATGCTATGTTGTCTTAATTAATATAGTTTAAAAATAGATTTCATTTGAGAGTGCCAGTTGTCCAACTTCCTTCCTGTCCAAATGCATCTTAGGTACACTTAGCCCTTCACAGACCCACAGGAAATTTAGAATCAACTTGTCAAATTCCACAATAAGCCCTAGAAAGATTGCAGGTTACACTGAAGTTCTTTCCTAACATGAATTTAGTGTTATTGAACATCCTCGTGGTCCTCTTGGCCTCGTGTTTAGGAACCTTAGTCTAACTTACTTTTTACTTAATTTAGGTTAACATGTTTTCAAATTTATTGGTAATGCTTTTTATTCTATTGTAAACTATCTAGTTAGGTACTTTATCTTGGTTCTAGCTAATAAGTGTTATGATGTATTTCTGTTTTCAGTGATTATAAATGGCATATGAGAACACTTTGATGTGTGCATATATTTGCACACCATTATTATTATGTCTTATTAACTTCAATAACTTATAGCTATTTTTGGATGTTTTCCATGGACCTAGTCTCATTTTTCCAAAAATAAAGGACAATGTTTTACTGAGTTGTCATACAAATTTTGCATTATCTAGTCTATTATTTTTATAAATATTCAGTAGTAAAGATTACAACAGCATATTTTCTTTCTGCATAATTTTAGTGGGACCACTTTTAAAATATCATAACTGACCCTAGGATTTCTAGAAGCTCAGTATACCCTTACCAACATAAATGCATATTTTATGTATATTTTTCTCACTTTTATTATGAATTAGTGATGAACATTATATTTTTTTTCACATAATGACCATGAATGAGTAATCACACAGAAACCATACCAAATAACTTATAAGTACTGTTACTAGCAGGTGACAAGTTGTGCTACATTATAAGTGTGTTTTTTGACATTTATTTACTTAATCTTTTTCACATTAAGCTTTGAGTTTCTTCAAATGTGACATTAAACATGTGTCACTAATTCTAAACTTAATACAGTACATAAAGTGTTTATACGAACTGTACGTGTTTCTGAGTGTTTATGTACTCAATCAAAGTATTTTATGCTCTTTTGAGCAGATATTTATTTAATCAAGAGCTTAAACGTTTTAGGAAGTGTAAAATGGCTGAACCATATGTAGACTTTCAGAGGGATCCTAGCAAGAAAGTGAATGAGAGACTGCAGGAGAGATGAACTAGATTATGAAAACAAATGACCTTGTGAGAGACACACTAACAGATTGTTCAAGACTATTATAAGAAACCACAAAGTGTCGTTTTTACAATGTCAGAGAGTTGAGATGCCATGGAACAATAATTTCCAATAAAATCAAGTCAATAAAGCCAACATTGTACTTATTAATGGCTCTTAAAGCTGACCAGAATGACAAAGTTGGTCCATAGTTGAGTCATGTACTCTACGCACACATCAAACGTGGGAATATTTAGAAGCTATGATATCCAACTTCATGTTTCTAAACATTGCCTAAGCATTTTTCTTATCTTTTGATTTCTTTCTTTTTTTTTTTCTCTTTCACTGAACTTCATTATTGTGGACAATCTGTACTGATGTAGTCCTTAGTCCTACAAGAGTAAACACAGAAATCACTCGTAAATGTTTATATCTTCCTCTCACATCAAGTTCTCACTCATTGACATGATGGGGGAAAGCTCCTTACCATCAAAAAGTGTTCTCATTCTGTATGTTTATTTTTTACCTGTTTAAGTTTCTTCCATCTTTCTTCTTTTATACTTTTATTAGTGATTTAATGTTGATTTTGAAAATTACAAGATAACTCCACATTGTCCCCACCACCAGAATTCTGGATCCTCTTTCCCTCCATTGTAAGCCATTGTATCTCCTAAGGTTGCAGATAGATATGGGTTAACTATTACTTATACAACTCTCTATATTTGTCTATATTTGCCCCCCTTTTTTCCCTTATGATCCCATCTTCTCTTCTTTTTCAAGTCACAAATACACCTCTAATTCATCCAAATTTCCTGCCCTTTGTCCTGTTCTTTCTCCAAGTCCTGATGATCAGAGCCCACTGGTCATCTTCCCCCTATAACTTCTTCCCCACTGGGAGTATGGAGCAAAATTCTTTATGGAGTGCAAAAGGTAGGAAATATGATTTCTGTAATTGGTTCTCTGCTGGATATGAACACTGGAAGTTCAGTCCATACCCCCAACATGTTTCCATCTTTCCCTAGTGGGGTAGGGCTCTGGAAAGGTGAGGGTCCAGGAAACACTGGTGAGGTCATCTGCCCAGGAAAGTTTCATGCTCTTCATGCTTTTTCTGTCTCTCTGTATCTCTGTTTCAGTTTCTAACTTTACTGCACACTCAGAAATAAATTAGAGAAACTGAAAGACCTATTTATCTTAAGAATGAGAACAGAACGAATAACGAATAACAGAATGCACATTCAAGGACTTGATTTTACCTGGAATGATTAAAATTATTCAACTATTTAAAAAATAGCTTTAGTGACCATATAAAACATTGTAATTAAAACTTGTTATCTGCACCTAAGAAGGAAGCTGAACAAACTGTGAACTCCTTAACTGCTAATTGGAATAATTTTATGGTAATTATTTCAGTAGGAACAGTTTAGAATATTTTCCTTATTTTCTGGAATTTTACCCCAAGAATTAAAAATGTTTTAAATGAAGTGTTTTTTTTTTTTTTTTTTTTTTTTACATATCACCACTGTATTAAAATTAGGCCCAGAGCTGGTGTTCAAAAAACATACACATAACTTTTTGGAAATAAAGTTTCACTCAGTAGTTAATAATTTGTGGCTAAAAATAATAGTCACTGGGGGCCGGGTGATGGTACACCTGGATGAGCGCACATGTTACAATGCTCTAGGACCCAGGTTCAAGCCTCCAGTCCATACCTGCAAGGGGAAAGCTTCACAAATGGTAAAGTGGTGCTGCAGGTGTTTCTCTGTCTCTCTCCCTCTCTGCCTCCCTCTTCCTCTCAATTTCTGGCTGTCTCTATACAATAAATAAATAAATATAATAAAAATTTTAAATAGAAATATCCATAAATTATTAAAGTAATAATAATAATCCTAAAGGCAGTTGTGCTATTCTAAGATTAAAATCTAAGAAATTAAGTACCAGTACTCCAGAAATCATATCTTCCTATATTTGTAAATTTTAACTTTAAGGTTAGCATTTGTCTGTAGGAAGACTAATTAATTTTTTAAAGTCAGTATATACTTTTTAGTGATTTAGTAATCATTAACAAGATTGAAGGATAAGAGGAGTACAAGTCCATGCAGATCCCATCACTAGAGTTTCATATCCCATCCCCTCTCTTGATAGCTTCCCTATTCTTTATCCCTCTGGGAGTATGGACTCAGGATCATTATGGCGTGCAGAAGGTGGACAGTCTGGCTTCTGTAATTGCTGCTCTACTGAGCATGGATATTGGCAGGTCAGTCCATAAACCCAGCCTGATTCCATCTTTCCCCAGCTGGGTAGGGCTCTGGAGAGGTGAGACTTTGGGACCCATTGGTGAGGTCATCTGCCCCGGATAGTCAAGATGGCGCCATGATAACATCTGCAACTTGGTGGCTGAAAAAGCAGTAAGATATAAAGCAGAACAAATGGTTTAATAGTCAGGAACCTAAAGGGAAGAATAGATCAGATGAAAGTAAGGATATTTGTTTTGGAAGAAGTTAGGAAGTATACTTTAGGTATATTCCAAGAGACCCATGACTTTACTAATTTTTGTCTGATACTGACAGTTAACATGCAAGTGGGCCTAAAGTATTGTATGAGAAGATGGTGTCAGAGTTGAGAATAGGAATAGAAAGCTGGATCATGGAAGAGAGTAGCTCCCAAATATGGGAAAAGTATATACATACTGTTAACTGTAAACCCCATTGATCTGACGTAGGGCCCATGTCTATTCATATTTAGCACAGGAGCCTGTGTACCCTCTGCATCCCTGTCAGTCTGAGCTTGTAGTCCATGGCTACAGCCAGGAACATTCTAGGTTGCATTTGTTTCAGGACCAGTCTTCCTCGAGTGGCAGAGTAGACTGACCCAGCCTTCCTTTGGAAAGTGGGGGAGTCCCTGCCATTGCTGTTCTACACAGACAGCATCTATTATGTTAAAATGCAGCCGCTCGGTTAGACCTTAATTCACTGTAACAGTGTCCTTATTAAAAGAGGAGTTTAGAGCACAAACAGACAACATCTGTATCTGTATTCATATCTATGACTGAATCTATAGACACATTCCTGGGTGTTTTATTCTGCTAAGTTGTGATAGAAAGCTCATTTCTCAGTGAGTGGAGGCTGTCAGGAGTATGCAGAATACTAAGGGTGAGGTATAAAGTATAATTAATACCCAAAAATATTGGCAGCAGTTCTTCTACAAGCTGGAAATCATTAATGTATTTAATTTTATCACTAAGGAGTTGGGACTCTTTAATGTACTTAATGTTATCACTATTTTTAAGAATTCCATAACTAATGAATTGGAGATATAATATCAATGTTTTAAGAAAAATTGCTATTTTTAGAGCTTAGAGATAGTACTCAGGAAAGTATATGCAACAGGTTTCAAGATCAATCCCCAGCACCACCAGTAGCTGAAACTGAGTGGAACTTATCCCCAAAAGAATACAAACAGAAAACACACCCTTTCTTTATAAAATGAGGGTGTAAGTTAATAGAGTAAACCAATATATTCCTGGGCTGATGGTGCATCCGCTTGAGCGTACATATTATAAGGTGCAAGGACCCGGGTTCAAGCCCTCAGTCCCTACCTACAAAGGGAAAGCTTCATGAGTAGTGAAACAGTGCTGCAGGGGTCTCTCTCCCCCTTATCGCCCCTTTTTTCTCTATTTCTGGTTGTTTCTATCCATTAAATAAAGAATAAATTCTTTTTAAAAAGTCAATATACTCCTTATATTTAAGGTAAAGATGGGTATATTCCTTGTAAATATGGGAATGAAAGTTTACTGGAGTTATTATATTACTTCACCTGGTAAGATATCTGCCTTGTTCATAGCCAAGTTTCTAGACTCATTCACCACATCAGAGTAGCATAACACTAGGAGAAATGTCAGTCCTATAGTGTTTCTCTTTTTGTTTCTCTATATATCTGGTAAAGTTGGTAAAGCGCAATGAGATTATTATACACGAGGTCCTAGCATTCCAAAAAGAAAAGATACATGGAAAACACACATATGATAACATGCTCATTGTACATTAAGAGTAATAAGATTGCACACATATAAAATGGTAACATGCTCATTGTACATTAAGAGTAATAAGATTGATGACTAGTGGAAAGAAATTATTCCTTTGCTGTTATATTAAGACAATATGCTTAAATATCCCCCCCAAAAAATGAGCAACTACAAATGCTGTACAGGTTGTGGAGATAAAGGAGCCCTCCTGCACTACTAGTGGGAATATGAATTAGTCCAACCCCTATATAGAGCAGTCTGGAGAACTCTCAGAAGACTAAAAGTGGACCTACCTCATGGCCCTGCAATTCCTCTCATGGGGATGTATCCTAAGGAACCAAAAGATCTGTGCCCACACCAAAAGATCTGTGTCTACATATGTTCACAGCAACACAATTTATAATAGCCAAAACCTGGAAGCAACCCAGGTGCTCAACAACAGATGAGTGGCTGAGCAAGTTGTGGTCTGTATACCCAATGGAGTACCACTCAGCTATTTAAAATGGTGAACTAACCTTCCTCGCCTCATCTTGGATGGAGCTTGAATGAATCATGTTAAGTGAGGTAAGTCAGAAAGACAAGGATGAATATTGAATGATCTCATTCATAAATAGAAGTTAAAATAAATAGAACTGAAGGGAAAACACAAAGCAGAGCTTGGACTGGAGCTGGTGTATTGCACCAAACTAAAAGATTCTGGGGTGGGGGGAGGGTTAAGGTCCTGAAATATGATGGCAGAGGAGAACCTAGTGGGGGTTGTATTGTTATGTGGAAAACTGAGAAATGTTACGCATGTACAAACTATTGTATTTTACTGTCAACTATAAACCATTAATCCCCCAATAAAGAAAAAAAAAAGGGAGCTGGGCGATGGCACAGTGGGTTAAGTGCACATGGTATGAAGTGCAAGGACCCACCTAAGGATCCTAGTTTGAGCCCTTACCTCCCCACCTGCAGGGGGGTTGCTTCACAGGCAGTAAAGCAGGTCTGTAGGTGTCTGTCTTTTTCTCCCCTCTCGGTCTTCCTCTCCTGTCTCGATTTCTCTCTGTCCTTTCCAACAACAATGACAATAATAATACCAGCAACAACAATGATAAACAAGGACAACAACAGGGAAAAGATAAAAAATAAAGTTTCTTTGAAAAAAAAGAAAAGAAATAAGAACATTCTACATAAGTCTTGCTTTCTCCAATATGTTTGACTTTTATAACTTTGCATATCAGCACAAAGGAAATTTAGTTGAATTTATCCCCATTTCCTTCAGAAATTAGATAAGGAAGTGCAGATAAGGCATTTATTTACACAAGATCTGAGACCAAGCACTCAATAAACAGCATGAACATTATCAAATTCTCATCTTATTTTTTTGTCATTTTATTGGGGCCTTCATGATTATAGTACAATTGTTTACATGTTGGTACCATTTACCATCTCACTATGACAGGTGTCTGCAAAACACTTTTACCCCCAAGTTGGGTCCTTTTGCATCATCATGAACCAAGATCCCAAAGCTACCCATCCTGGGCAGATAAGGAAACTGAACCAGTATATTTCACCAGATACAAAAGTAAACTTCAAGGAGCCAGGTGGTGGCACATCTGTCTAAGTTCTCACATCACAGTACACCAGGACCTGGATTCAAGCCCCTGGTCCCCACCTGCAGGGGGAAAGCATCATGAGTAATGAAGGAGGGTTGCAGGTGTCTCTCTGTCTCTTTCCTCTCTACCTTCCCCTCACTTTTCAATTGATCTTTGTCTCTATCTAATAATAAGTAAATAAAAGTTAAAAAAGAAAAGAAATTATAAGCCAACTTCAAATGTATCAAGGATATATTGTTGTTTTAATTTTATTTTCTAATGAGATAATTTAATTAATAGCTCAGAAGACAAACAGCAAGGAATATCCCAATGGCATTTTATTAAGTTAAAGTGTTCCAAACAGGAATGAGCTATAAGCATGCCATTGACACTCCATTAGTAGAGCTCTTTAAGTACTATTTAAGGATTAGAAATAGAAATAGAATTCAGGAGATAGATAAAAGCCATACTGGCATACAAACTAAATCATTTATCTGCTTACTTGTTCAATGACTGCCAACATATTTTGTTCTAGGAATTGTATTTGATTGTAGGTACAAGGCCTTCATGTATCATACAAAATATCAGAAAATGTAAAATATAAATATAATCATTATATCATTTGAAATATAGCAATCACAATGATTCATTATGACAGGGATTTCAGGAGGTGTGTGAGTGTAGTTATTTTTCCAGAGTACTACTCTGCTCTGGCTTGTGGTGGTTCCGGTGATAGAGCCTGGGACCTCTAATCTTTACGCATAGAAGTCTTTGCTGCATTTCTTGAGGTCCAGGAATGTAACTGTTTACATTTGTGTTCATAGCAACACAATCTGTAATAGCCCCAAATTGGAAGCAACTCAAAAGTCCTGGTATTTATTAGCATTAGAGTACTACTCAGCTGTTAAAAATGATAAGTCACCTCCTTCACCTCATCATGATTGCAATTGAAAGAATCATGTTAAGTGATACTAGCCAAATTAAAACGATGAGTACTGGATGATCTCACTCATAAATAGAACTTAACAAACAAGGACAGAAAGAGGAAAATATAAAGTAAAACTTGGACTGGTTTGGTGTATTGTACTAAATCAAGTACTCTAAGATGGAAGGCAGGGAGGGATTGGGGGGGAGGTGTTGAGGTCCTGGTGCGTGATGTAGGAGATGAGAGTATTGTGTAGACATCTATCATGGAGAGGTGAGAAATTGTACCCCTGTGTCAATACTATACTATAAACTATCATTGCCCCCAAATGATACCATGAATAAAACATTGAAAAAAATTAAGTTGAACTACTGCTGGGAGCAGTACTTTGAGGTTATTCCTGATGTTAATGAAAACAATTATACATGATGTCATCTGTATCCTTGATGTTAATGAAAATAATCTTACATAATGTCAACTATATCCAGACAAAAAGTGTTGAAATAAGAAACCTCTGCAGACAGAGGACAGAGACGCCTCTCTCCTGCACCTCAAACAGCTGATGTGTCTCTCACTTCATTCATCCTGCCGACTCCCCCTTCCCTTCAGGAACCCTGCATTACTTTTGAGGCTCCCGGCTCCTGGCCGACTACTTCTAAGATTGAAGTCAAAAAATAAGTATCAGTTACAAATATCTAAGGATGGCTATCTAGGCCATACTAAGAGAGAAGCTAGAGACAATTCAAATGAGGAGAGTTCTAGTAAGCTTGCCCACTCCCTTATTCCTGATCCTGGAGGACAAGTTTCTCCTACTCCCACTCTCTTATTCCTGGAAAATAAGATTCCCTATTCCCTAACCCTGGATGTCTACCTAACCACAATAACCACGCGTACCGATTCTGTAACGTAAAGCTAACTTAGTTTGCTTCTGTGCCGTATTATATAAATACTGGTAAACTTCCATTCAAGGCCAACAGTCTTTGAACACGCCCAATCTCATCTAAGGATTTCTTACGTCACTAATTTTTTTTTTTTTGCCTCCAGGGTTATTGCTGGGGCTTAGTGCCTGCAGTACAAATCCACTGCTCCTGGAGGCTATTTTTCCCATTTTATGGTCCTTGTTGTGCTTGTTGTAGTTGTTATTGTTGTCATAACTGTTGTTGTTGGATAGGACAGAGAGAAATGGAGAGAGGAGGGAAGACAGAGAGGAGGAGAGAAAGATAGACACCCGTAGACCTGCTTCACTGTTTGTGGAGCAATCTCCTGCAGGTTGGGAGCCTGGGCCTCGAACCAGGATCCTTAAGCCGTCCCTTGTGCTTCGCGCCATGTGCGCTTAAGCCGCCGCGCTACAGCCAGACTCCCACTTCACTAATTTTTAAGTACCATCCATTGGATCGTAGCTCCACATGTATTAGCTCTTCAAAATGGAATGGGAGTGAATGAAGCAGCAAATCTTGCATGACTGCCAAACATCCCATAATACACAGCAACTCTTGGCACCAAGAAAGGACCAAGCCTTCAGATGTGAGGCATGCTAAAGCTGAGAACTCTTGATGCAGTTTCCACTGATTTGCACATTTTTGAAAGGCAGTATAACTCTTGACTAAGACATTATTTTAGTTGGTTTTTTCTTTCTTTTAGAAAATTAGATGTCATGTTGTCAATAGATTGTTTCTAACTTAGCTGAGTTAAGATACATTTCATACATTTATTTCTTTCCCTTTCTGTATTCTGCCATCTTACTTCCCCTTCCAGGACTTTCCCTTCCTTCTGTAGAACAGAAGGCCATTAAAATCTAAGTTTTTTCCCACCTGCAGGGGAGTCGCTTCACAGTTGGTAAAGCAGGTCTGCAGGTGTCTCTCTGTCTCCCTTCCTCTCTATCTCCCCCTTCTCTCCCAATTTCTCTGTCTCTATCCAATAACAAATAAAAAAAATTAAATCTTAAGTTTTTCTGCTTTACCATGCACATAAATTAGGCTTGTGCTTAGCACCCAACACTGAAAGAAGTTAAAGTGTTGTGACTTTGTACACTTCCATCCCTTCTGGAAAAAAAAAAGTCTATGTATTAAAACATTTGACAAATTCTTTTATTCCCCCTTCTCTCTCTCTCTCCTCTCTTCCCCCTCTCTCTCTCCCCCCTCTCTCCTTCTTTCCCTTCTCTCTTTTCTCTTCTCTCTCTCTCTCCCCCTCTCTCTGTCTCTCACCTCTTTACATCTTCTCCAGGAAAAGACTACCCTATTTCAACTAGCAGTACTTTTTCACACTGAAAAAGGAACATCTGATTCCTATTGATAAAAAGCATAGCTCATTTCCCAATGAAGAAAGCAAGGACAATGATCATTCGGTTTTCTTATCTTTTGCTAGTGGTAGCATTGACGAAGTGGAAATATTACTGACTTTGGAATTTGGGGGTCACTACTAGTCATGCAAATAATCAGACTTTCAGTTACAATACTTTCCATTGGCCTATCAGTGTCCTGATAGGAAGGGAAAAATTGAGAACCAGAAGCATGCCCTACCTCCCTCCATCTCATCCCACCCCTTTTCCTTTGCTCTCTATAGTGTCTGAGTTGCACCTGTTAATTCTATATAGTTTTTTTTTTCTATACTAATTGTAGAAAATAACAGGTCAGTTTTCGTGGTACTACAAGATCTCCATGCACCTAGAACGTGTGTATACCATACATATGTATTTCTACATTTCATGGAATTTGTATATGTGTGTGCACAAGCATATGGATGTTTTAGATGTTTAAGCTAGTGCTTTTGCCAATATGTTTTCTTTATTTTATTTTATTTTTATTTAAGAAAGTATTAATTAACAAAACCATAGGGTAGGAGGGGTACAATTCCACACAATTCCCACCACCCATTCTCCATATCCCACCACCTCCCCTGATAGCTTTCCCATTCTTTATCCCTCTGGGAGCATGGACCCAGGGTCATTGTGGGTTGTAGAAGGTGGAAGGTCTGGCTTCTGTAATTGTTTCCCCGCTGAACATGGGCGTTGACTGGTCAGTCCATACTCCCAGTCTGCCTCTCTCTTTCCCGAGTAGGGTGGGTCTCTGGGGAAGCAGAGCTCCAGGACACATTGGTGGGGTCTTCAGTCCAGGGAAGCCTGGCCGGCATCCTGATGACATCTGGAACCTGGTGACTGAAAAGAGAGTTAACATACGAAGCCAAACAAGTTGTTGAGCAATCATGGACCCAAAGCTTGGAATAGTGGAGTGGAAGTGTTAGGGGGGTACTCACTGCAAACTCTAGTGTACTTCTGCTTTCAGGTATATATTTTGCAGTAGTTTATGGATACGTGTGAACATAAGCTCTCTCTCACAGAAACTGGTGTATATCTAGGTTTTGGGACTTTGTTAAAAAGTGAACCACCTGAGATGGAATTAGAGTATACTATGAAAGGAAAGGTCTCACCCGAGTAATGAAGCTGAAGGGTTGTCATTCCACACGTGAAGTCTCAGGACACAGTCTGAAGTGAAGCATGTTGAGGTGGCAATCGTTGCGTTGGTTAGCTTGTGATCGGCAGATGCAATATTATTTGATATGGATTGGGAGAGGCATACGGGAAAGTGGGCCCTATCCAATGGTTCCAGGACTGGGGAAAGTAGAGGCTCTATAGTGGAGATGTGAGGTTCCTGCTGTCTTAGGGTTCAAAAAGACAATCGATAGTTAATGTTATCATCACATTATTTGGTAATTGGGTTAACTTTGAAAAGTCCTTTTGTTAGGGTTTGCTGTACAGTACCCAATATCTTGTATATAGCTGTGCTATTGGTTGCTTATGATCTACTTGGTCTAGGCTTTTGAGAGAGTCTGCATATCACTTACACTGCATATATTGAGAAAAGATTCAGTTTGTGTTTTGAAAAACTTTGAGACATACAATTAATTTTCCCCCTCTCATATTAATTAACTAGTGATTTATATGTCTACATATTGCTAGGAGTGTACATAAACAGCATTCCCACCACCAAAAGACTGTGACCCATCCCTCCTACCCACTCCCACCCCCCCAATGTCCCAGGAAGCTGCATGTCTACCCCTTACCTCAGGGTTATTACTTTGGTGCCCTACTTACAATTTGGTCAGGTCCTGCTTTTAGTTTCCCTTTCAGATCTTCTTCCTCAACTTCTGTGGATGAGTGGGATCATCCCATACTCATCTTTATCTTTCTGACTTAGTTCACTTAACATAATACCTTCTAGCCCCATCCAAGATGGGTCAGAGAAGGTGGGTTCATTGTTCTTGATAGCTGTATAGTATTCCACTGTGTATGTATACCACAGCTTTCTCAGCCACTCATCTGTTGTTGGGCACCTGGGTTGCTTCCAGATTTTAACTATTATGAATTGTGCTGCTATGAACATAGGAGTACATACTTCTTTTTGGTTGGGTGTTATGGAGTCCTTAGGGTATAACCCCAGGAGAGGAATTACTGGATCATATGGAAGGTCCATGTCTAGCCTTCTGAGAGTTTTCCAGACTGCTCTCCACAGAGGCTGTACCAATTTACATTCCCACCAGCAATGTAAAAGGGTTCCTCTGTCCCCACAACCTCTCCAGCATTTGTTGCTGCTGTCCTTTTTGATGTATGCCATTCTTACAGGAGTGAGGTGGTATCTTACTGTTGTCTTAATTTGCATTTCTCTGACAATCAGTGACCTAGAGCAGTTTTTCATATGTTTGTTAGCCTTTTGGATCTCCTCTGTAGTGAATGTTTTTTTCATATACTCTGCCCATTTTTGGATGGGGTCATTTTCTTTTTTGGTACTAAGTTTGCTAAGCTCTTTATATATTTTGGTGATTAGTTTCTTGTCTGATGTATGGCATGTGAAGATCTTCTCCCATTCTGTGAGGAGTCTCTTTGTTTGTTTAATAGTTTCTTTGGATTTGCAGAAGCTTTTCAATTTGATGTAGTCCCATTGGTTTGTTTCTGCTTTAGTCTTCCTTGCAATTGGGTTTGATTCATCAAAGATGTCCTTGAGGTGTAGGTGGGAAACTGTTTTACCAATGTTTTCCTCTAAGTATTTGATTGTTTCTAGTCTGACATCTAGGTCTTTGATCCATTTGGAGTTGATTTTTGTTTCTGGTGAGATAAAGTGGTTCAATTTCATTCTTCTGCATGTTACAACCCAGTTTTCCCAGCACCATTTATTGAAGAGAGCCTCCTTTTTCCATTTAATCCTTTGGGCCCCCTTATCAAAGATTAGATGTCCATAGGTGTGGGGATTTATTTCTGGGTTTTCAATTCTGTTCGACTGGTCTGTGTGCCTATTTTTGTTCCAGTACCATGCTGTTTTGATGATGATGGCTTTATAATATATTTTAAGGTCTGGGAGTGTGATGCCTCCATTTCTGTTTCTTTTCCTCAAGATGGTTTTGGCAATTCTAGGTGTTTTCAGGTTCCAGATAAATGATTGTAGTGTTTGTTCTATTCTCTTAAAGAAGCTTGGTGGAACTTTGATGGGTATTGCATTAAATTTGTATATGGCTCTGGGGAGAATATTCCTTTTGATGATATTTATTCTTCCAATCCATGAGCATGGGATATCTTTCCATTTCTTGGTATCAGAATCTATTTCCTTGAGTAGCAACTCATAGTTTTCAGCATTCAAGTCTTTCACTTCTTTGGTCAACTTTATTCCTAGGTATTTGATTAATTTTGCTGAAACAGTAAATGGGAATGATTTCTGGAAGTCTTCTTCAGATTTAGTGTTTGCATAAAGAAATGCCCCTGATTTTTGTACATTGATTTTATAGCCTGATACCTTGCTATATTGCCTGATAACTTCCAGTAGTTTTCTGCTGGATTCTTTAGGTTTTTCTATGTATACTATCATATCATCTGCAAATAATGAGAGCTTGACTTCTTCCCTTCCAATCTGTATTCCTTTGCTTACTTTCTCTTGCCTGATTGTTATGGCAAGAACTTCTAATACTATGTTGAAGAGTAACGGTGACAGTGTACAGCCCTGTCTAGTCCCCGATCTGAGGGGGAATGCTTTCAGCTTCTGTCCATTGAGAAGTATGGGTACTGTTTCCTGAAAGTTTTGTATAATTCGTTTGTGAAGCCATCTGGTCCAGGACTTTTGTTGTTGGGGAGATTCTTAATAATGATTTCAATTTCTTTATCTGTGATTAGTGCATTTAGATTTTGTAGTTCTTCTTGGTTCAGTTTTAGAAGGGCATATGCTTCTAGGAATTGTTCCATTTCTTCCAGATTCTCTAGCTTGGTGGCGTATAGTTCTTCATAGAAGTTTCACAGGATTCTCTGGATTTCTGTGGTGTCAGTTGTGATATCTCCTCCATTGTTTACAAGTCTATTAATTTGAGTCTTCTCTCTTTTTTGTTTGGTTAGACTGGCTAGGGATTTGTTAATTTTGATTAATCTTTCAAAGAACCAATATTTGGCTTCATTGATCTTTTGTATGGTTCTTTTATTTTCGATGTTGTTTATTTCTGCTCTAACTTTAGTGATTTCTGTCCTTCTGGATGCTTTAGGGTTCCTTTGTTCCTCTTCCTCTAAGTCCTTGAGGTGTGCAGTAAGGTCGTTCATTTGAGCTTCTTCTTGGTGTTTAATATGTGATTGTATGGCTATAAGTTTCCCTCTCAGTACTGCTTTAGCTGTGTCCCAAATATTTTGATAGGTTGTGTCTTCATTTTCATTTGTTTCCAGGAACATTTGAATTTCCTGCTTCAGTGAATCTCTGACCCAGTGGTTCTTAAGGAGTTTGTTGTTTAGTTTCCAAATTCTGTGACTTTTAATAATTGTCTGTCTGTTGTTAAATATTAGTTTTACTCCACTGTGGTCTGAGAAGATACTAGGGATGATTTCAATGTTCTTGAATTTATTGATGATGTCTTTGTGGCCTAACATGTGGTCTATCCTTGAGTATGGGTTATGTGGATTTGAACAGAAGGTGTATTCCAGTTTTTTGGGGTGAAGGACTCTGAAAATGTCCAAGAGGTCTAATCTATCAATCTCTTCATTCAGTTCTCTTGTATCTTTGTTGGTTCTCTGCTTTGTTGATCTGTCTAAGTGTGAGAGTGGGGTATTGAAGTCTCCCACTATTATTGTATTACTATTGATGTATTTTTGAAATTCTTTCAGTAAGTGCTTGACGTATTTAGATGGTCCCTCATTGGGTGCATAGATGTTAATGATTGTTAAGTGTTCTTGGCTGATTGATCCTCTAATCATTATGTAATGTCCTTGCCTATCTTTTATTTAATTTAAAATCTATCCTGTCTGAGATGAGAATGGCTGTTCCTGCCCTTTTTTGTGGTCCGTTAGCCTGTATGATAGTTTTCCATTCTTTCACTTTAAGTCTGTGTTTATCTTGTTGTGACAGATGGGATTCTTGCAAGCAGCATATGGTTGGATTATGTTTTCTGATCCATCCCCCAACTCTGTGCCTTTTGATGGGTGAGTTTAAGCCATTGACATTTATTGATATTATGGATTTAATGTATTGTAGTGCCATTGTTCAAAAAAAAAAATTTGTTGTTTGCTCTGATATATTGCCAGTATTGTAGTGATGTTCTTGTTTATAAGAGGACTTTTAGAACCTCTTTCAGGGCTGGTTTGGTGATGGTTGCCTCCTTTAACTGTTGTTTGTCTAAGAAGGTTTTGATCCCTCCATCTAGTTTGAATGAAAGTCTAGCAGGATATATTATCCTTGGTTGAAACCCTTTTTCATTCAGGGCTCCATAGATATCTTGCCATTCTCTTCTGGGTTTTAGAGTTTGAGTGGAGAAGTCTGCAGATAATCTTATGGGTTTTCCCTTGTATGTGACTTTTTGTTTCTCTCTTGCAGCCTTTAGGATCCTTTCTTTATTCTTACTCCTTCTCATTGTGACTATGATGTGTCTTGTTGTCTTTAGGTCTGGGTTGATTCTGTTTGGTACTCTCTGGGCCTCTTGAATCTTGATGTAGTTTCTGTTATTCAGGTCTGAGAAGTTTTCTTCTATTATTTCCTCTAGAATGTTTGCTTACCCTTCCTCTCTTTCTTCCTCTGGCAGGCCAATTATGCGAATGTTACTTCTTTTGAGATCATCCCATATGTCTCTGTTGTTGTTTTCAGTGTCTCTCAATCTCTTTTTAAGCTCTTTCACCTCTCTTAGTTTTCTCTAACTCATCCTCTGTCTGACTAATTCTGTTTTCTGCTTCTGTTAGTCTGCTTTCCCTTGCCTCAGCTTCTTTCTTCATTACAGCTATTTCAGCTTTCAGTTCTCTAATTGCCTCAAGATAATCAGTATTTTCCTTGGGGGTCTCAACTGTTGTTTCCCTAATACTGCCATTCCTTTCCTCCAATGTTGTTTTCATTTCTGTGACTAATAAGTTTATTATTGCTTGCATACTTTTCTTATCTATGGTTACTTCTGGCTGATTTGTAGTTTCTTCTGGGCTCTTGTCTTCATTCATTGGAGTAGCAGTTTATTTGTTTTTGATCTACCCATTTTTTTGATTTATGGTTTTTTTTATGCTCTGTTGTTCCTCAGTTGTTGTGTCTTGAGTACAAGCAACACTGTACTAAATACCTTTATGACAATTACACTCACCAACCTCAGGAATTATAGTAGCAACTGAAGCAAGTATTGAAGCTGTTTAATCACTACCAGTTAGCCAAACAATTTCTCCAGTCCGTGAAAGAATAATAACCAAATCCCAGTGAAGAAGAAAGAGAAAAAAAAAAAAAAGAAGAAGGGATAGCAAGAATAGACAGTTATGCAAGTCTACTATCCACTCTATATTCTAGGGGGTAACAAGAGGGGAAAGGGAACTAGAGCAGAGATACACACATAGAGAGTCCACTCTGAGTCAGAATTCTTCCCCAAAATAATTCCCAAATGTGTATCAGTGAATTCAAAAAAGCACACTGTTTGGTGGTGTGGGGGCTGGGGCCTGTGGCTTTGGGAGCTGTAGGATTAAGGAAGAAAGGATGAAAAGAATGAGAAAAAGAATAAAAAAGAAAGAGAGAAAAAAGAAAAAGATAAGAAAAAGAACAGTCATAAAGGAGCGGTGAAAGGAAAGAGTTTTTTTAATTAATTAATTTATTTTTAATTATTTAATTAGCTATGCGGGGTGAGGTGGGGCGGTGTTGGCTACTTAGTAAGAAAAAAGGTCAGAGGTTTCAGAAGGGTATAGATTTAGAATGAATGATACTCCCTGGTGGGACAGGAATTTGGTAAAGACAGAAGCTCAGCAGAGGATTCTGCTAGGAGCTGGTCCCCAGGGATTGGTTAGGGGCGGGGGGGGGCGGGGGAGGCGGTGTGCTTAATAATTAAAAGGAAAAAAAATTTTTGTTCCCTTTTTTTCTACTTTAATTCTTAACCCAAATTAAGTTATAGTTACCTCCTTGGTGTCACAGCTAGGTCTCCTTATTGACTGGCCTACTAAAGGCAGAAAATCCTATCGTTTCCAGAAGATGTGATCAGAGCTCAAGCCACTAGCAGCTTCTCAGTCCGCCATCTTCCTGCCACTGTGTTTTCTTATTCTCTCTTCCATATGAGCAGAAGAGTACAAGATAGACAAAACGATTTTCTGCAAGTATCCCTGATGTAGCATAGGAAACATTTTTCAGTCTATAAAATGTACATTTTTTAGATTATCATGCTATATAAAAAAATTAAAGATAACATATATTCTTCCCTTCACATATGAAAGGAAAGTATCCCTTTCACAGGCCATACTGTTAAATAAAGTTATGAATGAAAGTGATAAACATAGACTTTGGAACCGGGTGGTGATGCTTCTAGTTGAATGCACATTTTACAGTGTGCAAAGACCCAAGTTCGAGACCCCAGTTCTGATCTGCATGGAAAAAGCTTCACGAGTGGTGAAGCAGGGCTGCAGGTGTCTTTCTGTCTCTCTCTTTCTCTGTCATCCCCTTTCCTCTCAATTTCTGGATGTCTCTATCCAATAAATAAATAAATATAATAATAAAAAATTAAAAAACATTTATTTCACTTTTCTGAAAATAGAGAAGAATTGTATATTTCTATTAATTAGGTTATAAGCTCTACAGTTTTTGTAGATGTTCTTTGAAACATTCAATTCCATCTTATCCCAAGTTTTCCAGGGATTATTACAAAATCAGTAATGGAATTTAGACTTTGTTAAGTGATTTTAGAGTTTTGCCAGTGATCATCATATTTTTTATTCTTTTATACTGTTTTTGTTGGACAGATTGCTTTGATTTATTTGTAAACATTAAATTAATATTCATTCCTGAGGCAAATCTAATTTGTTCCTGGTAAATTTTTTGAGTTGTTGAATTTAATTTTAGGAATTTTTCCATGCATATTCATAAGAGGGGCTTTCTTTTTTTCTGAGATTCAGATGTAAGATTTTGTTTATAATGTTTCAGTAGTCTTGATACTCTACACATGAAACATTACAGATCAAGGTTTCTTCCCTGAGAAATAAACACATAGCATATATACATGTTCATTTGTTTTATATTTGTCCTATGTGCAACTACTTGTGTTTTTGTACATGCACTTATGAGCATGTGTGTGTATATTTATTAATAAACAGGGTTTTCATCCACAAATTATACAGTGAGGTAGATATATAGAAATTAAGGTGTGGTTTTATATTATATACACAATAGAATTCTTGTGTTCTAGACAAAGAAAGTGCTGAGTGTAGTTAATCTACTTGAAAAGGCTCCATTTTAGTTAGAATAAAGAATATATTAAAAAGGCAAGAACTCTGACACGGACATTTATTAGAAAAAAGGAAATTGCACATCAATTAAAAGAATGTAAAATCTAGGGGCTGGGTGGTGGTGGCACACCTGGTTGATTGAACATGTTACAATGTGCAAGGACCTGGGTTCGAGCCTCCAGTGCCCACCTACAGGGGGAAAGCTTCACAAGAGGTGAAGCAGGGCTGCAGGTGTCTCTCTGTCTCTCTCCCTCTCTATCATCCCCTTCCCTCATCAATTTCTGGCTGTCTATATCCAATAAATAAATAAAGATAAAAAATTTAAAAAGAAATCAAAATTAGTTACTCCTTAAAAGTACAACTTTACCTGTTCTGCAAATGTAAAATCTAATCAAATTACGTTCTTTTAGAAATATCTTTATTTATTTATGTGTGTGTGTGTGTGTGTGTGTGAGAGAGAGAGAGAGAGAGAGAGAGAGAGAGAGGGAGACTGACTGCGACTAGAGCACTCATCATCTCTGGCTTATAGTATTGCTGGAGACTGAACTTGGGAGTTTAGAGCCTCAGGCAGGTAAGCCTTTTGCATGATCATTAAACTGTCCCTCCATCCCTCACACAATGTTCTAAGTATTTATTAGATAGATACAAAGGGTATTGAGGCAACGTAAATAAGTTCCTTTACATGCCATTTGGAAGTGTCTCTGAAGGTTTGCATAAAGAAGACAAAAGTTCATCAGACATTGGGATGATGTACATAGAGATTATAAAGAAAAGAAATATAACAGCAATATGCTGAAAGGACATCGATGAGAGAAAGAAAATTAAATGGGAAGCAGTGGAGGAAACTCAGTGTTTCCGTAAGCATATAGTGTGAAGCGGAGAATGCTATGGGATCAGACTGATGGACAGTGATCCATTCATATTCTTTTATCTGATTTAGCAACGTGGATCATATTCTACAGGTGAACAGCTGGGGATATAGTGCAGGAGCTGAAGTGAAAAGTCGTGAGGTTCTGCACTCAAGTCATAAAAACAATGATTAGCATTGTAAAGACAGAGGGTTAAAAAATTCCATAGGGGTAAATCCATTAAGATAAGACAAAATATATGCATGTGAGGAAAGGGAGTTGAATTATAAGTTAAATTGACTCCTTTGATTTCTAGGAGAGTATGGAAAATGTAAGAAGAGAAATAAGTTTTGGACGAAAAGAATAGGCTTGAGGATAAGCCGACTTTTTAAACTGTGGTTTCAAGTAAGAAATGCACTGATTGGTTAAGACACTGCTTAGGGCCCAAAACATCTAGGTTAAGAATCAAAATTTTTTTTAAATGCCTCTGGAGAAACCATTACTTCAAGTACCACTTATTACTTAACACTGGCCTTTGTAAAATGAACTATGAGATGATTTAATCTCTTTGTAAGTACTTTCTAAACTCTGCTTTCAACAATCAACTTGTAACATGATCAAATGAACCATGGTTCTAGAATTGCATTTATAACATACATTAGGAACATCAGAGTGGTTTTAGAAGCCTACCCATGACATAAAGGATAACTATGTTCCCTTAGGGAGAGAGATGCAGGTAAACATAAAGTAAAAGATAGGTAAAGAAAATTGCAGTAACTTGGACAATCCATGATGGGAATATTATCATATCCTGGTGGACTATATGTTTGGATGATTAAAGACCTGGGTCTACTGAAAAAAAGAGTAAAAAAGCACAGGGACTCAACGATTAAGAGGGACTGAGACATGGAAATGAAGATTCTGAAACAAAGGAGAGACAGGAGAGTGTATAAGAAATATTAAAAGTTAACAGATGCCACAAGTAAAGCAACTATTCATAAAATACTTTCATATGTCAGATACTGACAAGGTGCCTGAGCTGCTCCTGGAAAACCAATTTACTTTTATGAAAAAGGAAAATGTTTGATTTAAACTGTCATTTATAGTCCTCTGAGACTGTCCCAAGGGAAAGGATCTCAAGTTTCTTGAGAGAAGAACCTGTAAAACAGGAAGATTTAGCATATCCTTTGGGAAATGATAGAAAAAGCTAGACACTGGTGAGGAGAGAAATTTCCTTTATAAACAACAGATAGAAATAATGGTAGAAAGAAAGGGGGGAGGGAGAGAGAGATAAGATTGTTAACAGTAGATAATTCAATAGAAAGCAAGGACTACATTTTGAAGGCACTCAATAGTAGAAGAAAGATGACATTAGATGAGAAAAATGGCAGTTAGCAGATTAAGGAGTAAGGGAAGGAAGTGTAAAGGAGTAGGTATTCAAATGATTTAGTGAGACATGAGCTAAAAGAAAGTTATGTAGAAAACCAGTTTAATCTATACCCTTGATTTCAGTTCCTCCATTATCAATAGAATGGCTTTACTACATATATGATGAAAATTGTTCATAAACTGACACATGTCAGATGTGTGGAGAAATCTCATATGTGCCTTGAAAGTATATGATAGAAGAATGACAGGAAATGATGAGATCTTCCAGTCCTTGTGAACTGGAAGAAATCAGAAATGGCTTATAGAGATCACTTTGAACTCATTGGAAGAAGAAAAAACCAAAAGTTGAGTAGTCATCTGGCTCTAGCTCTCAAAAATTAACTTGAACTGGAAAAACAAATATAGATTTGTCATATTAAAGTCATAATATTGACACCAGTGGTTATTTCAGTGTGAAAACATTGGTTGTTTTCCACACCACACATTGTTTTAATGCTTCCCTTCATTTGAGATTGCAGTGCTCTATGAAATGTGAATGTTCTTTGCTAGCAATGTGATCCTTGCATTCAAGCATGCCTAGTATATATAGGATTCCACAAAATTGTCTGCTTTAGGATAAGAAGTGAAAAGATGTTTATTTATGCCCAGATGTGGAAAATAATTAGTTCAATGAAGAAATGAGAAAGCAAGGGGAAAAAAAGAGTCATGATATCATGAAAGTAATCTATGTTGAATTCAGTCTTCAATATGTTTACCAAATATATGGATCGTGTTTATAAATAGAATAGAAAGAAAACTAGCATGCAATTGTTTTGATCAATTTAAATTTTTTTATAAAACTCAGTACCCTCTCCTATAAAATGCTAAAATATATATAAGATAAATTTGTAATAAATTATTACTACTATGTAAATCTAAAAATATATTTTAAGTTACAATACATATTCACATTATAACAAATGTATACATATCTATTTTATTCATTTTGCTTAATAATAAAATATTTTAACTCAGATCAAAAGTAGTAATGCAAAATAAAATAATGGAAACATTAATAAGTAAAATAAAAAAAATGAAGGAACACTATAATTATCATTGCTATTCAAAATTAGTTGAACTGCATTATATTGCCATGGAAAAAGGAAAAATATAATAATTTTTAATAGAGATTAATTATGATTTTTCTGCAATGTTAATGTTTTTCACTAAGTATTTTCTATAATTTAGAAGTGTCTCAAAAATGTAACTTATGGTATGATACTATAGATAGAAAAGCCAAAATAATCAAGAAGAAAACTGAAATATCTAGGCAATATAATAAAGTAATAGGTTACAATGTTAAATAACAAACATCTGTGGCATTTCCTTATACAAACAGTAAACCAGAAGAAGTACAGAAGTCAACTGCAGGTGGCCAACTCTGCAGTGTGGGATTCCAGTCCCCATAAGGGTCTGAAGGAAGGGAGTGAAATGAAAACAATCTAGACAAAGAATCTTGGAACTGTTCAGGGCATTGTCTGGAACAGAATGGAACCATTTAGGGAATGGAACCCAGAACACATTTATTGGGACATAAATACATATCAAAATTTGGCAAATTTCCCCATGAATTTGGATCCTTCACCCACTGATGTTATTATTGGTTTATGGATTTGAGACATTTTCTCATTCTCTGAGCTACTTTGAGAGAAAGTCAGAAGCAGTGATGATGGCCTCATCTGCACATATCCTCAGAGATCTTGTGTGAGTTTCTGAGAATTTCCTCAGAAAGCTGTTTCAGCAGCGCACCCCACTGCCATGGCATGTAGCACATGGAGTTTTGCCTCTGATACCTGCACAGCTATACTGCAGAGGATTTGCCTCTGATAGCTGATTCACAGAGTTCTCCTATGAGCTTTGTCTTAGAAAAGATTTTCCACCATTTCTCTCCTGACAGGGTCTCTTACAGTCAATCCCTTTCACCATAGCAGCAGAAACAGTTAGGTATCTAGCAATAAAATTAACAAAGAGGGTGAAAGATTTAAACACTGAATGTTCTTAGTCATGACTAAAAGAAATAAAAGACAAAACAAAATGAAAGGAGAGCCTATGTTAATAGATTGGAAGGATTATCATTGTCAAAGATGACTATCCTACCCAGAGCCACATATAGATTTAAATCAACCTCTATCAAGGATCCACCAAATTTCTTCAAGGGAACAGAATAAAAGCTACATAAGTTTATATAGAAATAGAAAACACTCAGAATTGAAAAAGCAAGCTAAGATAAAAGAGCAATAATGGAGGCATTACACTTCTGAACCTCAAATTATTTTACAGAGCTATTGTAGTCAAAACTGCCTGGTAATGGACTAAACACACACACACACACACACACACACACACACACACACATGTAAGAGACCAGAGATTAGCCCTCACTCTGGACAATTAATTTTTGACAAAGGGGCCAGAAACATTAAATGGAAAAAGAAAAGACTTTTCAACAAATGGTTCTGGGCAAATAAGATCACCACATATCACTATGCATAAAAGTCAACAACAAATGGTTTAAAGACCAGGATGTTAAATCAAAAATCATTGAATACATTGAAGAAAACACTGGAAAAACAATATAGAATATTTGTTTTGGAAACATCTGTGAAGAATCAAATCCAACTGAAAAGATACCAAAAACCAAAATAAAGCAACTTGACTATGTCAAATTGAAAAGCTTCACAGTGAAAAGAACCATCAGCAAAACAGAGACACCATATTGAATGGAAGATCTTTATATGCCACACATTAAAAGACATAATAAAAACATATAAAGAACTCACAAAACAGGATCACCTGTTAGGGTGTGTGTTACAGAGTTCAAAGAACTAGGCTCAAGCCCCTGGTCTTTACCTGCAGGGGGAAACTTCATAAGTGGTGAAGCAGTGCTGCGGGTATCTCTTTTTCCCCTCCCCTTATACCTCTTTCCCTCTTTATGTCTCTGCCATTACACAACAAATAAATAAGTAAAATATTGAAAAAAAAAACCCCACAAAGCATAGCAACAATAAAGAAAAGAACATGGACATAAACAGATTCTTCAACAAAGAGAATAGTCAGATTACAAACTGATATGAGAAAACGCTTAGAGTCTCTGATTATCAGAGAAATGCAAATAAAGAAATGGCACACCACTTCATGCCTGTGAGAATGTCATACTTTGGAAAGAACAGAAGCAACATGAATATGTCTACATTTGGTGGTAGTAATGTGAATTGGTCACCCCCTATGAAAGATAGTCTGGAGATCTCTTTAAATAATAGAAGCAGACTTACACAACTGCCCACCAATTCCTCCCTTAGGATTCTATTCCAAGAAAACAGATAAACCAGTACAAAGAGATCTATATACTCCTGTGTTCCCAGCATCACTATTTATAATGTCCTAGCCATGAAAGAAACCAAGATGCCCAAGGACAGATGACTGATTAGGAAAGTTGAAGAGAGCTAAATACCATACATAGCCAATGTGCTACTTTGCCATGTGCAAAACCCAGGTTTGATCTCACCTTCCACTGCATTGAAGTAAATTTTGGTTTTGTAGTCTCTTTTTTTTTTTTTTTTATCTCCTTGCCTTCTCTATATCTACTGAAGGACAAAAAAAAAAAAAGTGGTGTATATGCACAATGGAATACTACTCATATCTTAAAATCCCCTTTGCCTCATCTTTAATAAAACTTGAAATAATAATGCTGTGTGAGATTAGTCAGAAGGAAAAGGATGATTGGCATATGATCTCACTTACAGGTAGAACATCGGAAATAAAAGGGAAAGACAAATCATGGAGTTGAATTTGGACTTGGCAAGTTCTGTTGCATAAAGGCCAAGGCTGTGGGGTGGGTGGAAGTAGAGGGGGCTGAGAGGCTGTCAGGATATTGTGAGGATGCAGTTGAGCTTGGCAGGTCTTGACCTCAGGAGTGCGTCTATCCTGTCAGTCTCTCTCTCTACCGAGAGGTTGAGCAAAGAGGGACAAGAGTAACCCCAAAGGTTTGCGTTGTATTATCAGACTCCCTACCTCACAAACACCCTGAATTCCTGATACTATGGCAATTAGATAAAAAGAAAGGGGGAGATGTCGGGAAATTGTGTGGATGTGGTTGAGCTTGGCAGGGCTCACAAAGCACCCTGCATTCCTGATACTATGGCTTATCTACAAAATCACTGTTTTGCCTGAAAGATCCCCACCCATCCTATTCCTTTGATCTATCTTCTTTCTACCCTTGAGACCCTCCCTGCTTCCAGCCTATTACTAATCCCACCAGTTAAAACCCTCGCAATAGTTGCTAAAGAAGTTCCTACCTTTCCAACCTTTCTCTGCCCCTTTCCTAACCATTTCTGTTTTCGACTTGCCACTTCCGGTTCTGACTTTTAAAAAGCTTTGGCTCTCTGATCAATAAAGGTATTACATTCCTCACACCACGTGTTTGGTTCCTGAGTCATCTCCCTCACATTGCTGATTGAGTAGCAGCCCAGGCTGGCTCCAGTCACATTCTATCCAACCTAGAGAGTATGCACCCCAATGCTAGCCTGGCAGAGGGGCCCGAGGGGGAACTGGGGATCTAGTGCACAATGGTGGAAGAATCCCTAAATTGGTGTTGGGATTGATGTGCTGACACCTATATGAAAGGGAAAAAAATTATATGTGTGTGACAATTGTCGCATAAATCATTTTTCTCTTTCAAAGAATACATTTAAAATACAATTCTAGTTTTACTGCTGGACTTAATATAGCCTACACAGTTGCTGATCTATAATAATGTACTCCTGAAACTTTTGTATATGCTATAAAGCAACATTACTTCAATAAATATAAATTAATATTTTTCACTTACATTTGTACTGTTACACTTAATGGAGAAATGTGATTCATGATTTAAAAAAAATGAAAATCCCAACAGTGACTTCATACAGTAAAATCAACATCAACTTTAGGCATATAAATGGAAACATAGTATTCTTGAACAAAAAGTCAATATAAAAATGTTTGTCAAAATAATTTTATTTTATTTTATTTATTATTGGATAGAGACAGAGGTGAAGATAGAGAGGGAGAGAGACACAGAGACACCAACAATTCTGCTTCACCACTCATGAAGCTTTCCCCTGTAGGTGGGGACCAGAGGCTTGAACCCAGATCCTTGTACACTATAGTATGTGTGCTTAACCAGGCCTCCCCAAAATAATTTATAATGTCAGTAAAATTCAAAAAATATTTTTTTAAGTGAAGTTAAGTAAATTCATTTAAAGTTCACTTAGACTGAATATGAACAAAAGTTTAAGAAATCACTTTAAAAAGACCAGCAAAAGGGGATTTACCAAGTTATAAAATATATATATTAAAAAGTAATCACTTAGATGATATATTAGCAAAGAAAATGAACTTAGTTTAATCGGACATGAAAAAATACTGAATTATTAATGATTTAAGATATAATATTATTTGATAAATACCTGTAAGTATAGTAAATCTTTTATCACAGTAAAAATAGATCATTACAGATTTTTGAAAATTCAGGATTAATTACATTTTGTGTTTTTAATAACTCAGCAACTTACTCACAGAATAGTACAATGTTGTTTGAATTTGAGATCAAAATAGTATTCTAACACTTCGAAATTCAGTATGAAAAATTACTATTAGTACCATTAGCACAATTTTAAAGAAAGCATGAATTTTTCAAACAAAACAGAAGTAGTTCAGTGATAAAACATTTGGCACAGTACCCAAGAAATCTATATCTGTGTTTATTCATCTCAAAAATGAGACTTAAAGTTGTACGTACTTCACAGAGTTGTTGTCAGGATCCATGAACATTATTAGGAGAGAACCAGCTTCCTGCGTTAATACTCAGTACAAAATATGTTTTGGCTACTGAGTGCTACGTAGGTGTAGGCTAACAGGTGAAGTGCATGAAAAGACATTCAGAATGTGCGTGTGTGTGTGTGCGTGTGCGTGCGTGTATGTGCGTATGTGTGTGTGTGTGTGTGTGTGTGTGTGTGTGTGTGGTGTGTTAGGTGACAAAATATATAGAGAGCTAATGAAATAGCTCGCCTGGATAGTGTGTTGCTTTGTCATGTGTGCTGCTCAGGTTTGAGATGCATTGAAGGATATTTTGCTGCTCTTTCTCTTTCACTCTTTCCCTGTATCTTTTTTGTTTGTCCTTAGGGTTATCACTGGGGTTTGCTGCCTGCACCAAGGAATCTACTGTTCCCGGTAGCCATTTTTTCTTCCCTCCCCCTCATTATTTGATAGCACTGAGAATAATTGAGAGGAGGGGAAGAGAGAGAGCGAGAGCGAGAGCGAGAGAGAGAGAGAGAGAGACTGACTCTTACAGTATGTACTAAGCTTCCCCTTGCCGGTGAGGACTGGGGGCTTGAACCCATGCCCTGTAATGTGTCTGTTCAACTGAGTGTGCCACCACCTGGCCCCATCTGCCTCTTTTTTTAAAAATCTATATATAGATACAATTATGAAACAACTCCAACTCGTCATTTTCAGAATTATTCCTGTTTCACCTTCAGATCAGCAAAGATTAAGATGCACATTGATGGGAGTCAGGCGGTAGCACAGGGGGTTAAGCGCAGGTGGCGCTAAAGCACAAGGACCGGCCTAAGGATCCCAGTTCGAGCCCTCAGCTCCCCATCTGCAGAGGAGTAGCTTCACAGGCGGTGAAGCAGGTCTGCAGGTGTCTATCTTTCTCTCCCCCTCTCTGTCTTCCCCTCCTCTCTTCATTTCTCTCTGTCCTATCCAACAATGACAACATCAAATAACAACTACAATAATGAAACATCAAGGGCAACAAAAGGGAATAAATAAGTAAAATAAATTTAAAAATTTTTTAAAAATGCACACTGATAAAACTTGGACTTGGTTTGGTGTATTGCATGGAACTCTGGAGATGATGAGGACAGGAGGAGGTGTCTGTGAAGGGGGTGGGAAGGCTTTGGTCCTGGTGCTTGTTGATAGAAAAGGACCCTTAGGTGGAAGTTAGAACGCTTTGCAAAGCCTGCCATAGGGAGATGAGAAATTGCACACATGTGTCAACAACTACATTGTAATCATCTATTAATATCCCCCAGTATAGTAGGAGAAGAAAAAAGATGGGCACTAAAAAAGAAAGGGATTCTAGAGAAACTAAAAATTGTTATTTTCTGGAGGGCATATCAAGAGATTGAAAAAAAAAAAGGGTGTGTGTGTGTGTGTGTGTGTGTGTGCGCAAACTTTCACATAAATATGTGAAAAAAGTTATCTGGGGGGAACGTTCAGGGATGCAGTAATACATCTGACTTTCATGCTTACAGCATCTGATTTAACCCCCTCTGATGCATGTACTACTGTGATACTCTGGATCCCTCACTTTCATGTAAGACTCATCTCAAATAAAATAAATCTTATCAAGAAAGAATTGACCAAGAAATCAGTTTCATAAATACACAGTCCAATTATAAGGTGGAAAAAACTTAGAAAAATAATCAAAAAAAATTGTATAGGTGATTGATGAAAGGAATAATGAACAATGACTTATCCAAATGAATGTTATACTTTAAAACATGTATATTTGTTGACTGTGAGAAATACATGAGTTAAGAATATAAAATCCAATCACTTTTATAGGTCAGTGTATATATAACGTCCTTAGACTGTCTCTTCTTTTGATCTGAAATGTTGTGGTGTCCCATACAATTGTCATGGAGATTAGAACCTATTATTATTATTTTATTTTTACCTGAATATTGTCCAGCTCTGGTTTATGGTGGTGTGGAGGATGGAACCTTGGACTTTAGAGCCTGGGGCATGAAAGTGTCTTTTGCATAGCCATTATGCTATCTGCCCCCACCCATCTCCTCTTTTGTAATGTAAATTTCATGTCAGGGTAGGTAAAATGATTATAAAAGTCCTGATTATTTAAAGAAGAAATTGACCAAGAAATGAAACACTCATCTGAATTTTTTTATGTATATTTTTTAATCAGATAAACATTTTGCTAATATTCTTACTGCTGGGTCAGGTTCTTTTCTTTCAATACTACTCTCAGTCAGAGCGTCTGCTTTTTTTTTTTTTTCCTCCCATGACTGAGTGCTAGGAGAAAGAATGCTAAAAGGCTGAAATCTAGGAGAAAGAATGTGACCCACTCAGACAGGTGGATTGGAAGACAGTCACTCAAGATGGTAGATTATATTCCCACTCTGAATGGTCTGAAATCCCAATTAGACAGCCATTACCTCGTCCCACCACACGCCATGTTTTGCCCCTTAAGCACTCTTCTTAGAGGAAGAACATGAGTCCCCACTTCATTGTCAGTGTAACCTGTTTGATATGGGAGTGGAGGTGGCAGCGTTCTGAAGGGAACAGAGACCTCGGCTTGTTTCCAGAGGTTCTCTTGTTTTTTCCCTATGCCTCAAGAACACTACATACCAGAGTAGGATTTTCTTTTTCAGTCTGAGCTCCAGGATGAAAAGCTAGGTGGGGTAGAAACTCAACAGTGTTCAGTAAAATGAAAGACAGAAAAGTGAAGACCTGACAGGAATTTCTAAAACTGGGGTTTAAGTTTTTAGTTGGTGCATGCACTAAACCCCAGTTTTAGAAATAACTGTCAGGTCTTCACTAAAAACTAATGCCCACTATCTTCACCATCCTTGCTCTGAATGCAATCCAAGAGTAAGAACACAGGTGCTCTGACTCTGTGAGAACACTGTGCCCAGATCTTGTGAATCTGAGAGAGGGCAGGGACAGGATGACTTAAGACAAGACACTCATCAACCATCAAGATAGGCCTAAGAAGAACAGTTTTGTGACTTTCAGACACCCTGTGGGGTGAAGGAGATTAAGAGAAATAAATGGACCTGCTGATTTACCTCAATACACTAGTCACACTGAATCACGAGACAGTGTTTAGCAGCTACAGTGTTATAGAATCACGAAAATGTTCATTGCCACCTCCCTTACACACACAGTCTAAAGTCTCTGCAACAGATCCCGGTGTTAGGACCATTTCTTTTGAAGCTGTCTGAGACTCCAATCCCTCATGGAGCAAGAGTCCTTAGTTTGATTCTATCATAAACTCACCTAACATCGAAATGCGCCTTTTTTTCAGGGAACAGTCACATGGAGGTGACTCTCGCCAGGATAGGCAGAAAGGTGCAGAGAGTGTATAAAGAAACCTGGTTCAGGAGTGCGTTGTTCAGAGGTCTGCTGGGAACAATAGACACCAGAACCCAAATTGCCAGGGCTATATGGAAAGGAGTCAGGAAACAAGTGAGAGATGGACTGGTGAGGCTCTTCTCTCCGTGTTCACTATCCAAGTGGCCTTCAGGCAGGAGTTTGGTTTCACTGAAGAGCTTTGTTATACTAACAAACTGCTTTATGATTTACTGAGTGGATCATGCTACTGCTTCTTTTTTTTTTTAACCTTTGATAGGAGAAATCTTAGAGATCCACTGATATTAACTGTCTGTTAAAATGAAGATAGGAAATTCAGACTTTGCATGTTTATGTTATCTTTCCTAGCTCCATTTTATGCACCAATCTTTCTCCTTTTTTTTTTTTTTAAATCTTTTTTACAGTTAATTCTGTATAAACACATATTTTTTTAAGGAAGAAGTGAGTTTCTTAATTGTCTGGTCTCTTTCCTTACAAGCGATTTAAATGATCATTATGTAAAAAAAAAACAGTTTGCATGTATTAAATGCCAAATGTATGACATAGAAGCTTAATTTATAATTAGTTGGTCAAACTAATGCTGGAATCAACATCATTATAGCCATCTATCAGAGGAGAACCTGAATCTTAATAGATGCAAAACATTTCATCCATTGTGTCAGTAACAGAGGACTCAATTTTGTGTCATTTCAAGTGATCTCTCTCATTTTGAGGATTGAAAACTGCCCAATTCTTTGTTGTATATTTGAGGCTGGTGATATCTGTATGTCATGGTGATGATAAGTAAACGTAATCAGACACCTGTAGCATGTTCTGTTGGCACTCTTTCTTTCATACTATATTGTGCCTTTAAATTAAAGCCCTTTAACGTCACATGTAACCCATCATTAGCTCCTTACAAAACCAGAGATTCCTGGGCATCCCCAACATGCACCCTTGTGCTTTGATCATTCAATTTCAAAGTCATGCCAAGTTCTTCTCTGATTGGATGGCATGCAGCCCTTAGTAGCTTTTATTTTTGTCTTTATGCAAATAAACAAATGCTTGTAACTGGAAAGCAAATCAGAGATGAAAGTCTGTTTATAAGAATGCCTAAACAACTTGTTTACCTCTGTTCCTATCACTCCTCTGTAATTCTTCACAGAAAGAAACAAAGACGTTGAATAAGAACAGCTTAAGGAGAAATAACAAGCACATAAATTGTTCTGCAGTATAAACTTGCACCAGATCTCAAAAAGCCTCACAACTGCTTAATCTAGACCAAATTAATAGCAAAAGTTCTGAGCTGAATGATATTAGTCAATTCACTGAATATTATATATCATCTTACTCTATTTATTCACAACAGTAGAAAGCAGCAGTTATTATTATTAACATTTTATAAATCAGAGACCAGGGAAAGGGATAAATTATTGCCTTCTACAAATAATGCAGATAAGAATCTAGGGAACAGTATTGTCAGAATTTGAGCAGAGAGTGAAGCACATAGTACAACAGTTGTGGGAAAGACTTTCACATCTGAGACCCAAAGTTCCCTAGTTCCTCAGTACCACCATATGCCAGATCTCTCTCAATACCTGATCTCTCTCTCCCTCTTTCCCTCTCTCTCTGTCTCACATGTAAATAAATTTTATTAACAGATGATAATAAAAAAGAAAAAGTCCCATCATTGATTTGATTATTTGTCTTGTTTATGAGTCCAGTTGACTGTCTAGTTCTTTAGGTGAACTCATCATTGAAGTAACATAAACAAGCAACTCTACATATCTTTCCAGTGACTGGCTGAGCCTTCATAACCAAGACAGTCATTAACCTGAATGTTCTTTGTTGTAAGTATGTGTTTGTTTGCTGGCTATTCAAGCTGCATAAGACTTGAAGGCTTTTATGAGATAATTTTACAAACATTCCTGCTCTCTCTAAACAAATCTCTCTCTCTCTTCCCCTCTCTCTCTCTCTATCCCCCCCACCCCCTTTTGCTGCTGTCAGCCATCCTACAAAGACAAGTAGCAAACACGTATTTTGGGTAGCAGAGCAAAGACAGAGGGAGATAGGAGTTCCTGATGACATCCTCTAGCCCCGGTAGCTACAGTTGATGCAAGCTGCCATCTTCCAAAGCCACAGCTGGTAGAACCTATACATTTTCTAATGTCTATGTTAGTTTGAAATTGTTTTCCACCTATTTTCAACTGAAAGCACCTAACTTTATGACTGTCTTAGGACTTGGTGTACAAACTCTCACTTTGGGGCTGTGTTGCTCTAATATGCATGCTAGTGAGAATGTTTAACCTTATTGGGCTTTAGTTTGATTTTAGATAACTGGGTACTTACTCTGAGTTAGGAATTGAGCAAATACCATACATAAAACACTTTCTTAATTGTGTGTGTGCAGGTACTTGTACACTCAGACAGAAACACACATGGAGGAAGCAGAGAAAGAGAGAGCCATCGGTCTCCTCCAGTGTAGTGGGATGGGAGGTCAGGCTCAAACGTGGGTCACATGTACAGCAGATGAGGCCCACGATTCAGGTGAGATATTTTGCCAACCCATAGCTCATATTCAGTGAGGGAAAGGCAATTTTATCTCTGTTAATCTTTTCAAAGTAAGTCTATCTTCTTCCATCCACTTCAATTATTCCATCATTCCTTTTAGCACTATACAGCTCTATTTGATCATGTGTTCACATCTAGTGTTTTAGAGAACTAAGCTATTTTGCTTCCTTTAAAATATTCTTCAAGAGGAACTTGGTCTCCCTATGGTGTAGGAACTTGTGGTCCTAACATAATTCTCTTTATAGAGCAGGAACTTGATAAATCACTGTTCCTTTAACACTGAAGATGGTAATATAAGAGTGCTGTATACAAGAGTAACACAAGTACTGAAGGGACACTCAGAAAAATATGCTGTTGGCCCAGAGGTTTTCATTAGTTTCTACTTCAGTCGCTACAGTGTACATGAAATATTATTGTTAACGAGATTTCCTGAGTATTGCAAGATTATACAGAAAGAAAAAGAGGAAAATGAAGAATTATATTTTCAATGATTACTTTGTACTAGGTAGTGATATTTACCTTGACTTGCTTTGTAGTTTTAAACTCTCAGAACAGTAACTTTCTCTTCATTTATATCATCACTTTGATAGATTTCTACGCAAGCACAAGCATTGAGCTACCTGATGATGAGATACTGTCTGTATACTGTCATGTGAGGTAAACAGGAAGTAGATAAGGCCATTAGGAAGGTTGAAGTTGTCATCTCTAATTTGTGTTGCGTAATACAACTTATAAGGGATAGATTATTAGAATACAGGATACTTGAATAATGCACTCTAGACCAGGATATATTCCCTGTACTTGGTAATGTATTTACACTACCAAACACCTACTCAGTGGACACTGTTGAATGAAGATATGAATTTAGATCCAAGTTTTATATTCCCCTGATGTTCATATCATTTTACTATTCCAGATGGCCTTCATGTAGTGTATATGTCCGATGTTATTCTGAGAACATTGCTCTGTCAATAATGAATTGTATACTCCTTGTTATAGTCAAATCCCATTCTGTTAATGTATCAATTTAAGTTAAAGACTTGTTTTATTCTCTTTGGCTTAAATATTTGAATAAAACCCTATCAGTTTTTATTTAAGTTTTGATTATTTTTAGGAGGAAAATGTATGAAAAGTATAATTGGAATTTTTTAATATGAATACGTTTATAAATGGAATCAGATCAGAAGACATATATATATGCAATACAGATTGAATGTCAGAGTGAACGAGCAAAACAGTGATCTGTTCTCTCATGTATTATCAGCAACTGTTTGTTTTCATATTAATCAGTCATCCACATATTTTTTTGAGAAAATGAACAGAAAAAGAGAAGAATTATCAGAGCAAATAGACATCAGAGTCAATCTGTATTTCATTCTATGAGTGACAGAGAGTATCTTGTCTTTTTCAGCCACATCTGCAAATTTTATTCTTTCACCACATACTATTTTAATACACTACTTACTACTTTAATATTTTTTTCTTAATGTGGACATCATTTACTGAATTCTAATTTATGCAGATATTTTTAATCCTGTGGTTCTTAACCTGATAAATAGGAAATACTTTTTGAGAATGATGGTGCCTAGAAATTTCATACAGGTTTTTGGAGAGTAGAAGGGGAGGAGAGGAGAGGAGAAGAAAGGGGAAGAGAGGAGAGGAGTGGAGAATAAAGGGGAGGAGAGGAGAGGAGACGAGAGAAGGAGAGGAGAGGAGAGCAAAGGACAGGAGAGGAAGAATATATATATATATCCTTGAGGATGCAGTTTCCATCTTTCCTTGGCTTCTCCCTAACTAACTCCATGATCAAAACGAGCTTATAAACATGAATTTCTTTGCTTACTCGTGTCTTCCTTAAGTTTCATTATTTATCCGTGAGTTATAGTTACAGATTAAATCCAGAAACTCCAACCTGATTGTATGAGCTCCAACTTCTTGTTGTATAACTAGACATCCATCTTATTGTATAGAACATGGCAACTTAATACTCTAAAGATATTAATATTATATATCTCATAAGATTTCTGAGAAGATTAAGAGATTTAATGACAGTCAAGGCAAGACCAGTTCACAGAAAGAAATAAAACATTCAATAAAAGCTAGCATAGTATCAAGATTATGAGAGAATAAGAAAGTCTTGTGTAGTATTGTACGTTCATTATCAGTGCAAGAAGTCACAGTACAACCGATTATCTGAGTGCTGCTTCCCAACTAATTAAAGGGAACTGCTGACAAGAGAGTTTGAGACATATTGAACATTTTTTTCATAACATTTTCTGAAGGAAAACAAAACTTTCCTTTAAAAAACATACTTTAACTTCTTTAAGCACATATTTTTCACCACAGTGCCCTCTTTTTGATGGGAATGTATATTATTTTTTTGTGGGGTTTGTAATTTTAGTGATGTTATCCTATAGAGAGTGGTCATTTCACTGCAGATAATGAGATGGTATCAAAATCTAGCATCTTTTTCAATTAGTATCACCTAAGGACATACTTAGCTGCATTATTTGATACAGTAATTTTCAATGTTGATAGCCTCAGTTACAGAGTTCTGTATTCTTGGAAAGCTGAGAATAGAATGACCTCTCTCAAATATATAAAATATACACAAGGAAAAAAAATAGTGTTGGGAGTTGCATGGATGTAGAATTCTGCTCATAAATCATGTTTAGGTTAAAGCAATTGACCAGCAATCTCAGTATTTTGAGAAGTTAACCTCAACCATAGAATCAGCCATACATCACATTGTCAAAAGCCGCCATCAAAATATGTGCTTTAAGCGGGCAGTGTATTTTATTGTTATAGTTCATCCCATCTGTAGTGAGTTTTATTTGTTTTTTGTGTTTCATCACCAGATACATATTTTGTAAGTAATTCTTAGTGATGTATATGTTAATATGAAAAAATATATGTTTAAATGTCCCAGATATCCCATAATAAAAAAATCATGACCTTGTAACTTAGAAAAATAACAATTTATTGTGGAAGCTATAGTACATAATCAATATTTCAGCAGGCCCAAGCTTTTCTGAAGACCCCCCCCCCCAGAATAATCCTTCTTTTTGCTTCCTGTTACTAGTGGGACACTGTACTTCCTTTCTTCTGCTTGAATATCAGAGGCACTAGCATTTTAGTCCATTAAAAGGCAACAACGAGCTGAAAGAAATATTACAACAATTAGGGTTGCATTTGAGAAACTGGAGAATTTGGCAACTGAAAGTCACACATCCCCCTTTCCCTGTTTTAACTCAAAGGCTCAAGACTCACAACAAACTCATTTCAGTAAATACATTTAAAATGAGTCGGAGAACATTTGTTAGACTTTTATGAGTCCAAAAATTCCATAGACCATCAAGACACATAAAAAATGAGACGCATTAGGAAAATACAATCTACACGTCCTGAATAGCAGTCCATAAATTAGACAATCTTCAAGAGATAAGTGTGGTCCTTTTACCAGAAAATATTGTGCTTTGTCTTACTAGAATTAACATGCTCTGAATTTTAAAATGAATTACACTGTAAACAGATGTAAACTAAACTAACTTCTATTTTAATAACAAATTGTATGTTCACAAGTAAATTTGACATTAACCAAATGTGAAGGTGTTGAAAGAGGAAATTTATTCTGAGTACATTAAAATATATAGTACATCAAACAGGCTAAACACTAGACCACAAAGATTGGGTGGTCTTAGAACTATTTGGAGTCATTGTCTACATATGTGGGACCACAGTGTTCAGGCTTAGGGTGCCAAATACACTAATAAAGTACATACAACTTAAAGTTAGTGTGGCTCTATAGAGCAGCTTCTAAGAAACTAGAAGTGGATAGCCATTCCTTCCTGCTAAGGTAATTCCAGAGCAGTTCTAGAAGGACAAGAGTAAGTCTAATTAGGCAAGAGAGTAATACCTATGCTAAGTGTATCTTTAAGATGTTTAAAATCAAATTTCATAAGCTCAAGATGATCTTCAAGACACTCCTAAAAAAATTACTTCAATGTGCTTTAAAGGAAAAACAGAACATATGTATTCTATAGTGTAGCAGACATGCCTGGCATCCAAGAAGCAAATCCAGCAATGAGACAAGAAAATGCAAAAACCAATCATTAAAATTAGAAGAAAATGAAAAAGAACATAGAAGATAAGCCTAGAAGGAAAGACGTTAAAAGGTTGTTATTCATTTTAAAGGATTAATGGAAAGGATTACAAGTTGAGGATTAGTGGGAAACCTTTAAGAAGAGACAATGAAATTATATGATGCAGGAAATGTAACTAAAAGAGTCGGCTTGAACTCGGCTTGCACACGTGGCAATGTAATGCACTGGCCAACTGAGCGACTTGCTGGTTCTGCAACAACTCTCTTATGAATCACTATTTTCTCCAGACAAATCATTAAAAAAGGAAAAGAGAAGTGCAATTATTACTAGAACAAGGAACTGGAAAGCATTTTCCAAAGTTGAGAGGACACAATAGAGGAGAGTATTGGGAACTTGACGTGTGGGACAATTTTGAGTAGCCAAAACTTCATGTAATTGAAATCTCAGGGTAGAATGATAGGTAACAGGAGTGGAGACGAACTATTAGAGGTCATTCATGATGAAATTAATTTTCAGATTTCAAGGAAACTGAAAATTCAATATTTGAGGTGCTCTATCTTAGGATAAATATAATAAATTACACCAAGTCACATCATAATCAAATTTGGGAAAATAAGTAGGAAGTTCAAAGAGGAAAGTATTTTTATATCATTTTATTTGTGTGTGGGGGCGCTTATGGTTTACAGTGAAGTTGCTGACACATGGTTACAATATAAAAAAGGAAAATCTTAAAAGCAGTCAGATATGTAGAAACACTTCACAGATCTACAATGAAAATGATTATTAATTTAAATTAGAAAAGATTCAGGTTAGGGATATATTTAAAGTAGAGAAAAAAGATACGTACAATCCCATAAAAGTTAGATAGAATGAAAATCACTTTGATTTAAAGAAGTCCTTTTCAGACAGATAATAATTTTTATCATCAGATAATCTACTTTGTAGAAAATGTTAAATGTTAAATATATATATATTTTGAAGAAGGGACTTGAAGTAAATACTGCAATAGACTAATGCATTTAAAGAACTAAAATAGTAACCATAGCACTAACTACTATAATACTTATAAAACATTTTCTTTTGAACTATATTTCCATTAAATAGTAACCAACTCAATAAAGCATGATGATAATAATTAGTACAGTTTATACTATGTATAGGAGGAAAATGTCTTTAAAATAATTTTAAAAGAATAGAGGAGAAATGTCAATCTTTGTGGTTGCTGGGTCTTACCGTGTGTTTCAAGGGATAATTTGCTAATTGACAGTAGACTGTGATACTTCCAGAAAAGTCATTTTATAAATCCTGTGTGTAGACAGCTGAGAATCTGGAGAAACGCTACCTTTTTACCCTTTAATAATGAAATATTTCCCATCACTATGACACTCTTTCAGAACCACTGTAGATTTATTAGAATTAGAACTTTTAACATTGAAAAAAAAAAAAAACACCCTTTAATTCACAGTTGGTATTCATATATTTTATACCATGCTATTTTTTTTTTCCTCCTCCAGGGTTATTGCTGGGCTTGGTGCCTGCACCATGAATCCACCGCTCCTGGAGGCCATTTTTCCCCCCCTTTTGTTGCCCTTGTTGTAGCTTCGTTGTGGTTATTATTATTGCCCTTGTTGACGCAATTCGTTGTTGGATAGGACAGAGAGAAATGGAGAGAGGAGGGGAAGACAGAGTGGGGGAGAGAAAGATAGACACCTGCAGACCTGCTTCACCGCCTGTGAAGCGACTCCCCTGCAGGTGGGGAGCCGGGGCTCGAACCGGGATCCTTACGCCGGTTCCTGCGCTTTGCGCCACATGCGCTTAACCCACTGCGCCACCAGCCGACCCCCTACCATGCTATTTTTACTCTGGTCCAAATTATGCTCTGGGAGCATGCATTTCATTTGGCTCTAACAACTCAGAAGTCATCGACTGTCTTTATACAGGTCATCAGCATTTATTGACCAGACCCTTTCTCTGAAACCTGGTGGAAAAAGGAACTTGTCAATGAATGAGGAGCTTCCCCTTCCCAGAATTTTAGGCATAATGCAACATACTGGCACTGAGTTTGTCAGCCAGCTTTAGATAGTTTGATACCCCCTTTGCAGCCTTTATAATATTTAAATGCATTTTAAATGTCCATTCAGTAGCATACTGAATGTTGTACTGAAAAAAACAAAAAGCAACAACAACAGCAAAAAAAAAAAAAACCATAGTAGATATAAATTATACCATGAGGCACAGAATAAAATAAACACATCATAACCATTAGTAAAAACATTGGTATTCACTGACTAACTTTAGGAACAAGGCTGAAACTGAAAGAGATGATGGAGACGAGACAGCAGAAGCTAAGTCATTGCACTGCCATTTGTTATGATGAGATTTTGTCTAAGGTATCTAGCCTGAACAGAAAGTCCTGGTCAAAATGCTGGGTCCCAATAAAAAAAGTAGGTCAGTAACCGAAGACTGTATTTTACCACCACAATATTCTTTACAGTTAAAAATAAAAGTCAGGGGGCTGGGGAGACAGCATAATGATTCTGCAAAAGGCTTTCATGCCTGAGGCTCTAGGGTCACAGGTTCAATTCCCAGGACTACCATAAGTCACAGCTGAGCAGTGCTCTGTGTGTGTGTTTGTCTCTCCCTCCTTCCCTTCCTCCTTTCCTCCTTTCTTTCTTTCCTTCCTTCCTTCCTTCCTTCCTTCTCTCTCTCTCTCTCTATATATATATATAATTAAAATTAATAAATTAAAAACATTTAAAATAAAAATCAGTCCCTGTGTCATGTTACATATTAAGCTGATTTGAGGTTTTATTCACTGTATTGCTGGAGTTCTATATTGCATGATAAGTCCATTGCTGTACACAGCCATTTATTTATTTATTCATTCATTCATTTGTTCGTTTGATAGAAACAGAGAAAAATTGAGGAGGGAGAAGGATAAAGGAAAAGAGAGATAATACTGCACTGCTCCAGTCTCACGAAGCTTTCTTTGTAGGTCAGGACCAGAGCTTGAACCGAGGTCATTGGGCATGGTGCCATGAACTGGATATACCACTGTCAGGTGTATTTATCTGTATTTAAATGAAAACTGAGCCTTTTATACACAGTATAGAGTATGACCCTTTTTAATATCATTGCTTTTTGAATGGAAAATTTGGGCCTTTCAAATTTAAAGCAAATATCAAGGTAAGATGCACACTTGCTGTTGTTCCCCGCCCCCCCGTGTATTATGTCTGTATTATATCCCTGCTTCTTTACTGCTGCTTTGTATTTTGTTAAGTTGACAATTTTTATGGTAGAATTTTATGCTTCCTTCTCTTTACCGTGCTTTTGACTCATTTTTCTTTTTTTTACACAGTGCTTCCAGTTGCTATTTTAATTCATAACAATTCAGATTAACACAACATAATTTAAATACTATCCAAGAATTTTGTACCGCCCTTGTTTATATTATTGCCACACAGGTGGCTACATCTTTATAAATCATAAGCCCATCAACAGAGATATAGAAGTGATATTTTATGAACCATCAGTTCAGATGGATGAGCTGAAAGTTGAAACAATTTTAGACTATCTTTTTTTTTTCCCTTCAGGTTTATTGCTGGGGCTCGGTTCCTGCACTACAAATCCATTGCTCCTGGAGGCTATTTTTCCCCTTTTTTTGCCTTTATTGTTATTATTATTATTATTGTTATTGCTATCATTGTTGTTGGATAGGACAGAAGAGAAACCAAGAGAGGAGGGGAAGACAAAGAGGGGAAGAGAAAGATAGACACCTGCAGGCCTGCTTCACTGCTTGTGAAATGACCCTTTGCAGGTGGGGAGCCGGGATCCTTACATGGGCCCTTGTGCTTTGCACCATGTGTGCTTAACCTTCTGCACTACCACCCGACCCCTGACTATCTTCTTTGTTTACCTTCAGTTACCTCTCTAAATACTCTATGCTTTCTCTCTCTTTCTCTCTGTTTAGATAGAGGCAGAAAGAGGGGGAGAGGGAGAGACTGACCAACACTTAAGCTTCCTTAAATCAGTGGTGGTTGGGTTCACACCTGGTTTGGGAACATGGCTATGTAGCCCTCTTATCCAAATAATCTATTTAGCCAGCCTGTAAGTACTCCGTGTGTGTGTGTGTGTGTGTGTGTGTGAATATAAATTAGCCTCTAGTGTATTGTTGCCTAAATGACACCTTTTGTTGTTTTTTTGTGTACTGCATATAGGATTAAACTCTTTCATTATTACCAATGATTTTTTTGACAAAGAGTTCTTCTTTTATAGTATTTTTTTTTTTTAGTATTTGAGTATATCATCCCATTATTGCCTAGCCTCGATGGTTTCTGATGGAAAGTCGGCTATAAACATTATTGAGAGCTCTTTGGACAGGATGAGTTGCCCAGCTGTTAGTCTCTGTGACTTTGCTGGTAGTGTTTCACTGAATCTCATGGATACACATTAGTATCTTCACTAAATTTGGAAGCTTTCAACCACCACTTCAAATATTCCTCCTGATCTTTACTTATTTCCTTTCTAGAAACCCTTCCATGTGTATATTTGTGTTTCTGATTCAAGTCTCACAGACACACACTGGATAAACAGATAATCTTTTTTTTTCCCCCCGGCCAATCTTTACAGTTATTGAACTGTTTGTTGTTGTTGTTGTTGTTTACTTAATGGAAATTCAGTGCTGCAGGTTGATTTATTCAGGGAAAAAGAGAAACAGAGACAGAGATAGTGAGGGAAAGACGTCACGGCACAAAGATTCTTCCCATGAGGTAAGCGGCGGGCAAAATGTCTCCCTGGGGTAGCGTGCTGCTCTGGAAGAAGCCAGGACCTACTCAAAGCAGCATCATTGTCCACTGAAGTATTTTTCTGGCCTCTAGTGGCTGATTTTTATTCTCTCAGTTCCAACCTGCTATTTGAGCTTAGACTGTGCTTTTTTAAAAGTACTGTGTTATTAACTCTAGTAACATACCTATAGTTTTAGCATATAATCTCCAACTCAGTGGTATGAATTCTATGGGTTTTAAGTATGTAAACGAGCAATGTATTAACCTTTCAAAGTCTTACATTTTTCTTCTTTATAATGTAAATCATCGTTCTTTTCAGGAAGAGTTGAAAATGTCATAAGGAACGATATATGTAAAACAACATCGAGGCTTTCTAGTAAAGATTAGATTCATTATATCATACAGCGTAGACTATAGACTTGTATACACCAGGTTTCTAGTGAGTACTAGTCGAAGTTACTTTAATTTTTAGAACATTAATTTCTAAAACAATTTAGTGGCAATGGATACAGCAGAAACATTAGAGGGCATTGGATTATGACATGGCACATCCACGTTCTTTGTGTGTCTTGTAAATACCTTATCTTCTCGGTATTTTATTCCTGGATGCTTATCTTTGCTTTGCCCGAATGTCATGTATATTCTCACCTCACTCTTTCATTCACTTGTTGTCACGTCAAAAGTTTGCAGAACAGAGAAAGAAATCTGTTTTGTCAGAAGCAGCGTACACATACAAAGGCACACAAGCCTATATCCTAGTTGATGAAATCAACCTGAAGTTAAACATTTTGATTTGTTTACTTTTGGCAAAATAGAACTTCCTATGTTTCAGGGGAAAAATATGTAATTTATGTTGAATGTCAAATATCTAATGTAGAAACTCTTCTTGATGAGTTAAGTGGAAAGGAATGAAGAGCATACAGATTGAGTTTCTGTGAATAAATGTCTGAGTTGAAAAATAAAAGAAAGGAAGTACTGAGAAAGGCTAAATCTTGATCTTGCCAAGTCTGAGAGCCTGAAAAATGTCATGATACAAGCAAAAAAAAGGGGGGGCTCATTTTTTTCACTTTTAATGCATCAATATTTTGCAACAAAAAAATGGAAAGGATTCTCAGATCAATTCTAATTTGCTGAATTTCCTAAAATTCATAATTTTTAAATGAAAAATATAGATGCTTTTTAGGGCAAGGCAAAAATATCCTATCTTCTTTCAAATCCTAGATTATAGTCTCCTTTTTGGCTTAGAAAACCTCACGTATGTCAAATCACATTTGAGTTACCCTGATTCTCATCCCACTAGCATGTAACTCATTGCTTCGTACATAGTTGGTGATTAATTAACATCTTTGTTAAGCAAATACTAAAGTATGTGTTAAGTGTTTTAGTAAGTAAACGGACATAATACTGCATAGCCACTTATTTTTTTATTTTATTTATTTAATTTAATTTTTCATGGGTGTGTGTTTGGTGTGAGGATCTTGTGCATGCATGCTTTCACCACTTCTGGGTTAATTTCTTTTATTCTTTTTATTTTAAAAGAGAAACAGAGAGATGAAGGGACATCACAACATTACAGCTTCTTGGGTTCCTAGACATTCCTGTGTAGTGCTAGGGCTTGAACCCGGGCTATGAACATTATAAGATACGTGCTGTACTGGGTCAGTTAACTTTTGGATCTTACTTATGTAACTTTCTAAACAAATTTAAATAACAACTAGTACCACCTTGGCATGTTTCACTTCGGACCGTGTTTAGGGACGTCAGGTCTGGAATGTCAACCTTTCAGCTTCATTACTCTGCCACCAGGTTCTACATGCTACCATGATGCCAACCTGACTTCCCTGGGCAGACAACCCCATCATGTGTCCTGGAGCCCAGCCTCCCCAGAGCCTCGCCCCACTATGGAAAGAGAGAGTCAGGCTGAGAGTATGGATCAACCTGCCAACACCCATGTTCAGCGGGGAAACAATTATAGAAGCCAGACCTTCCACCTTCTGCACCCCACAGTGATCCTGGGGCCATACTCCCAGAAGGATAAAGAATAGGAAAGCTGTCAGTGGAGGGGATGAGATACAGAGGTCTAGTGGTGAGAATTGTATGGAAATGTACCACTGTTATCCTATGGTCTTGTCAATATTTCAATTTAATAAATAAATATTATGTAAATATCTAAAAATTAAAAATAAAAGCAATAACACCCCGGAGTTGGGCAGTTGCTCATTCAGTTATGTGCAAGGACCTGCACAAGGATGCGTGTTCGAGCCTCCCCACTACCCCTACTCTCGCTCCCCGCCTACAGCAGGGACACTGTGGTGAAGAAGTTCTGCAGGTATCTATCTTTCTCATTCCTCCCTATTTCCCTTTACCCTCTCAATTTCTCTCTCTTCTATCAAATAAAATGGAAAACAACAAAATCTTACATTAATCTTACAATTAACTATCAGGTTTATGTATAGCTTAAATACAATTTAAAATAGTTTAGCCTTTCAGCAATCATGATAGAAAAGATGAATTTCATTTACAACTGATAAAATATGAAAAACATTCCAATGTCCAGAAACAGTTTCTTTGAAGTTATAAACAGAAGAGGGTTATAAGGTTGCATGAGACATCATCAAAATATTTACTGCAAGGTTTACCCAAACTTCACTATTTTTATAGACCAGGAGGTAATAGTGATGGTTTTAAATCCCTCAGATCAGTAGTAGAATGTGCGACGACTTTCTTGACCTATTTTTCAGGTGGTCGCCATGTGTTTGGCTTCCATGTATGGGCGTATTTTGTCTTTACTTCTCTGGCATATCAATCATTTTATAATGGGAAAATTCCTCTTAGAATACGCTGCAAGTCCACGTAGTTACCCAAAGTCTATTCACAGGATAAGTCAGACAGTGGGGAGGAGGGCGATGAAGAGCAAAAACTTATCCAACAACAAGGACAGCAATAATAACGACATCAACGATAAACAAGAGCAACAAAAGTGAAAAAAAAAAAGCCTCCAGGAGCAGCGGATTTGTAGTGGAGGCACCAAACCCCAGCAATAATCCTGGAGGCAAAAAAAAAAAATACCATTGATTTAGTTTTTTAATATGCTTTCCAGCTATATCCTCTAATGTTATGGTACTCTGTTTATTAAATAGATAATGAATTATCTTCAATAACCAAGAAGTGGATACAACTTAAGAGGCCATCAACTAGCATATATACCTATATGTATATTTTATTAAACTACTCAAATCAACAGTAACAAGATAAAGGAGAGGCTTCAAGATAGCTTGCTGAATAGAGAGTACCTGGCCATATATGGTACCCAGGTTCAAGTCCTGCATAACTTGGGGTTGCCATCATATAGGAGAAAGTTACGGGGCTGTGATGTTTCTCCTTCTTCCTGTCCTTATCTCCCAGAAATGAGAAGAATAACTAAATTGATTTAGGATTATTGAAATTGAGCATCTTTGAACTTCAGACTTCATTGTGGAAAACCTGACATTTTCACTTCAGTGATACACCTTCCCAGAAAGAACAATTAGCAAATGCTGCAACATAGAAAGTCTTCTGGGAACAGCATGGATTTCTTGATAAGATCCAAAAATCTTAAACTTTAAATGTAAAATGAGTACAAAATAACACTGCAACCAAACTACCAGCCACAAAGAAAAGTCCATTGTTTAAGGGTAGAGTCTGTACAATGCACTGACAGCTGGACTGACAGCAAGGATTTCCAGAGCAGTGAGGAAGGCACAAGATAGCAAAGACTATCAGCTGTCTTTGATGTGCTGACAAGATGGACCTGGATAATGAAAAAAAAAAAAAATGAGTGCTTTCTTTCTCATGATGGGACAAGATTGGAGCAAAGGTGATGACAAAAGAAATCCAATATTATGGTTCCTCAAAAATTCCATGGATGTGTTAGACATCAAGAAAGATAAAGAAAAAAAATCTTACAAGGAATAGTAGAAAAGAAATAAGAAAATGGTTCTTATTCCCAGGTGACATAATGGTGTACTCAGAACTCATAAAAAATAATGTACAAAGTACCAATTGAAAGTATTAAGTAGATTTAGAAAATCCTTCTGCATAAGGTTAATATTCAAGTTTTTTAAAATTATTTTTCTATATGATACCAACTACAAAATTGAAGTTAAAAAGCAATATCATTAGGTGACAAAAAGATCAGATACACAAGGAAGAATTCTAATACAGACACAAGATTATCTGCTCTAGAAATTTAAGAAATACTGAGATTTGAAAACATCTGAGTAAGTGAGACACAGATGAGTTAATGTATTGGAAGACTCTGTACCTTTACAGTGTAAACTCCAAGCAACTCTATAGATGCACTATTATAAAAAAAATCATCCTGGGCAAGGGAGATAGCATAGTGGTGATGCAAAAAAAAAAAAACTTTCTTGCTTGAGGCTCCAAAGTCCTAGGTCCACTGCTGCTCCAGCATTAGCCCGAGTAACAAGCAAACAAAACAACAACAAAAACCATCATCATTCCAGCAGATGTGCATGTGTGTGTATACTTAGGTTTTCCTGTTCTAAATTTTATATGGGAATGAAAAAGAAAAGACAGCAAATATTACAATAACCTAAAAGCATGCAAATTAATATGCCCTACTTAGTTATGCTACAGTAATTAATATAGTGTGGTAAAAGACCAGTTAGTGACCAAAAACTGATGTGGAAAGAGAAATAGTTAAGAAACAGAACAAAAAAATAGTCACAAAATTATAAAAAATACTGATTTATAACAGTACTATTAAAAGTAATTATTTGTTGAAAGTAATGTTTTCTTCAAAATAAAGTGTCAATGAAATAAACCAGCCAGAGACTATGCAAGAATTTTAGAAAAACATGCATCAAATTATATAATATTTTTTCCCCTCTGACTCCAGGGTTATCACTGGGGCTCGGTGCCTGCACTGGGAATCCACTGCTCCTGGAGGCTACTTTTTTCAGAGAAAAATTAAGAGAGGAGGGAAAGATAAGAGAGGGGGAAAGATAGACTCCTCCAGACCTGCTTCACCACTTGTGAAGCGACTCCCCTTCAGGTGGGGAGCCAGGGGCTCCAACTGGGATCCTTATGCCAGTCCTTGCACTTCCCGCTATGTGCGCTTAACCCGCTGAGCTACTGCCTGAACCGCCCAAATTATATAAATCTTTAAGAAATAAATCTCATATACATGCCAATAAAGAAAATTACTGAAGTGGTCTGGGAGGTAATGCAGTGGATAAGGCATTGAACTCTGAAGCATGAGGTCCTGAATTCGATCCCCAGCAATACATGTACCAGAGTGATACCTGGTTCTTTCTATTCTCCTTTCTCATTAATAAATAAATATTTATTTTTTAAAAAGGATTATTGAATATAAAACAGGTCACAGATTTATAGAAACTCACTGGAGAGGATATATAACAGGGGTGGGGGAGCTTTACTCTACAAGGATCATTTAGGTAGTGTAACATCATTCATGGGTAAGACAGAATTAATCAGCTTTAGAAAATCGGCACAATGTTGCTTTAAAAAAAAAACAACTCAACTTCTAGATTTACTGAATTTCAACAAGTCCCACCTGCAGTCATTTTGGCAGGGCCAGACCAGAGGGTTTTGTGTCCCAAACAGAGTCCATAGGCTGAACATTCCCCACTCCTGATATACAGGATTAAAATTTTGTTCTATCCACTGCTAGGAGTCTCAGTGGTATGAAGCAGTAGCTCTAACCCCACAACTCTCCAGGCTGACCTAAGACTTTGTCTGATATGTGCAGCAATACCATTTCTCCTTCTTCTTGATGCTGCTTTCTCTCACTCTTTTTCATATGTGTCAATCCATAATAATAAATTGATCACATGCTAACCAATACCTCAGCATCTGTTACTAAAGGATTAAACTGGGGACATTTAGTTTAAAGTTCAAAACTGAGCATTGCATTATTACTATTTTTTTTCTCTTTTTGCTTCCCTCTTACCTCTAATAATAAACCTAATCCCTTTGGCCTAATCTTGATTGCAAAAAAGATTTCATGAAAGAAACACAAATTGCAACAAAAATAGTTTGGATGATATTTCAAAACTTGACCTCTGGTGTTCTCTTTTCCTTTGGCTCCTGTAACTCCAGGGGACCTTGAGGTCAGAAATCTGACTTTTCTTTGTGAAGTAATTATCTCTGGTAATGAATGGCTTTCATGAGAAAATGAGAATCAGAACCACAAAATGGAAATGTCTTCATCTGCTATTCTCATCTTAGCTCAGCAAAATCCTTATCTCAGAAAAACCTCGCTAAGTTCACTTAAACATTTCTCTAATCAGCGATTAATAATTTAACAGTAACTGAGAAGAAAAATTTCTGCACCTGTGATTTTTCACTTTTTTCTAGCTAAAGGATTGTTGCCCTGGAGAGACGTCTTAGTGATCCTGCAGAGCTAAGGATTGAAGGCTGTTATGCAATGAGTGGTCACAAGAGTAGAAGGTACATTCCCATGTGCTAGAAATTGGTATGCTCATCTTAGATTAAAAGACTTTTCTAAGGAGAACTACAGACTATTTTCTCTAAAGTCAAGTCCACCATCACTCATGATTTGGTGCAGACTCAACATCTGGAAGATTAAAAAATAATGTACTGGAGTATTTGTCTCAGTGGAAGCCATCTCAGAAGAATCTTCCTTCCCCACTAATTGGATATCTGATACAACTTAGTGCACTTGTTTCAGATAACTACAGTTATCTGAATAACTAAATAGCAGTTCTATTTCTATATTCGTGTGGATTTAGTGTAGTATGAATATTTTACATTTTCTATTAACATTGGTTTACAATACAACGTTTTATGAATAATTAAGACTTATTTCCTCAGTACTAGTCTCAATCTGGACACTTTCCATTCAGATTTTGTTCCATGTCTATATTTTCCAGTACAACATGCTACTTTCAAGCAAAATGTTTTTTTAAAGGGCACTTGTAATAACATATAAACATTTTTATGAAAAAAATTTTATATGCCTTTTTTGTTTAGTACTACCCCTAATTTTTTCCAGCCATTTTATATTTGTGATTAATAGTGGTTAAAGGTTGTAAGGTTACAGCTACCAAAATGCAGGTGCCACCAGAATTCTGAGGCCACCACCCTCCCAATGATTAGTCCTTATAGCCTCTCGTCTTAGGATAAAGGCGGTACGAAGTGCAAATATGTGCCTCATAGAAGACACTAATGTCAGGCTGGGTGCTGGTGCACCTGGTTGAGTACACATATTGCAGTGCAGAAGGATCTAGGTTCAAGTCCCCAGTCCCCACCTGCAGGGGGAAAGCTTCACAAGTGGTGAAGCAGTGCTGCAGGTGTCTCTCTGTCTCCCTCCCTCTCTCCCCCTTCCTCTCAATTTCTGGCTATCTCTATCTAATAAATAAATAAAGACAATAAAAAATAACTTGGCATTATTTCCTTTTAAATAATAAAAAAAGAAGACACTAATGTTCCCTGGTTCTTGTTTGTTTGTTTTTACTGGTGTCTCAAAGACTTGGAATAAAATGAACAAATATACCCATAATAACATAACATAACATAACATAACATAACATAACATAACATAACATAACATAACATAATTCATTTTCACTAGCAGACAAGGAAAGATAATTTTTGATGTATTAGTTATTACATGAGGTTATGGCTATTTAATGATAAAATACAGCTTTTGCTCTGGAAAAATTATTTTGTAGAATAAGAGAGGTGTGTGAAACAATTATTGCAATAGGCTGTCACAACAATTACTACAGAGGCAGGGATTAGTGGACAAGTCTAGTGTTGATGGGTCATATTAAATCAGGAAAGGAGAGGCTTCGCCTTACTCCTTTTAAACATATTGCTATTGACTTACAGCATTCTTTGCCTCTTGGATGAAATATATTAGAGATTCGAAAACAAAAGACATGCTCAGCTCTAACTCAGGGACCAAAATAGTTTCATTAAACCTGGTCATAAATCATTCTCTACAGTTTTTGTTCTTTCTTTTTTTTTTTTTAATGATTTTTTTTTTCATGGACTCAGTAGCAGCATCAGCTGATCAGCAACCTCACAGCTTGGTGGACATCTTACCTTCTGCCATTCTCGGGATTTGCCCAACTAGCTTTTGTACCAACTAGCTTTCCACTTTGTTATGTGTTAGAGAAATCTGTGCCCCCCTAAACTACACGAATAAGATTAAAGCCTATTATATTGTTTTATGCTGAGAAGTAAATAATGCTTAACATGTTTCATATTCATCAGAATAATTTCCTTATGTTTCCATCATTTGGCCATGGGGAATTTCTTTCACACTAAAACCTGTTCTTTGGCTTCACAAACACTGTCTAGCTCCAGGACCTGCCTGACCCCAGCAGTCTGTTCCATTGCTGTTGCAATATATTTTTTTTCTTTTTCAAGGAGGAAAATGAGGTCCTGGTCTATTATTTCACTGTTCCATGCATGAAGTCCTAATTATCCATAATGGGCATTATGCATGTATATTAAGGGGAAAGGACCTCTCTCAAGTATCATCTGTTTCTTTCTTATACTCTTTGTCAGTCTAACAAAATGTGTTTAAAATATGAACGGCTTACTAATTAGATTTCATTGAAGATTGTCACGATACTTCTAGTTCAAGTTCATTGACCTTCTCTGCGATGTGGTCTTTAGGCCATAATATATGTTAAGACCCAGCACACCACATAGTAAGTGATTTAGTATCTGTGATCCAGTAGGAATGCATTTAGCATCCATCCTGCAAGAGTCTGAAAACTTATCTATCAATCCCACTTTTCCTTTTATCTTTGATGTTTTCTGATTGTTTCAGACTTAGAACACCGTATGAAGGACAGAGCACAGCAAAAGACAAGAAGTTAGCCACCCGGGGAGTGTATTACCCTGCACAAGAACTCAGGTTTGAGCTCCTGCTCCCCACCTACAGGAGGGACATTTCACAAATGGTGAAGCAGGTCTGTAGGTGTCTATCTTTCTCCCCCCCCCCAACTGTCTTATCCAATAAAATAGAAAGAAAAAAAAATGGCCACCAGGAGCAGTGGATTCATAGTGCTGGCACCAAGCCCCAGCAATAACACTGATGGCAAGTAAAAAAAGGGAGGAGGAGGAGAAGGAGGAGGAGGAAGAGTTAGGTAAACTCTATCCTTACCAAATAACTTGAAAAGTCATTTGCATGATGCCACCTCTACTTGGACAGATTTTTCTCATAAGAAATACATGTAAGTGGGTTACCTTATTGTCAGGGCCTGAAAAGAACTATAATTTAGAGGTTAGACTTGTCTTTCACTGTAGACTTTGAAACAGCATGTGATGAGGTGGACATATTATAAAGCTTTAACAGAGTGTATGAGGTATTCAAAAGACTGATTTCTTTCATACCCATGGTAATAAATTCACTTTTCTCATGCAGCAAATTCACTTGAGATTCATAGTCTCCTCATAAACCTCATATTAAATGTTTAACCTCAGATTTCAAATGCTATAGGACTCTTTATAATAATAAATGTTACCCCTCTGAGCTTGTGAATTTGGTGATGGCACATTGTGTACCAGCAAGAGAGACCTCCCCTCTCACATACCACATATGGAGGTCTCATTTGAATATTTGATTTCTTAGATTCATCCATGTTATTTTAACATACACCTATGCAATCTTCATTTCAACACACAGGGATGGAGTTTTTCTTAGCCTCACTGTGATTAACTTAATGCAAAGCATGGCTCGAAAACTTTGGATTGCAGCCTTCACTATGTCTCGTTAAATTAAGTTGGATTTTACTATGGACTATCTTAACATCTAATAAATGCTATGAACATTTAAGAGTATTTTGATTTGAAATACAGCTCTATTTTTTTTTCTTTCCCCATTTTTGAACAAAAGCCATAATCTTATGTTCTAACACAAAACCTGAAACCAAGCATTAGGTGTACTTTGTAGTATAGTGGCAAATAAATAATAGGGTCAACATTGTCTGGTAACAGACTCTCTCACACAATCACAGAGGTCCATGTGCCTACACTAAATAATATTAATATATTACTTATGTCTTTCAAAACAAATATATATATATATTTAATATTTATTTTATTTATTTATTCCCTTTTGTTGCCCTTGTTGTTTTATTGTTGTAGTTATTATTATTGTTGTCATTGTTGGATAGGACAGAGAGAAATGGAGAGAGGAGGGGAAGACAGAGAGGAGGAGAGAAAGATAGACACCTGCAGACCTGCTTCACCGCCTGTGAAGCGACTCCCTTGCAGGTGGGGAGCTGGGGTTCGAACCGGGATCCTTATGCCGGTCCTTGTGCTTTGCGCCACTTGCACTTAACCCGCTGTGCTACAGCCCGACTCCCCAAAACAAATATTTTTGAGTGCTTATAGTGCCTATATTTTTTATATAGCCAGCCCTTCAGGGGATTCAGCATATTAACACCTAGTCAGGGGCATTTTGAATGGGTTTCTATCCCCCACATAACAATCCATGACGACAAGGAAAAGGGTGCTATAGAGTCTTGTACTTGGAATAAAATATTCCGGCCCTGTAATGGCACATGCTGTTTCTATCTAAAACTCACTGACTAAAACTATCCTCTGGCCACTCCTAGTTTAATACAAAAAGAGATGTAAAATTTCATGAACCCAAATGGAGAAAAACACTCCATTGAGCACTGTTAAAGAATCTATCATGCACACGGTGACCTCCATCTTGAAGGATAATCAATATAGCCAAAAAACGGACATGAAAGCAGTTGACAAATCTTTCATGTGAGCGTACACTTTTTAATGACAGTAAGAGGGACGAGGAAGAAGACAATTTTGAAGGTAACTCTCAAAAAATTTTTAATTCTTTCATTGGTAAAGAAAAGATAACCCAAGGTGAAAATAAGAACTCCAGATGTTAAATGTTCATGACCTCATTCTTGTCTCAAGAGATGTATCATTGCCCTCCAGTGCTCCCTCCCAAGAAAATAATCTCTGTCAATCACTGCTCATCCTTGGTGTGTAATTTTTTGTTTAAAATTGGTCTATCATTAATGGTTTGATTTTGCTATACCATTAGATGTGGTTTATCAGACTCATGCTATAACTTCAAACTTCACATACACATTTCTGATAGCAGTTATTAGTGGAAGTCAAGGGATGCATTGGATCGACCTTCTCGTGGTGCATCCCGTGAGTACCCATTCATTGGGGAAACTGACGATCCTTCCTAGCCGACTGAATCCACATGGATCCCAGTCACTTTCAAAGCCAACAACAAGCAGCTCCTGACAGCTTTCAACCTGACGCTGTTGACTGGCTACGGAAGAAGGGCAAATGCTAGAAGAAGAAGTGGAAGTCAATATTGAAGAATCAACGAACAATAAATAGGTAGCAAAATTCTAAAAGTGTTGCAAGTTTCTATGGCCATTTTCCCTTGTACTTTTAGTGATTTTCTGGAAAAATAAAAGTTATTAAGATGAATAGTAAATTATTTCAGCCTGCACTGAATTTAAGGAGCTCCAAACATTGTATAAACTGAGGTTGTTTTTTTTTTTTTTCAGTTTTAAGCTAGGTTTTTTTGTTTGTTTTTGCCTCCAGGGTTATCACTGGAGCTTGGTGCCTGCACTATAAATCCACTGCTTCTGGCAGCCATTTTCCCACATTTTTTGTTACCTTTTTTGTCCTTTTTGTGTTATGTATACATAATGGGATACTACTCAACTATTAATAATGATGAAATCACCTTCTTCACCTCATCTTGTATGGAGCTAGAAGGAATCATGTTCAGTGAGATCAGCCAGAAAAAGAAAAAAGAATATGGGATGATCTCACTCATGGACAGAAGTTGAGAAATAAGAACAAAAGAGGAAACACAAAGCAGAACTCAGACTAGATTCGGTGTACCAACACATGTACCAACAACTGTATTTACTGTTTACTGCAAACCACTGATCCCCACAATTAAAAAATAATAATAATAAATGATCGCCAATTGGGCTAGTGAGTTGCTCACTTAAAGTCAGTGCTGTTTTGCCATGTGAGTGACCTAAGTTCATTTGAGCCTGGCCCCGACTGAACTGAAGGAAGTTTTGGTATTGTGGTCTCTTTTCCTTCTTTCTTTCTCTGCCTCTAAGTTATATTAACTAAACAAACAAACAAATAAATATGACTGCAAAATAAATGAAGATGTTGTGACATGAGTTTGAAGCCAACTGATTCTGACTCAGTTTTCAAATTCATTCTGTCTCATTTTCCTCACCTGTAAAATAAGGAAAATTATAATCAAGGATTGTCAGTTGTGTGTTATGCCGGCTATGAAACTCTCAAGATCAATGGTATAAAGCTTGCATTTATGATTACTATCATAAAACAGGTAGCTATTTCTTGGTATAGAGCTAAATCTATCTCTTTTTACTACCTATCTCTAAAATGCTTCCATAGAAAGCTTAAAACTAGGGTCCAGGCAGTTGGTTCACTTGGTAGAGTGCTCACATTAGCATGTTAAAGGATCTAGGTTCAAGCCCCTGGTCCGGAAAGTAGGGAAGGCTATTATGATTAGTGAAATAGTGCTGCAGATCTCTCTCTGTTTCTCTCTCTCTCTCCTCTTCCTCTATTTCTCTCTGTCTCTATCAGCAAAAGTAAAGGAAAAAATGTCCTCCTAGTCTCTGGGAGTGGAGGATTTGTTCTGTAGGTACTGAGGCTCAGTAATAACCCTGATGGCAATAAGAAAAAGGAAGGAAGGAAGGGAGAAAGGAAGGAAAGCAGGATGGAAAGAAGGAAGGGAGAGAGAGCAAAAGAAAGGAAGAAAGAAAGATGAATAATAAAAGAAAGGGAGGAAGAAAATAAGTTTGTCACTAATACATACTGGGAAATGATTCTCTCTTAATCATTTATCAATGGTCAGTGATAAATAAATCTATAATGTCTTCAGGATATTTAGAATAATATATATATAGAATTTAGGTTAGAATGAAATGTACAGTGAATAGAAAAAAGAAAAATACAAGACTAGGTCATTGTTAATGATGATAAGACCAAGATAAATCAAGAAACAAAACTGAAGAGTCTCAAGAGAAGAACAACAGAGAAAATTAGACCCTGAGGTTAGCAATACAAATTGTGCTAACACCGTTTTGATACTTCTAAATATTAAATGCAATTTGGAGCAGGAGAATTTTTGCTATGGCACAATATCCTATAGTGGGTATCCTGCCACGTTTCGGCTAACTAGGTCACTATTTGCAGGTCATTATATTTATTCCACCTACTTATCATTACATATTATTACAAATCTTCCTGTGTATAATTTTTGCCTTCACTGATGATTATTGTCAGGATAGGGGACTAGTTTTTTCTTATGTATTAACCTCTCAAGTTCCCTATGAGCTGATACATAATATGCAAACATTAATACACCTTTCCCTTTGAGTAATGTAATTATTTTTCCGTCAGGGTAAACTTAGAGATTTCTGTCCTCTGACTTTGAAGGTCTAGGGTCTTAGAACCAGTAGGAAACGCTGTAGGAGATCTCTGCCATTTGAACTTGAAGCCAGCTAGTTTCGACCTTAGGTGATGAAATACATTGTTTTGACTTTGACTAATATCATATTGTGAACAATAATTAGATAGGAATCGATCTGAATTACAATCAAATAACCTCAGTGTGTGGGCTACTTCATACATACCTGTTACCTTGCTTATCACCGGTGGCTAATGGAGTTGGGGGCCACTTTGCCTTTCCTCCAGGACTACCTTTTAATGAAACAAATTGTTTGTGGGCATTGGATACATACATCATTTATTTGTGTGTAAGCTTTTCCTCTATAGACTAGACCATGAGTCCCACAAGAATGGGAAACATATTTTCTGTGTCTACCACTGAATGCTCACATTAGAAAACTACTGCAAATAAGTTGGCAATTAAATAAACACCAGTTGACCAACTGAATGAATTAGTATACGATTATTTCTTTAAAATATTTATTTTTTTATGAGACAGAGACACAAAGAATGAGAGTGATCAGAGCACCATTCCACAGCATATGATGCCATAATTGTGAACCCAAAGCCTCATGCAGCCAAGTCCTGCGTGACCTCTGAGTAACTTCTCCAGCTGCTGTTGGATAATGTATCCATTCCTAGATTCATAGGTTGATATGTTTATGTTGGTCATTTTTCCACTTGAAAGTTCTTCTAAATTCATTTGTTTATTTAAATGACTGTAGTCATTGCATTTTTTCCCCTTTTTTAGAAAGAAATACTCACCTCTTGGTCTAAGCAGTACATTATCAAAGCACCCTCTTTGACCTCCACGTCTAGCTAAGCTGTTGCATGTTAAATTTCCAACACCACACACATACCCATTTTCACCTAGTGCTGTAGTACTGTGAGATTTTACTCATTCCTTTGTCTTGTCAATCGAACTGTGCACTTCAGTAGAGCGAATAGAGTTTAGTCATTATTATATCCCTGGCACCCGGTGTGACACCTGACACATGGAATGTTCAATAAATATCTAATGACACTAGATGAGCCACATTAATGTTCTATGTTGTATTACCTCCGGAGGTACACTATCACTTAATTCAGATGTCCCTCCTGTGATTTATAATCATTGTTAATCAATGCTGTCCTACGGAATAAGAGCACTACGGGAAGTGCAGATCATGCCTGAGAGAGTAACAGTCTACGCATGCAGCTGACAAAATGAAATGAAATATTGGGTCCAGACTCCGAGATGTGTGTTTGGATTTTGACTAGACTTTTTATTTAATTAGAACTTAAGTAGAATATTTCCTCAGGTAGTGTCCTGTTCATTTGTTTTCTTTCATTGTTCAGCTTTGCCTGTTGAGCTGTTACGAAGTATATGGGAGCTGTTTGAAATCTAAAGAGCTGGTAAGTGCTGGGGTAAGCTGGGGGCCTGGCTTCACAGTCAACTGTGGGGAGTCACATGGGACTGTGGGAACTGGAGTGACTCTGTGATTTACCTTTAAATCTGGTTCATACTTTGCTCTCCTCTCCCAAAGGTTATTATTACTTCATCCACTGGGCTGCCAGGACTTGTGTGACTTTATCTTTCAGACCCTCCCAATGTATCTTTGCTTATTTCTGTGCTTCACTTGGGTGCTACAACCCCTTGCCTGGAATACTTTTTCTTTTCTTTTCTTGTTTGCGTCCAGGGTTATATCCATGGGACTCAGTGCCTACACTATGAATCCTCTGCTCCTGCGGCCATTTTCCCCCCATTTTATTGGATAGAGCAGAGAGAAATTGAAAAAGGAGAGGGGAGATAGAGAGGGAGTTAGAGAGACACCTGCAGAACTGCTTTATCGCTTGTGAAGGGTCTCCCCTGCAGGCAGAGGTGTACCCAGTTAAGTGTACATAGTACTAAGCACATGGACCCACACAAGGATCCCGTTCTAAACCCTGCTGTGTGGGTCCATGCGCTTAGTACTACGTACACTTAACTGGGTACACCTCTGACTGACGCCCAATACTTTTTTTTCATGTGAGAATTTCTCTAAATTAGCACTTGGAGATTGGATGAGGTCAGTCAGTGAAAAGTACTATGCTGTATTTGTACTAATTACTTAGGTAATTTAAAAAAAATTATGAGGGGGATTAATGGTTTGCAGTTAACAGTAAATACATTTGTTGGCACATGTGTAAAATTTCTGCAAAACAGTCTTACCCCCCCCCCCCCAGGCATTCCTCCACCATTGTGCATCAAGACCACTCAGGTAATTCTTAAGGATGAAAATGTGAAATATTACTAAAACTATCAAAATTTTTTTTTGTATTTTCCCCAGAACACTGCTTCTTGGCTCTTGTTTATGGTGATGCTGGGGATTGAACCTGAGAGCTCAGAGCCTCAGGATGAAAGTCATTTGCATAACTATTATGTTTTCACTTCAGCATTTAAAACTTATTTTAACATGTGCTAAAACTATGAATCATAAGGCAACTATAAAATATTGCTAATAATGTATAATATAATTGACTACTAAAGACTATAAAATGAAAAGATCAAAATAGGCAATAAAACTATTAAGAAGACTAATAGTTTCCTGGAAAGTCAAGGACAATGAAGTTTGATGAACATGTTTTTTCTATATCTTAGTATTGAAATACTTAGAGATCTAGTGAAGACAATGCATTGATGCTTCACAAAGGGTAAAGACAGACTAGAAGACCCATGATTCAGTGGACTTTCCTCTAACTCATTGGTAGAAAGGAGGTTCACTTGTTTATGTAAACTCTTGGGAAATACAAAAGCATCAGTGCCAACTTCAGAATGTGGGCAACCTACATCACATGAGTGTATGAATTTGTGGGATACTCGACAAACTCATTTATTCTATCCATTACAAACAGAAATTCATATTTAAGAGGAAAGTGTCTTGTCTAAAATCAACAACAGATCTAAGATTTATTGCTCTTCAAGAACAGCACATGACTGAACTAAGGTTTTATATATATACTTTTTGATTGATTGATTTAATAATGATCAACAGGACCGTAGGATAAGAGGGATACAATTCCACGCGGTTTCCACCACCAGAGTTCCACATCCCATCCCTTCCATTGGAAGCTTCCCTATTCTTTATTCCTTTGTGAGTATGGACCAAAGATCTCTATGGGGTGCAGAAGGTCTGGCTTCTGTAATTGCTTCTCCGTTGGACATGAGCACTGGCAGGTTGATCCATACTCCCAGCCGTTTCTATCTTTTCCTAGCCAGGCAGGAATCTGGAGAGGTGGAGTTCCAGGACACATTGATGAAGTCCTCTGCCCAGGGAAGTCAGGATGGTGTCATGGTAGCATCTGCAACTTGCTGGATAAAAAGCATTACTATATAAAATAGAACAAGTTTTTTAATGATCAGGAAGCTAAAGGTAAGAATATAGCAGATAAGATTTGGGGTCTTCATTTTGGAAACAGCTAGGGAGTCTGTTTTAGTTCTGTACTTAGTGTGACTCGTAAACTGTGACAAAGCACTTTGATGGAGAGACAACTGAGGCATGATAAATATTTCATGAGTAAAGTATAAGCGTCATGCTTAATAATTAATTATAGGTATATAATAAGGAAATAAAGACTGAAATTGGAGTCAGATTATATTCTAGCTTGTGACTGCAGTTGAAAGATTACATTGGTGGGTGGGGTGGTAATGCACCTGATTGAGCACATATGTTATTGTGTTCAGTCCCCCATTCCACAACTGTAGGGGAAATCTTAACAAGTGGTGAATCTGTGCTTCAGGTGTCTCTCTATCTCTCTCCCTTCCTATATTCCCCTTCTCTCTATTTCTAGCTATCTTTATCCAATAAATAAATAAAGATAATAAAACAGGAAGTTGGGTGGTAGCACAGTGGGTTAAACATACGTGGTGCAAAGCGCAAGGACTGGCGTAAGGATCCTGGTTTGAGCCCCCGGCTCACCATCTGCAGGGGAGTCTCTTCACAGGTGGTGAAGCAGGTCTGCAGGTTTTTATCTTTCTCTCCCCTGTCTCCCCCTCCTCTCTCCATTTCTCTCTGTTCTAACAGCAATGACGTCAATAACTACAACAACAATAAAAAAAAAAGGGCAACAAAAGGGAAAATAGATAAACATAAAAAAAGATCTCTCTTTCTCTTGTTGGAGATAACACATGCAAAAGTGATTCTATAAGGTACATCAAAAGTTGCCTTGCATAAGAAAGAGTGGCTTTTGTTTTATTGTTATCTCTTTATAATCAGATTATTACCATCATTACTATATTTTCCTGTATGAACTATCAGTAGAATTGGTAGGTGAAGTGAGTTAATGAAATTTTTGGCTGAACCACCTAATAGTTCTTGTTCCATTAATGAATGAGCACTGGTGTGATCCTGGATACATGACTTACTTCTTTGGTTAATTTTTTTTAGATTATCTTTATTTATATTGGATAGAGACGGTCAGAAATCAAGAGAGAATAAAGAGATAGAGAGGAAGAGAGACACCTATAGCACTGCTTTACTACTCATAAAACTTCCCCCTGCAGGTGGGGACCAGGGGCTCCAACCTGGCTCTGTATGCACTGTAACATGTGCACTCAAACAGGTGTGCCACCATGCGGCCCCCATGATTCACTTCTGACAATTGCAGAGTGTCTCAGATTCCTTCTTTTCGAAATACCAACACTAATAGCACTTACCTGCCAATAGCACTAAAGGGAAAATTTTAGATAAATAACACATACTAACAACCATAGTATTTAACATATACAAGCATTTAAGAAAGTTTTTTTTATTATAGGAAATACAAACATGACACAAATCCCTCTAATCACTTAAAAATTAGTAAACACATACTAATAGCTATTCCTATCATTAGTAGTCATATATTTACCAAAAGCATTAATTACTGAAACTCCTGAGAAGAAGCATAAAGTGAATTATATTAAACATTATTAAGTAAGGTGATCCAAATGGTTGTTGTCATATAGAGATGACAGGAGGTAGGAACAGGTTGGTGACACACTCAGCTGAGCGTACATGTTACCATGTGCAGGGGCCTGAGTTCAAGCCCTCACTCCACACTTGTGGGAGACCTTACAATTTATAAAACAGTGCTGCAGGTTTCTCTCTCTCTCTCCTTTTCCATCTCAGACTTGCTCTCTCTCTATCCAATAAGTGAAAAAAATAATAATAAAAAATAGTAATCTTGTAAAGTTCCTACTGCTAAAGAGAGAGAGAGAGAAGATGGAGAGAGAGATGAGATGATTGAGTTTTCCCTTTAATATGAATGTAAAATTTCTCACTAGGCTGATAGGGATATTCTACTGGGAGGAGGACTATCAGTTTCCTCAGAAAATGAGCCCCTGAGACAGACAGACTACAGGCAATTAAATGAACTAGAAATGTCAGTGTGGGTGGAGGAAGTGATTTTGAAAAACCAGTAAGTAGGACAACATTGACAGTTTATGTCTGGCAGAGGAGAAAGTGTGGAGCCATACAGTGTGGAGCTGGAAAGTATTTCTGGGAATGAAAGATGTAGGGATGATAGTGGGCAGCTGTGTGGAGCCTGGGAGACTATGAGGGGTGTCAGGATCATCAACAGGAATAAATTGGAGGTCAGGGGGTCACACTGCTCATCAGTCAGTGTCACTAGTGATGAATGCTTCCAGGGGAAAGGTCAGTGCAGGAGAGGGGACTGGAGGATTCAGGGAACAGGGCTCTTCTGTTAAGCAGGAAGCTCTGGGTATACTGACACATGATCATTAAACCTGTCGTGCCAGTGAGCAGGGACCACAAGCACATCTGAGTGAGACCTCCAAGAGTTGTAATGGGCTGAAAAAAAATACAAATCAGAATTACATATCTTTCTACTTAGCTGTTATGCAGCACAACCACACATGAAATAAGACATTGGTCTATTTTACTCACATGCTCCATTTTTGAAAGTAGGTGTATGACAACTGTAGATGCTTGTGAAATAAGCAGACTTAAAGATTTTTTTCCTTCCCAAATGTTTAGATATCTCTGATGAAAGTCAGTGTGCAAATCCAGACCCATTGAATACCACTTCAGCTCAAGTGCTCTGTTCACCCAGGACAATGAAGACAGGGTCAAGAATTGAACAAGACTCACTCGAGTGGATTCACTCTTGAGTGGATTTTCTCTTGAATGGCTTGTAAAAATTGGACTGGCTTGATTTACAGAGTCAGCATGGATGCATGAAGTTCTTTCTAGATCAGGTGCCAATCCATGTATCATGAAAGACAGGATGATGGGCAGAAAGAGTGGGACCACACATATCTGTTTTTAAGATATGCTACCCATGTGACTTGGTCTGTATTACTGAATTTTTCTGAGATATAGCCTCTAACAGTGAAAAATGGGGAAGATAAATTACATTCAGAATTGCTGTACGAATAAATAAGATAATGTGTATAAACCATCTAATGAGGAAAGAAAAGTGTGATCAGATATGCCTATGTGTAGATGTGATGAAAATTGCCTTTAGTTAATTTTAAGTCTTAGTACTGAATTAACAGATAAGATAAATGATTTCAACAAGTGTGTCTTTTTAGGTGACAGGCTCAGAAGTATCTAAAGAAGTCCCAACTTCACAGAACTAATGTGATAGGGAGGCAGGTGATAAATAAAGACTTAGTGTGTGTGACCAAGATAATATGTTATGGTACATAGAATGTAAAATGTAATCAGATCAAAGGTGAAGAGGCTATGCATCTTGAAATATGTGGTTAATTATGACTTTATTATCTACTTTTTAGTTATTTTATCTTTATTTATTTATTGGATAGGACCATCAGAATGGAGTGAGAAGGAGGAGATAGAAAGTAAGAGAGACAAAGAGACACCTGCAGCATAGCTTCACCACTCAAAAAGATTTCCCCCTACAGGTGGGAATTAGGGGGCTCGAACCCCAGTCTTTTTGCATTGTAACATATGCACTGAACCAGGTGCACCACCACCTCTCAATTGTGACTTTCAAGGGACTGGTAAGAGTGGGGATAGCTAGCATAATGGTTATGCAAAAAGACTCTCATACCCAAGGCTATGATGTCCGAGTTTCAATCCCCTGCACCACTGTTGTTGTGTGGGCCACGGAGAAGAGAGAGAGGAGTCTGGAGCGAAGAGGGAACACAAATCTTTATTTGCACTGGCACCTCAGAGTTGGGTGCTAGAGAAGCAGGTTGGGCCACGTGGAGGTAGCGAAAATGGCCGCCTCACACAGTAACCTTTCCTGCATCTGAACACCGGATTGAAGCACTGGCAAGAGAACGAGGTGCGGAAGAAGAAGGGCTTTTATAGGAGCAGCTTTCGCAAGAATGGGAAGGGGGAGGAGTAACCAAAGCACTCCAAATATCGCGGGGAAATAGACTATGCCCTGAGGGCACAACATGGCGAAACAGGCACTCCGAGAATGTCCCAACTCTCGTGGGAACTAACAGTAGCCTGAGGGGACAACATGGCAGATGTGACTGCATCTGCACAATATCCCAGCATCTCCCCCTTTCCTTTTATCTAATGCCTAGGGCAACAGTGTGTAAAGTCTATGAACTACTCAGGGTCAGTCTATGAAAAACCAGCAATGTGAAGGGAAGGAAGCTGCTGTAAAATTGTCTAAAGTGTCCAAAGGGTATACCAGCAAGTCTGATAGAAGTCTCAGTCCAAAGTAGGTGATTAGGGGGAGAAATGGCAGGGGATGAAATGCTACATGAGGAAGGCATCCCACCACCATAAACCAGAGTGGAACAGTGCTCTGGTAAATGAATGAATGAATGAATTAATACATAAATAAATAAACAAGCAAACACATAAATAAATAAGGGGTGTGAGTAGATAGGGTAATGACTATGGAAAGACTCTCAGGCCTGAGTCTCTAAAGTCCCAGGTTTAATCCCATGAATTACCATAAACTCATCACAGTAAGCCATAGCTGAGTAGTGCTCTACTTAAAAAGAAATTAAATAGTTGGAGATGTCATCCATGAAAAGATAAGCAGTGTATACAGAGATGGAGATGAGTGAAGCAGCCACTTGGGAAAGAGAAGATTATTTCATGCAGAAAGAAAAAGCTATGATAAGATCTTGAATTATGATATACAAAGAAAAAACTGGTCAAAGTAGAATAAGCAAGAATGACTTTTGTAGAAGAGATAGATAACAAATAATAGAAGTTACTGAATGGCAAAGAACCTTGGAAACCATTGGAAGGACTTTGCTTTGTACTCTGAGTGAGATGGGCAGCTTGAAGGAATCTTGTTACATGAAATAAACCAGCTGTTCCACCCCGGTTCAATGGCTGCCAGTTCTTAGCAACATCGCCCTGCCAGATATTCGTCGGGATGCAGCCGGCATCATTTAAGTTCATTTCCCACGTCTACGCTCGACCGGACCTGCCAATATACGCGGATATCTTCACCCACCCTGTCCAACGCTTGACGTCTCGTCACCCAATCTGGTCGCCTATGCCTACACTGAACTTCTCTGTTCCGGACTCTTGGAAACAGAGTTGGCAGTCAGCTGAGGTAAAGAACAAACACCTCATCACAGACCCCTGCAAGCGTCAACCCGGCTTTGACCTAGCACGTTATAATTGGGCCCTCCTCAATTGCTAACAGGCCATGGCCAGTGCGCCGCTATGTTCCATCACTGGGGAGCCAGAGACGACCTGAACTGCCCCTGCGGCTACAGACAGACTATGACCCACATAGTCAACGACTGCCACCTCTCCAGATTCAAAGGAGGTCTCGAAACTTTACATCAGGCTCAACCTGATGCTGTTAACTGGCTACGGAAGAAGGGCAAACACTAGAAGAAGAAGCCAGAAGGAGAAGGATGAGTACTCTATGACTTCACTCATAGATGCCACTTAAAAATAAAGGGGAAATGGAGGGCAAACTTCCATTGGTTATGGGATGTTGTAGCAAATTCAAGGACTTTAAAGGTGGGAGATGGGACAAGGGTTTTAATGGAGTGGAGATGATTATCTAAAACATGGATGACTGTAAATTGGTGGAGTGTGTGTTGTGTTGCCACCTCTCCTGGGAAGCATTCACTTGTGACAACAGTCATCTAACTCAGTATGTCCCACAATAAATTGATATAATTAGAAAATATGAGAAATGAATTAAAGTTATGAGGTAGATTGACTAGGATTGATTTCATTTTCTAATCTCTCTTTTAAATATATTTCTAGGGATCTCATTTAAAATTCCCACAATACCCAGTGAGGAAGATGCTATTCTTATTATCACCTATCGGACAAATATAGGGAGACTCAAAGAAGTTAACTGACAAAAACAAGGAGCTAGTTAGTGACTGAATTGAGTTTAAATTCAGGTGACTTCAGCTAAACAGTACTGGCTGTTTTACGTTTGTTTGCTTGTTTGTCTTTGATTCAGTTTTTTACTTGAGTTGATTTATTCCTTGTGTCTAATTTAAACCTTTGACTTGCATTCATGTCTTCTGCTTTTCAGTCTCTATTTTAAATCAATTTTCTTATTTTAATAGCTCATTTTTTATAATCTTTATTTATAAAAAGGAAACACTGACAAAAACAGTATGATAAGAGGGGTACAACTCCACACAATTCCCACTGCCAGAACTCCATATCCCATCCCATCCCCTGATACCTTTCCTATTCTTTATCCCTCTGGGAGAATGGACCTAGGGTCATTATGGGGTGCAGAAGGTGGAAGGTCTGGCTTCTGTAATTGCTTCTCTGATGAACATGGGTGTTGACAGTTCTATCCATACTCTTAGCCTGCCTCTCTCTTTCCCTAGTGGGTTGAAGCTCTGGGGAAGCAGGGTTCCAGGACACATTGGTAAGGTTCAGGGAAGTCTGCCCAGGGAAGTCTGTGGCATCAAAGTAGCATCTGGAACCTGGTGGCTGAAAGAAGTGTTAACATATAAAGCCAATTTTTTTTTTGACTAATCATGAACCTAAAGGCTGGAATATTGCAGATGAAGATTTGGGGGGGGGGGTCTCTGTTTTGTAGCTAGTTAGTAGGCCTCATTTTTAAGTGCTTATATTATTAATTGTAGACTAGCATCTTACTAAGTTCTAATCTCTAGTGAACTACAATTTACAAAGATGTAAGTATCCTTAGGTTATCTTTTATTTCTTTCATGTAACTTGTCCTTGACCCTCTATGCTATTTCCCTTTATTTCCTTTCTAATCACTTTCCTTCCCTTTATTCCTCTTTTTGTTTTTCTGCCTGCCTGACATCGTCAGTTTTTAAGTTCTTACCAAGTTTTATCTGAAGATAATTTGAAAATTCTCCTATAGTAAGTCACTTACTTTACAACATTGTAGCTTATATTTCTGTCTTCTCTCACCTTTTTTTTTCCTGTTTATTCATCCTAAGGCAGACAACACTAATTTGGTTTGATTTGTTCAAAAGAAACAAGTTCTTACTGTATCTTGCTTTGATAGAGACAGAGAGGTAGAGAATTCAAGAAAGAGAGAGAGAGAGAGAAAGAGAAAGAAAGATATGGAGAGGGAGAGATACCACAGAACCAAAGATTCCTTCAGTGTGGTAGGAGCTTCACAGGGCAAGGCAGTGTATTATACAAGTGAGCTGTTTTGTTGATCTGAAGCAATAAGTTCTTGGACATTTCTTTGAAATTTAATACCTCTGTCTTTGCCCAAAGTTTAGTATAGTTATTAAATTCATGTGTGACTCATAAACACATTATTGTTTGAGAATCATTTCCTGCCTTATTGAAGACAAAGCTTGCCCACCTGACTCTCTGTCAGTGGACCTTGTGAGTTGAATCTGTTTCTCAGATTTGTAACTGTAGGGAGTTTTCCTTGGAAAGATAATCCTGTATCTACCAGGAAGGAATATATATATATATATATATATATATATATATATATATATATATATATATATAGTCATAAAACAGTGTTACCCCAACTAAAAAAAATAGAAGGCAAAAAAAGATACTAGAGCAAGAATATCTACAAATCAATATAACTGATGAATATAGATTCAAAAATTCTCAACTGTTAGTAAAATCAAAGAGCTTCATTATATACCTGTACTATAACCATAAACCCACCAAAAATGATAAAAAGTTTATATATCAAGGCAAGGAAATGGCTCACCTGGCACCAAATATACTTCATTATGCTTGAGGACCCAGACTTTCAGTCCTACATCACCACATGAAATGATATGCAAAAGACAATCTTCACAAGCAGTGTAGTAGTGTCTCTCCTCACTGTGTCTCTATCTATTTCTTACTCTCTACATCTATATGGAAAAATAAGTAGGGGGAGGGGAGCTCATCCACAGGTGGGGAAATCAGGCAGGCATGAAGCTCCAATGAAGTCTTGTTGGTTATGCAAATAAATAAGTAAAGGAGTTACTTATATACCATGAACAAATATGGTTTAACTCATGATTATAAGCCTAGTTCAAGCAACACCCATCAAGAAATGTAATATATCAAGTTAATAATATAAAAATAATAGTCAGTGCTTACATGAATGAACAGAAAAACATTCACAAAAATACCAAATACTTGCGCCTAAGAAATAGATCACCTGGATTTATAAAGCTATATCACCAAGAAAATTCTCTCTCATTCTTTATGTTCTATATCTATCTATCTACCTATCTGTCTCTTTCCCTCCCATCCTCGCTTCCTCCCTCCCTCTCTCTCCCTCCATCCTTCAAATCTTTTATCCTCTCCCCATCTTTACCTCTTTCTCTCTTCCTATCTGAACAATTTGGCCCAGAATAGTGAAACCCCAGCAGTTACTTAAAGAAAAAAAAATCAACTTTCATGACAATAATCTTTCAATAAAGTATAGAACTCACTTCAAGCTATTACAACATTGCAGCAATCAGAACAGCAATAACTGATGAAAGTAGACACAGTTACCAATGAAACAGAAGAGGAAAAATCTCCAGGAACCCAATACAGTGTGCCCTGATGCTGACAACACCACTCTGTACTGGAAGATGACACGGAGATAAATTTAACATGCTCCTGAAGAACAGCAAAAGAGAAATTGCTGAATGCGAGGGATGACTTTTTGTCTTTACTGTGGAAAACTTTATTATTTACATGCAGCAGATCAAAACACTATAAATTCATACAATGTTATATCTCAATAAAACTGTTGGCATGCTCCTAAAAGATCTTGGATAAAAAAAAGGCATCTTTAACTCTTCTTCCCTCAATTTGTACCCATAAAAATGCTATTATATTCATGCATTGTTCTGCTTGCTCCACTTCTAAAATGCTTTTTCGGTATTTTAATAGGTAAAAATTAAAAGCAGAAAGGCTTTTGCATAGTTAGTTATTTTTCTAGAAATGCAAGTTACAGGAACACATTGAGACACAGTTTTTCCCTTTAATCCATATTGCTAGCTTGATCCTTTAAAGATCATTATTTGAACTACTAAATATTTTAATAGTCAACTAAGTATTTTCAGAAAGAGAGGAAACTGGTGGAAAGGGAGAATATTATACTCTTTCTCCCCCAAAATAGATGATACTCAGTTATCCAGTATCTGAAACAAGGTTAGAAAATGGAAGAGAGCTAACATGTTGTCTCGCCTCCTTCTAAACTTTACATCATTCCTGATGGTGAAATGTGCACTGGAAACCAGCTGTGCTTCTAAGACCATTTCTATAATTAGAAATCGTTTCAGATTTTGGCAACATTCAACCCTGAGAATCATTTTTTCAGTTTCCTCACAAGATTCAGAGGAGTTTGAATAATGCCCAAATGAATAAATGGCAAGAGTCAAAATGATAATTCGCATACATAACACACTCACTTTTGCACACAGGGACACACACACACACACACACACACAATATAATACATTCCTATTAGGATGTATTTTCAAGCAAAGAGCATTTTAAGCAAAATACCAACCATACTTACTTCCACTCAATATTAATATCACTTTCTCTTTTATGTTCCTATGTCATTTTTTTTTTCATGTAGTGAATATAGCTCCACATCCTCTAATTGCATTCCCAGATCTCAAACAGCACAAATGTCTTTAAGTTACCTTTTTTCTAAATCATGGCCTCTGTGTGGTCAAATTTAGGGGCCTCATGCTTGAGCCCCAGCTGTTTGCATCCTGCAGTGAGAAGCACTGAGTGACTGGGCGTCAGACAGCTGCAACCTCAGTGAATAGATGGGCACATGTCTCTAGGAAAGAAACCTTTCATTGGTTGGTTGGTTGATGTGATGAGTCTGGACACAGACAATGAGAATCTTTCCAAAACATTTGCTTGTCTTACTCTTGGTTCTTGTCTGGGAGCTCTAGATGGGACAGTGTGAACCACACTCAGCTTGTAGAATCAGACATGTTTTTGTTTGATTTTCAAATAAGTAATTGCATAAACTTTATGTGAATTTTTAATTCATGGTGGCATTATTAATAGAAATGGCATCCAATTGTTCTGTGAGTCTCTTGCAGCCATTACCTGGTTTTTGTTCCACAATATTTTACTGTAAGCCTTTCTTACAGATCCTGAAATGTTCAAACACTGGAAATAGCAAATGGGAACTTGGGGGGTATTGTATCAGCCAAGTCATTATTTTCCTTGGAAAATTTAACTCAGTCAAACAAAATAGTAATATAAGATGAAACCCATGTGTATTCAACTGCCAAAAATGTCTGTTGATTTTAAGCAACTTTTATTTCCTCTAATAACACTCCTGGAATATCACTTATAGCTATTCAATTTTTAATGACAGCATTTTCATTTTTGAATATCCTGAAGATATCTGTAGCTAGTTAGTTCCCTAAGCATATTGATTAAATTCATTTACATTTCACATTTCTGGAGAAACAAATTAATACTCACAGAAAGTTATTCTAGAATATTACATAAATAAAATGGAAAAGTCAAGAAATATGTAGGCTCTCAATGTAAGCTCTTATTGCCAATCAATATTAGTGTATTCCAGGGTAAAATAGTTTTGTTCTTCAACTGTGCCCAGGGACATTTTTCATTTATAAATTGTGGAGTTGGGAGCCAGGTTAAATTCACTGGGTTAAGTGCACATGACTCAAAGCGCAAGGACCCATGTAAGGGGCCCGGTTCAAGACCTCAAATTCCCACCTGCAGTGGGGTCGCTTCACAGGTGATGAAGCAGGTCTGCAGGTGTCTCTCTTTCCCCTCCTCCTCTTTCTTCCCCTCCTTTCTCTGTTTCTCTCTATCCTATCCAACAATAGCAATAGAGACAATAACAATAGCAGCAATAAGAAAATGGAGAAAATGGCCTCCAGGAGCAGTGGGTTTGTAATGCAGGCACTGAGCCCCAGCAATCACCCTGGAGGCAAAATGAATGAATGAATGAATGAATGAATGAATAAATTGTGGCATTTTTGTCACAGCAGTGGTGAATTAGAATGGTGAATATGTTAATAGCCCTGTCTTATCCCAGGTTTTGCCCTGTAGTTTGAAATAACTTTAAATGAGTGGTCTGAAAAAACTCATTTTTTTCAGGCTGTTTATAAATAGTGATGTGATTTCTAGCATCTCAAGAATCCTTTAATGATACTGAGTTCAGCAATACGTATGAAGGTAGCATTATCTGACAAGTACATGTGTTAGATCCTAAGGAGTCAGGAATGACATGGCAGTCAATCTGAGCACATTGACATTGGAATGAGATAACAGTTGTGCTATTTTGGTGGCAAGGCAAAAGTTATAGATATATACATCAGATACACACCTGTATTTTCCGGTAAGTACAGAGAAGATATATGATGATGATGGTAGATGATAGGCAAGTAGATATTGTGATATATATATATATATATATATATATATATATATATTACTAACTATCCCACAGAATAAGTTAAATATGTATCTTAGATGAAGACTGGCTATTCTATAATTAAATTCCAGTTCCCTACAGACGGGGGAATAAAACCCATTAAATAGTCAATATTTTGAAACCATCTTAATTACGTTTACCACACACGTTTGACAAAATAACTTCTGAATTTCCTTCTCTAGAATAAGTTTAGTTTCCTTCTCTAAAGGAAGTTACAAATTTCAGTTGGTTTGATGGACTTTGAGGTACAGCTATAGAGCCAACTTTCCTGAGTACTGAGTGCTCTGTGAGTCAGTTGTCTTTCTATGGGTCATGGAAACATGGCTTATGTTGTTGTTGTTGTTTACTGGGAAATTGTGCAGATGCAGTCACATCTGCCACGTTGTGCCCTCAGGGCATTGTCAATTCCCCGCGATAGTTGGAGTGCTTTGCTTACTCACCCCACTTCTCATTCTCACAAGAGATATTCCCATAAAAGCCCTTCTTCTTCCACCCTTTGCTCTCTTGCCTGCCTTTCACTTCAGTGATTAGACGCAGGGAAGGCTGCTGCATGAGGCAGCCATTTTTAGTACCTCCACATGGCCCAAACTGCTGCTCTCTCACCCAACTCTGAGGTGCCAATGCAAATAAAGGATTGTGTTCCCTTTCTGCTCCAAACCTCCTTTTTCTGAGTCCCACCGCTGCTGCAAGCGACAGTTGTTGATATTGCTTTAGACCATTTATCACTCTGTAATACTCAAAAAAGTTTGTCTGCCTCCTTCTTTGTTGTACTGGCAATGTTTTCAATCTGTAGTAAGAGAATCACTCAGATGGCTCATGTGTGATCCACATGTTGATAACAGTGGCTGGAAGATTTACCTTCAGATGATTTCTTGGGCCAACAAATTAGCTCACTTGGATAGTGCACTGCTTTGCCAGGTTCAAGCATGACCCCTACTGCATTAAAGAAACTTCTGTGGCTTCCTTCCCTTCCTTCTTCCTCTTCATCTCACTGTCATTCTGTGTGAAAAGGTAAAAATGAAATAAACAAAATACCAAAATCAGATACCCTATGGACTTACATTTACTTTCCTGATCAGTGTCTCTCTTTTCCTATCCTTTCCTGTCATCTTCCCTCTCCTTTCTTCCCCTTTCCTTCCCTTCCTTCTTTGCCCTCTTAATTCTTCTCCCCCCCCACTTCCATCTTTGCAATCTTACTTCCCCCCCTTTCTTTTTCTCCTGCTGAATTACCTCAAACACCAAACCTCTTACCACTGCTTAAACTTCTCAAAGCATTATAAGTTCTAGTGAATAACACTGACTTCTTTCTACCAAGCATACATAACTCAGTCTCAGCCCCAAGTCCTATGAGAGACAGGTCTTTTATAGAAAAGGGGAACCACTATCAATTCTTTTACCTAGTGTTTATTCTCTGCATAGCAACTAGAGGCATCTTATCTATCTTATATATTCATTCTTCATAACTTTCATTAATTTTCTCAGTAAGTATTTATTCAATAGCTACACATATATTAATCACTATTACAGAAATTTAGAAAATATCTTAAAGGGAAAGCCCACTTAAAAAACTGTGATAGCAGAGAATCTATATGCTATAAACTAGGATTTGTACTCAATGTCAAGGGCAAGATCTTACAAAAGGCACAGAAGGAATTTTTAGGTGTTGTGAGAGACAGCAGAACTCATATGCATTGGAAGATGCTGGGAGAATCCTTGCAGAAGAGAAACTAAAGTTGAGCACTGGAGGGTAAGCTGAAAATAAGTGGCAAGAGCAGAATTTGTGAAGATGGGCCTTTTACCAGAAAGATTTACATCTCAAATGATAGAAAAATCAATCTGGAGGGGGTTGGGCAGTGGAGCACTGGGTTAAACACACACAAGGATCCATGTAAGTATCCCAGTTTGAACCACTGGCCCTCCCACCTGAAGGGGGGTCGCTTCACAAGCAGAGACACAGGTACATAGGGGTGTTTCTCTCCCCATCTTTATTTTCCTCTCCCCCCTAAATTTCTTTTTGTCCTATCCAATAAAATGGGGGGAGGGTGGATGGCTGCGAGCAGTGCTGGCACCAAGCCCAAGCAATAACCCTGAGACAACAAATAAACAAAAAGACTGGAAGGGTCAGGTGGTAGCTCACCTGGTTAAATTCACACATTACAAGGAGCAAAGACCGGAATTCCAGCCCCTGGTCCCCACCTACAGAGGGAAAGCTTCATAAGTGGTGGAGCATGGCTGCAGGTGTCTCTCTGTCTCTCTCCCTTTCGCTCCCCAACTTCCTCTCAATTTCTGGCTGTCTCTATCTGATAAATAAAGATAATAAAAAAATTTTTAAAAATAAATAAAATCAATCTGAGACTGAAAGAAAGGAGGATAATAGTGAGAAAAAATACACAGTTCTCTCTGTGTATTTTTTTTCTGGAAAAAATTCTCTGGAAGATTTTATCTTGGATATGTATTCATTTGATATAACAGTAATGGTAATTTTATTTTGAACTACTATTGACTGAGACCATATCTTTTAAACTATATAGTAAGAGAGCTTTCTTTTTTATATAATAGCATGTTACTATTTCACTGAATTCCTTTTAAATTATGTTCCCAAATGTAAAGACTTTTTTAATGAAATCAAGTAGCTATTTTAAAGGTAAATATATTAATATATATATTAATTTCCATCTAATCATAGATTCACGATGCATTGGAATTTTGTTGAGTATTATCATTAGCTCTTTAATATTACTTGGAAGGTATATGTTTCAAATCCCTCTTTACCACCGAATTTCTTTCATCAATTACTTGCTATCCCCAGCTTTTTTATTTGATTCTCATAAGTCCTGCATGTTGTCACTGATTCTATGATTCCAATTTCCTTTCTGTCCTTGGGATGTCTACTATTTTGAAGATATGGCAGTTACCCTGACTCTGCTCTTTCAAGGTAAAAACAGAAAATGGAATTTTACAATGTGTCTGCATTTAGTTTCTCTCATTAGTTTCTCTTTCTATCATAACTTTTAGTTTCAGAAGTAAGTCCATCTATAATTTTGAAACCACCAGAACATTTACAGGAATTATACATTTTATCAGTACTCAAGCAAGTGGACTCAAGTCCGTGAGAATGTTATACTTCCTGGTACAACAAACAAATCAGGACTTAAAGCCAGAAGTTTAAACAAAATTAAGCTACATAGTATTATGTGCAGCCTCACCAGATGCATACTCTTTTAAATCAATCAGTTACTGTTTTGTTTATTTGTTTGTTTGCTTAGGATAAAGAGCGAGAGCAAAACTAGATCACCACTCCACTTTATGCTCTGCCAGGAACTGAACTCCAGTCTTCATGTATGCAAGTCCTAGCTTCTATTTACTGAGACATCTCCTTTGTCCCACCCAGATTTATCTCCTTGCACTCCCTGAGATGCAGTTTTAATCTTTTCTGATGTTTCATTTCCTGACAAGAGTCTTTAGTTTCAGTCAAGCTGGAGTCTCAGCTCCACCTACCCCCCTGTGGAGGATGAATACTCTGATAAGTTAAGGAAAGAAATAGGTCTGCAGAGCAAAATCCACTGCCTATTCAACTTTAAAAATCTAACCTCCAAAGAGCTTCTCCGTTTCTGCTCCCCCAGCCCCACCCTGTAGTTGCTCTCATTGGCAATGTGATACTCATAACAAGGTAAGCTCTGGCTGATTGTAGGGGTATCTTTTTGTTAGCACACAGTGAGCGATATTCTCCAGAATTTTCTATCAATCACATGAACTGTACTGGTCATCTCTAGGACAAACTCCTTTCTGTCTTTCTTAGCTAGTTCAGAAGATAGGTGGGGTTCTGTGACTGTCATTTAATGAGATCCTTCAGGTATTAGTATGGTAGGGCTATTATAGAAAGGGTGTGAGCATATATGTTAATAAAGTTCCATAGAACATGATCTTGTTTTCACAGCAGGAAGTTATGTGTTCTTAAGTAACTAATTTAGACTTCTTGAGTTCACCATGCCTTTCATTTCAGTCACTAAACTGAAAGGAATGGACCAGACTGTTTTCCAAACCCTCCACTACCCACAATCCCAAGTGGAGGAGAAATAATATCGTAGGTTCCCCATCTCCTTTGGCAAGGGCAGCCTCACTTCTAACAAATATTGCACTCCCCACTAGGATGTTACAACCAAATATTTGAAAAACCATTCCACTAGAAGATTTCTATTATTTCTTCCATTTCTGACACAGTATGACTCTGTGTGAAATGCACAGATTATGGCTTGGTATAACAGGAGAGAAGACAGATCTAAGTTTGAATCTTGACTCCAACAAATACAATGCCATGTGACAAGGTGCAGAGCAGAATTCCTCGATGAATAGATAGGAGGAGAGATAGATGAAACTAGAAAGATGACAAGAAAGAATGAGAAATAGATGATGCTTCAATTCAATTGAAGAGTGTGTGGGAAAGTCCTGAAACCAAGGAGCATATTCCATAATTGACAAGTCATTCATACTCCCCCTTTCCATCTTGCCGAGGGAAAGCCCATTCAATAATAATATCAAATATTTATACAGTGCTTTAAACCATTTTATACATGCCCTGTCTCATTTGATTCACATGACTCTCCAGTGTAAGTCCACATTAATTTCCTCCTTTTTTAAAGTGAGGAAACCAGCTTAGCAGTCTGCTCAAGGTCATTTAGCTAATAAATGGCAGGCTTGGGGTTTGAACGTGGGCTCTCTGATGAGGAATCTGTGCGTTTGCCCCTGGACTAATAAGCCAGCTCTGAATGAGTCATACATATTCAGTTTCGCCTATCATCATCACTTTCCCTGGTTCAGCTCATCCATGCGACTCCTGTAAAATGAAATTGGCAATTGTTTATGGCATCGGCAACGGGTTGTTATGTCAGCTCATCTACCAAAGCAGCCATTGTGAAATAGCATGTGCAGTGACCCCTCCGTGTGAAGTCTACCACCTGTGTCATGCTTGTCATTGTTTAGCACTAATATCTGCCCTGCTACTCTTTAAATATACTTTCCAACTCTTCACATCAAGATGTTTGCTTTCAGAGCTTCTAGATTTCCACTTTGGGTAAAAGGGCAGACTGATAAGCATGTCTCTTTAAGTCTCCCTATAACAAATGAATTCCAGTCTCAATGAAATGATTTTGAAAATAATATTTCAAAGGAGAGCTTAGAGTAGCCAAGCTGCTACGGTCTTTTCAAGGATAGTGACAGTTATGGTTACTTGGTTACAGCAAACCACATTTCAATAAAAACATAACCCAATTCTTCCTTTTTCTCTAATCCCTGTTAACGTAACAACTTTTCTACAAGAAAAACAAAAGGAACAATGGAGCCTAGGCCTTCTAGAATGATATTTTTGTTGCAGTTCTGCTATGACTATAGTTTTGAAAACATTTCTTTGAATGTTCCCTAAATTTTCATTACTCCTCTTTGCCCTCTCTTGCTTTTCCTGCCTTCTCTTTGCCATGCATTTGATCCAGGGTCGAGCCCAGCTTCTACCACATTCAAGAAAGCTTCAATCTCTTTCATTTTCCTTCTCTGCTTCTCTGTACCGCACTTGTCTCTATCTTAAAAAACAAAACAAAACAAAAAAAACACCTTGTGCAAAATAACAAATCATTAATAATAAAATCAGTACCCACAGAGTTAGCAAAAATCTGATCAATGGTTACCTACAACCTGCTACCTACAAAAACTAATCATTGATAGCTCACTTCCTGTCATCCCCCCACATAAACAAGCATTCTTAAATTCTATCATCTAAATGTGCCAAAAAATATCCAATACATTGTTATCCATTGTTACATAAGCATAATGAACACATAAACCAACTGTTTCCATTCTGTCTCCAGCACCCACACAATACACATGATAAATTGTTTCTGAGTGAGTGATAGTGCCCATTTGAGAAAAAAAAAAACACACACACATTATATACCTTTAATTTGAATCCTTATAGCATACTTCACTCTCCACAAACATCATCTGCACTTTATTAGATGTGTTATCCGTGTGACTTATCTTCCAGTTGTTAATTATCTATATGCCTCATAACTTCATGTCATCCACCATACATCTTGTAAGCATCTACTACACTACTTTTGAGAAAATTTGTACTGGAGTGTTCTCAGTTTACTTAATTTAGCACAGTTCTGTTTTTATACCACATGTAGTAATTCATTTGATATCCCTAACCCAATCTATGTGAAGGTTCTCCTGTAGTCATCTCTACTTTGTAAAAGAAAAATCTCAGTGATAGTAAAATCAAAGATCTTGCCTTAGGCCATACAAGTAAGGAAGTCAGGGATAGAATCTTAATTCTGATGGTGAAATTCATATATATATGGAGAGAGAGAGAGAGATTCTGCCAGAACATAGGGAGGTGAGTAAGGGAATTTCTCCTAACACAGAACATAAGTATTCAGTGACACTCAAGCAAAAAGAAATAGAGATAGTTTCCCTGAAGTTGCTAAATGATAAATCACTGAATATAATAAGAAAAAAGTCTTGGTACTCATTAGAGTCTCAAAAAATGTGTGTTTGGTTTAATGAATAATCTTTTGGGTCTAGGACACAGTTTATTTGGTTTATCCATAATATCATTCACCCCCCGTCAGGTACTCACCTCACTATAGATGATTTGAACTTTCTTGGAAAAAAAATGTGTGTATTATGTAATTCTCAAAATTATTTCTCTAAGTTATGAAAGTTTATTCTATAAACTCATAACTGACAGACCCAACTGACATACCTGTTGAAAATTCTCTAGTCACTTCAGATTTGCTAATTGTAATCTTACTAGATATCTTAACATTTGGGCATACTTATATGTACTTACTTTCATCTAACCTCCTCGTCCCTACTTTTATACCCTAGCACCAAGAAATTCTTATATTTTTCTCTACCTGTCTTATATATGTGTACATACATATGACTGTAAATTCAGTTTAATTGTGTTAAAGATATTAGTGGGGTTTTATGGAACACTGAGATACATTATGCATGTACAAACTATTGTATTCACTGTAGACTATAAAACATTAATCCCCCAATAAAGAAAATTAGAAAAGATATATTCAGTTGTATAAAATCTCATCTAAACTTTTAAGTTAAATATATTTGTTCAAACCTACATTGTCTTGCATTGCTTCTCTTAAGGAACTCTGTGTAAATTTTAGCTCACAATAGTTTCTTAACGTAGGTGTAGTTACTCTGTGTGCCTGCCAAGAATCTCAAGGTAGTTGTTAAATTTCAATAATCAAAACGTAAATGCAGCATGAAGTGTCTGCATTTCACAGAGAGAGACTGAGGAGAACCTTGAAATGTAGGTGGTCTCTTCTCAGCACGGAGAATAGAGGTGCCGAAAGGTTAAGTGACCTCCTGGCATTACACAGAGCACTGATCCCCAGAGGAGGGCTCAGACCATGTCGCTTCTCCATTAATTCTCCTGTGAATCATTTTATGACTTGAAGACTCCCTATGCAATAAAAGTTTATTGGCCATGTGTCAGGAACTTGGCTAGGTGCTGGAGTTATAAGGATTTATGAGACATAGTTCGTGCCCGAAAGGATTTCACAGTCTAATGGTAAAAGATAGGCACAAAACATGCTGTGGAATCTAATAAGTGAAAATGCATACACACAAGATGACCCGTAAGCTGCCCTATGGGGACAGGGCAAAGGCACTGGAGAGTATGACCTCTAACTTGAGTCTTAAAAGATATGTAGAAGGTTTCTGTCCAAGCTGGGGAAGCAGATGTTGGAAGAGAACTGTGCATAGGAAAAGATTAGCTGAAAAAGCTACACAGGGTGATATGTTGGAATGGTGTTGAGATGTAGAAAAAATATAAGGGATGCTGGGGTATGAAAGGTAAGGAGAACTTAGCAGAATCTAAATGTGCGTGAGGTGATCCAAACTTTCTCTTCTCTCCTCCCCTTCCCTCTCCTCTCCTCCCCTTCCCTCTCCTCTCCTCTCCTCTCCTCTCCTCTCCTCTCCTCTCCTCTCCTCTCCTCTCCTCTCCTCTCCTCTCCTCTCTTCTCCTCTCCTTTCTTTTACTCAGCTCTGATAAATAGTGGTTCAGAGGACTGAACCTGGAACTTTGGACCTTCAGGCCTGAGAGTCTCTTTGCATAGCCACTATGCTATTTACTCCTCAATCCAAACTTTTTAAATGTCTAGTGAGACTTAAATTTGGAATATGTGAACTGTTTCAGTAAATATGTGACAGCTGGGTATGTATTTATGAGCCCCTGGAGCAAGCACGATCTTAAGAGGAATTAAGAGAGACAAAAGATTGAGTAGGAAGAAGGTCCAGTCATTCAGTTCTCTCCTTTCTTTCCTTTCCTTCTTTCCTTCCTTCCTTGCTTCTTCCTTTCTTTTTTCCTATCTGTTTAAATTGTCACCAGAGTTATCTAGCAGGTTCAGTGCCATCACAGTGGCCACCCCCCTTTCAATTTTATTTGCTAAAACAGAGAAACACTGAGAGGGGGCAAGGAGAGAGAAGGATAGACACCTACAGAGCTGCTTTACCACTTGTGAAGCTTCCTCCCTGTAGGTGGTCAGTGGTGTCTAACCCAGGTCCTTGTGCCTGGTAACATGTGCAAACAACTGGGTGTATCAGGGCCGCCACTGGCCCCATCATTCAGTTTTGAGATTTTGAGGACATAACGTGGGCAGAGAGATTGGGGTTAATGGCAGATGTGTGTGTGTTTGTGTGCCCACACACTTTAGATAAATGTCATTCCGCATATTAATGTATACATAATGTACAAATTTGTGTCCATCTCATATGTATGTGTATGTATACACATGTTTTCTGGTGTTAGTTTTGTGTATCTTGTTCGTCCTTACTGATGTCCCCTGGATGCACAGTTTAATGGGAAGAAAGAGTAAAATGTCCAGGTACAAAACTCTTCAGTGTGAGGTTGTTTGTAGGAAGTGTGTGATATATTATCGGAAAAATGAAAGTCAAGACTCATCCATGATGCGCTTGGTAAAATGAACAATATCCATTGTTGAGCATTTTGTGTGTTCAAGTAGAGACAGAATTAGAGAATGAAAGGCAGTTGAGAGAAAAAAAAACAGCTCATGAGGCGAGTAAGATATGCTTGTTTTGATGAAAGTTACAAGAACTCAGAAATGAGTTCAGAGTCCAAAGAAATCAAGCTGGATGGAATAGAGAATTTAATGAATGATAATTATCATGAGAAAGAAGGATAATTTTGGTTATTCCCAAAGACACAAAATGAGCCTCAACCAAAAATTTGTTCAGGTGTCAACAGCATAATTGTATAATTACTTACCTAGATTTTATGAAGCATTCATTGTACTTACAACAAGCTCTTCTGAGAAAAGTGAGAAGTCCCAAAATGATCTGATGGTAGCAAGAGAGAACTGAGAAAGAAGACTAATTGGGTGTTTTTAGAGTGGTGAGGGACTAAAGCTAGGTGAGGATTCCTCTGCTAGGGTTTATGGAATCTGATTTTCCCATACTTTTTCCCCCTTTTTCCAGGGAGAGAAAACAGGCTTTCATACCTGCTAGCACAACTGTAGATGAAAGGGAGGGGCAAAAGGGACAGAGGATCAAGGAAAGTGTTGGCAAGCAAACATCAACTGTGGAGTCAGATGATTTACAAAGAGTGCTTTTCACTCAATGGCCAAGTGTGATACGAATCAGAGATGGGGCTAGGTGTTCCATAATTAAGCCATTTATGTTCATTAGACTTCAGTCATTCACCCAGCTCCCAGTGGCCAGGAGCACTGAAAACAGGAAATCAAGATGGCAAAAGCACAAGCAGTGTAGGGCTTAAGGCAGAGCCAGAGGGGTAATGGAGCACTCAGCACAGGAACAAAAGCCTAAATCCAGGAAACCAACCACAAGAGGAGACACAGAATGAGATCTGAATGCCAGAGCTGCTGCTGATCAGGAGTTCACTAGTGTTCAGGAATTTGGCTGGACCCAGCGTGCAGGTGAAGGTTATTATTGACTACAGCTGGGAGACGCCAGCGTCATGTCAAGGTTTCAAGGTTTTACAGCCTTGTTAGTGAAAAGGAAAAGAATTCCTGTGAAATAATAAATGGCACATCTTACCTGTAGGAGCCAACAAACACTAGTTGGGATGGAGCCTAAAATTATCAAAGTTAAAAATTTTAAGACATCACGCCAAGCTCATAAACCCATATGCTTTATGCTCTTGGTTAATAATCCAGAGAGAAAAAGGAAGAGGTTTCTCATTTCTCTGAGATGCCTTTATAGCAGGCTTGACAAAAGGATAGAAATTCTTACTGGTTTGGGAGACAAGGCTATATACAACTGCAGTCAGCTATTCAAAGAGAATTGAGGTAATAACACGAGTAGATTCCAGTCTCCTATTAAATGTCTTACTTTATCAGCAGTTATCATCTTATCCATTAAACTCCTGCTTTCATGTAACCATTTGCTTTCTATGATAGTAGTCTGTAACACAGGGTTATTTTCCAAATTTATTTGTGGCACCGAGGAAGAGAAATCCCATCACTCTCACACTGTCAGAAATATCACTGAAACTTTTAAGGGTTTTATAGTCATGGAGACTGAGCACTTTATTCTAGAGCCTCCTGTCCATATGTGTACAATATTTCAATCAGAGTGGAACCAACTGTAGATTTAGTATATTCAGTAGTGATTATAGTCAGGAGAGAAGCTTAATGGGGATAGGGGTGACTTCAGAATAATGGGGATCCAGGCTTCTAACAGAAAGCAGAGGAGTCTGAAAATGCAGCAGTGTTACCTGACAGTGAAATGATAAATTAAAGATTTCATTGATCATATCTGAACAACTAAGTGTAGGAGCTACTAGGGAATGTAGTCTTTAAAAAAATACAGGGTGCTTTGAAGTTCTCTTTTGTTGCTGCTATTTTAAGCAAGGCCTCCCTACTCTGTACCTTCTTTTTTTTAAAAAAAATTTATTTATAAAATGGAGATATTGACAAGACCATAGGATAAGAGGGGTACAGTTCCACACAGTTCCCACCACCAGAACTCCCTGTCCCATCCCCTCCCTTGAAAGCTTTCCTATTCTTAAAACCTAGAAAGAAAGAAAGAAAGAAAGAAAGAAAGAAAGAAAGAAAGAAAGAAAGAAAGAGTGACAGAAGCTAAGAATGAAATAAATAATCACAGCACCAAAGCTTCTTTCCATGAAGTAAGGACCAGGCTCGAACCTGTGTTGCACATAATGGAAAAACTAGAAATCCTCTTCTCTTTGCACTCTGGTTAAAATCATAGATGTCAGAACTGAAAAACTTGAGTTCAATCCTGGTTCTGATTCATACCAGATCCATCTGTCTATCAGCCATGATAATATTAAGAAGAAAAAAAAAATGCTCTTACCTCATAGCATGCTTGGGAGGATTAAAAAAAAAAAAGGAGGTCAATGTTCATTGTATAGTGCATCACAGAAGCTCTGTACAAACAACACTAGATAAGTGAGAGCTATTATTCTTGGGAGTTGTTCTGTTAGTTCACTTCTTGTACCTTTCTTTTTTGTCTAAGGACTGATAATTAAGAGTTTCAGATTTCTAATTGTTTACTCATGTGCTGGAATCAGGGCAAAAGCTATACTGTGAGCACTATAAATCCTCTCAATTGTTGCCATATCACTGTAGTTTTAATTCTTCAATTAATTCTCCAAATTGGCTCAAATTCTCTATCATTTTTGTCACTATCATCTAATTCCATAATTAATTCTTGACAGAATTTGGTTCCCAGTGCTATTTGCCTTCAAAAACAGACAGGGATTGGAAAGCAGCAATGTAATTGCCTTGGCAGCATCTTGCTTGGTTTCACGAACCTTGTTTTGGATATATTCTTGAAAGAAGGATCCAAGATTTGTAGAATTCAAAATCTTATGTTGGCAGCAATAGCATTTTACTTTGCACAGATTGTTAAAGAGGTGAGGTTGTTTGCTCAGCAGGTGAGAAAATTATTTCTGTTAGCCATTATAGCTGTCATGATTTGGGGAAGCAATTCAGAAAACCCCTTTCATAATACTTAAAAGGTTTCCTTGACTTTCACTAAAAGAATAGGGGACATTAGCAAACCCAATTTAGCCAAAGTAAAGCAATAACCAGTGTAATCATTTCAGAGATACCACATTACTCAGTCAGTCATTAATTCAACAAAAAAATTATTGGGTGTTTTCTGTATGTCTAAGTCTTGCAGTAAAATGAAGGATATAGCAGGGGCCTGGCATATATATGCTGCAGTCTAATAGATTTAAAAATATGATTTTGAATATTCACAGTATGCCTATGATTTATATCTGTAATTTATTAAACATCACTTCTCTTCCTATCATTTTCAATAAGTCTGAGTGTTCTAGTGTATATCATAAAATAAATGTACTTAAATTGGATTTTAAACTCAGAAATTTTAAAATAAAGATGGTTAGGGGAATTTACTCAGCCATCTGATATATTGTGTTGGTCAATGGTGCAGCATAACAGGGGCTATTAGGCCTGTTTCCCTTACAGACTCAGATTGTTCCAAGCTGAAGCTTCCAAGAGGCAATTTCCCTCCCTCTCTTTCTCTCTCTGTATACCTTCCTTCCTTTCTTTTTGTTTTCCTTCTTTCTGCATGCCATTCTTCCTCCTTTCTTTTCTCTCTTTATCCCTTCCTTCCTTCCTCCCTTCTTTCCTTCCTTTCTTCCATTCTCTTCTTTCCCCATATATTTCTCTCTCTCCTTCTCTCTTTCATTTTTTATTATTGGGGCCTATCAAAATAATATAGAATGATTACTTGAAATGACTGAGTAAATAATGAAATAAATAATGAATGACTTAATAAATAATGAAAGAAAAATATCATTGAAAATATAAATATGTTACCATATTCCTTGATTTGTGCAATGAAATTGAAAAAAAACTATAACAGAACTAAGCAATTAAAAAATTAACAAGGGCAACAAAAGGGAAAATAAAAAATAAAAAAAGTAAAAAAAAAACTTGGGATCTGAAGGTCAAAATAATCCTACAAATACTCTGAAATGTTGAAAGTATGGAACTCCTGCTGTTCCCACAAATTAGTGGCTCACAAATTCAAATAAAAAAAATAGATGATTCCAACAAGCATTTGTAGAACTAATTTATCTCAGAGTTTACTCAATATCAATTATCTATTTGTAGAAAAGTTATCAATTAAATATGACCGTAAGAAAGATTTCATAGCATTATGAACTATGCAGGTTTATACAATCTCAAATTAATTCATAATTCCTTTGCAAACTTCTATGTGTCTTGTAAATGCCCAAGTTTTGTATTATCATTAATATTGAGAAAACCATATGGATCAAAATAAGCTTTGGCAACAATATTAAGCTCTGAAGCATATCTATGTAAGAAGTGATTAACTACTAAGCATACTAATAATTCTAATTCAATTAACTCCATTCAGTTTCCACACCACACTGTCTCTAATGAGATGATTTTCCATTAAAACAGCACATTTGTGACAAGAATTGTACAAGGAAAGAAAGAGAACTTTCTGTGATTTTCATTCAAGTGTTGGTTTACAAGCAGAAGCCCTAGAGAGAAATATTTATTTGTTTATAAAGCCTTTAAAAATGGAATACAGATAATTAAAAAAAAACTCAGCTAGACAATAGTGAACATGTACTGATGTAACTATGTCTTCTATAGTATGACAGGGTTTGAACCTTCGCTCCCAACCTCTGGGAGGGACACTTCACGAGTGGTGAAACAGGTCTGCAGGTATCTATCTTTTCCTCCCTCTCTATCTCCCCATCCTCTCTCTCTTTCTGTCCTATCAGTAAAAAAAAAAAAAAAGGGGGGTGGAGAAGGGAAATGGACACCAGAAGTGGTGGTGTTGGCACCAAGCTCCAGCAATAACCCTGGTGGCAATTAAAAATTAATAACAATAAAATAATGAATCAGGTTGCTGTAGAAAGAATTGTGATTCACTGGAAATTGACTACTTGACCTTAAACTGCTGGCAAAGTTATTAAGAGACCAGCTTTTATGTAAATTTATATTATTTTACCCTCCTCTTCTTGCCATTTATATTGTCATTTTTTATGGAATACCTGTGACATGAACTGCAATTAAATTACAAAATGAGTTATTTTTAGCATCTATAGCTCTCCGAAGTCATATCATTGCATTTCCTGCCATTTTATTGGCTCATATGTGAGTTGTTATTTGTTTAAAGAATAGGGAAATTGAATCAAGGATTTATTTGGAAAGGTTTAAAATGGCAGTATCTCTTGTAACTGAAACAAGAATAATATCTAATTATTGATATAAAGTACTATAACATACCAAGATGTTATGTAATAGGCTATCACTTTGGCTTTGAATTGTGTTATTCAAATGCTTTCATTAAATTAAACTTTCCGTTAAGAATAAAGTATAGTAATAAAATACCAATTAACGCAAAATTATTTACTTATTTCTTATCATTATATTTATTGAAGTGCATTGGTCTGTCTGTCCACATTATAAGTACCGCTCAACAGCCAGTGGTCCTCAACCAGAGATCACAGTGACCCACCTTCTATCAACCTTCCTACCCTCCCAAGAAAGTTGACTAATTCTTTGTTGTTTATTTCTACAATACCTGGACTTGAAGCCAGGATCACAAAGTTGAGAGGCAAATGCTATATCACTGAATCAGCGATTTTTTCTCATTGTATCTAAAGTAACAGAGCCAAATGACTGCTATCGTTAGAATTGGTATAATGCCTTCTGTTGGTGCTTCTGGATTCTGCTTCTAAGACCCCTTCTATTTCATTGGTTTGATCCCCCCTGCTTAACACTGCATTCTATTTGCATAGCCACTGTTGACTGAGCACCCCCCTGCCTCCAGGACATTGGTTTAATCCTCATTGGTTCGCGCTTTTTCTTTCTCCCGGCCCCCTGTCCTGCCTGCATCCTCTTGGGAACTGACTCTTCCACCTCAGGATAGAGAAGGACAAGATTGTGATTAGAGATAGCTTAGACTGCACTGTGTTCCACATGAATAAAGACTGAACTGCGTACCACTCAGCCATGAGTCCCTGGTCGTCTCTCTGTCTCCCGCCCATGAAGCTCAGCCCAGCAGCCTTCACTTAAAAACAACAACAACAAAAAACCCTCTAGTCTTTAGAAGCATGTCTCTTAGAATTTGTCAGCATATACATTATAGTGATTTTAGGTGCAAGGAATTATCATAGGGCTTAGAAGTGAACGATTTCTCATGGAAAACTGTTGGTTGGTTTGTCCAGGCTCCACAATCCAACTGTCTGTGTCCTTGGCACATGACCTGATCCTATCCTGATATAGTCATTATCCACCTAAAACACATGTTAGCAAAGTCAACTCTTTTCCCATTGTGGTCACAATATCTCCTTGGACCTTCCTTATGATGTGACAGTGGTGGTGACTTGAATCACAGGGAGGGACTAAAGTGATAGATGACATACTGAAACTTTTGAAACATTAAAAAGAGGGGAAAGGCTAATATGTGTGTGTGTGTGTGTGTGTGTGTGTGTGTGACCTCAGGAAAAGAAAATCGAATGAATAAATAAAAAAACACACTTTATTTTTTTTATTATCTTTATTTACTTATTGGATAGACACAGCCAGAAATTGAGAGAGAAGGGGATTATAGAAAGGGAAAGAGACAGAGAGACACCTGCAGCCATGCTTCACCACTTGTGAAGCTTTCCCCCTGCAGATGGAGACCAGGAGCTCAAACATGGGTCCTTGTGTACTGTAATATGTGTGCTCAATGAGGTGTGCCACTGCCCGGCCCCAAAACAGACTTCTCCCAAGAAGATAAGGAGCTAATGTTATCATGCTATTCTCTGGTGATAGATAAAAGCAAGATTAGAGCCAATAGCACCAAGATAGCAGTACATCAACATGTAACAGAACCCAGGAAACAGCACATTGGTTTACTCAAGACCTTTCATGCCTGATGCTTGGAGGTCCCAGGGTCCATCCTTGACACGACCATAGACTAGAGCTGAACAATGCTCTGGTCCGTCAAACAAACAGGTAGGTGTTATACGGCCTGTTGTCTGAATCAAGATTCAATCATTCTCTTACCTGGCTCCCTTAATAAGTATGTGTTGAAATTTGCCTCATTTAGTGACTAGCCATCTCATGGAAAAGAATGTGTTTGGGGAGCTAGCTCAGTGTGTAGGGTGTGTGTGTTTGTCACATGCACGGCCTGGATTAGAATCCTGACACTACACAGGAGTGTCACGGTACCAGGAGAAGCTCAAGTGTTGTGATGCATCACCTTCTTGTTCTTTATTTGAATGTTTTCCTCTCTGTTTCTCTTTTCCTAATAGAAATCAGAGTGGCTCCCCCCCACACACACACACACATACCAAAAGAAAGTAAATATTTGGAAAGGAGTGCCAGTTTGATTTTAGCATCAACCTCCCACCTTTGAAGGCTCTTTTCCACCTTTTTAAAGTTTCAGTATGTCATCTATCACCTTCGTCCCTCCCTGTGATTCAAGTCACCACCACTGTCACATCATAAGCAAGGCCCAAGGAGATATTGCTACCACAATGGGAAAAGAGTTGACTTTGCTAAGATGTATTTTAGGTGGATAATGACTATATCAGGATAGGATCAGGTCATGTGCCAAGGGACACAGACAGTTGAACTGTGGAGCCTGGACAAACCAACCAACAGTTTTCCATGAGAAATTGTTCACTTCTAAGCCCTATGATAATTCCTTACACCCGAATTCCCTGAAATTGAATTTGGTGACTAGATGGTTGTCAAAGGACTATGGGAACGTTCAGGTAACACCAACACTGAAGCAGGCCTCAAAGAAGGCAGAAAAGTAGCACAAGCATTAGCTTGGAAGACCTTTTTTTTGGCCTCCATAGTTATTGCTGGGGCTTTATGCCTGATTTACAAATCCATGGCTCCTGCACGTGGCAGCCATCTTTTTCCATTGTTGTTGCTGCTGTTGATGCTGTTGGATAGGACAGAGAGAAAATGAGAAAGGAGGGGGAGATAAGAGAGAGGGAGGGAAAAATAAGACACCTGCTACACCTTGTGAGGCAAACCCCCTATAAGTGGGGATCCTGGGGCTTGAATGGGGATCCTTAAGCCAGTCCTGGTGCTAATGCCATGTGTGCTTAACCCTTGTAAGCTACTTCCCTCTGACAGAGACTTTCATGCCTGAGGCACCAGAGGCTGCATGACTTTGGGGAGAACCATAAAGTGACTAATGTTGTTTTCATAGGTCCTAAAAACTTTGTGAGGAATATGGAAGTTATCTGAGGTGGGACATGGAATTTTAATGGTGGGTGCTATGTAATACTCTACCCCTGAATCTAATAAGTGTGTGTGTTAAAATTTTATCTAATAAAAATAATGCATAAAAGACGCACATGACCAAGTGTAAAGATAAGTAAATAAATAAACGAAATGGAAGCATGATGTACCTTTTCAGAGAGGGTGGTAGATTTCTTGAAGTTAATGTTACCTGGAACATGGCAATGTTCAATCAGTGCTGGTTATAATATCACTGTGACATGACAGGTCAATTTGCAGACCTGGAAACTACCAGGACCAACCTCCACAGCAGTAAATCACTGAAAAGCGATTTACATAATAAGTCTGCCCTCAGGCCTAGGGACAGAACTTTGAACTCCACAGAGGCACCTGTGAGAACAATAGCTGATTCACAGGAGAGGAGCCTGGGGAAATGGACATTTTCAAGAAAGAATTCTAGGACCTAAAGGCTTGAAAATGGACTATGTGGGGGTCTGGTGGTGGAGCAGTGGGTTAAGCGCATGTGGCTCAAAGCACAAGGACCTGAGTAAGGATCCCGGTTCGAGCCCCCGGCTCCCCACCTGCAGGGGAGTCGCTTCATAGGCAGTGAAGCAGGTCTGCAGGTGTCTATCTTTCTCTCCCCCTCTCTGTCTTCCCCTCCTCTCTCCATTTCTCTCTGTCGTATCCAACAAGGAACAACATCAACAATGGCAATAATAATAACCACAACGAGGCTACAACAAGGGCAACAAAAAGGGGAAAAAATGGCCTCCAGGAGCGGTGGATTCGTGGTGCAGGCACCGAGCCCAGCAATAACCCTGGAAGAAAAAAAAAAAAAAAGAAAATGGACTATGCATAACAAAACAAAACAAACAGAAAAGAGTTTAAAGAACCTCCAGCTTTGGGTCATTTATATAAGGTCCAATGGACTTGAACAGGGAGTGGGGATCTGAAAACACCTTTAAATACATACCTTTTTTAAAAAAGGATTTTAATTATTGTTCTTTGATAGGACAGAGAAGTTGAGAAGGGGTGTGATAGAGAAAGAGATGTAGATGTAGTACTGGTTCATCACTCAAGAAGCTTCCTGTCCCTGGAGGTCAGGACCAAGTGCTTGAACCTGGGTCCTAGCGCAGGATACAATGTGTCCTTCACTGAGTGCACCATCATCTGGCCCCTTATCTGAAAATTTTTGAAGAGAAGAGAAAAAGGACTTTGGAGGAGGTGTTTTTGGTATGAAATGACCATGCTTCCCTTTACACAATATTTCTTCCTATGTTTAATAAAATGATTCTTTTTTTTTTTTTTTTTTTGCTCCAGGGTTATCGCTGGGGCTCAGTGCCTGCACCCATGAATTCACTGTGACTGGAGGCCTCCCCCCCCTTTTGTTGCCCTTGTTGTTTATCATTGTTGCTATAATTATTGTTGTTATTGCTCTCGTTGTTGTTGGATAGGACAGAGAAAAGTGGAGAAAGGAGGGGAAGTTAGAGAAGGGGAGAGAAAGATAGATACCTGCAGACCTGCTTCACCTCTTGTGAAGCAACCCCCCTGTATGTGGGGAGCTGGGGACTTGAACTGGGATCCTTAGGCCGGTCCTTGCATTTAGTGCCATGTGTGCTTCATGTTGGTGTGCTACACAAATGAGGTCATAGGACTCTTAAGAACCAGGGGCAGATGAACCCAGATATGCTTAAATTTTAAACTCTCTTCCATTATTGTTATAGTTCTCACTGCTGCAGTTCAGTGGCTATGCTCATCACGTCTTTCTTTCCTTCATTTTTTTTATTAATTTAATAATGATCAACAAGATCATAGAATAAAAGGGGTACCATTTCACACCATTTCTACCACTAGAGTTCTGTATTCCAACCTCTCCATTGGAAGCTTTCTTGTATTTTATCATTCTAGAAGTATGAATCCAGGATCATTTATAGGGTGCAGAAGGTGGAAGGTCTGGCTTCTGTAATTGCTTCTCTCCTGGACATGGGTGTTGGCAGGTGGATGAATACTCCTAGCCTGTTTCTATCTTTCCCTAGTGGGCATGGCTCTGGAGAGGTGGGATTCCAGGATACATTGGTGAGGTTGTCTGCCTAGGGAAATCAGGTTGGCATCATGGTAGCATCTGCACTTTGGTGACTGAAAAAGCATTAAGATAATAAAGCAGAGGGAGTCAGGCGGTAGCGCAGCCGATTAAGGGCAGGTGGCGCAAAGCTCAAGGACTGGCCTAAGGATCCCAGTTCTAGCCCCTGACTCCCCACCTGCAGGGGAGTCGCTTCACAGGCCATGAAGCAGGTCTGCAGGTGTCTATCTTTCTCTCCCCCTCTCTGTCTTCCCCTCCTCTCTCCATTTCTCTCTGTCCTAGCCAACAACAACGACATCATCAGCAACAACAATAATGACTACAACGATAAAACAAGGGCAACAAAAGGCAATAAATAAAAATTTTTTTAAAAAGATATAAAGCAGAACAAATTGTTTAATTATCAGGAACCTATAGGTAAGAATACACCTTATGAGATTTGGTGTCTCCATTATAGTAAAAAGCCATAAATTCTATTTTAGGTATAGTCTTTTTAAAATTTTTATTTATAAAAAGGAAACACTGACAAAAACCATAGGATAAGAGGGGCACAACTCCACACAATTCCCACCACCAGAACTCCATGTCCCATCCTCTCCCCTGTTAGCTTTCCTATTCTTTATCCCTCTGGGAGTATGGACCCAGGATCATTATGGGGTGCAGAAGGTGGAAATTCTGACTTCTGTAATTGTTTCTTGGCTGAACATGGGCATTGACAGGTTGATCCATACTCCCAGCCTGTCTCTCTCTTTCCCTAGTGGGGTGGGGCTCTGAGGAAGCGGGTCTCCAGGACACATTGGTGGGGTTCTCGGCCCAGGTAAGTCTTGATTGGCATCATGTAGCATCTGGAACTTGGTGGTTGAAAAAAGAGTTAACATATAGAGCCAAATTGTTGACTAATCATGGACCTAAAGTCTGGACTAGTTCAGATGAAGAGTTGGGGGGGGGGTCTCTGTTTTGTAGAGAGTTACATGGTCAGCTTCCATGTCCAGTGGCTGCAGTGTGAGCATGTGATTACTACTGGAAAATGGAATGCTGGGAATGTTGAAGTCCAGCATTCCCACACTGAGACAGTCAGAAAGGAGATCACATGCTTCCTTCAAATACCCCTTCTACTGCACCATTATGGCTGGAATACCATGAGGTAGTACAACACATTGGATTGATATTTACATACCTGTGAAATAAATTAACCAAAAACATATGTACATTATTTGTATATATATGTATATATATATCAAAACATAGCCTACCCTAAGTGGATGACCATTGATCTTGAGATACTTAGAGCAAGTCTAATTACTTTTACTTTGTTGAAGAAATTAAGTCTTAATTTCAAATAGTGTACCTGAGGTTCCAATTTGAAACAAACTGTGGCTAGGTCTTGCTCTCCTTGGTCCTAACACTGATAATACCTATGAGTTCAGATAAGAAATCTGTCTCACTGTTGATTCTGGGGTTTCACCACTCTGAGCTGACTCTTCCAGGTAGAAAGAGAAGGACACTAGGAATTAAACCCAGGCCCTCATATACAGCAATGTGTATGCTCTGCCAGGTGCGTGGCTACCTGGCCCCACGAATTTGCTTTTTCATGCACATGGCCCAGGTTCCATCCCTGCCCCCACTAAATTCTCTCTCTCTCTCTCTCTCTGTCTCTCTCTCTCTCACCAGTCCAGAGCAGTAACAACAGCAAAAAACAAAGTAAGTAAAAATATAAAATAATAATTTTAAAACTAATTCATCAGAACACCAAAATAGCAAATTGGCTGGTCCCATTTATGCCATCCTCATCTATTAACCACCACTTTTAATTTGTCCTAAGACACAAACATAATGTACACAAACCCTGCCTGTTATTTCAAGGAAATTGCTCACATGCTGTGTACTCTCCACTGTTATGAATTATTTTTCTTGATAAATTGATATTTAGTGTTTCATTTGCTGAAACATATTTGAAATTTTTTTTAAAAAATTTGTTTATTTAATTTATTCCCTTTTTGTTGCCCTTGTTATTTTATTGTTGTAGTTGTTGATGATGCTGTTGTTGTTGGATAGGACAGAGAGAAATGGAGAGAGGAGGGGAAGACAGAGAGGGGGAGAGAGAGATAGACACCTGCAGACCTGCTTCACCGCCTGTGAAATGACTCCCCTGCAGGTGGGGAGCTTGAGGCTCGCACCAGGATCCTTCTGCCGGTCCTTGTGCTTTGCTCCATGTGCGCTTAACCCACCTCATCGCAGACCCCTGCAAGCGTCAACCCGGCTTTGACCTAGCACGTTATGATCGGGCCCTCCTCAGTCGCTATCAAACAGGCCATGGCCGGTGCACCGCTATGTTCCATCGCTGGGGAGCCAGAGACGACCCGAACTGCCCCTGCGGCTCCAGACAGACTATGACCCACATAGTCAACGACTGCCACCTCTCCAGATTCAAAGGAGGTCTCGAAACTTTACATCAGGCTCAACCTGATGCTGTTGACTGGCTACGGAAGAGGGGCAAACGCTAGAAGAAGAACTGCACTACCTCCTGACTCCCATATTTGAAAATTTTAAAGCTAAAAAAATTTAAAACATTCAGCTGGTTTTATTTTCTTTTCCAAGATGTACTCACAGACCATTCTAGCACCGTTTATACAAAAGTGCCTGATTCTTTGTGATAATTGTGAAGAGTGGTAATGTTTTTTAAAGAGAAAACTTTGCTCTTAATGATTTCAGTGAAGTCGTTACTGGCTTTAGAGTATTTTGACAGACCTAAGATCTACTTTGGGTTCTTTAAATAACTAGCAATTTTGAAAATAGAAAACTAGCTTACTCTTATTGAGTTATAATTTAGCATTCAGGAGGTGGAGAGACAGTGATCTCTAAGGTCATTTCCATTTGTTTCAATGCATCAATAGATGTATGTACTTTCACTTAATATTTTGCCTGAATTTGAACAATATATTCCTTGTTAACCCTCTGTATCTAATCTCTTTTCCATCACCCACTAAACATACTCTTTTCTGCTGTCATTCATATTTCAACAGACTTATTAATATATAATTTATGTGCTATAAAATTTCCTCATTGCAATTGTATAGTTCAGAGATTCTGAAACCCCTGAATGTCTTGTACCTGTTTACATTGAACTATTTCTTCCCCTCTGGGAAATAAATAATGTAAAAAAAAAGGGGGGCTTATCAGGAAGACCACTCAACATTTTAACCCATGCTAGAGACCCTGGGTTTTCCCTCTGGAACTGTACTAAGGAAGGAGCAAATCTCTGTGTATGAATATCTGTCAGAGTGTACCAGAGAAGACAAAAATCTCCCACTCTCTTTTTTTATAAGAAATATTGGATGTTGGCAACCATGTTTTTCTTTCTACTTTATTACACAGTAATTGAGCGGGGAGCAAGAGATAGAGAAGGAAAGAGAAAAAGAGACATCCACAACATTTGCTTCACTTTTGAAGCTTCCCCTTGCAGGTGAAGATGGGGTAGATGAGGTAAGGTTGGGGGTGGGAGGCTTGTACCTAAATCCTTGGGCTTGGTATAGTGTGTCTTCAACTGGATGTGACACTGCCCAGCCCAAGTACGCCATCTGAGATGGTCTTGTTTTGTGACATCTCCAAGCAATTACAACTGTAACATTAATGATCATTATTTACTGATCACCCTAAAAGATGTCATGTTAATGGAAAAGTTAGAAATAAAAAAAAAATCACTAAAATATATGAAACAGATACAAAGTAAGCACAGATTGTGTATAAACGATGCCTACAGATTTACTGGATGTATGGTTTCCATGAAGCTCCATTTGTAAGACATGCAATATCTATGAAATACAATAGAGTGAAACTTATAAAATGAGGTGTGCTTATATGAAGTTCATTTGTTTAAACTCTCTACCTGATTCAGTTAAAGGTATCTTTTCTAAGCTAATGTGAGATCAGAAATCATTGTTTTTCTTAACTACTTTGTAGGAAATAAAAGAACACGGATGTTGTTAAATAGCAGCACGCAAATAATCACTGACTCCAAAATAAAATTTCTGTGTAACTTGAAGCCATTCATTACACAGAAGTAGATAATTAGAGTAGGAACTTAAACCCAGACTCCTCTGCCCCTGCCCCTCAAATCAGAGACAAACACACAAGTTGGCCTTACCGAAGGAATTTTATACAGTATCTTAAAACCTTGTAAGTAGGGAGTCGGGCTGTAGTACAGCGGGCTAAGCGCAGGTGGTGCAAAGCACAAGGACCGGCATAAGGATTCCGGTTCGAACCCCGGCTCCCCACCTGCAGGGGAGTTGCTTCACAGGCGGTGAAGCAGGTCTGCAGGTGTCTATCTTTCTCTCCTCCTCTCTGTCTTCCCCTCCCTCTCTCCATTTCTCTCTGTCCTATCCAACAACAACAACAACAACAATAATAACTACAACAATAAAACAACAAGGGCAACAAAAGGGAAAAAATAAATAAATAAAAAAAAACCTTGTAAGTAAATTACTCAGGGTTGTTCACCTGTGATGTGTTAAGGAGGAAGATATTATTTACAGCTTTCTTTATTCTTTCTCTTAATAACCAGCTTCATACTAGTTAGACTGGTTTTTGTTTGTATCTTTGGATGACGCAAAATACAAGATGGTTTCTTTCTTTCTTTCTTTTTTTTTTTTCGGCCATCAGTGTTACCCATTTTGGGCTTAATGCATGCATGAAACCAAGATGCCCAGCGGCCTTATTTCCTTATGTTTTCTCTTTAGTAGACGGTGAGAGACAGACAAACAGACAGTGAGTGAAATGGAGACCAACGGGGAGGGGAGATGCCTGCAGCACCGCTCTACCTCTTGTGAAGTGTCCACACTAGCGGTAGGGATTGGGGACTTGAACCTGGGTTCTATGGTATGGCAGGGTGTGTGCACCATCACCCATCTTCAAAATCATTTCTCCTGCAACAAAGGAGTCAGTTTTTCTACATCCTGAACAATCTCAAGTATTATATCCCTTCTTTGCTCTAACTTTTCTGACTACTGTGTACTGATTTTTCATGGTGGTTCTGGTTTTCATTGTTCTTTTTAAAATTTCTTTACTGGGGAATTAATATTTTACATTGGACAGTAAATACAGTAGTTTGTACATTCATAACATTTCCCAGTTTTCCATATAACAATATAAGCCCCACTAGATCCTCTGGCATCCTTTTTGGACCTGTATTCTTCCCCCCAATACACACACACACACACACACACACACACACACCAGAGTTTTTACTTTGGTGAAATATGCCAATTCCAGTTCAGGTTCTACTTGTGTTTTCTCTTCTGATCTTGTTTTTCAACTTGCGCCAGAGTTTTCATTTCCCTAAGAGCTAGTTTTATAGAACGCTTTCCGTGTGTTTTTTGTTTGTTTGTTTTGTCTGTTTGTTTAGCTTTTGATATAAGATCTTTGATATAACCATTTCAGTTGTAGTGTTAACTTGTTAATGACTAAATCAGAAGAGTGTTTGTATTTCATAGATACAAGCTTGTCTTTCATTGTAGGACATGTGTATTTTCTTTTAGTCTGTGGCCTTTTAAAGTGGTATTTTTATGCCAAAAATTTATAATTTTAAATAAGTCAAAAATTGTTCTTCTCTTGGAGTGATTCATGTTTTACAGTTGACAGCAAAATACAGTAGTTTGTACATGTGTAACATTTCTCAGTTTTCTACATAACAATCCACCCCCCTGTAGGTCCTCCTCTGCCGTCATGGTTGAGGACTTGATACCTCCCCCCACCACCACCTTAGAGTCTTTTACTTTGGGGCAATACAGCAAGAAGTACAATTTTTAGTGGGTTTTTTTGTTTGTTTTGTTTGTTTTTGTTTTTTGCCTTCAGGGTTATTTATCACTGGGGCTCCATGTTTACACTATGAATCCACTGCTCCTGGCAGCCATGTTTTCCTTTTTTTTAATATTTATTTTATTTTTACTTATTTATTTATTTATTTATTCCCTTTGTTGCCCTTTTTGTTTTATTGTTGTAGTTATTATTGTTGTTGTCATTGTTGGATAGGACAGAGAGAAATGGAGAGAGGAAGGGAAGACAGAGAGGATGAAAGAAAGACAGACACCTGCAGACCTGCTTCACCGCCTGTGAAGCGACTCCCCTGCAGGTGGGGGATCCGGGGCTCGAACCGGGATCCTTATGCTGGTCCTTGGGCTTTGCGCCACCTGCGCTTAACCCGCTGTGCTACAGCCCGACTCCCCCCCCTTTTTTTTTTAAAGATTTTATTTATTTGTTCATGAGGAAGACAGGAGGAGAGAGAAAGAACAAGACATCACTTGGGTACATGTGCTGCCGGGAATTGAACTCAGGACCTCATACTTGAAAGTCCAATGCTTTATCCACTGCACAACCTCTCAGACCACTCCATCATTTTTTTTAATTGGATAGGACACAGAGAAATTGAGAGAGAGGAGGGTGAAAGAGAGAGGGAGAGGGACAGAGAGACACCTGCAGACCTGCATCATGGATTGTGAAGCGACCTCTGTGCAGATGGTGAGCCGGGGGCTCGAACCAGGATTCTTGTGCCAGTCCTTCATCTTCACAGTGTGTTTAATCCAGTGCCTTACTACCTAACCCCCGAAATCTAATTTTTAGGAAGTATTTTTTTCTACTGTACCTTAGTATATGGGTGATTCTACCACTCCCAACTGGACCTTTTATATTTCATTTGTTCCAGGTAAAAGGTTCAAAACCTGAGGGAGAGACACACAGAGGAAGGCTCCAAAGTACTGCTACAAAGCTCTGAAATTTTCTCTTTGCATGATATTTCCATCTAGTGGCCAAGGGCTTCAACCCAGGTCCTGGTACATGGTAAAGTAAGGTTCAACTGGATGAACTATTCCTGACTCTAGAACTTCCATTGTTTTAAGGTTTTAAATGGCATGATCACTGTCATAGCTTAAAATTCCTTATAAAGCTAAGGTTAGGGAGTCAGGTGGTAGCACAGCTGGTTAAGCGCACATAGCGGAAAGCGCAAGGACTGGCATAAGGATCCCAGTTTGAGCCCCTGGCTCCCCACCTGCAGGGGAGTCATTTCAAAGGTGGTGAAGCAGGTCTGCAGGTGTCTCTCCTTGTCTCCCCCTCTCTGTCTTCCCCTCCTCTCTCCATTTCTCTCTGTCCTACCCAACAACAATGACATCAATAACAACAACAATAATAACTACAACAATAAAAAGACAACAAGGGCAACAAAAGGGAAAAATAAATAAATAAAATTTTAAAAAGCTAAGGTTAGAATGATTTTGTCATATAATTTAGTTTAGCTTTTATACTTTGAGCCCTTACAATTGTGAGCTTTTTTGTTGTTGGTTTGTAATTTTTTTTTAAATGTTTAGAGTGTGAGTTTATAATTTAAGCTCTGAGGAGCATCAGCTGATCTGGTTGGGGTGTATGTGTTGGCTTGGGGCATCTCTCTAGTAACCCAAATGAAATCTCAAGTTTATGCTCATATACGTGGTTTAATAGCCACCACATTAATTTGATAAAACCAGTAGTTCTTCCTGCTGTTGGGAGTGAAGGGTCACTGGATCCTACAAATCAAAGGAAACTCTTGTTAAAGTTCATGTTTACTGGTGTAACTGGATGGGTTAGGAAATAGCCTTGGGCTCTCATGTTACTCATGCTCCTTGAATTCAGCAGTAGTTTAGGGATGAAAAGAAAAACAAAAACACACAAATGAAGAAACAAAAACACTTCTCAACATCTGATGTCTTTTGTAGTTATTAATTTCCGAATTCCTGTCAGGATATGCATTGGGTGTTATTTTGTGCTTGTGTCCGTGCATTGCGTGTGTATGTTTGTGTATGTGCTTGCATTTTCCACAAGTTTATGAGGAAAAGATTTGCCTTCTCTCTGGAACATAGTTTGAAGAAACTTTTTTTTGTGTGACACATCTGATTGTGTTTCTCTATTTAACCATGCTAGTAGTTCACTTTGTCTGAAGATAAGATCTTCCAAAGTTGGAAGATAAGATCTTCCAAAGTTGTGATATTCACTATCTCATATAACACATCTATACAGTGGCCTGCCCAGTACAAAGGCACGTTACAGTGCAATGCACTAGGACCTGGGTTCAAGTCCCAAGTCCCCGCCTACGGGGGGAAGCTTCGAAAGAGGTGAAGCTGTGCTCCAGGTGTCAATTTTCCTCCCTCTCTTCTCTATTTCTCTCTGTCTCTATCCAACATAAATACATAAAATATTTTTAAAAGAGAGAGATTACATACATCCTTCTCTGTGGCATTATGGGAAGTACAGTTTCAGAGCTTGCAAACTGAAGAGCCCTTCTCCCCCCTTCCCTCCACTCCACAGATATCCCTTCTTTTCTTCCTTATCTTAGCTCACTCATCATTTTTTGTCTTTCCTATTGAATTGATAATCCTGTAAAACATGCTTACATAACATACAATTGTACATTTTAGCACCTGTATTTATTTCTTTTTTATTTATTGCAAGATAAATAATATAATGTTTTGTTCTCCATCATATTCTCTGTGCCTGACAGGGTGTTGGCATTCATTAAAATAAGCAGCCAAGGGATCGTTTTCTTCAACGTTTGTTAAATACGGGGGTCTGATTATCCTATGCTGGTAAATAATATTTGTCATATAATTTCTTTTCATTATCTATAGGTCAGGCCCCTTGGCAGGCATAGAAGATAAAAAGATAAATTAGATGCATTAGTGTCATATTTATGTGTGTTAATGCAAATGTGTATTTTCTGCATTACCGTTATTATAGTCAAAATGTGACTCATTGCATTTTATAAAGCCAGCATTAATCTAATGCCAAACCCAGATAAAGACACCATAAGAAAAGTAAATCAGCAGGGAAGCAATTACAGAAGCCAGACCTTCGACCTTCTGCATCCCATAATGACCCAGGGTCCATACTCCCAGAGGGATAAAGAATGGGAAAGCTATCAGGGGAGGGGATGGGATACGGAGATCTGGTGGTGGGAATTGTGTGGAGTTGTACCCCTCTTACCCTATGGTTTTATTAATGTCTTCTTCTTTAAAGAAATAAAAAAAAAGAAAAGTAAATCAAAGTTAGGTACCTCAAATGAACATAAGTACATATATTCTCAACAAAATTTTGCAAACCAAATATATCATTCCATATATATATATATATATATATATATATATATATATATATATATAACAATGAGAGCAACAAAACTGAATAAATTATATATATATATATATATATGTGATAAAGTACAACTTATCCTAGGGATCAAAGAATAGTTCAACATCCATAAATCAGTCAGTATAATGCATTAACCCAGGAATACAGGTCACATGATCAACTCAATTCAGTAGAAGCCAACAAAATAAAGCAGGGCTGCAGGTTTCTCTCTATCTCTCTCCCTCTCTATCTCCCCCTACCCTCTCGATTTCTGGCTATCTCTATCCAATAAATAAAGCTAATTTTAAAAACTTAAAAAATATAAAATAAATCCTTTCAACAAACTGGGTATGAAAGGTATAAACCTAATTCTAAGTAGTTGATTGTCTTACAGCTAGAATCACACAGAACAGTGAAAATCTGAAAACTTTTAAGATCAAGAATATAACAAGGCTACTATCTTTCATCATTTTTAATGGAAATAGAGTTGACAGCCTTATAGAGAGAAGATGAGCAAGACAAATCATTAAAAAAAAAAGTTCAGATTGGAAAAGAAAAGTAAAGGCTGGAGACTGGTATCACTATTCACAGGATTGTTTGATATTATATGTAGACAACCCCCAAAATCCTGCTAAAAGCTTATTATTGATAAACACATTTTGTATAATTGCAGAGTACAATATTTAGCAGTATTTCTACACAATAATGGCAAACCATTAAAGAAATTTAGAAAGAAAAGTCTATCTATAATTACATTGAATGCTATGAAATAAATTTAAGTCAAATAAAATAATAAAATAAGAATATGGAGCCAGGAACATACAATAGAACAAGGTCAATTTTTTTCAACAAATGCTTTTGTAAAAACTGATCAGTCTCTTGCAGAAGAACTGGATTACTATTTCTATGCCATACACACAAAGGGAAAAACCAATAAAGCTATTTTAGTTACACAATTGTGTGAGTTACAAATTGAATATAGACCTGAAATCAAAATTCCTTGAAAAAAATCATAGGTGACACCAGTCTTTGATACCAGACTTGTCAGAGATTTTATTTGGCACAACTGTGAAAAGAGAAAATTCAAAAATATAGGACTATATCACTAAAATATTTGGTACCACAAACAAAATCATCATAAAATAGGAGAAAATATTTGTAAGTCATATATGTTTGAAAGGAATTAGAAATAAAACAACATACATATAAGTAACATACAACTCAATAGCATATAAACAGTCTAGCTAAAAATAGGCTAAAGAGAGGATCAACAGATACATGAAACTATTCTAGACCTCACTATCAACAGACACATGAAACTATTCTAGACCTCACTATCAACAGATAGATGAAACTATTCTAGACCTCACTATCAACAGACACATGAAACTTTTCTAGACCTCACTATCAACAGACACATGAAACTATTCTAGACCTCACTATCAACAGATACATGAAACTATTCTAGACCTCACTATCAACAGACACATGAAACTATTCTATACCTCACTATCAACAGATACGTGAAACTATTCTAGACCTCACTATTCATTGGAGAAATTCAAGCCACAGAAAGATATCATCTCAAACCTGCTATATAGTGCATTATCAAGAAGATAAGGCTTAGTAATTGTTGATGAGAAAATGGAGAAAGAGAATCAATTTACATTGTCTGTGGGTGTGTAAATTGGCATAACCAAGATGGGAAGATGTATGGACCATCTCAAAATGTAGACATAGAACTACTCTATGATTTGGGAATTCTGCTTCTGTGTATTTATCTGACTAAAACAATCATACTGATGTAGAAAATAATCATACTGATGTAGGAAATAATTTTTTATGCCCACTGCATCATTGTTCACAATAGCTAACATGAAAAAAAAATGTGTCCATAATGTATGAACAGGTTAAGAAGATCTAGCTCTCTCTCTCTCTCTCACACACACACACACACACACACACACACACACACACACACACACACACACACACACAAACACTACACAACTAGATCTTATTTCAAAAGGAAACAAAAGCTATGCAAGCCAGGTTAACAGATCCACATGTTAAAAAAAAAATTGAGATGTCAAACACAGAGGTGCCTTGGCCTATGAGAGTGTAAACGGTCTTTACTTGACTGAGAATGGCATGAAGCTTAAAGATTTCTACTGTGTACAGTTTCTACTTGCCTCTCAGATCCTTTCGGTTCTTTTTCGCATGCCCTGTCATGGATAATGGTTGAGTATAGTTGTCTTAGTCATAGACATTGTCTTCATCATTCATTTAATTCACACTGAGAGTTTACTTCCCCCCGGCCCCCCCCGCCCCGATTTCTTATCCTTTAAAAATCATTGTTTTAGGGCTGGGTGGTGGTGCTTTGGTCACCATGCACAAGGACCTGCAAGTGGGGAACACTTCACGAATGCTCAAGCAGGTCTGAAGGTGTCTATCTTTTTTTTCTCCCTATCATTCTCCTCCCCTCTCAATTTCTCTTTCCTGTCATCTAAAAATGAAAGGAAGGAAGGAAGGAAAGAAGGTTGGAAGGAAGGAAGGAAGGAAGGAAGGAAGGAAGGAAGGAAGGAAGGAAGGAAAAATGGCCACAAGAAGCCATGGTTTCATAGTGTTGGTACTATGTCCAGTGATAACCCTGGAAGTAGTACATTAAGAAAAAAATAAATCTTGGGGGCTGGGCAGTGGCACACCAGGTTAAGCGCACATAGTACTGTGCTTAAGGATAAGAGCAAGTACTGGGTTCAAGTCCCTGCTCCCCTTCTGCAGGGGGAATGCTTCATGAATGCTGAAGCAAATCTGCAGATGTCTATCTTTCGCTTTCTCTATCTCCCCCTTTCCTCTGAATTTGTCTCTGTCTTAGCGAATGAAAAAAAAGAAAAAAGAAAAAGAAAAAGGCTGCCGGAAGCACTGGATTTGTACTATGAGCCCTAGGACGGTAAAGAAAAGAAAATAAAAGTTTCACTCTGATTGAGAGAGGTCCAGTAAATATAAAATTATAGTAAAGTATGGAAAATAGAATGCTAGAAGAAATTTCAGTGTAGGGAGAGTATAGGATACTTGTGCTCACTTTAGACTGTTGCTAGGATAAATGGGTGGGGTATATGCTAGTCTTAACTGATAAATGAAGATGTTTGTTGAAGAAAGGAAAGAGAAAGTTCCCTGCACCCTTTAGTAAACATATGGATAGGTAAAATACTACACTGGAAATTTTAAGTTATTCCGTTCAACCACAAGTTAGCTTTCTAGATGTATTCTTTTTGTGTATGTGATTCTCATCTTTCATTCATGTAACTACTTTGGCATTTTCATTTTGGTTCCTTCATTTTTTTCCCCCTTTCCTTTTGTCACTTATTCACTTAGTATAAGAACTGATTCCTAAGGGTGGGTGAACTGGTGGTGAAACATTCATGCAGATGATTTGCCTTTTTACTGCCACTGATTGTTTTATTTTTTTAAGTCATCCCAGGGATGGTTAATATTCAGCACACATGTTTTATGAATATATAATACAGAGAAAATTCTTATTTTTTTCCTCCTAGTAGTACCTCTATTTAAATAACATCCACAAAAGCCTGTGTCAACACCTTAATTGAACTTAACTCGAGTTCATGACTTACTCTCAGTTGTGCCCTTGCTGGTGGATCTAGTTCTATTTTCACTACTAACTCATCCAAAGCTAATTTTATCAAAGAATCTTGTTCAAAGAACCTTGTTCAAATAACTTGACTTTTAGTCTACCAATGATTCCTGCATATCTAGTTCTCTTTAACCATTTGTTTTAAATTTTGTTTTCTATCCCTATCTCAACACATATATACTTCAAGCCTATCTTTTTTTCTGTTGGCTACTTTTATACTCATTATTTTAATTAATTTCCCAGACAAACCTTACTCATCTTCTAAAATCTTAATTTAAGTGAACAAGACAGAACATTAGAATATGAGGTCACACCGAGTTATTTAGCTAAGAACAGTTACATACAATTTCTAATGAATCTGTAGGCAAAGTCTTTATCCCATATGTCCTATTGCAAAATACAAAATTTGTAGGACATTGTTGTCCTACAAGTAAAAAATTCTTATTTGGAAAAATAGAGAAGTGAAATAATGATTTACACAAAATTGAAGTGCATTATTTTCTTGACATATCTTGATGACTTAAATATGACAACATGCATTGTTAGAGTGTCAGGTGGGTTCAAAATGAAGACAGCTTGTCTAAATTTGAAACAAATTATTGTTAAGCATCTCAGGTGGCAAGTGTTTATTATAACATCTTTTAAAAAAACTATTGGGTTTTTTTTCCAGACTGATTGAAACTTGGGAATTTTAAGTAAGTTTTACACAAGTCCCTGGTATTAAAAACAAATGCAGAGTGTGTCTACACACTTAACCAATGAATTCAGAACCAAGTGAGGAACAAGTTGAAGAAGGAAAAATCCAAGGAGATACAAATTTCTGACTCATTTACGGGTAATACATGTAATTGACAAATGATTAGGGTAGATTTAGAGTAGTCAGTGGGATTCAAAGGATATAAAAACATAAATCCAAAAGGATATAGACGTCTTTACATTCATAGCTGCACTATTCATGACATTCAAAATTTGTAGACAACGTAAATGCCACTGACACATGATTGACTGAATAAAGAAGTCATGGGATATATACTCAATGGAAGATTACTCTCTAGTTAAAACAGATGATCTTAAGACAGAGCTGAGCAGTGCTCTGCTCCATTTATTTCTATCATCTGTCTTCCTTCCTGTAACTGTCATTAAAATAAATACAAGATGTAAAAAAAAAAAAACTTAGAAAAATTGATGATATTGTACTGTTGGACAAAATGAATGGAACTGGTGATGATTCTGTGCAGTGAAATAAAAGTAAAAATATAAAAAGCTACTGCATGGTTTCACTCATGTGTGGAATATAGATAGCTGAGTTAACCAATCTAACGCAACAAATAAAAAAATCAATAGCCACCCACATAGGATTTTTTTTAGACTTTATTATAACTATGGTGGTTATCAAAGGGATATAAAGCTTTGGTGGTGGGTGTGGAGACTTAGACATATGGATGTATGGTGCATGTGTGGCTGTGGATTTATACCCCTGAAGTCTGATGACTTTGTAAACCATCTTTAAATTACTAAAAATAACTATTAAAACATAACAAAAAAAAAACACAAAATACTTAGTGTTTATTCACTGTGAAATACATAAGGCATAGTAAATTCTATGCAATATTGTGGTTATTCGTTTTTAAGTAAATTCATTCTATGGATTTTTATAGTTCCAAAACTTTTCTTAAAAAGTTGTAATATTCAAAGAATTACCTAGGTGGATGAGTATTTGGATTACAATAAATGTTATCAAATTAGGATGCAAATAAACATTGGGTAATATCTGTGATTGATTGGATTATAGTATTTCTCTCTTTGTTTTTTTCCTCATAGGGGTAGAGAGAAACAAATGTGGGACAATTTCTACCACTATTTGTTCTACATTGAGGGCAAGGTCCCATAGATGCCCACAAGAGGGATTATGATGTTGTTCCTGATGGAGATGATCAGTGATAGCAAGGAACCTTTCTGATTCTCTATAAAACATGTATTTCTCCTAGCCCTGGGACCTCTGGGACGTGGTTCATTTTCCTTCACACCAGGCCTGGGATGTTAGCCCCAGTTCCAATACTCTGGTGAGGACTTTCCTAGCTCATAGGACTGCTTAGTTCCATTTTGGATGGCACACTTCCTAACAAAGTTACAGAACCTAGATATAGACCAGGTCCCATGAGATAGTGCACATGTATACACAAGTCAGGGGGAAATATTTACCTGTATTTGTACTCCATTAGAGAGAGCCTTTGGTCCTACTGTCAGGAACTATCTCCCCTAACTGAAAGTACAGGCACCTAATAAAAACATAGTCTGGAGATGAACTGGCCTTTCATTAACTAATATTGCATCAGAGTCTAAGAACCTGTGGTTGGTAGTAGCAGTTATATGTTAGTTCTATAGAGAGGAAAAAGAGAGACACCTGCAGAACTGCTTCACTTTCTTGTGAAGTGACCCCGCTGGTGGAGAGTGGAGAGTGGGGGCTTGAACCAGGTTCTTATGCACGGTACTATATGCACCTAGCCAAGTGGGACCACAGCTTTGCCCATCTCCCACCCCTATATGTTAATTTCTATGAATCAAGTGTTTTGACACAGCGTAGAGGGATACAGTGTTTCAAATGATATGCTGAGGCGAGCAAGGTGAGCCTTTACACTTTCTCTCAAACTCACTTAGAGGGAAAAAGTTTATTCTTGCATTTGTAAGATTGAAGGGTCCAGGTTCTTGAGGATGATTAATGGATAGATGTTGTATCTCCAGACTTTGTAGAGTTTCTTGTTTCGTGGAGTTTCTTGTTTCATGGAGTTTCCGAAAACTGTCACTTGCTTCTGGAAATTCAGCAAACGAGAGGTATAATCCCGGAAGATGAATGCTACCGTTTTACATTCATTATTATATACACTTAACCACAAGTTTCCCAAGATATCCAGTGTGTTCTTTTGTTTAGAGACATCATGCATGGTGTTCATACTCAGGGTGAGGGAACCAGGTGAAACTTTGACATCAGAAGTTGAGTATCATGACTGTTATTCTAGGGTTCACCTACCACACTCCCTCAAACAAGAATGAGGCTTAATACTTTATTGTTTTACTGATGAAATGTCATTTTACAAGTCCATGGTTGTGACAAGGTTATATTTTCACATCACCCCAAACTAAACATCAACACATTTCACCAAAATCATGTTGCTATCTGTCTCTAACATTGAGCATTAGTTCCCCAACTCCCTCTTACCCTTCTCCTGCCTCCTTTTGAGTCCATGGATCTTCTGCAATTGACCAGTTTATTAATGTTTATCCCTATATTTTTTCCTTGATTCTTTATTAAATCACCTGTTGTATGCTTTACATTGGGTTGTTCTAATTCTCCCCCGCCAAGAAAATTGGATCAGTCCAGTTAGTTTCGCGGGCCCGCTTGGCCCCGCCCGAAGGAACCCCAAGAGGGTTCCTGAGTTCCAGAGTTGGAGAGTTCCGGAGTTGGGGAGGGTTCCTGAGTTTGAGAGTAAGAGAGAGTGCTTGCGCCGCCGCAAAGAGACAGTAGAGTTCTGTTTGGTGATTAGTTTGGTTTAGTTTATGAATCGTTGTTCCTGAATAAAGAAATACAGCTTCCCTGCCCAGCCGTATGTCTCTGGTCGTCTCTGTTACCCGCCCGTGAAGCTAGCCGGGCCGGCTAGAGCCTCCGAATTTTAACAACAATCACCAGTGAGTGAGTTCATGTAGTATTTGTCTTTTTACTTCTTATTTTTTTTATTAATTTTTATTTATAAAAAGGAAACACTGAGTACCTCCCTAATACTTCCTCTCCACTTTTCCAAGCTTTGGGTCCATGATTGCTCAACAATTTGTTTGGCTTTGTATGTTAACTCTCTTTTCAGTCACCAGGTTCCAGGTGTCATCAGGATGCCGGCCAGACTTCCCTGGATTGAAGACCCCGCCAATATGTCCTGGAGCTCAGCTTCCCCAGAGACCCACCCTACTAGGGAAAGAGAGAGGCAGACTGGGAGTATGGACCGACCAGTCAACGCCCATGTTCAGCGGGGAAGCAATTACAGAAGCCAGACCTTCTACCTTCTGCAACCCACAATGACCCTGGGTCCATGCTCCCAGAGGGATAGAGAATGGGAAAGCTATCGGGGGAGGGGGTGGGATATGGAGATTGGGCGGTGGGAATTGTGTGGAGTTGTACCCCTCCTACCCTATGGTTTTGTTAATTAATCCTTTCTTAAATAAAAAAATTAAAAAAAAAAAAAAAAAGGAAACACTGACAAAAACCATAGGATAAGAGAGGTACAACTCCACATAAATCTCACCGCCAGAACTCCGTATCCCATCCCCTCCCTTGGATAGGATAGCTTTCCTATTCTTTATCCCTCTGGGAATATGGACTTAAGGTTATTGTGGGATGCAGAAGGTGGAAGGTCTGGCTTCTGTAATTGCTTCTCCACTGGACATAGGTGTTGTATTCTGTTGGATAGTATGCCAGCTTCCCCTGGCTTCTGCTTAACCATATGCCTATATAGGGATAGATTTAATCCCATTCAAAGCTTTGGTCTATTTACATAAATCACTTTTACATTTACATAAAGCACTCCAGGGCATTGGTGGTTCAGTGATAGGATTCTCACCTGCTCTGCCCCCTCCTTCTCACACTCTGATTTTCACCAGTCACTTTTCTCTCCACCCTCTCTATGTCACATCCTGTTTCCACCCTACTTGGCAAATATATATAAAGACAGCATTGTGAGTTTTACGGTACCTTGAGTTTAGTTTAGCTCGGCTTAGATTGTGCTGCGTCCTGCATGAATAAAGAGATACTGCGTACAACCCAGCCATGAGTCTCTGGTCGTCTGTTACCCGCCCATGAAGCCAGCCCAGCGAAAACAACCTAACCCGTCGAAAACAACAGTATTCTGCTTTATATCTTAATGATTTTCAGCCACCAAGTAGCAGATGCTGCCACGACACCAGTATGAATTCTCTGGGCAGACAACCTCACCAAACCCTTTCTTAAAGACCTTGCTCAAGGAGTTTTTTTTTTTTTTTAATTTTTATTTATAAAAAGGAAACATTGACAAAAACCATAGGCTAAGATGGGTACAACCCAACACAATTCCTACCACAAGAACTCCGGATCCCATCCCCTCCTCTGATAGCTTTCCTATTCTTTATTTCAGTTCTGTCAACTCTGTAGTATAGCATAAACTTCTTATTAATTATTGTTTAAAAACAATCAAAGAGGGAGTCGGGTGGTAGTGCAGCAGGTTAAGCGCACTTGGTGCAAAGTACAAGAGCCTGCGAGTGGATCCCAGTTCGAGCCCCTGGCTCTCCACCTGCAGGGGAGTTGCTTCATAGGTAGTGAAACAGGTCTGCAGGTGTCTATCTTCCTCTCCCCCTCCCTGTCTTCCCCTCCTCTCTCCATTTCTCTCTGTCCTATCCAACAACAACAACATCAACAACAACAACAATAAAACAAGGGCAACAAGAGGAAATAAATATTTTTTAAAAAATCAAAGAAAATTTTCACTCACTGAGTGGTACTATAGTTAAGAGAAAATGAAAGCAATGTGGTTGAATACATAATTTAATGTGTGGTTGCTCATGGAAAAGAAACAGATGGCCTGCTCTTCACTATATATTAACTGGATCAAGTTTTCTACATAGGACACTTTGAATGATTTGTTTCAAAGCTGCTAGATTATGTGCTATGACTTACACATATTTATATTGCAATGAGACTTATACGTATTTTTATTTCAAGGAGACTTTTTCATTATTCATAATCTCTATCCATGTCTTTCATTCTTAACTATAATCTTTTCTTAATATTTGTCTCACTTATTTGAGAGAGATATAGATTTTGAGAGAGACCAACCATATCACCAAGGCATCCTTCAATGTCGTGGTGGTGGGAAGGGGGCTGGTTTGAACCTGGATTGTACACTATCCAAAGGAACTAGTTCACTAGCCCAAATGTAATATTTTCATTTGATATTATCTACTGTAGGTTGTGAAGATCTTAATTTGACTTTTTATATCTTTAACTTTGTTCTGGATACCAAGTGGTCTCAACAAAATATTCTGAGAACAGAGAATGATTAGAACCTAATGTCTGCCTCATTGGCCAGCTGCCATAATTTTGAAGATTAGATAAAAATGGGTGAAATAACTTAATAGTTATTTACATTTTTAAAACATACTGAAATCTTATCTCCTGTGAATAAAACGCTGGTAGACTTAACCACTTGATTCCAACTGAACAAATGGAGCAAATTGTTGTCTCTGGGAATGAAATATAAATGTGGTTTACTGGTTCCTATAATGTCTTCTAGTACAAAATTAACCTTCCATCCTATCTTTCATTTATAAGGTGAAAACTCATTACTTTTAGAAATTCAATGGAAACATACAATCCTCTATGGGAATTACCTGCCTTTTAAACACTAAATCAAAATACCTGGTAATAAAAGCAAGCCTTGTTGCTGTAGAAAAATTTCTCAAATAGGAATTTGGGGGTATTATTATTTTTCACCCAACCAATTATAGAGGCTAAAATTGGAACCTAAGTGAATAGCTATTTCATGTTGCAGTAAGTGAACTGTGAGAGTTCTCCATTTCAAAGTCACTTGACATAAAACTTACACATTCCAGACTTCTGAAACTTTCCACCTACTTATATCGTGGCCACTTACACATATCATTAATCCATCAATAACTCTCAGGATTGCAACAGCTGAATGGAAAAATGGCCAAAGTTTGCCCATTTCATAAATCTCAAAGTGCTTATGATTCTTAAAAATACTACACATATTTTTATTTGCAGTTTCAGAATGATTGAAAGAATTTAGAAATAGATTTTCTTGACTGGTGAGTGATTTAGTCTGGAGTTAGAATTAATATTACACATTTTCTTATTTCTGGACAGAACACTATTTACTGAAAGCATTTCAAGCAAGAGGAATTAATTCATTTTTATGTGAAGTCCCCACTTTTCTATTAAAGAGGGGAGCATTTACCAGGGAAATATGATTGCATACTGACTTTAGATAATTTTGTATATTGAAAATTTCACATAGAGAAAAAACATTGAAGATTTAAAGTTATAGAAGTCTATTTTACATGAACACATGTTGAGTAGTTAATGCAACAAAGATTGGGTTATTAATTCATGCAGTAAATCTCGCCAAAAATTCTTAGTGTCCCAAAGGAAATAAAACAGATTCATGTAGACTGACAATATGAAAATAAAATTTTAATTGAAAATAATAATAATAATAATTATTATTATTATTGCCTCCAGGGTTATCACTGAGGTTGAGTGCTGGCGCTATAAATCCACAGTTGTCAGCAGTATTTTTTTTCCTTTCTTGGGGTATGTTTTATTAAGTAGGACAGAAGAATTGAGAGAAAAACAGGAAATAGAGTTGGAGAAGGAAAGACAGATACTTGTTGACCTGCTTCACCACTCATGAGGCTTCCCCTATGGAGATGATGAGAAGTAGAGGCTTGATCCCAGGTCTTTGCGCATGGTAACATGGACTGCCTGGCTCCATCTATATTCCATCACATCACGTATCACACTATATTACATTACTTTGCTATAAGAGTAGTCACTGGGACTTGGTTCCTACATCATGCCCACTGCTTATAGTGGACCCTCCCTTCTTTCTTTCCTTTCTCTTTCTTCTTTCTCTCTCTCTCTCTTTTTATTTCCTTCCTTCTTTTCCCCTTCCTTTTTTTTTATATAGAGGGTGACAGAGAGAGAGAGAGAGAGAGAGAGAGCACTGTTCCACTGCTTGTGAAGCTTCCCCCTGTGCAGGTTGGGATCTTGACTGGAATCTGGGTATTCATGCTTTAGTCCTTGGTATGCTCTATCAGTGTGTCACCATCTGACCCTTCAATAATTACTTTAAATTATATCAATTAATAGTTTCTGAAATGTTTATATCAAGATTTGAACAGTTAGAAACGAGTGTTCTAGGGGTCCAGCAGTGGAATGCATGGTTAACTACATGTATTACCATGCATGAGTGGGGACCTGGGTTCGACTCTCTTCTCCCCACTGCAAGAAGAAAGAATGAATGAAAGAAAGGGGAGGAAGAAGGAAGGAAGGAACAGAGGGGGGAAGGAAGGAAGGAAGAAAAGGAGGAAGGAGGGAAGGAAGGAAGAAAAGAAAGGAAGGGAGGGAGGGAGAAAGAAGGAACGGAGGGAGGACTTCTAGAAGACACTAATATGAGTTTCTTTGTAGAAGTAAAATAAGTACTACAGAAAGTAACCCCCAGGGTGTGAGAAGTTGCTAATAAAGCCATTTTCTCCAGGGAATATTAAAAGAGCTCTTGTTCTAACTACAATTCTCTGCTAATTAACAGCTTTTGCTCACATGTAGTTGTCTCTGAGTTTCTTAACCTTTGCCACAGCATGAGCTGGCTTCTTCAGTCTCATTGCTTGGAGCCCAGGCAGATAGAAAAATCCGTTCCTTGTCACATTCACACGCTTTTAACATTTTTTTTTTATCTAGCTCAACACCTTGAACAATTCACCTGTGAACGGGAGGTCTTGAAAACTTTACTTCTGAAAATAAGTGCAAATTGTCAACAACCAAGTTATTACCACTCTCTGTAAAGTAAGTGTGATCCCGAGGCTTTGTTCGGGGACAAGAGCAGACACAGTGAATGAAGCGCAGTAGTGTTTTTAATTCAGCCATTAATTAACTTATCTGTCGGTGTTGTCAACCTTGTCAGGCAGTAAAATACCCACAGTACTCAAGTCATTTACCATCATGATTGGCATTTGGGAAAGGCTTCATTAGTCACTATATTCATTTTCAAGAGTTCCTTTCACAGACACAAAATTGTACCATGGTTCTTTCTGATAAGAATGTACAGGTCACATTTCCTATGTATTTCCTATAAATAATATACAAATAAATTACTTCAGGCTCAGACAATAAATATCGCATAAGCTTTTCTTAACACATTTACAATTATTATCATAGCAGGTATATTTGAATTTCATTTTTATCTGATTTTTTTTATAACTGTAATGCTTCTCTAATGTCCTAGCATTTTTTTTCCTTATTAGGGGGGGATTAATGGTTAACAGTTGACAGTGGACAGTAAAATTCAGTAGTTTGTACATGTCTATCATCTCTCAGTTTTTCACATAACAATCTAACTCCCTTTTGGTTCTCCTCTACCATCATGATCAAGGACATGAACACTTCCCCTGGCCTGCCCTGCCCTGCCCCAGAGGTCTTTACTCTGGTGTAATAAACCAACTCCAGGCCAAGTTCTGCTTTGTTTTTCCCCCTTCTGTTTTTTTTCTTTCTCAACTTCTGTCTATGAGTGAGATCATCAGACATTCATCTTTCTCTTTCGGGCATATCTCACTTCACATGATTCCTTCAAGCTCCATCCATGATGAAGTGAAGAAGGAGAATTCATCATTTTTAATAGCTGAGTAGTATTCCATTGTGTATACAGACCACAGCTTTCTCAGTCATTCTTCTGTTGTTGGACATCAGGGTTGCTTCCAGGTTTGGGCTACTACAAATTAGTGCTGCTACGAACCTAGATATACACAAATATTTTTGGATGAGTATATTTGGTTCCTTAGGATATATCCTCAGAAGAGGAATTACAGGATCATAAGGTAGGTCTACCTCCCTGTAGCTTTCTCCTGACTGCTCTCCGCAATTGGACGAACTGACATTCCCACCAGCAGTGCAGGAGGGTTCCTTTGTCCCCACAACTTCTCCACCATTTGTTGTTGTTACCTTTTCTGATGTCTGACATTCTCACAGGAGTGAAGTGGTATCTCACTGCCTTTAGTTGCATTTCTCTGACAATGACTTGGAGCATTTTTTTCATGTGTTTCTCGGCCCTTTGGGTCTCTTCTGAAGTGAATAGTCTGTTCATAACCCCTTCTCATTTTTGGATGGGGTCATTTTTGTTGTTGAGTTTAGTGAGCTCTTTATAGATTTTGGTTTTTTAGCCTCTTGTCTGATGTATGCTATGTAAACATCTTCTCCCATTCTGTAAGGGGTCTCTTTGGGTATTGGTTTCTTTTGCTGTACAGAAGCTCTTTAATTTGATGTAGTTCCATTGGTTTATTTTTTATTATTCTTCTTTATTGGATTCATTTCATTGAAGATGTCTTTAAAATTTATACAGAAAAGAGTCCTGCCAATATTTTCCTCTAAGTATTTGACAGTTTTCAATTTAACATACAATTCCTTGATCCCCTTTGGAATTTACTTTTTTCTCTGGTGAAATATAGTGGTTCAGTTTCTTTCTTCTGCATGTTTTAACACAATTTTTCCAAAAACATTTGTTGAAGAGATTCTCCTTTCCCATTTAATAATATGAGCACCTTTGTCAAAGAGTAGATGTCCAGAGATGTGGGGGATTATTTCTGGACTCTAATTCTATTCCACGGTCAGTGTGTCCATTTATGTTCTAGTACCAGGCTGTTTTGATTACGATGACCCTGTAATAAAGTTTGAGGTCTGGGAGTGTGATGCCTCCAGTTCTGTTCTTTCTTAAGATTTTTTGGCTAATATAGGTCCTTTCTGGTTCCAGATAAGCAAAAATATTTTTATTTATTTGTTGCTGAGGAGTTATTCTGATGCAGTCTCCGCCCCCAGGTTTTACTACGCCCCGCGAAATCCTAGCAGTGCCCCCTTCAACCAATCCTGGCCCTACACGTCACCCCTGGTTGTCGCCCAATAAAAAGCCCCCTCACCCACCCCTCTCTCTCTCTGGGCTCTCAGCTCTCCCTCTCTGAGATCTCGCCCCCTGCTCTCCCCCCATGGTCAGGTAGTGGGGACGGCCATTGCCGGCTGGCCCCACGTGGTCTGAACCAAACCCCCCCATCCTGTAATAAAGATTTGTGTACCTCTTTGCTCTGGACGTCCACTCTCTTCTCCGCGGTGCAGCCCAACACCAGACCGCCACAACAACATCTGGTGCCCATCGTGTTCCGTACCCACACCCTGCTGGGCGGCCCGACCTGAGGTCCCCGAAACTGCCCAGACACAGGTAAGTGGCATCCGTCCACCTCTGTGGCCCCGCGTTTCCCTCCACCATGGGAAATTTTTCGTTTTATGAGGAGGTGTCCCAGTCATTATCTCTTGACCTGGGACAGATTCGCGCTGTCATAAACAGTTTAATTTTCGCTACCCCTCGGATTTTTTTTAACTGTGGTCACCACTTTCAAGATATGTAAAACGTGGTATGCCATAAGGATAAGTGACCTTGAGGCTGAGGTACGAGAGTTAAATCACATGTGCTTAAGACTTAGACGTCCTAAGCGATCAGCGGCTAAACCCAAGAATTCCGTTACCACAGACACGCACAAGTGTTCGGACGTTCCTCCTCTGAGCCTGCCCCCTGCCGCTGTGGTTTCAGCTCCACCTGAGGTTTCTGCATCCCTGAACCCCCCCCCCCCTGCCGCCCTGGTTTCAGCTCCGCCTGCAGCTTCCGTGTTGCTGCCCCAGTTTCAGCTCCGCCTGCAGCTTCCGCGTTCCTGACCCTTCCCCTGGCCCCTGCCTCCGCGGTTTCAGCTCTGCCTGAGGCTTCCTCATCCCTGACCCCGCCCCCTGCTGATACGTCATCATTAAGGGACCTAGTGGCTGAGATACGAGAGCTAAAGGATATTTTTTCAGCATTTAAGGACTTTAAACCATGTGCAGTGCACCCCGGAAGCTCCGTCCCCATAGATATGCGTTCAGTCTCCCCTGTGGCCACTACAACAGTTTCCATGGCACTTTCCACTTCTGTAGCTCCCTCTCCTGTGCCATCGGACCAAATCCACACCTTCCCGGTAAACTTGGCCCCTTCTAAACAAAACCCTCAGCTGTGGCAGCCATATTCTTCTAATGACCTTAGAACACTCAGGCAAGCGGTCAGGGAGGACGGTTTGCATTCTCCATGGACCAAGTCCGTCTTAAGGAGCTTTTACCAGCATCTCAATACACCACAAGACTGGAAAGATCTGGCTTGTGCTGCACTCCCAGACCCACTCTATTTTCAGTGGCAGGCATGCTTCCGCGATGAGTGCTCTAGACAGTCGCAGGAAAATAGTAACAAACAGGTAGAATGGAATTCTGATGCTTTGTTTGGAGCAGGAGCTTATGAATCTGGAGCTCAGCAGGCAGAAGTCAGGTTTCCAACCAGTTATTTTGAACAGGAACACATCTGTGCAACACAAGCATGGGAAAGGGTGACACCACCCGACGTAGATTCGTCAGCTCCCATTAACTCTTTTCACCAAGGCTCTGATGAATCATTGGCGAGCTTCATCTCAAGGGTGAAGAAAAGCTTAGAGAGAAAGGTTTATAATCCTGACGTCCGCTCACTACTCCTGCGCTCTATTGTCTGGGAAGGCATGACACCACAATTCCGTCAGGTATGCCTTAATCTTAAACACCTACACCCAGATAATTGGATTCTAATGACACAGGAACTTACATCAGGCAATTATGGGGCAGCCGCTACGACACAGGTCTATGCAGTTGCTCCACGTAAGCAAAACGGGGCCTGCTTTCAGTGCGGTTAACCAATGTCCTGATAAGTTGCGACCACGCCTCCAGCCAGAGCAACCCCGCTTTCAGTCAGGGAACCACAGACCACGTACTGTTTGTCCAAAATGTCGTAAGGGGTTTCATTGGAAAAGAGATTGTTGGTCCCAATTTCATAAAGATGGTTCACCCCTGAATGGTACAAATTCGGGGCCTGAGATTTTGTGGACCACTCCTGTTTTAGAACGGGGCCACCCTTCTATGACAGTAAAGATTGGCAATATTCCTTTTAAATTTTTGATTGACACGGGGGCAGAAAAGACGATTTTAAGGCAAGAAGAGGTTCCCCAAGATTGGGAACTTATCCCTGGACCCAGTATACATGGAATAGGAGGGATGACCAGAGCATTTTGCTCACGAGACTCGCTCATGTGGGAAGACCCAGAAGGTTCTACCGGACACTTCCGCCCTTTGGTAGCTAATATTAGCACCAACTTACTGGGCAGGGATCTTCTGGAATGTCTTGATGTTAGGATATCCACAGACGTCTCTGCAGAGCATAAAACTCGTTCCCGCAATACCAGGTCTATTCAGCACCCCCAATACTAAATGCCACTGTTCATAGCCAAACACCCCGCTTAAGCTGGCTTTCTAATGAGCCTGTCTGGGTGGAACAGTGGCCTTTACCTAGGGATAAGCTAAAAATTTTAAAAGAGCTCGTCCGAGAGCAGTTGTCCTTGGGACACATTTGTCATTCTCGAAGCTCATGGAATACTCCTGTCTTTGTGATTAAAAAGCGCTTGGGAAAATGGCGCCTCCTTCAAGATCTCCGTGCAGTTAATAAAACCATGCAGGTCTGGGGCTCCCCCCAAAGGGGTTTGCCTCTTGCTTCTGCAATTCCCACGGGAATTCCAATGATAGCTATTGATATACAAGATTGTTTTTTCTCTATACCCTTGCATCCGCAAGATTGTAAACATTTTGCCTTCTCTGTTCCGTCTATTAATAACGCCAGCCCTGCTGATAGATTTGAATGGGTGGTGCTGCCCCAGGGTATGGCCAATAGTCCTACTATTTGTCAGGAGGCTGTTAAATCTGCCCTTGTCCCATATATTCATAAGGGCCTTAATATTTTTCATTATACAGATGATATTTTAATATGGGGAAAATCAGATACAGATCTCTATGCCTTACGTGATTTTCTCATTCCTGCATTAAAGAAAAGTGGCCTTAATGTAGCCCCTGAGAAGATACAGCTAATCCCTCCAATATCCTTCCTAGGTTCAGAGATTTCTCTAACGCAAATTAGTCCCTTAAAATCTAATGTTACCTTCCCTCATCCACAGAAAGTGCTACATCTTTCCACTTGAGCACGGCATTCTTCTAAAACATTTAAGCCTGCTCCATTCCACTTTTCTTTACTGTGTCCATTTAGATATAAAGGGATAGGAGATGTTGCTGAGGAGTTATTCTGATGCAGTCTCCGCCCCCAGGTTTTACTACGCCCCGCGAAATCCTAGCAGTGCCCCCTTCAACCAGTCCTGGCCCTACACGTCACCCCTGGTTGTCGCCCAATAAAAAGCCCCCTCACCCCCACCTCTCTGGGCTCTTAGCTCTCCCTCTCTGAGATCTCGCCCCCTGCTCTCCCCCCATGGTCAGGTAGTGGGGACGGCCATTGCCGGCTGGCCCCATGTGGTCTGAACCAAACCCCCCCCATCCTGTAATAAAGATTTGTGTACCCCTTTGCTCTGGACATCCACTCTCTTCTGTGAGGTGCAGCCCGACACCAGACCGCCGCAACAACATTTATTGAATATAAACAAGGAGAAATTGAGATAGAAGGAGAAAGAGAGAGAGAGATGAATCACTGCTTCAACACTCATGAAAACTTTCCCTTGCAGACAGAAATCAGGAGCTTGAACCCTGATCCTTGTGCATTGTAACATATAGGTCTACCAGCTATGCCACTGCCCATCCTCAGGTTCCAAAGTATTATTTTTTCCCTTTTGTTGCCTTTGTTGTTTTATCATTATTGTGATTATTATTGCTGTTGTTACTGTTGTCATTGTTGTGGGATAGCACAGATAGAAATGGAGCAAGGAGGGGAGACAAAGGGGGAGAGAAAGACAGACTCCTGCAGACCTGCTTCACTACTTGTGAAGTGACTCCCCAGCAGATGGGGAACTGGGGGCTTGAACCAGGATCCTTAATGCTGGGAAACTGTGCAGATGCTTCACATCTGCCATGTTGTCCCCTCAGGCTATTGCTAGTTCCCCTGTTCTGCCATGTTGTGCCCTCAGGGCATTGTCAATTCCCGGGATAGTTGGAGTGCTTTAGTTACTCCTCCCCCTTCCCATTCCCACAAGAGTTACTATCCTACCCTGGAGTGCTATGGTTACTCCTCCCCCTTCCCATTCCCACAGGAGTTACTATCCTACCCTGGAGTGCTATGGTTACTCCTCCCCCTTTCCATTCTCATGAGAGCTATTCTCATAAAAGCCCTTCTTCTTCCGCCCCTCGCTCTCTTGCCCGCCCTTCACTTCGGTGATTAGATGTAGGGAAGGTTACTGCGCGAGGCGGCCATTTTTGCTACCTCCACGTGGCCCAAACTGCTGCTCTCTCATCCAACTCTGAGGTGCCAGTGCAAATAAAGGATTGTGTTCCCTTTCTGTTCCAAACCTCCTTTTTCTGAGTCCCACCGCCACCGCAAGCGACACTTAAGCCATGTGCGCTTAACCTGCTGCACTACTGCTTTGGTTCCATATTATTTTATATGAATTCTCATGTGTTTTTCTTTTTTACTTGTATACTAATTAAAATATTTCAGATAATGTAAGCCCTTACATTGGCACTAGCCAAGTACCTTATCATCATACCATTGCCACTCACTGATTCTATAGGTAGAAAGTTCTTCTTTCTCTATTTTATTTATTTGTTTGTTTATTTTTTTTCACTATAAGTCCAATGTGCTATCCACTGCATGACAGAACATATTTATTATTTTTTATTGCCATCAGGGTTATCCTTGGGCTGGGTGTCTGAACTACTAATTCACTGCACCTGGAAGCCTTTTTTTTTTTTCTTCTTTCCAATTTGACTTGATTTGACATAGAGAAATTGAGACAGTAGGAGGAGATAGAGAGGGAAGGAGAAAGATAGACACCTGCTTCCCTGCTCCTGAAGTGTCCCCCTACAGGTGGAAAATGTGGGCTTGAGCCTGAGTATTGACACTGTCCCTTTCTTACTGTGCTTTACAAATGCAGAATCACAGATACTAAACAGCTGGCCCAAATTCAGGAACGTGTAGGAGCCTAAAAGGAACTCTGTGTTAGATCTGAGATCTTATGCTCTTAACGTTATGCTAATTTTCAATGTAGCACGAGGAAGAGGTTAGCAGAGATGGTAGAAAACACACACTGAGACTGTGGAAGGCAACCTGACTGGTGGCATCAACTGTCTTCTTTCTCCATCTTTGAAAACATGTTTCTGGGTGTATTTTTGGCACATGTTTAGATGTTTCTCTGTTTGTCAGTCGTTTCCTTTTACTTCAAGTTACTCTTTTTCATTCCTAGTGTAGTAATTGTAGTAATTGACTTTTTACTTCCAACCTTTTGTAATGCTTTCAAACTGTAGCCCATGTCACTTACTTTTTAATACTTTGCAATGAAATAATGAACCTTTCTGACATGTTTTACTCTGCTACAATACAAAGGTTAGCTTTAAAATAATAAGTGATGGGGTCCAGAGGTATAGCCCAGGGGCAGAGCATGGGACTCACATGTGAGAGGCCCCAGGTTTGACCCCCAGTACCACACATAAACTCTTTTTGCAGTGTTCTGTTGTCTCTCTGATAAAAAATAAGAAATTCAGAATGAAATTTTTAAATTTTTAAAAACAGATTGTTATGTGATTTCACAATTATACAACACAAGAAACAATATAACTAAATGTATGCTATGTTTATGCACTTATTTATAATTACATATGTATGCATATATAATATATATTACACATATACTCATACTATTTGAGTGACAAAATTTTCTGTTAATTCACCTGTAAATAATTTGACATCCATATCATATTAATTTTTAGTTTCTTTCATTTTTCTAAAGAATAAAAAATTTTATAACTAAATGTATGGTATGTACACACACTTATGTAGAATTATATGTGTTTTGATGATATATATGTATATATATATGTGTGTTTTTATATATGATACATATACTTCTTGACCTACAACATTTTCTGTTAATTCATCTGTAAATAATTTGGCCCCTATATCATATTAATTTTCAGCCTATTTAATTTTTCTATAACATTTAATGCATCATGAAATGCAGAATGTGGATATGTGATTCTGAACTCTCACTTCATCAGGAATCTCTGTGTCCCCCCTCCTGCCTTTCTCTCTTGCTAACCGCCATAGTTCACACAAAGTCTTAGAAACCATTTGTTTGTGTCTACGTTGTTTTTTTTTCAAGTTCATGTGTATCAGTTGTCTAGACTCTACATTTCATAGTTTTTCTTATTTAGTGGTATGTGTCATATATATATATATAATTTATTTTTTATTTAAGAAAGGATAAATTAACAAAACCATAGGGTACGGGGGTACAATTCCACACAATTCCTGCCGCCCAATCTCCATATCCCATTCCCTCCCCTGATAACATTCCCATTCTCTAGCCCTCTGGGAGCATGGACCCAGGGTCATTGTGGGTTGCAGAAGGTGGAAGGTCTGGCTTCTGTAATTGCTTCCCCGCTGAACATGGGCGTTGACTGGTCGGTCCATACTCCCAGTCTGCCTCTCTCTTTCCCTAGTAGGGTGGGTCTCTGGGGAAGCAGAGCTCCAGGACACATTGGTGGGGTCTTCAGTCCAGGGAAGCCTGGCCGGCATCCTGATGGCATCTGGAACCTGGTGGCTAAAAAGAGAGTTAACATACAAAACCAAACAAATTGTTGAGCAATCATGGACCCAAAGGTTGGAATAGTGGAGAGGAAGTGTTGGGGGTGTACTCGCTGCAAACTCTAGTGTACTTCTGCTTTCAGGTATATATTTTGCACTTGTTTATGGATACATGTGAACATATGCTCTCTCTCACAGAACCTGGTGTATATTTAGGTTTTGGGACTTTGTTAGAAAGTGATCCACCTGGGATGGATTTAGAGAATACTATGAAAGGGTAGTTCTCACCCGAGTTATGAAGCTGAAGGATTTTCATTCCACACCTGAAGTCTCTGGATACAGTCTGAGGTGAAGCATGTTGAGGTGGCAATCATTGCATTGATTAGGTTGTGATTGGCTGATGCAATATTATTTGATATGGATTGGGAGAGGCATGTGGGAAAGTGGGCCCTATCTTAAGGTTCCAGGACTGGGAGAAATATAGGCTCTATAGTGGAGATGTGAGGTTCCTGCTGTCTTAGGGTTCAAAAAGACAATGGATAGTTAATGTTATAATCACATTATTTGGTAATTGGGTTAACTTTGAAAAGTCCTTTTGTTAGGGTTTGCTGTACAGTACCCAGTATCTTGTATATAGCTGTGCCACTGGTTGCCTCTGATCTACTTGATCTAGGCTTTTGAGAGAGTCTGCATATCAAATACACAGCCTTTATATTAAGAAGACTCAGTCTGTGTTTTAAAAACTTCAAGACATACAATTAATTTTCCCCCTCTCATATTAATTAACTAGTGATTTACATGACCACACTTTACTAGGAGTGTACATAAACATTTTTAAGGATGTTTGGCTTAAACAAAAACTGATTTGATTGGCTTATAGACTGGTTGACTGGGCTAGCTTCATAACAAAGAGATCACAAAACTAGATTTGTCCACCTCTTAGCTATCCACAATGTAAATTTCATCTCACACTGGACTCTCCTCTGGTCGTTGGAAAGCAAAATTGCTTGAGTTTATGTATCATAAAAACATTCTTTTTTCTGGCTTTGATCTTTTCTAGAAGTCTCCCAAGATCAACTCGTTGTGTTCCATTAGCTGTAGGTGGCTCACCTATTATTTCAGTCTGAGCAAAAGAAGTGGGAATGTTTTCACACAATGGTACTAGTGCCAGAGGTGTGATCAGCACCTCCCAAGGCAGGTTTGTTATGGAGAAGGGTTTGTGTCTACAATAAATAAGATCCTAATAGAAAGAAGGGAAAGAATATTTTATATTCAGCCAGTAACAAAAGTATGAAACTTTGTAAACTAAAGATTCCAAAGTGAGCATTTGATTCAGTAATCAGGTCATTGTGAAATAGCAAGTTTCAGTAGCAAAGGAGCCAGATTAGACTGAGTGGAAGAGAAAAACAGGAAGTGAGGAACTAGAGTCTAAGAATTAACTTTTTCCAACCAATTTGGTGAAGGACACTATGGTGAGACAGAAGTGGAAAAAAGGAAGCACAGGTAAGGCAACCTAAAGGAACCAAGAAGACAGGTAATGAGATTTAGGTCAGTTGTAGGAGAGATAACCACTGATGGAATGCAAAAATACCTTCAGTTGCAATGCTATAGTGAAAGAATGGCCTGGGAGGAAGGAGTATTTTGAATCTGTATGAGACGATGCAATCATCCTTATGTGGCCTGGGAATGGCACTCTGTTAAACATCAGTTAAGGTCATTAGCCAAGAGTGAAACAAGACAAGAGCAGAAGTTTGGGAGAGGGAGTCCGGCTGTAGCTCAGCGGGTTAAGTGCAGGTGGCGCAAAGCACAAGGACCAGCATAAGGATCCCGGTTTGAGCCCCGGCTCCCCACCTGCAGGGGATTCGCTTCACAGACGGTGAAGCAGGTCTGCAGGTGTCTATCTTTCTCTCCTCCTCTCTGTCTTCCCTTCCTCTCTCCATTTCTCTCTGTCCTATCCAACAATGACAACAACAATAATAACTACAACAATAAAAAAACAAGGGCAACAAAAGGGAATAAATAAAATAAAATAAATATTAAAAAAAAAGAAGAAGTTTGAATGTATCAAATGGTCATTAAGAAAGTAAACATTGGGGGTCTGGTGGTAGCACAGCAGGTTAAGCACACATGGTGCAAAGCGCAAGGACTGGCATAAGGATCCCGGTTTGAACCCCTGGCTCCCCACCTGCAGGAGGGTGGCTTCACAAGCGGTGAAGCAGGTCTGCAGGTGTCTTTCTCTCCCCCTCTCTATTTTCCCCTCCTATCTCCATCTCTCTCTGTCCTATTCAACAACAATAGCAACAACAATAATAATGACAAAGGCAACAAAAGGGAAGAAATAGCCTCCAGGAGCAGTGGATTCGAGGTGCAGGCACTGAGCCCCAACAATAACCCTGGAGGCGAAAAGAAAAAAAAAAAGAAGAGGAAAAGAAGGTAAACAGTTATTTTATTATTATTATTTCCTTATTGAGGGATTAATGTTTTATAGTTGACAGTAAATACAATAGTTTTTACATGCATAACATTTCCCAGTTTCCCATATAACAATTCAGACCCCACTAAGTCCTCTGCCATCATGTTCCAGGACCTGAACTCTCCCCCTGACCCCTGAGTCTTTTACTTTGGTGCAATACACCAACTCCAGTCCAAGTTCTGGTGTAAACAGTCATTTTTATGGAGAGAAGTAGATAAAGATTCCACATGGTGTTGGTTGTCCAGCTGGGATGTTATACAATAACCTTCCTTTTTTTCTTTTTTTTTTAGCATTGCATTTTATATTCTATGTCTTTTTTGCCAATACATAAATAGGGGCATGATATCAATCATAATCTGTACAACTTAGTGCGATAACTACACATGTGCACACCATTGCATAGCTTCTAAATCCCAGACAATATTTTTACTTTCTTAGACAAACTAGCCAACTAAGCAAGAAAAAACTTTCTTTAACAGTTTCTCAAAAACTTCTGTTTAAAACTTTGAAGAGTATAGTTTTCAGATAAACCATGCTTTTATTCTTTTTCTTTTGTGATACTTTATTATCATGTTAAGAAGTCAAGATGATCTTTTTCTTTTTCTCTTTTTTCTTTTCTTTTTTTTTTTTGACTTCAGGGTGATCACTGGGACCCAGTGACCAGGTCTATGAATCCATAGATCCCTGAGGCCATTTTATTTATTTATTTTCCTATTTTACTTGATAGGACAGAGAAAAATTGAAGGGGCGCAAGGGAGAGAGTGAAAGAGAAGTAGAGACACTTGCAGACCTGCTTCACTGCTTGGGAAGCATCCACATCTTTGTGCACAGTACTTACTATGTGCACTTGACTGGGTGCACCACCACTCACCCCTGATCGTTCAGTTTTTCTCTCTGTCCATTTTTCCTGATACAAGATATTTTACCGTCGCCTAAATTGTTCTGTTTTAAAATACAGTTTTAGTCCATTGTATCAACTACACTAAAATGTATTATTTTCTATCAACTAATAATATAACTTAGCTAGCAAATGTTATTATAGAAGAAGTTACTGCACAGGGATAACACAGCCATTAAAATACAGTTCACACTTCAACACCTTTCTCTATACATTACTAAAGTCCACACTGTAAAACAGTAGTTCACAAAAACTGATGAATGTCAGAATCACTTGGAGGACTCGCTAAAAGATAATGACTTGACCCTACCCACACGTCAGGTTGGAGCTGAGAATGTTTAGTGTTAACAGCAAGTTCTTCATGTGACACTGATATGGCAAATTGGGGACCACAGTTTTAGAACAAACACTCTGCACCATTGAAATGTTGTGTGCCTTTAAACGAGAGTAAAGCAGTAAGAAGAATCAAACAATAAGAGTAAAACAATTAAAATAGTGCAGTCGGCATATTCCAATTGCTCTGCCCAGTCCACTGCCTTAAGTGGGTGGAAGGGAGGATCACCACAGCCTTGTTCCGTTATTCACAGACCTTTGCTGTGGTGTTTCCATGTGGTTCTGGAGCTAGAACCTGGGGGTTTCACCTATGGTATTATTAGCATGTCCTACAAGAGCTCAGGACTGGATAATTATGGGGGTGGTGGTGAGGTGATGATGATGATGAACTGTATAGTATTCTTGAAATGACAGGGTTTCTTAAAAAAAAAAATCTATCATATTCATTAATGCGACAGAATCATCTATAATTTGTGCTAATATACAATTTGTAATAGCCAAAACCTGGAAGCAACCCAGGTGTCCAACAGCAGATGAGTGTCTGAGCAAGTTGTGGTCCATATACACAATGGAATACTATTCAGGTATTAAAAATGGTGATTTCACTGTTTTCAGCCCATCTTGCATGGAGCTTGAAGAAATCATGTTAAGTGAAATAAGTCAGAAATAGAAGGATGAATATGGGATGATCTCGCTCACAGGCAGAAGTTGAAAAACAAGATCAGAAGAGAAAACACTCAGCAGAGCTTGGACTGGTGTTGGTGTGTTGCACCAAAGTAAAAGACGCTGGGGTGGGTGGGTCCTGGAAGATGGTGGCAGAGGACTTAGTGGGGGTTGTATTGCTATGTGGAAAACTGGGAAATGTTATGCATGGACAAACTATTGTATTTGCTGTTGAGTGTAAAACATTAACCCCCCCAATAAAAAAGAAAAAAAAGAAATCATAAAAAAAATTGTGTTAATATGGTAAAGACATGTCTTAAAATGTACAGGTATTGAGAAAAATATTTTTACCACTTTTTATTTGAGATTGATTTCCTCATATTTGTAGCTAGAGAATAGGTAAAGTCAAACCATTTCTCTTCAGAGAAAGCCTTGAGGGTGATCCCAGTCACAGAAAACATAGCCAGGTAAAAAGGGTTGTTCTCTCTTTCTGCTAGACAAACCATCTCTACCTTTCTGTTTTTATTTACTTATCTAATCTTGCCTTGTTTGCATGCTGGTTGATGAGCCCCTGTGCTGGGCTGTGACCATCAGGAATGGAATTGATGGTGAGAACACACTTGAACAGTTGAATGGGCAGCTTGCAGGTGGTAATGACTTTCAGTCACAATTTGTGAAAGACCCAAAGCCACGCTTCACCCTGCTAGTCTATTACCAACCTTCCCGTCTCTTGCAGTTGATTACCAATTTAACTCCCAAAGTTCCTCCTCACATTTACTCCTTTTTCTCTTGTGCTCTCTTTCACTCAGGATTGGGATGGAATTACCATGCACATAAGGCTAAATTAAGTTGCTGTTCCAATACCACCTGGGTCCACAGACATTTGAATTAAAAAAAAAAAAGGCTTGGCTGGCCTGTGGCTGTGCATATTTATCATACAGATGCAATGTTTTGGTCAGCTTTTGAAGCCACCTGCCTTCTGTTTCCTCTTTGATAAGGGAATAGGCAGAGAATGAAGTAAGAATTATAGTATGTTACCATCCTTTCCTTATTTTCTTGTTCCACAAAGAAAACTTAAATAAAAAATTCTTCAGATCAAAGCAAAGACACACACACACACACACACACACACACACACACACACACACCTTGTATTATAATATTATCATTAGGAAATATTCAGTTCAAGTATTATCTCAGGAAGGAATTATTATTTATCAGGCATCTTTGGTGTACATACCTAATTCCTAATCTCCTCTCCAAGCAATGCAATTTATGATTATTCATGTTTCTTAGATTAAACATATATACATTTAAAGTATTTAGGCATTTGACTCATTTACAGTTACATTATTATTAGAGTTTGACTTTCACATTGAACCCTGGATTGGATTCCTGGAGCTTCTGTTCTAAATAGATATGCTGATATAACCAAACATCTAGACCCTGGCCACAGTGAAGATGGAGAGAAGATATTGAAGATAGTTTTCTTACTACCCATCCTTTAATTCATGGTCCCATCTGGACAGACTGGAGGAAAACAGGAAGTAGGGGAGATCACTGGGCGAGGCTTGCAACTGAGCCAATGAGGCGAACTTCCACTGGTGTACTTACAACAGAGCTCTGAACATCCTCCTCAGTTTTAAGGTGTTTCCAACTAAGTCGTCCTGCCTCCCATTTATGTTCATTTAATTCTCTCTCTCTCTCTCTCATCCTCTCCCTCTCCCTCTCCCTCTCTCTCTCTCTCTCTCTCTCTCTCTCTCTCTCTCACACACACACACACACACACACACACACACTATAGCTTGATCCATATAAATCAGTTTTTGTGGGGGTTGGGTAGTAGGGGTTAAGTGCGCATGACATGAAGCACAAGGACCAGCTTAAGGATCCCAGTTCCAGTTCGAGGCCCCAACTCCACACCTGTGTGTGTGGGGGGGTGTCGCCTGACTAGTGGTAAAGCAGGTCTACAGGTGTCTATCTTTCTTTCCCCCTCTCTGTCTTCCCCCCCTCTCTCCATTTCTCTCTGTCTTATCCAACAACATCAATGGCAACAATAGCAATAAATACAATAAGGGCAACAAAAATTTGAGAAAAAAATAAATAAATATTTTGTCAACCAATATTTTAGTCATATCACAATCCAAATGTGAGCAAGTATTTGCAGGGGTGGATGGTGACACCACTTGAACATCTATCTGTTTTATATCTTATCTTGATAAGTACGATCCAATCACTTGTATCATGATGGTGCTTTTTTTCTTGTAATTTAATTACGTAATCATTTATTTATTTATTTACCAGAGCACTGATCAGCTCTGGTTTATGGTGGTACAGGGGATTGAACCTCAGATTTTGGAGCCTCAGAGCTGAGAGTCTCTTTGCATAACCATTCTGCTATCTATGCCCACCCAACATAATGCTGCTTTTGTACTGTCCTCCTCTACTGGTTTGGAAATGACTGGCTAAGTAACAGCTATTGTGTTAGTGTGGTGGGCTGGAATGGGACCATCGCAACTTCACTTTTCTTGTGCAATTTAGCACAATTATGTGCTTGTAAATGTATTTGATAGAAACTGAATTTTCATGAACTTTTTTTTCTTACATATGTTGACTCATGTTTCCTTTTTGCCTTTGTCAGTTAGTTAGCAGAGCCAGAGCCAACTACTGATGGCATCAGGACCCAGGTTGATGGAAGACTAGACACCAGTTGTATTTCATCAGTGGGCAGTAAAGCTGAAACATCCCTATGGATGAGTTCATTAGGGACCCTGATGGATGAGGAAAAACCTCACTATAGGGTCTCTTTTGCCAGCCATTCCAAACACGGGTGCTCTAACACTACTCAGTGCTCCTTTCTGAGAGGCATAGGTTCTATCCCTGGGTCATCTTCTTTCCTGTCCACTCCCAAAAGTATTATCCTTAAGTGAACAGGAGAGGCGAGGCACTGAAAGAAATTTCCCGACTATGCGATTTAGATGAAGAATGGAAGGAAGTTATATTTCTGTTACTCTTTCACTACCGCAAACTGTTGGGGGGGCTGGTGGGGGAGCTATTTGAGCAGTGAACACTAACCCACAATTTAGAGGTCAGGAAAATTAGTAGGTATGGGAATGTATTTGTTCTGGTCTAAAGTAGGGGTTTTTTTTGTTTGTTTGTTTTGTTTTCTTTCTTTCTTTTTTTTATCTCAGAGTCCTTTTAATGGATCATTTCACTCCCTATCACTCTCATTAGTCAGTGAAACTATATTAAAAGTAACTATACTAAAAGGGAAAAAAGGAAAAGGAACTTGCTAAGTAAAGCGTCTGCAGTTCAAAACTACCATCATTAACAAGACCCCCCTTTTTTTTTTGGTTTGTTTACTTTGGAACAACAGATTAAGATAGCCCCACAACAGACTGTTTTTAAAGTCCTTTCATTTTTTTAATGCTTATAAAAGGTCAAAATCGTGCTGGTTATGGCTGCTTATTTTCCTCTCACAGTAAGTGTCCAGGTCTTCTTGGGTGAAATGCAATAACAGAGCAGTAGAAACAACTCCTCTTAGAACTGACAGGTTGGAGCACTGCAATAGCTCACTTGGAGCGTCTACTGATACTTTTCTGTGTGCAAGGCCAATGTCAAACCCAGTCCTTACTACATGGAAGGCAGGCTTTGGTGCTGGGATCTCTCTCTCTTATACTCTTCCTCTCCCTCTCCTTTTCCCTCTCCCTCTCCCTCCCTGCTTCTCTGTCTTTATCTTAAAAAAAGAACTGGGAGAGAGCATTATTAGTCATCTTTCCTTAGGGGAAAAAAGTCTCAATATCTTTAAGTCTCAGTTTCTGGAATCATGGAATTGTAGCTCTCAGTTTCCAGTGCTATGGGGGAAAGGAGGAGATGAGAGAAAACCAAGTCCTTTTGCATGCTCTAAACAAACACTCCTGAAGTCCTCCAGTATTTTCTGGCTCAACTGTGAGTATTTCCATGTATTTATATGTGGTGCTTTGGAGATATTTGATCTACTTTCCATAATAATGGCAACTAAGTGCCTTGCCTGAGATCAGAAAGTAGTGCATAGGTGAGCCTATATGTTGTCTGGTTCTAAAGCTCAATTCCTGTCTTCTTTACATTTCAAAGCTCTGTAAACTGTCTGTCTTTTAATGGCTTCATTTAGTCTTTTGAATCTTTTGCATCATCAAGTAGACTTCCAAAGTCACCAACTGAAGTACAAAATGTGCAATGAAGGCAGAATCTTGGAAGGAGAAAGTTCTGTCAAAATCATCTAGGTGATCCCCTTGCCTTATATAAAACTCACCAAACCATTCCAGACGCATTTTCAGGGACAGGGAATAACTTCTCTGCTAAGTCCTCTACTGCTTAGCCAGGCTTGCTACCCCAGAGGTCCTCCTTACATCACTTGAATTCCCTCCAGCTGCAGATTATGCCCTTCTCTTATTCTTGCTTCACCAGAAAGGGAGAACAGCTGGTCACCATCCTCCAAATAATCACATGTTGAATAATGAAGCCGGTTGAGTCACTCTTCAACAATTCCAGCCCAGGTATTGCGGCATGGACCTATTTACTCAGGAGCTGACAAAGACAAAAATACAGTTAAAACGTTCAGACCTAGCACCTAGTAAAATGCTGGATGGAGTGAGTACTGTTCCTCATTATTTTACACTGACTTTTTTTCTCTGATGACTTGAAATCTAAGGTCCATTCCTTGATGTTTAGTGATATCACTGCTTATAATTTCGATCTGTCTTTATCTGAGTTGGAGATAATTAAGTCAGGAAAGCCAAGGTGGGGGGGGGGGGAGAAAACACATTTGGATAAGGGCCAGCATGATATTTGATCCCAGGCACATGTGTCTGAAATTAAATGTATGAGTTAGACTGTGTCGTCCTTGAATCATGACAGACAATGAAGGGGAGCCTTCTGTGTGCTAAGGAAAGAGAATATGTAGTTTGTAACTTATGGGAATTGTAGGGAACAGGGATAATTCCCAGAAACACCCCAGATTGACAGGACTGCTGTTTGGCACACTGGTGTGAGGGAATGAGAGTGACAGGCTCTCTATAATTACCTTGTCTGAGTTCCTGAAAGATGGCTTGGGCTGCTACTCAGTGGTCAGGAAGTCAGACGTTGCCTCTATGGAAGGATCTGTGAGAGGAACAAGACTTCCATTAGAAGTCAGTTAGATATATATTGTTTCATTCCTTACAGCTTTGTTTCTCGATACCTAGACGATGTTTTCTGATATAAGGTGCAAGCTTTAATAAACGGTGGTCGATTTCAGCTGGTCCAAAGATTCCAAAGAGAGAATTGGGAGCAAAGCTAAGAGTTGGACTTGGTGGTGGCAAATGAAATATCGCACTGAATAGGGGGATGTTTTGCTATGTGTATAACCTAGAACTAAGCCTGACATCCACTGCATTGAAGGCAACTTCTGTGCTGTAGCCTCTCTCTCTCTGTCTCTGTCTCTCTCTATCCCTATCTCTCTCCCACACATACTCTGTGTCTGTAAAAAGGTGATGTTGGGGGTTGGGGGTGGGGAGTGTTGGTGGCCCAGTGCCCTAGAAGGAATTTGAGGTGTGCTAACACCTCTTTTAGGGAGATGTGAAGTCAGAGCCATATCTTTGTGGCAACAGTATTGTGAAATAACGTTTCCTTCATAAAGTCATTAAAAAGGAAGGTGAAGGAAACTGCGGCCATCAGACGTGGAGTGGAGTATCAAGTAGAACCCCAAACTTGGAAATATAAGGTCCCAAATTTATCCTTGGTATTGCATATACCAGACTGATGCTCTAGTTCGCTCTGAGTCTGTCTCTCTCTCTCTCTATCTATCTTTATCTCTTTACCTCTCTCACTTAAAAAAAGTCTTCTACATTTCAGGATTCCTAACTTCATATGTGATGTCCTCCACTAACAAGTCAATGACATCCTGATAGTATTCTTGGATAATAGAAATGATATTTAGGCTCCATTTGCTGCTACAGACAAGGTAGGATAAGGACTGGACATTTTTTTTTGCCTCTGGGGTTATTGCTGGGGCTCAGTGCCTGCACCATGAATCCACTGCTCCTGGAGGCCATTTTTTCTCCCTTTTGTTGCTCTTGTTGTTGTAGACTTGTTGTGGTTATTATAGTTATTGTTGATGTCATTCATTGTTGGATAGGACAGAGAGAAATGGAGAGAGGAGGGGAAGACAGAGAGGGGGAGAGAAAGACAGACACCTGCAGACCTGCTTCACCACCCGTGAAGCAACTCCCTTGCAGGTGGGGAGCTGGGGGTTCAAACTGAGATCCTTACGCTGGTCCTTATGCTTTGTGTCACGTGCGCTTAACCTGCTGCGCCACTGCCCGACCACCAAGACTAGACATTTTTATAAGTATTGCATCTATTTATTTACTGAAAAGAGACAGACAGAAAGAAATCAATAGATAATGGAGAGATAGAGAGGGAGAGATAAAGAGAAGTAACTATAGTTTGCTTCACTGTTTCTGAAGCTTCCCCACAGCAGGTGGGAATAAGGGCTGGAACCTGGGTCCTTGAGCATTGTAATACATTTGCTCTACCAGGTGCACCACTGCCAGCCATAACCAGACAACTCTTAGTTTATTCTTTCACCCAGTCACCCAACAATAAGTGGAAATAAAAACAGTATCCATGTTCTAGAGACAAACATTAATGAGTTGACGCATAAAGAGCTTGTAATAGTGAAGGGTTTAATAGATAGTGCCTATTATGCATTGGATCGACCTTCCCGTGGTGCATCCCGTGAGTACCCATTCATTGGGGAAACTGACGATCCTTCCTAGCCAACTGAATCCATATGGATCCCAGTCACTTTCAAAGCCAGCAACAAGCAGGTCCTGACAGCTTTCAAGCTGTTGGTCCTGCTCTTCGAGTCCTCCAACTTAATGTTGAGGGGCTGTCCTTTGCCAAACATGTTCTTATTGGTCAATTGGCGATAAAGCATCAGGCAGATGTTATTTGCCTACAAGAAACACATATAGCAGTCGATGAAGCTGCTCGATTCACCATCAGTGGATTTGATTTAATATGCTATAATCTCCATCCTAAACACGGCCGAGCCATCTACGCCAAATCGTGTCTTGTGGACGTTTACCATACGGCCTCTTCGACCTTCTACGACTCCATTACTATTGGAACTATTCAGCTCGTCAACGTATATAAGCCTCCCAGTGCCTCATGGGATAATGAGGTCCTGCCTAGCCCGAATCACCCAACCGTTTACGTTGGAGACTTTAATAGTCATCACCAAGACTGGGGATATTCCTCCACTCGTGCTGACGACTCTATCTTAGCCGACTGGGCTTCAGTGAATGACCTCTCCCTATTATTCAATCCCAAACAGCCAGGCTCTTTTCACAGTGCTAGATGGAATAAAGACTCATCACCCAACCTGTGCTGGATTAGCACAGTCAACGGCCAAGCCTTTCCCGCTACGAGACAAGTTCTCAAGATCTTTCCGCACAGTCATCACCGCCCAGCTATCATCCACATTGGTCTCCAGCTCCCACTGATTCTGTGCTCAGAGAAACTAAGATGGAACTTTCGGAAAGCAAACTGGCGTCTGCTCAGTGATCTTACCAACAAATCTGTTCCTGCAATTCCAATGAACTCTATCCCCTCTGAAGATTCCTACAGGCACTTCCACCAAGCCATCTTCAAAGCAGCTTCCCAAGCCATTCCTCGTGGGAGACGTGCTAACTATACACCTTGTCTTGATGCTGAATGCGAGCAACTGCTAAAGCAGTATGATGAGTCGGGCGACCCAGATGTGGCTGACCATCTCATTGCCTCCCTGGATGCAGCACACCAAGCCCACTGGCAACAACGCACGGAAAGTCTGAACTTCACCCACTCAAGTAGGAAGGCCTGGAAGCTTCTTCATAGTCTGGGTGCCGGTAGCCAACCCTCTCCCGTCTCCCATCCTCCCGTATCTCCAAACTCAGTGGCCAGTCACCTAACTCAAGTTGGACATGCTAAGATTGACCCAGTCTGGAAAAGAGAAATTTCCCATGAGTAGTCATCCCACTTAGGCTTATCTTGTCCATCTCCAAAACTCTCTCCCTTTACACTGTCTGAACTGGAAGACGCTTTGAAGAGGGTTAAACCAGGAATGGCTGCTGGCTATGATAACATCACCCCAAAACTCATTCTTAACTTGGGCCCCGTGGCAAAGAAGTGGCTCACTACATTCCTGTCCCACATCTTGGAATCCGAATCTATGCCCAAAATTTGGTGTCGTGCGAAGATAATAGCAGTTTTGAAACCAAAGAAAGACCCAACACTGGCCGCCAGCTATAGACCAATTTCTCTCCTCTCCGTGTGTTAAAACTCCTTGAGAGGCTGCTTCTGTCATGAATTTCTCCTCTTACAGAGAAATTCCTATCACCCGCCCAAGCTGGTTTCCGCCCAGGAAGATCTACCTGGGAACAAGCCCTGGCCCTCTCAACTTGCATTGAAAATGGATTCCAGAAGAATTTAAAGACAGGTACTGTCTTTGTTGATCTCACAGCAGCCTATGACACAGTCTGGCACTGTGGTCTCCTAGTCAAGATCTCAAGATGCCTGCCTCCATGGGTGGCCAACACTATATCGTTTCTTCTCCAAAACAGAAGATTCCGGGTGCATCTGGGTGACAAGTCTAGCAGATGGAGACTTGTCTCAAGTGGCCTCCCCCAGGGCTCTGCTCTGGCTCCTACACTATTTAATATTTACATCAATGGCCTCCAAGAAACTTCTTCAAGGAAGTTCATCTATGCCGATGACATCTGCTGTGCAACTCAGGCATCCAAGTTCGACATCCTCGAGGAAACACTCAGGAAAGACATGTCTCTGATATCTGATTACTGTAAAAAATGGCGACTAATCCCTAGCACTGCAAAAACGGTATCATCTGTTTTCCATCTACACCATGCCTCGGCCTCGCGTGAGCTTAATGTGCAGCTTGGAGATACGAGAATCCGGCATGAAGCCCAGCCAGTCTATCTTGGCGTTACTCTCGATCGCACTCTGTCATTTCACGAACATCTCATAAAAGCTGCAGCAAAGGTGGGCGCGAGTAATCACATCATTGCAAGACTGGCCAGCTCCTCATGGGGCACGAGTGCTTCCACACTACGATCATCCTCTCTGGCATTATGCTATTCCACTGCAGAATACTGTGCCCCAGTATGGTTCCATAGCCCCCATGTCCACTTGGTCAATTCCAAATTATATTCCTCCATGAGGATAATTTCTGGAACCATCCGTTCCACCCCAGTTCCATGGCTGCCAGTTCTTAGCAACATCGCCCCGCCAGATATTTGTCGGGATGCGGCATCATCTAAGTTCATTTCCCACGTCTACGCTCGACCAGATCTGTCAATATACGCGGATATCTTCGCCCACCCTGTCCAACGATTGACGTCTCCTCACCCAATCTGGTCCCCTACGCCTACACTGAACTTCTCTGTTCCAGACTCTTGGAAACAGAGTTGGCAGTCAGCTGAGGTAAAGAACAAACACCTCATCACAGACCCCTGCAAGCGTCAACCCGGCTTTGACCTAGCACGTTATGATTGGGCCCTCCTCAATCGCTATCGAACAGGCCATGGCCGGTGCACCGCTATGTTCCATCGCTGGGGAACCAGAGACGACCCGAACTGCCCCTGAGGCTACAGACAGACTATGACCCACATAGTCACCGACTGCCACCTCTCCAGATTCAAAGGAGGTCTCGAAACTTTACATCAGGCTCAACCTGATGCTGTTGACTGGCTACGGAAGAAGGGCAAACGCTAGAAGAAGAATTATTACTTACCTTGTTTGTAGGTTTTTTTTTTTCTTTTATGCCTCCAGGGTTATTCCTAGGGCTTGGTGTCTGCACTACAAATCCACTGCGCCTGGAGGTCATTTTTTCCACATTTTTGTTGCCCTTGTTGTTATTGTTATTGCTGTTGTTGTTGGATAGGACAGAGAGAAATAGAGAGAGGAGGGGAAGACAGAGAGGGGGAGAAAAAAGACACCTACAGACCTGCTTCACCACTTGTGAGGTGACTGCTTGCAGGTATTGACCTGGGGGCTCGAACCAGGATCCTTGTTCTCGCCTGTGTGCTTCATGCCATTTGCGCTTAACCCACTGTGCTACCTCCTGACCCCCATTACTGACCGCTTTTAAAGAGACAGAAGAGTCCTTTGGTCCTTGAGAAAATTATCTATGGAGGGGCTGGTCAGTGGCGCACTCAGACGCACATAGCTTTCAACCTGACGCTGTTGACTGGCTACGGAAGAAGGGCAAACGCTAGTAGAAGAAGAAGAAGAAGAAGAAGAAGAAGAAGAAGAAGAAGAAGAAGAAGAAGAAGAAGAAGAAGAAGAAGAAGAAGAAGAAGAAGAAGAAGAAGAAGAAGAAGAAGAAGAAGAAGAAGAACTAAGCACAGGATCCACAAAAAGATCCAGGTTCAAACTCCCAGCTCCCCACCTGCAGGGAGAACACATCAGGAATGATGAAGCTGATGTGTAGGTGTCTCTCTTTCTCTCTCCCTCTTTACCTCTTCCTTTCCTCTCATTGTCTCCTTGTCCTCTAATAAAACTGAAAAAAAAAAAGTAAAACCCTGAGGTGAGGGGTAGATGTGCAGCTTCCTGGGACAGTGGGGGGTGGGAGTGGGTGGGAGGGATGGGACACAGTCTTTTGGTGGTGGGAATGGTGTTTATGCACACTCCTAGTAAAATGTAGTCATATACATCACTAGTTAATTAATACGAGAGAGGGAAAATTAATTGTATGTCTCGAAGTTTTTCAAAACACAAACTGAATCTTTTCTCAATATATGCAGTGTAATTGATATGCAGACTCTCTCAAAAGCCTAGACCAAGTAGATCAGAAGCAACCAATAGCACAGCTATATACAAGATACTGGGTACTGTACAGCAAACCCTAACAAAAGGACTTTTCAAAGTTAACCCAATTACCAAATAATGTGATGATAACATTAACTATCGATTGTCTTTTTGAACCCTAAGACAGCAGGAACCTCACATCTCCACTATAGAGCCTCTACTTTCCCCCGTCCTGGAACCATTGGATAGGGCCCACTTTCCCATATGCCTCTCCCAAACCATATCAAATAATATTGCATCTGCCGATCACAACCTAACCAACACAACGATTGCCACCTCAACATGCTTCACTTCAGACTGTGTCCAGAGACTACACGTGTGGAATGACAACCCTTCAGCTTCATTACTCGGGTGAGACCTTTCCTTTCATAGTATACTCTAATTCCATCTCAGGTGGTTCACTTTCTAACAAAGTCCCAAAACCTAGATATACACCAGTTTCTGTGAGAGAGAGCTTATGTTCACATCGGTAAACTATTGCAAAATATATACCTGAAAGCAGAAGTACACTAGAGTTTGCAGTGAGTATCCCCCTAACACTTCCTCTCCACTATTCCAAGCTTTGGGTCCATGAATGCTCAACAACTTGTTTGGCTTTGTATGTTAACTCTCTTTTTAGCCACCAGGTTCCAGATGCCACCAGGATGCTGGCCAGGCTTCCCTGGATTGAAGACCCCACCAATATGTCCTGGAGCTCAGCTTCCCCAGAGACACACCCTATTAGGGAAAGAGAGAGGCAGACTGGGAGTATGGACCGACCAGTCAACGCCCATGTTCAGCGGGGAAGCAATTACAGAAGCCAGACCTTCTACCTTCTGCAACCCACAATGACCCTGGGTCCATGCTCCCAGAGGGCTAGAGAATGGGAAAGCTATCAGGGGAGGGGGTGGGATATGGAGAATGGGTGGTGGGAATTGTGTGGAATTGTACCCCTCCTACCCTATGGTTTTGTTAATTAATACTTTCTTAAAAAAAAAAAAGGCTGCCAGGAACAGTGGATTCACTGAGCTCCAGCAATAACCCTGGAAGAGAGAGAGGAAGAAATTATCAAGGAGCAGTTAAAACTAGCTTAATGTGAAGAAAAACCTTATAATACAAAGTTCTAGTGTAGCAAACGACTCAGTGATTAGTTATTCAGAAAGAGTAGAATTTCAGAAAGACAAAAAAACTAAATAAAAGCAAATCCAAAGTTGTTGTTTTTTCCTGGATGCAAGACTTTATTTTATTTAGCATTTCCTTGACTTAATGCTCTAGGTCATCTTTCTTTTAGACAGAAGGAGAGAGACAGAGATGAAGACACAGACGTACAAAGGGAAAAACAACAGAGCATAGAAATATTATGGAAGCATCCCCCAGGCCTGAATCAGATCTGGGTCATGTGAAGGCAGAAGCAGGACCCCTCCCTGCTGAGCTGTATTGCTGACCCTGGACATAAACTTGAGAAAGGATACCAATAAATTAGATTGTATCCTCGGAAAGCAGCCAGATAGAAAAATAGATTTCAAACTAAAGTAAGTGGGGAAACATTGGAGAACTTTATATGTTCAGTTTAAAGAGAAGTCCAGCTGATGTGGCAGCGGTCTTGCATGAGTGTCTATAAAAATGAAAATTTTCCTCAGAATAAAATCAGGACTGCACTGAGTGGAACTTTCAAGGAAATTTTAATTTATTAAATAAAATGTTGTCTAACCATTGCGTATGACTAAGGTAAGATTGAATTCATTCAAATGGTAAAAAAAGCATACAAGTTTCTCAGAGATTTCTTCAACACAGCAGGCTTTGTACTTGAACCTGGGTTGTGTACGGGTCAAAACAGCACACTATTGGGGCTGGGCGGTAGTTCAGCGAGTTAAGCACACATGGCGCGAAGTGCAAGGACCCTGCTTAAGGAACCGGGTTCAAGCCCCCAGCTCCCCATTTGCAGGGGGCGTCACTTCAAAAGCTGTGAAGCAGGTGAGCGGGTATCTATCTTACTCTCCCCCTCTCTGTCTTCCGCTCCTCTCTCTATTTCTCTGTCCTATCGAACCACAACAACAGCAGTAACAGCAATAATAACAACAATAACAAGGGCAACAAAAAGGGGGAAAAATGGCCTCCAAGAATAGTGGGTTCATAGTGCAGGCTCTGAGCCCCAGTGATAACACTGGAGGCAAGAAAAAAAAAAAAGCACACTATCTAAGTGAGATATTTTGTCAGTCTCTAAAAGATATATATTAAGGACACTATTTTGAAGGTGGGTATATAAATAGTGCCAGGTCTTTTTTACATTCAAAATTTTGTAACTTGTGGCCTGGTTGGTAGTGTAGTAGATAATCAACTCTCAAATATGAGGTTCCAAGTTCAATCCCAGACAGCACATGTACCATAGTGATGTTCTAGTTCTCCTTCTGTCTCACCTCCTATCTCTCTTATAAATAAATAAATAAATAATCCCTTTAAAACATGTTTGTAATTTTTAGTCAAGGACATGGCACAGTAGCAGTACATAGAACTTTCATGTGCGAGATTCCAAGTTTAGTCCATATAACACCACAGATGTTAGAGGGATTCTCTACTTATCAACACATAAGTAAGTCTTTTAAAAGTGTAATCTGAGGAGAGGAGTTCTAATGATCAGAAATGGTGCGGAATGCTGGGGAGAAGGCACAAGAGAATGTAGGTAAAGAGATTCATAATGTTAAGTCAAACAAACATTAGTAGATGTCTTGGTGAATAAAAGCATGCCCAAAACGTCTGCTAAAGGAAACCAATAGAAATCATAGACGTGAAAGGACGAGTCAAATTGATACTGGCAGATCAAGACTTCTGGAATATAATCCCTCTTGAAGACTCAGAAGCCATTTTACCATTCTTTCCTTGTTTGTCTGAAAGGTTCCAGATGTTTCTTGTAGACTACATTATCTAATTATATGTGGTTGTTTATTTTACAAATATCACCTTTCTGAATTAAAATGTTACAAGTCATAGTCCAAAGTAGTTACAGAAGATAAACAAATGAAATGCACCACCTGCATGTGTAATCCTGTGTCATCTTTTATATAATTATTATCATGTTTATCTAGAGGATTATTTATTTTGTGTAACTCTCTACCATTAGACTAATAATGACAAGGATATGTCTTAATCCTCATTTCTTTTTTATTTTTTGCCTTCAGAGTTATCACTGGGGCTCGGTGCCTATACTAGGAATCCACTGCTTCTGGAAGCCATTTTACCCCCACTTTGTTGCCCTCGTTGTAGTATTTATTGTTATTGTTGTCACTGCTGTTGTTGTTGTTGGATAGGACAGAGAGAAATCAAGAGAGGAGAGGAAGACCGGGAGAGAAAGATAGACACCTGCAGACCTGTTTCACCGCTTGTGAAGCGACCCCTTCACGGGGGGGGGGGGGGTCTCTTCCTATACAACAACGATGACATCATCATCAACAACAATAATAACTACAACAATAAAAAAAGAGCAACAACAACAAGAACTGCAGTAGTGGGGCCAGGTGGTGGTGCACCTGGTTGAGAGAACAGGTTACAGTGCATAAGGACCCAGGTTTGAAGGCCTCATCCCTACTTGCAGGGGAAAAGCTTCACGAGTGGTGAAGCAGTGCTGCAGGTGTCTGTTTCTCTTCCTCTGTATCACCTACCTTCCCTCCCCATTTCTGGCCATCTATAACAAATAAATAGATACTTTTAAAAAATTAAAAAAGGGGAATCTGTGATAGCGCAACAGGTTAAGCACAGGTGGCGCAAAGCACAAGGACCTGTGTAAGGATCCCGTTTCAAGCCCCTGGCTTCCTACCTTCAGGAGAGTCGCTTCACAGGCTGTGAAGCAGGTCTGCAGGTGTCTATTTTTCTCTCCCCCATCTGTCTTCCCCTCCTCTCTCTCCATTTCTCTCTGTCCTATCCAACATAGATAACATCAATAAACAACAGTAACAATAATAACTACAACAATAAAACAACAAGGGCAACAAAAGGGAATAAATAAATATGTATTTAAAAAATATAAAGAACAAAGAAACTAGTAGTTCTTTCATGGTCACAGAAACAGGCTGGTTAATTATGCAAAATTAATTAAACAAATATGTATTGTGTTTGGATGTGACAGTCAATTGACTGGGCTTTGTCTAATAATTTCTGCCTCACAGAATGTAAAAATATGTTTCATTAGCTCTGTGAACACAGATCTACCTGAATCTAATAGTTTAATTCTATAGAGAATATACTAGTCAAAATAAAGGCCAAAGTAACTTGTAAATGAAAGATGATTTATTATACTTACAGCTGAATCCTCAGAGGCTGTATTGAAAGACTGAATTTGCAGAATAATAGTGAGGAGGCCAGGCAGTGGGGCATTCAGTTAAGCCTACATGTTACCATGTCCCGTCTCCCTGCTGGAGAGCTTCATGAGTGATGAAACAGTGCTTCAGGTGTATGTCTTTTTTGATCCCTCTCTCTTTCCCTCCATACACCCCTTTAAATTGTATTCTTCCTTGATCAATGAAAAGAAAATTGTCACCAGGGGTGATGATTTGCCTTGCAGGTACTGCACCCTAGTGATAACCCTGATGGCAGAAAAACTAAAAAAAAATTAAATGCAAATCATTCTTTAAGAAGAGATATTGAGGGGGCTGAGAGAAGGCACACCAGGTTAACCGCACATAGTATGAGGTGCAGGGACCTACAGAAGGATCCTGATTTGAGCCCCCAGCTCCTCACCTGCAGGGGTGTCGGTTCACAGGCAGTGAAGGAGGTCTGCAGGTGTCTATCTTTCTCTCTCAGTCTCTATCTTCTCTCCCCCCTCTCAATTTCTCTTTGCCCTATCTAATTAATTGAAAAAGGTAGGGTCACCAAAAACAGTGGATTTGTGGTGCCGGCACCAAGCCCAGGGATTGGAGGCAAAAAGAAAAAAGAAGGAAGCATAGAAAGAAAGGAGAGAGAGAGAGAGAGAGAGAGAGAGAGAGAGAGAGAGAAGAAAGGAGAGAGAAATAAAGAAAGAGGGAGGGAGGGAGGGAAGGGAAAGAAGGAAGGAAGGAAAGAAAGAAAGAGAAAGGAAGGAAGGAAGAAAGGAAGGAAGGAAGGGAGAAAGAAAGAAAGAAAGAAAAGAAAAGAAAAGACATTAATAATCAGCAAAGCGTAAAGCAAGTTTAGGTAATAGCAGACTGTGCTGAAATGACACCCCTCTATAATAAAAGTAGTAGGTGTTACTACTGATACAAGTCTTTGAGAGCAGTACACTGTAGGAACTAAATTAAGCACATGCAAGACAACTTCTGGGTTCTGCATATTGATCCTGGTCCCTTCTTCAGGTTTTGGAAGAAATTTCCAAGGTCTTTGTGAGCAGTGGTTCTCCATTCCCCCAGGAAAGGAGCCTGCAAGAAGCTCTCAGGACCCAAGCACCATGTGGTCACACACCCGTCTTTTGAGTTCTGTCTTAATGCCTTCTTTCCCTCTCTGGTGCTCTTCTCTTGATAACTGGATTGGATTGTTTTTCTGTTGTAATGTAGAGTTCCGATGAATTGTACTTTGATTATATATGAGCTTGAGTCACACGTAAAGCCTTTCCACCCTGGTGGGAGCACTTTAGAGTTCAGAGACTCAAATTATAGCTCTGTGGTAGAATCAGGTGAGTCTAGGCAAGAACTGCCTCCCAAGGCTGCTCTTTAACCTGAAGTTATACCATCTCAAGCCTCATATAAAATGCCCATAAATAAGTAGGTATTTCAATGGTGAAACTAGAGCATTAAGATGTCTTCCGGAGGCTGGATTGTGGTGCATCTGCTAGAGTGTAGGCGTTCCAATGTGCAGTGACTATAGGTCAAGCCCCTGGTCCCCACCTACAGGGGGTAGCTTCACAAAGTTGTGGTAATGCTGCAGGGCTATATGTCTCTGTCTCTTTATGTGTCTCTCTCTTCCCTTCTCAATCTCCCCCTTCCCCCCCTTTTTTTTTTTAAAAAAAGTGTTTTATTTATTTTTATCGACAGAGAGACACAGAGAGAAAGACACACAGAGATCTACCAGAGAACTGCTCAGCTCTGAGTGATGGTGTGCAGGGGATTGGACCTGGGACTTTGGAGCCTCAGGCATGAAAGGCTTTTGCATAACAAGTATTCTGTCTCTTCACCTCTCCACCTTCCCTCTCAATGTCTCCCTCTCTCTTTCTCAATCTCTTCTTTCCCTCTCCATGTCTTTATCCAAAAGAAATAAAATTAAAATAAAATATGAAAAAGATGCATTACTTAGTATTATCTTTTCTTGGATATATTTGTATCCAATGTTGTCTTCAAGATCTCCTGACCTGAGTTGCCAGCACTTTATAAATGCACGTGAACTAACAAGTCACCTGGCATTTTTCAGGATCCCTTTGAAGGAATTCTAGTATATTGGCTATGGGAGATGTTAAGAATAGTGGAAAAACATAATGAGCCAAGGTACATCATGAACAATAGCTAATTTCGCACATTTCAATAGGAAGTGTGAACATGCTGGTGACCTTGGGACCCAGGAGAGATATTAATTGCAGCTACAGTGAACATTCTCACCTTCCTAGTCATTTAGATGGAAGGAGAAATGCATGAAACACCTCCTTCCCCAATGACTTCAAGATAATGGAGCCATGATGGCTTTTCCAAGAAAGGTTACAGCACTTTCCCTTAAGTGATAGCATGTTGAAATGTTGAAATGTGCTTGAGAATGTGAGCTAAAGGCAAAATTGAAAAGTAAAACACATCTGTCAAATAAAACAACTTCTGACACTACTCCGTAGGGACTGACTTGTAAAACATGGGATCCCTAGAAATATGCTCAGTCTCTACCTTTCCTTTCAAAGGCAGTGCTACTGCGCTAATAAGCCAGTGACAGCATCACAATCAGCTGTAGAAGCATGATTATTGTAGGAGACTTACCCCCATGGTTCTAAGTTGCATCATATTTCAAACAGTATAAAGTATTGAGTATGAGGCTGAAGATAGACACAGGGATCATGTCAACTTGCCCATCTACATTTGGGCATTGATGGGATTCAAACAGAATTTCACAGTTCTATTTAATAATTAAAAGTGTCCTGGAAGCTGGGGCTGGCTGGCAGGTAACCTTGTCAAATATATGCCTTCCATGCACAAGGACCCAGGTTCAAGTCCCTCATCGCCACCTGCAAAAGGGAAAGCTTCATGAGCAGTGGGGCAGCGCTGTGAGTACCTCTTTTTCTCTCTCCCCTTCTTTGTCTTTTACTTCAATGAAAAAAAAAGACAAAATAAAAAATAAATAAAAAAGGCTGCTGGCACCAGTGGAACCTTGTAGGCCCCAGAAATAACCCTGTGGGCACACACACACACACACACACACACACACACACACCCTATAGCTATCATTACAAATTAGCATTTAGTGTTTACATTTCCTCATCTGTCAAATTAAGGTAATAAATTTGGGGGAGCTGGGAGGTAGCACAGCAGGTAAAGTGCACAACATGGCACAAAGCGCAAGAACTGGTCTAAGGAACCTGGTTCGAGCCCCCGACTCCCCTACCTACGGGGGGGGGTGGTGCTTCATAGGCGGTGAAGCAGGTCTGCAGGTGTCTATCTTTCTCTCCCCCTCTGTCTTCCCCTCCTCTCTCTATGTCTCTCTATCCTATCCAACAATATCAATAGCAGTAACAACAATGCTAATAACAACAATAACAATGATAAACAACAAGGGCAACAAAAGGGAAATTATGGCCTCCAGGAGCATTGGATTCATAGAGCAGGCACCCACTGAGCCCCAGCGATAACCCTGGAGGCAAAATAAATAAATAAATAAATTGGGACTAGTTCAGTTGGGTAGTGTGCTGTTTTGCCCTGTCTGTGATCCAGCTGTCTATCCAGGTCCCCATCACAATGAAGGAAGCCTCAGTACTGCAGTCTCTTTCATCTCCTCACTCACTCTATTTATCTATCTTGAAAATAAATAAATAAACAAGATCATCTACCTTATAGGGTTGTGGTAAAGATTACATTAACAGGGGATCTGGGCTAAGCACAGGTGGTGAAAAACACAAGGACTGGCGTAAAGATGCCTGTTCCAGCCCCTGGCTCCTCATCTGCAGGGGAGTTGCTTCACAAGCGGTGAAGCAGGTCTCTCCCATCTCTGTCTTCCCCTCCTCTTTCCATTTCTCTCCATCCTATCCAAGAATGACGACATCAATAACAACTACAACAATAAAACAACAAGGGCAACAAAAGGGAATAAATAAATATGTATTTTTAAAAAGAGATGACATTAACATACACATACAAAACACCTAGGCAATAGTGGCTCTAAAGCAAGATTGTTAAGAATGAATTAGTAGGGAACTGAGCAGTGGTGCACCTGCTGACTGCACACCTTACTATATGCAAGCGGCCAGCTTTGAGCCCCACTCTACACCTGCAGGGGAAGCCTCAGGAGCAGTAAAGCAGATCTGCGGTATCTATCTTCCCCTCACTATCTTCTGCACCCGTCTCAGTTTCTCTCTAGCCTATCAAATAAAATAGAAAGAAAGGGAGAAAGGAAGGAGGAAAGGGAGGGACGGGAACAAAGAGGGAAGGAAGAGAGGCAGGGAGGGAAGGGCATAAAGGAGGAAAGAGAGAGGAAGGAGGGAGGGAGGGAGGGAGAGAGGAAGAAAAGGAAAAATGGCTGCCCAAAGCTGTGGATCTGAGCTCCAGCAATAACCCTGGTAGTAATAAATTAATTACTGTTATATCATTGCTCATCATAACATCCCTATAAAAGATCTGTTTTCAAAAACAGTATAGGTTACATAAGCACCATTACTACTCCAAAGAGGGAACCACTTGTTATTAGACTCGATAATGACAATCTTCCTACTCCAGGCTTTGCTACAGTCATCCACAAAATGGGGAGTCGGATGGTAACGCAGCGGGTTAAGCGCAGGTGGCACAAAGCACAAGGATGGGCATAAGGATCCAGGTTCAAGCCCCCAGGCTCCCACCTGCAGGGTAGTCGCTTCACAGGCTGTGAAGCAGGTCTGCAGGTGTCTGTCTTTCTCTCCCCCTCTCTGTCTTCCCCTCCTCTCTCCATTTCTCTCTGTCCTATCCAACAACGACAACATCATCAACAACAATAATAATGACAATAAAAAAACAAGGGTAGCAAAAATGAATAAATAAATAAATATTTAAAAAATTTAAAAAGTCATTCACAAAATGGAAATGTAAGTGCCTTTCATATCTCAGAGGTATTGTGGTAAGTAGATGAAGGAATGTTTAGGAGGCTTTTCTATGAATTTTATAGGTGTATTAACTATATCTTCAGCAGCTCTGTTTGTAAATGTTAGTCATCATTTTCTGAGAAGCCTCAAGAAGATGATGACCTTTGAAGGGAAAGAGCAAAAAAGGGATTGTGCTAGGACAGTGTGTCCTGAAACCTCATCTCTCCAGAACCCTCCTGCACCACTAGGGAAAGATAGAAACAAGTTGGGCCTATAGATCAACCTGCCAACATTGGCGTCCTACCGTGAGGCAGTTACACAAGTCAGACTTTCTACTGTCTGCACCCCTTAAAGAATTTCGGTTCACACTCCTAGAGGGATAAAAAAACAGTCTCCAAACAGAGGCTGAGTCAGCATCCTCTGCCACTCGAGGAAGACTGGTCCTGAAATGAGTGCAGCCTAGAATGTGTGTGACCATGGAATCTGAACTCAGATAGGTTTCCAGAGTTTACACAGACTCCAGTGCTAAACATGAGTAGACGTGGGCCCTAGGTCAGATAGATGAGGTTTACATTAACAGTGTTTATATACTTTTCCAATATTCGGGAGCTACTCTCTGCCCTAATCTGGCTTTCTAGTCCTATTCTCAACACCATCTTTCCAGACAACACTTTAAGCCCACCCGCAAGTTAGCTATTGGGCTCAGGCAAACATTAGTAAAGTCATGGGCCTCTTGGAATATACCTAAAATAGACTTCCTAGAATCTTCCAACATGAAGGACCTAAATTTCATCTGCTTTATTATCATTTGGTTCCTTATTATTATTATTTTTATTTTTTAATTATTTATTTATTTTCCATTTTGTTGCCCTTGTTGTCTTTTTATTGTTGTTGTAGTTATTATTATTATTGTTATTGATGTCATCTTGTTAGATAGGACAGAGAGAAATGGAGAGAGGAGGGGAAGACAGAGATGGGGAAAGGAAGATAGACACCTACAGACCTGCTTTACCACCTGTGAAGGGACTCCCCTATAGGTGGGGAGCTGGGGCTCGAACCAGAATCCTTAGGCCGGTCCTTGTGCTTTGCGCTTTGTGTTATGTACACTTAACCCACTGTGCTACTGCCCAACTCCCTGACTCCCTGGTTCCTTATTATTAAACAATTTCTTCTGCTTCATATCTAAATGCTTTTCAGCCACCAGGCTGCAGATGCTACCATGACACCAACCTGACTTCTCTGGGCATACAACATTGCTGGAATAGCCTCAAGGGTGGGAGACAGAGATGACCAGGGACTCGTGGCTGAGCTGAGAATGCAGTTCAATCTTTATTCACGAGCGGGGATGTAGTTCAAAAAACTAATCGCTTCTCATCACAACACAATTCTGTCCTGCATCTCTCTCCTCCGGAAGAGTCAAGAACAAGGAAGTACATAGGATAGGGGGCGGGGAGAAGGGAAAAGCAGGAACCAGCGGGGACTAAACCAATGTCCCAGAGGCAGGGGGAGCGAGGGCCAACCAATATCCCGGAGGCAGGGAGGTGCCCAGCCAACAGTGGACATGCAAACAGAACACATGGCAAGCAACACAAAGCGAACCCAATGTGATGATAAAAACAGAAGGCTTCACAAGCAGAATCCAGAAGCATACCAACACAACATCACCAATGTACCCTAGAATCCCGCCTCTCCAGAGCTCTACCCCACTAGGGAAAGGAACAAGCTGGGGTATGGATTGGCCTGCCAATGCCCATGTTCAGTGGAGAAGCAGTTACGGAAGTCAGACCTCCCACCTGTTATACCCCATAAAGATTTTGGTCCATACTGCCAGAGGGATAAAGAATAGGGAACCTTCCAATAGAGGGGATGTAACAGTGAACTCTGATGTTGGGAATTGCATGGAATTTGTACCCCTGTTATTTTACAATATCATTATTAAATCACATTAATAGTTTTTTTTTTAATGAACTCCAAATTCTCTTCAGTTATTCTGCTGCCAGCATCCAGGATATGAAACTGCCATCGGTTAGATTACTGATCTGTCCATCCAATCCCTTAGAATTGTGGTAGCTGATCCTAGAGAGAGGGGAGAGAGGGAGGGGACAGAGAGGGGGAAGGAGAGGAAAGAAGAGGAAGAGGGAGAGAAGAGGATAGAAGATAGAAGTGGAGGGAGGGGTGGGTAATGGGAAGATTGGGAAGAGGAGAGGACGGGGAAGGGAAGAGGACTGAAGGGGAGGAAGGGGGAAGGAAAGAGAAGGAGAGGGGAAGGAAAGAAAACCTAGTAGCCTGTAGAAACTATTCTCTAGATTTTTCTGCTTTTTTACTTCACTTTGGGTTTATGACTTTTTTTTTTAATACTTATTTATTTTCCCTCTTGTTGCCCTTATTGTCTTTTCTTTTGTTGTTGTTATAGTTATTGTTGTTGTTATTGATGTCGTTGTTGTTGGATAGGACAGAGAGAAATGGAGAGAGGAGGGGAAGACAGAGAGGGTGAGCGAAAGACAGACACCTGCAGACCTGCTTCACCGCTTGTGAAGCAATTCCTCTGCAGGTGGGGAGCCGGGGGCTCGAACCGGGATCCTTACGCTGGTCCGCGCTTAGCGCCACGTGCGCTTAACCCACTGCACTACCGCCCGACTCCCTTGGGCTTATGACTTTTTCGGTGTCTTATTTACTTAGCTATATAAGAAATGTGTTTTTTTAAATGCCTTATTTTCCAGTATTATATATTTTACTTTCCTGTTTTAAGTCTGCTTGTTTTATTTTAATGAGAGAGAGATTAAGGAGAGAGTGTGTGCAATGCTTATCTCTAGTTTATGACGGTATTAGGGAATAAACTTGGGACCTCAGAATCTTCGCCATTAAAAATATTTTTCTTGGGACCCGAGCGGTAGTGCAACAGGTTAAGCTCATGTGGCGTGAAGCACATGGACGGGTTTAAGGATCCATGTTCCAGCCCCCGGTTCCCCACCTGCAGGGGAGTCCCTTCACAAGCAGTGAAGCAGATCTGCAGGTGTCTACCTTTCTCTCCTCCTCTCTGTCTTCCCCTCCTCTCTCCATTTCTCTCTATCCTATCCAGCAAGAACGACAACAAAAATAACTACCACAATAAAACAAGGGCAACAAAAGGGAATAAATAAATAATAATAATAATAAAGTAAAAAAAATCTTTTTCTTGGGAGTCGGGCGGTAGTGCAGTGGGTTAAGCACATGTGAAGCAAAGCACAAGGGTCAGCATAAGGATCCTGGGTTCCAGCTCCCGGCTCCTCAGCTGCAGGGGGGTCGCTTCACAGGCGGTGAAGCAGGTCTGCAGGTGTCTATCTCTCCCCCTTTCTGCCTTCCCCTCCTCTCTCCATTTCTCTCTGTCCTAACAACAATAACATCAACAACAACAACAACAATAATAACTACAACAACAGTAAAGAACAACAAGGGCGACAACAGGAAAAATAAATTAAAAAATTAAAAATATATATTTTTCTATAGCCACTGTGCTATTTCCCCAGCCCCTTCCCAATGTCCTACTGGTCTTACTGGGACATCCATTAAAGATATATAGATCACTATTTTTGCATATCTCAAAGCTCATGACCACAATACTTCCCTTTGTGCAGAGATCTCTAAAATATGTAATTCTATTTATTTTTTGAATATTTTTGTTTATTGTATATATACATATATTTAAATATGGAACGCTTCACGAATTTGTGTGTCCTCCTTGCGCAGGGGCCATGCTAATCTCTATATCGTTCCAATTTTAGTATATGTACTGCTGAAGCGAGCACTATTGTATATTTTTAATGAGAGAAAGATACACACACACGGGAGTGTGGGGAGAGAGAAAGACAGATTAGAGAACTGCTCAGCTCTGACTTATGGTAGTGCTAAGGATTGAACTCAGGACTTGAGAGTCTCAGGCATGAAAGTCTTTTGCATAACTATTATGCTGTCTCCTCGGTGCTATGTATATAGCACTATATATACATAGCTAACTTTTTAAAATATTTATAGCTAACTTTTTAAAATATTTAAAAAATATTTATTTATTCCCTTTTGTTGCCCTTGTTTTGTTGTTGTAGTTATTATTGTTGTTGTTATTGATGTCATGGTTGTTAGATAGGACAGAGACAAGTGGAGAGAGGAGGGGAAGACAGAGGAGAGAAAGATAGACACCTGGCACTCCAGTGGCTCAATCAGTTAACGCGAGGTACTTACACAGACAGACACCTGCAGAGCTGCTTTACTGCTTGTGAAGTGACTCCCCTGCTGGTGGGGAGCTGCGGGCTGGAACCAGGATCCTTAGCCTGGTCCTTGTGCTTTGTATGCGCCACCTGCACTTAACCCACTGTGCTACCCCGCCCAGCTCCCACTGTATGTAATTTTTAAATACGAGTAGTTTCTTACTATTCAGATATTAGTACGTTACTTTTTTGTTTCAAATAATAAAAAAAACATGCCCCCCCCTCCGCTCTGTGTTTTCTTCAAGGACTGAGGAGACAGCTTAATGGTTCTGCAAAACAAACAAACCAAAAAAAAAAAAAAAACACTTTTATTGATACCTGTGTTTCTGAGGTTCCAGGTTCAGTCTCCTGAAGGACCATAAGCCAGAGCTTGCTCTGGTCACTTCCTCTCTCTCTCTCTTGCTGCTTAAAATTGATTAATAAAACATTTAGATTTAATCAGAAATAATATTTACATAAATAACATTCAAACCCCAAGAATTCTGTTACATATTTTAACATAACATATACCTGACTATTTGAAGAAAAGTGAGATTGGATATAAATTGTGTAGGGGGAGTCCAGCAAGAAGGCTCACAATTATTTGAATTCTTACTATCACTTTTCCACTTTCTATATTTTATCTTTAACATAGGTGGGGCTGTTCCAGAAGATAACAGTCATAAACATGTATAACTAATATGCAAAATGACTCTGAGACTCCTTTAAAACAACATTTCCCAATAAGCATGTTCATCCTTCTAGCTGTGATAGTGACCGATGTCTTGGTGGTAGACATATAGGCTTTCCTTCTTTCTCTCACTCTTCACCTTCTGGCCTGTTTCTGATTATATACATGGAGACGAACTGGAAGCAGACATACGCTAACATAAGAAAACTTGAAACACATTTTCTTTTCTGTTTTCCGGTGAAACTAATGGGCATTGAATAACAATCTTCCTTGTCCTTAATCTTTATCAACGCTAGAAAATTATCATTATGCCACTGCCAGTGTGGGGTTTTAAACTCCTGCGCATCCCAACAGGGAAGATAACTTTAGCTGCCGCTGATGAGAAAAGTCATTTCCATTCATTGAGATGCCCCTTGGAAATTGAACTGTTAATATGGACAGGTGGGTTCTTAGGAACTCCGTGGTGAAGCTGTTAACTGACTGCCAACATTAGCTCTGCATTTTACAGTTATTTAGAAAATCTCATCTCATAATAAATAGATCCCCTGCGCAGTTTTAAAAGGCCATGGCATTCACTTCATCCCATTTCATGGAACAGAAGCAGCTTGTTGATGAGATGAAAGAGAAGTCAGCCCTGCAGTAGGCTGCTTTTTCCCCTCCGTGTATAAAGTGATTGGAAATTTCATAGCAATGATCTCTCTGTGATTTCCCCCTGATATTCCTTTTAAATTCTATTGGGTAGCAACTCTGTTTTCTCCCTCGAGGAAATCAATTTGGGGTGGTTGTTTACTGTATATCACATACATATGCTTTGTTTAAAATATGCTACAAACAAGACCTCACTAGACTCTTTTCTTTCTTTCTTTCTTTCTTTTCTTTTTTTTTGGAACCCTTTGGCTGTTTTCTGCAATAAATGAATGTCAACTTTCTAATGGATTTTTTCCCCCCCAGTCAACTGCCACTAGAATTTTCGTAATGCTAAGAGGAAAAATTCAAGTTAGGAAAAGTCTTATTATCCAACCTGTCATAGTCTCTGTTTCTAGACTCAAAGTGTGTGTATGTGTGTTTGGGGTGGGGGAATGCAGAAATAGAGTTAACTCCACTTTGAATAGACATCCATGATCAACATATAAAGCAAATCTCTAACAAATGTTTCTAGTTGGGGCAACGGGTAACTTCCTTTCCTTAACAAGATGTGTTTACCTCTGGAACTTTTTATGATGTTATCTTGCCTTACTAAAACATTCACAACAGTGTGTGTTTAAAGAACACTGGCCCTTAACCAAGAGCTACTTGACATGGCTCATTCCTCTGCTGACCTGCTGTAGCTGTTAATAATTTATTAGCCACTGCCATTAAGAAAGGCAGGAGGACAGAAAGAAAAAAGAACCTAACACTCATGATCCCTCCATTAAAAACTGTTCGAAATGGTATATGACCAACTTTCTTAAGACTAACCTGCTTTTCTGTACATAATTGTCCTTACTTACTTAAACATGCTTTATATCATATATGGGGATAAATTAAGATTTGTCCTGAGGGCTGGATGGAAGTGCACCTGGTTGAGTATACACGTTCTGTTCTCACACACAAAGACCCCCAGGTTCAAACCCTCCAGTTGCCACCAGCTTCACAAGTGGTGCAACAGTGCTACAGGTGTCTCTGTCTCTCTTTTCCTTCTAAATTTGTCTCCATCCTATCAAAATACATAAATACATACTAAAAAAAAACATTATGAATATTAAAAAATTAAATATTAAAAAATGGTTCTCATTTGAACTTCCTTAGTTAAAATACATATATATTTTCTCCTTTACATTATGTATACTCTATTAAATCAATTTAAAAAACAAACAAACACAAGGTTTAAAGACAAGACGTGGGTTCACCATCTATTTTTTGCTTATAGGTCACACTTTATGTGCTCCACCCCAGTGGTCTAGGAGTTTTGGTGTATAATAAAATGACTTTAATCATAAAAGTTCTAAAATGAACTTTGAAAAAAAAAAAGGATTGGATATAAAGACACAATTTTAATAAATAATAAAATACTCCCCAAATGACATCATATTGAATCAGTAATAGCCATCAACTGCCAAGGACTAATTTTGCATATAACTATATGCTGCACCTTAACTGTGGCCATGACTTTCTCTTCAGGATAAAAATCCATTCTTCTCTTAGTATACACATCAGTGACTCTGTCTTCCTTGTCTTCTTTTCTTCCTTTTCTCCCTCCCCCACAAGGGAAACTGAAAAATTTAAGTGATTATTACATTTCTAAATCATGGGAAGATGTGATGGAAATTAATAGCAATTATATATTTTCAACAGCTCTGTACATATTGGCATGTGTTTGTTTATTTGTGTGAGTTCAAAATCCAAGGAAGACTTTTTTATTGTATAGAAATTTGTGACTTTCTTAAGTTTGTTCGCAATGAATCATCAACTATTTTATAAAACTTTTTAATACTTTTGTTTCCATTGTATTTCTTTTGTTTAAAGTTACTTGTTTTTTTTTTTTTTTTTATTGAGTGGGTTAATGTTCTACAGTGCCAACACTGACAGATACAAACAATTTCAAAGTTTTCTTTTCTTTTTATTTATTTATTTATTTATTTATTTTCCCTTCTGTTGCCCTGCTGGGCGAGCGTGAGGGTGTCTCTTCCTCGGGCGAGTGCTCTCTGGGTTGGAGAGAACTTGACCGGACTCAGCCTGGGCTGCTACTCACTCAGCCACGCTGGAGATAGATGACTCAGGAACTCGTGGCAGTGTGGTAATGCAAAAGGATCTATTGATCTGAGAGCCAATGCTTTTATAGGATGAAACCGGAAGTGGCAAGTCTGAAATGGAAATGGCTAGCAAAGGGGGGTGGAGAAAGGGAAAAGCACGCTGGGAAGGTGGAAGCTTCCTTAGCAACTGTTGAAAGGGTTTTAACTGGTGGGATTAATGTTACCCTGTAGGCAGGGCGGGTCTTGAGGTAGAAAGATGAGTGGCAGGGGGGTTGGCTTAATGTCCCACATTGCCCTTTTTTTATTGTTGTAGTTATTACTGTTGTTGTTATGATGTCATCATTGTTGGATAAGACAGAGAGAAATGGAGAGAGGAGGGGAAGACAGAGAGGGAGAGAGAAAGATAGACACCTATAGACCTGCTTCATCGCCTGTGAAGCGACTCCCCTGCAGGTGACTAGCCAGGGGCTCGAACCGGGATCTTATAACAGCCCCTGTGCTTTGTGCCACGTGCACTTAACAGGCTGTGCTACAGCTTGACCTCCTAATTTCAAATTTTTCTTCCTATACTCTGGAAAACTTCTAACATTTACAGTTAGACTACCAATGAAAATCTCCCAATCAGATAAGTAATTTTTTTGCAACTATTTCCCCATCACTGAAGAGTTGAGAGTAGGGGTGTTGTCACAATTACCTAGAGGAACGTTATTTACAAGGGTGATTTCCTGTTTTTTTTTTTTCCCAGGGGAGATTTCAGGTACAGAATCCTCCAGGAAAATCTTTTCAACTCAGGAGTATACTCACTGTGTCCCAAAATGCCTGTTTTGGTCCCTGCCAGGAAGATTTCATCAACTTCTATCTCTGTCACTTACCCTCTTCCGTTGACTCACCATTTCCTGCAATACTGTCTCCACTGGCCCAGTACTCCAGGAAATGCCAATTTAGCATGGTAAACTACCATTTTCACTGCTGCTTCAGCGTTTCCAGCAAACACTTTTTTTTTTAACCTCCCTGGTCCCTCTGTCAGAGAGCTATGGTTTAAAGGTACATTTAGAAGTCCAGGATGATTACAGAACATAATGACAGGATGCCCTCAAGTGGTAACATTTACTCTACCCAGCCAACTTGTGAGTGGTTTGTAATGTGCATATGCAACACATCCTGGGGCTTCCTTAGCGAGGGGGAGTAGGAGTTCCCTCCACAACTCGCTCATAAATGGGGTAGGACGCCAAGGTTGAAGGACATGGAAAGAACATCAAGCTTCTTCAAAGACAGCAATGCATTTTTAACTGGAATTCTTTGGATGTCTCAAATTATCATTCCTTAAATTTGAGGGGAGGCAGGGGTGGCAGCTGGATGGTGCAAAACCCAAGTAGAGTGCACAACATTAGCAGCTCCACTGAAGTGAGTTCAAACCCCTGGTCCCTACCTATAGGAGAGAAGCTTCTCATGTCAGGGAGCAGCACTGCAAATATCTCTCCTTCTCTCTGTCTCTCTCTCCCTATCTTTTATTTTTAATCATTCATTTTGTTTTTAATTGTATTTATTTTATTTGTTAGGACAGAGAAAAAATTAAGAGAGAAAAGGGAGGGAGAGAAGGAGGGAGGGAGAGATACAGAGGGAGGGAGGGAGAGGTTTGGAGAGAGGGAGGGAGGGATACAGAGAGACACCTGCAGAACTTCTTTAAGCTCTTTCTCCTTGCTGATACGTACATATATATACTTTTTTCTAGCAAGTTACAGAAAACCGTCAAGATCAAGTCTCTTCTCTTTCTCTCTTTATTTCTCATCTCCTTGTATTAGCCTGTTCCTTGTGCAAGCAATTTTCCATGTTTGGAATACTGACTATTTACAACTGATCCACTCTGTAAATCTGTATCCTTTCACTCTATTCTGTTCATTTTGCCTCTCCTTTTGAAACTTCACATTTTCTCCAGTTATTTTCTCTCCCCTCTCCCCCCAGAATACTGATCAGCTCTGGCTCATGGTGGTGTGGGGGAATTGAACCTGGGATTTCCAAGCCTCAGGCATGACAGTCTGTTAGCATAACCATCATGCTATCTACCCCCCACCCTTCTCCAGTTATTTTCTATACTTGAAAGCTTCCATAACTCTGAGAAATATCATTTATTGAATTACAAGTTCCTGTTGTCATACTGATTTAATTCTATTGAAACCTTAAATACATTTTATTTATATGAGTCTGCCTCAGAATTACTGTATCTGAAAAATAGAATCATTCAAAAATACTTTATCGGGAGTCGGGCTGTAGCGCAGCGGGTTAAGCGCAGGTGGCGCAAAGCACAAGGACCGGCATAAGGATCCTGGTTCGAACCCTGGCTCCCCACCTGCAGGGGAGTCCCTTCACAGGTGGTGAAGCAGGTCTGCAGGTGTCTATCTTTCTCTCCTCCTCTCTGTCTTCCCCTCCTCTCTCCATTTCTCTCTGTCCTATCCAACAACGATGACAACAACAATAATAACTACAACAATAAAACAACAAGGGCAACAAAAGGGAATAAATAAATAAAATAAAAAGAAAGACAAAAATACTTTATCACTGAGTAGCAAATATAAAACATTAAATCTTTAACTGTCCCAATGCAGAAATATGACAAAATGGGGATTTCAGTTGGCTATGAATTCCATATAGATAAAAACAATAAATAGTTTTTTTAATTATTTCTGTACTCAGGAGTTAAAAGAATAGAGTTTGCAGTGACCTGGATGCTACAAAGCAAGAGATAAAACTCTGGATAAGAGAAACACACAGAGGATGAAGTCCAAATATAGGTGCAAACTCTGCACAATCCTAGATTAATTCCCTACCTAATCCACTAAGCAGGAGAAATGCCAAGAAGCCAGGCAGAGTGTTAACTGAAGGCTGGTAGAAGGATGACATAGACATGCTTGCCTCTGCCCACAGCAGAGGAGACAGGGTGTCAATTAAGTCAAAGGCACAACCTCCCAGATCACAACACCGACCCCCTTTAGAAATTCCTAGCAGCCCAGCACTCCAGATCACTGGAGTGCATCATTCCTAGCTTCCCAAATCCAATACAGATCACTCAGAGAAAACCAAAACAAGAGCAAGGGGATGATTACAGCTGGGGGCAAGGGGTGTCAGTCTAAGTGGAAGTGAACACATTCAGCAAACTGCTTCTGCTTCTTAAAACAACAACAAGAACAACAAAAAGCCCTCACCCACATGGTTAGGTATTTTTCAGCTGTTGGATCATTAAATGACTTAATTCTGTCATTCTATAGATTTTAACTCTGCACCAATTTTAGACACCCAGTTTTCACCCCATGGTCATGCCTCCATAAGTTCTAGACACACTTTTACTGTCCCTATCTCTGCTTCTAATCTATGAAGAAAATTGCATTAAGGTGTCTTTGAAATTTATTTTGTAAACATGGACTAGATGACCCCAAGGTACCCATGATCTCGCCTTCTGTTTCTCTGTCCATGTGTGATATATTGCAGGAAAAGGTGCAGGGATTATCAGTTACTGATGTTTACTTCACATCAGGCACTGTCTTTGCTGCATCACTAACTTTTACTTATACTTTTATAACACCTGCATGTTATTTTATTAAACCTAGAGAATATGTCATGTTAATGAGGCATTGAATGCTACTTTCTTTCCATTTTCACAACTTATTAATGAAGAAATGGGACCCTACATCAAAGAGGACTTAGGACATTTATCACTGTATTGTGATAGTTAACCTTATGAGCACAATGAAGCCACAGTGCTAAGATATTTGGTCAAACACTTCTCTGAGTGTTTCTATGAGGATGCTCTTAGATGACTCTTATACACTAATCAGTAGATTCTGAGTAGGACCCATTGCCCTCTAGGTTGTGGGTGAGTTTCCTCATGAAAATCATGAGTATAAAAAAAGGCTGACACCACCCCCCCCAGAAGCACACAAAAGCTTTCAAGTTTATTTCTTTTCTTTTTTAAAAAAGATTTTATTTGTTCATGAGAAAGATAGGAGAAGAGAGAGAGAAAAAAAAAGAACCAGATATCACTCTGGTACATGTGCTGCCGGGGATTGAACTTGGGACCTCATTCTTGAGTGTCTCGTGCTTTATCCAATGCACCACACCCCAGACACTCAAGTTTATTTCTTTAGCATCCACTCCTGTTTCTGAACTGAAATCGTAGTTTTTTTTCCTGGGACTCTAGTCTCCCTTGCTTCCACTCACTCTATCAGTTTTTGGTCTCAATAAAACAAAGCATTTCTGTGGTCCAGTCACCTAAAACGCACACGCACACGCACACGTGCACGCACATGCACGCGCGCGCGCACACACACACACACACACACACACACACACACACACACACACACACACACACACACTTCTTAGTTTTGTTTTTCTGGAAAACCCTAATACAGGTGAACGTTTCCAGATTATTTAATAACTAATGGTTTCTTTAACTCTGTGCTTATTTCAGACACTGTAGTGAATCACACATCATTAAACCTGTGATCCTATGAGGAAAAGAAGGAGACAAACAAGAAACACCATTGTTTTAGCTAGCTATTCCTGTGTAACGTCTCATTAGTGGCTTAATACAACTGTCATCATTCTACCTTTCTGTCTTAGATCCTGTAGCTCAGGAAATGAGGAAGAACTCAGCTGGACCACTCTGGTTTGGGTTCTCTCATGCAGTCATAGCCAAACTGTGACTGGCACCGCTGGTGGCACATCTTCTCTCTATCTCTCTCTTGTATGTGCATGTGCGTGTGCATGTGTATGTGTAATCTCTCCAACTGGGCTGCATAATTCCCATCTCAGTGAAAAAATGTTGTCACAGAAATTCTAGAAACAATTTCAGATATCTGTGCTGTTCATTCCATCCTTACCTTTACTCCTCTCCTAAGAAAAGTGACCAAGTTCTGTCTCTAAGGCCACCAAGGAAGCCACAGCCACCTTGATCAATCAGTACATACTAATCAACTAGCAATTTGGAGGCTACGTTAATGGAGAGAATTAGACACAGGATAAAGTCAGTTTCCTGAGTTCAAAAATTGAACAGTTATTGGAAATATATTATCTCTTTTTCTTTTAGATTCCTTTTTTTTTTTAGGGTTTTGCAGGTGGCCAGTGGTTTTTCAGTGATTATGTCTATGATTCTGCACTAAATCTATCTAAACAGAAGCCTTCCAAAACATTCCCTGCCTACAATTTTCTTATTTACTTACATTTATGTAATTATTTATTGCCACCATGGCTATTGCTAGGGTTTAGTGCCTGCAGGATAGTTCTGCAGTGCCCAGATGCCATTATTCCCCCCCTTTCATTTGACAGAACAAAGAGAAACTGAGAGTGGGGATGGAAGCAGAGTGGATGAGAGAGAGGGAGAGAGAGAGCTGCAACACTTCTTCACCATGTATGAAGCTTCTTAATCTGATGGAAAGCAGGGGCTTGAACCTGGGTCCTGAATGCATTATAACATGTGCACTCAACTTGGTGAACCACAGCCCTTCCCACCTGCAAGTTTTAATGACACTTATGACTCTGTTAAAGCGTAGAGGTGCAGTCTAACAAAATGCCTCACGTGGATAGCTCACTTGTCTTGTCATGCACTCAGCCAACTTTGGACTCTCCCCCCTTCCCCAGAGTAAATGAAGCTTGATTCTCTAATGTTTTTCTCTATGTTACTTTCTCCCTATCTGAAAAAAAGTCATTCTGAAGTGGCCAGACCCCAGTGACAAGATGAACAACAGTGAAAGAAAAGAAGAGGTGCTGTTATTCGAGATATCTAGCTATCCCTGGGCTTTACCTCCCTTTGGCCTATTCTGGAAGGTAGCCTGAGCTGGCCTAAACACCTACCTTGCGGTTGAACAACATCACAGATTCTAAACATTTTGTTTTCTTTCTTTTCTTTACAGACATTGCAACCTGAGTGAAATACATTTTTAGTGAAATGACAAAATCAACCATGCAAAGGTTGAACAGTTACAAGTGCCTTGAATGGAGGCATTTGTTTTTCTTATTGGATTCACTATATCTATATGTTTTTTTTTTCCTTCTGTTTTCCATAGACTGAGGGCAGCAGATGCTTTAGACCTCAGTACTCTTCCTTTATTAAAGCATGGAACATTCCTGGCCAGAGGATAACTCACACAGTAGGGTGTATGTCTTGTTACTAGTGCAGCTTGGGATTGAACCCTGGTACCATTTAGGCACACCAGAATACTACAACACTGGGGCAAGCCCTGGCATTACTGTGGCTCTCCAATGATTGCTTCACCTAAAAAAAAAAAAAAAAAAAAAAACTGGAAATAATTGCACCCTGGAGTGGTGAAAGATGTGAAAATCAAATAATAATAACAACAACAAAAACAACAACAATAATAAATTAAAATAAATAAATGTGTAGTTAAATAAAAGGTTGGGTAAACAAAAGGGGAGAAACGCTGAAATAAATATAATAAAATATATGACTAGGTAAGTATGTAGATAGATGAATGGGGAATCAAAAAGTAATTAAATAAAGTTAAGATGAGAATAAGTAAAAATTAAAAGAATATCTAATGAAAATAGAAGGAGGGAAGGAGAACCAACAGTGGATAATAAAAATATATGATGAGATAAATATTAAGCGGAAGAGAGAAGGGTGAATTAACTAGTAAATAAATGTTGAAATGAGAGAAAGCAATTGAAAAGGTGAAAGAATTAGAAGAAAAGAGGCCAGGTGGTGACGCATCTGGTTGAGTGCGTATGTTACAGTGCACAAGGACCTGGGTTCGAGCCACCAGTCCCCACCTGCAGGGTGAAGGCTTTGCAAGTGGGGAAACCATGTTGCAGGCATCTTTCTGTCTCTCTCCCTTTCTATTATCCTCCTCCCTCTTGATTTATGGTTGTCTCTATTCAATAAATATATAAAGATAATAAACATTTTTAAAAAAAGACAATAGAAAGGAAGCATGAAGACTAAAAGGGGGAAATCAAGAACTGTTAAGAAAGAAGGGAAAATAAGACTGAGAGACAAGAAAAAGAACGCTAATGAAACCAGTCCTTTGAAATGCAAATTAAAACCACATTGAGTATCCACCTATGGAGCAAAAGGCTCTCTGATACACTTTTGGTGTGAAGGCAAATTGGTATAGCTCCAATTGAAAGCAATATGTAGAATTCTTATACCTGTGAACCAGCCAAAACACTTCAGCATATATCTAAAGGACATGAGAACACTCATCTAAACGGACATAGGCATTCCTATGTTCACAGCAACACTGGGTCTAATTTAAATGAAGCAATTTAAATGTCCATTTATGGATGGCTATATAAAGAAGTCATGGCATATCTATTTAATGGAATAATACTCTGCAGTTTAAAAAAGAAGATTTGGTATTCTTCAAGATGAAATGCATGGAACCAGAGAGGTGCTTATGCTTAGTGAAATAAATAGATATGAAAGATAGCTACTGGATCACTTCTCTCATAATCAGGAATTTAGATAATTAAAGCTAAGAAACTTGTAAAAAAAATAGTCATTAAACTCTTTCTCTCCTGCTCCTTCTCCCTTTCCCTCTCTCTTCCTTCTCCCTCTCCTTTTCCCTCTCCCTCTCCTTCTCCCTCTCCCTTTCCCTCTGTTTCTTCCTTCCTCACCCTCAGAATTTTTGAGACCTATAGTGGTTATCAAAGAGAGGATGGCACAGAAGTTCAGTTGTGAGTATCATTTGAAAATATATCCCTGGAATTTTAAAATGCTTTAAACCATTATTTAAATCATTAATAAAAAAAGCATGTAAACTATGTCTGTCTCTTTAAGTTTTGCTTTCTTTAAGAGCTGTAAAAAAAGAAATTCTATGATAATAGATGTGTACTGGGTGGTAATGTGATGCTATTTAAATTTTAATTTAAAATTGTGTAATTTTTTCCGACTCAGTGATTGGTTTTATTTAATATAATTGAACATAAAACTTGTTACACGTTTTTGAGATCTTACTAGATCAGTGGGATGTCACTTGCTTTCAAATACATTGTATAGAGCTACAGAAGGTGAGTTACTTGCAGTAGAAGGCACCATAGCTAAACAAGAGTCTTCTAATAAATGCAGCTATACCCTATGAAGGAATAATTTACCTACTGTAAAATTAGTTCTCAGTGGTATCTCAATGAAAAACTCCCTCTAAATGAGAATAGACTAAAATTGTGGTTTTGACTAAAGAAATAAATGTAGGAATTATCAAAGAGAACAAATGACAGTAAAAATAAATATTTTCTTTTTCATTTGCCAATAATAGGGTTATCACTGGAATTTGCTGAATGCTTATCTCCACCACTGTTCCCAGAGAAGAGAGAGAGAGAGAGAGAGAAAGAGAGAGAGAGAGAGAGAAGAGAGAGAGAGAAGAGAGAGAAGAGAGAGAGATGAGCCAAGTGGTGGCACACTTGGTTAAGCACACACATTACAGTGTGCAAGGACCTGGGTTCAAGCCCCTGGTACCCACCTGCAGGGGGAAAAGCTTCATGAGTGGTGAAGCAGGGCTGCATGTGTCTCTCTGTCTCTGTCTTCCCTCTCTATTTCTTTCCATAAATTAAATTTTAAAAGAGAGAGAGAGACAGAGACTGAGAGAAAGTGAGGCATCTAGGGCACTGCTCTACCACTCATAAAGCTTCCCTCCTGCAGGTGGGGACTTGAACCTGGTAGTTTGACTATGTTAACCTGTATTCTACCAGGTGTACCACCATCTACCCCTGCAAAAATATCTTTACACAGTTCAGACAGGGAAAAAGCTCATAGGTCATTAGCCCCTTGTCTGTACAATAAGAAAAACTGAGAGAATCAGGTCAGAAGGAAACATCCCAAGACACAACATTGAAATTAGTATTGCAGTGTTGAAGTCTCAAACTTGTGGGAGCAATTATATAAGCACTATGACAGATGATGGTAGCTGAGAGGGCTCTAGTTATACACAAAACAAAGGAAAGAACTACTAAACCCTTATTTTATCCAGGAAAAGACAGTTATCCCACTCCTGGCCAATCCAGTCTTCCTGAATCACCAAAGCAGGAGGAAAATCTTTCGGTGGGATAACACCAGTGAAAGTCGCCATCCTTGGATGCAGGCCCAGTAAGAGAGTGTGACTTAATTATATGATTATACAACACTTTGCTCCCTACACTTCCCCACCACACCAATAAAGCTCTAGTTTAATAACAGTAGGCTACAAGTGAGTAGTCATCAAGACACAAATCCTCTTTAAGCCGGAATTCTTAGGAAAGCCCCAAAACAATGAGGAAGAGAAAACTAAAACAAGGGTAGTAGGGAAAAGACCTATTCTACAAAACATGAAACTACAAGTCTGCTCCTGTCCAAACCAACACACTGTCCTGTGCTAACTAGAAAATGTGCTAACTAGAGTTTATCATTTGTATATAGTCTATCCTATCCAATATATTTATTTACAACAAAAAAATTACCTGGGTAAATGCCCCCCACCCAAAAAAAAGAAACATAATAATAGTCTTAAGAGACAAAGCAAGCATTTCAAACAGAACAGAGACTCTAAAATTATCAGCAAGGGAGAATACAGATACTGTAATGACTCTGTCAAGGGTTCCAATAGTCTAAAATATATGACATGCAAGAACAAATGAGTAATACAGCAGAGATGTGGAAATGGAACAAATCAAAAGGGTATGATTGCACTCAGAAATACTAACATAAATGAATAAAGCCTTTGACGGACTCATCAGAAGATGGCATATCTGAAGAAGGGATAAGTCAAAGGTTACTAATTTAGAGACTCAGTCAGCTGAAACCTAATGAACTAAAATAATAAAAAAAGAATGAAAAGAAGCTATGAACCACGGGATAATTTCATAAAGTACAATGTGTAATTGCAATAATAGAAAGAACAGAGCAGAATAAATATTTGAATCAGTGTTGGACAAGAATTTTCACAAACTAATGACAGATATCAAAGTGAAATCCCATAAAAATAGAGAATAGTAAGCATCAAAACAGATATAGACTACACCTAGACATATCATGTTGAATCTGCAGAAAAATAAAAGCAAAGAGAAAATATTGGAAGAAGTTAATAAGTAGGCAGTTACCTGGAAAGCACAAGGATAAGAATTATTAATGGGCTGTAATTTATTTTAGCAGGCTCAAGAACTCAAAATAAGGAGGGGTTTGAAAGGGAACTGGAAACCCAGTGCTATATGGTAGCTGGAGTTGACAATTCATTGTTGGTTAAGTATGTGGACACTCATTTTGGAGAGATATGAAGCTATCCCCATGACAAAAGTCCTGTAAATCAATATGCATTCAAAAAGATTATTTTAAAAATACTCAAGGGGAAAAAGAATGAGAAACAATCAGACAACCTGTCAAAAGCTTACACACTAGGAAAAGAACTGGAAAAATTCAAAGGGATAAAAGTAAAAGGGAAAAAAATGACAAAAATGATTAATGTATATGCAGAGAAACATTTTAATAAGTGACATTACTTGACAAACAAAAGTTGAAAGAATTCATCAGAGCAGATCTGCTCTGATAAAAAAAGTCAAAATATTAAATTATTTTGCCAGAGGAAAAGTTAAAAAAAAACATAGATATCTGTGTTTGCATGAAGACACAAAATGCAAATATATCTGTCTAGTTGTGTCACAGTGCATGTAGAAACGTATATATGCTTATGTATATACACATATGTATACATGCAAACATGGAAGAGTACATGCTTGTAAAATACAGAGTCACTCTGGAGTTCATTCATCCTAATAAGTATGCAGGTTGTTTTTGGTCTTACTTTTTTTTTTTTATTATGTTTTACCAATAGTGAGAAAACTTAATTCCATTATCTTTGATATATTCAGTCACTTCTCAAGCTCCTCCAAAGCATAAAAAGTATTTTCCAGGTTTAAAGAAAATGTGCTAACTAGAGTTTATCATTTGTATATAGTCTATTTTTATGGGAGAAAGTAAAATTCACATATAAAATTTCCTGGTCTGGGGAGACAGCATAGTGGTTATGCAAATGACTCTCATGCCTGAGGCTTAGAGGCCCTAGGTTCAATTCCCTGCCACCATAAGCCAGAGCAGAACACTAGTCTGGTTTCTCATCTGCTCACTCTCATTAAAAGAAATAACATATATATATTCACTCTCATTAAAATAAATTATATATATATATATATATATATATATATATATATATATATATATATATATATATATAAATTTCCTACCAGGGCTAGGTGGTGGCAAACTCAGTTGAAGGAATATGTTACAATGTGCAAGGATCTGGGTTCCAGTCATTCCTCCAACCTGGCCGGGGGAAGGGGGACTTTTAGAGCAGTGAAGCAATGCTGCAGGTTTCTCCCTTTTCTCTGTAGCTTCCTTTCTGTCTCAATCATTTAAATAAATGAACTATATCAAATAAAGATTCTACCTCTATCAAATAAATAAATGAACTATCAAATAAAGATTTCCCTACACAGGAGATTCTGATACACACAAGTTCTAAGTGCACAATAAGATGGCATTTGAGCAATGTACATATCACCTGTCAAAATACAGAGCCTTTCTATTTTCTGAGATAATTCCATGGTGCCCCACTGCAGCACAGAAATCCCCCAATCGAACACTTTCTTCATCTTTCTCATCTTTGATTATTTTTTTCCTGTTACAGGAATTCAAATATGAATCCATGTATATATATACTTATACATATGTACATATATGTATATATACATATATATATGTATATACATACAGAGAGAAAGAGAGAGAGATTTTAGTCTAGTCTCCTTTGCTAGTCATGATGTCCGCAGTTCCCTCTAGCAGGATCACATGTCAGGAATTTTTTCCTTGGAGATTGGTGTCATTTAATCATAAGTATAAGCTATAAATTATCAGTTTTCCTTGGGATCACAGTTCACTGTCTTATAATAGCCGCTATTATAAGTCTGCATAAGAAGACCATTTTCCTGTTATTTTTCATATTTCTACCCTGCTGCTCTTGATTTTTCTTGTACTGTCAAGAACATACGATAAAGGGGCAGGGCAAAGAGGTTTATGTCCGAATTCATATTTTGTGATTTTGCAGCCCCACTTGCTTGGCACGTCCTCCTTCATAGTCCAAACATGGCTATCAGTTCAGAAGAACGTTGCTAACACATATAACAAAAAAAGAAGGAATGTTTCTAGAAAAAGCAATTTACCGTTGAGAAAAATCACAGGGACTCACTTACCTCAGCACAGAAGGAAATCCTTGAACAGCCTCTTCAAGGGCTGCCCCAGTGTTGCTGTTCTCTGACTGTCATCACACTTTCATGGGAAAGGATGTCCTCTCCAAGAGGGCTTAGTACTGTGTTAGATAACTGGAAGGGGGCTTTAAATATTTGCTTTTTTCAGTTCACACTCTGTCTGGAATTTTAATTCACTAATACAACTTGCATGAATGACTACAAACGTTCTGCATCACTTTCCAAAATCATCTGAATTCAGGAGCTTGCATTTCTTCTAACTGTGGGGGTATATATTTTCACCGGTCAGTGTCCTGTAGAATCCTCTTGTGCAGTATATTAACTAACCCTAGTCTATGATGATTCTCAACTATTTTCATCCTTTCAGGAGTCTTCCTGACTGTGCCTTGACCAGTCTCTTCTCAGTCCCTATTTTCTATTCTGTAAGGCTCTTCCTTCACTAATTCAACCAGTGCCAGAAATCTAAACTCTACTTATAGACAGTCATTTGGTCATCTATGCCATGACTATAGATGACCACCTCCTTATTTATTTGAATCAATCTACATTGAATTTGTATGTTTCTCCCCCTTCTACCCAGTCTCCCACCCATATCTTCATAGCCGCATTGCATATATCCTTCTTAAACCTTTGAGTAAAGTTTGCTACTTAGTAACCCAAATGTCCATGGAAGTCTTTTTACTTTTAGAGTTTTAAATAATATTAGGTTGTGATGTCATCTCAGAAAGTGGTGAAACCCCCCCCCCCCCAAGATTTCTTTGGCTATCTAGTGACTGCATTTCCTGTTTCTGCTGAGTTCCACATCCTGCTTCTGCCTCATTTCCTAAAACTTTCTGTTCTGGAAAGACAGAAATATGTGATCAAAACTTTTTCTAGAGTCCATCAAATCACAGGTCAAGTGTTCAGTTCTCTGACTTTGAGTTACACCATTTTATCACCGATTTTATTTTACCTTTTTTAATGAGTAGACATAACTATTTAATAACTCAGTAATGACTTATTGTGACTTTTTTGAAATGATATTGTGTAAATAATTTAATTAGTTAAGGTGTGTGTGTGTTAGGGAGAAAAAGAAATAGAGAGACAGAGAGTAGAGCATCATTCAGCTTTGACATATTCTATGCCAGGTAATTGAAACTGCAGCTTCAGGCACCTAGGTCCTATGTTTGGTCTGAAGCAACAGTTTAAAGACATGTAAAATACAACAACAACAACAATAAAAACCAGTAATTAGATTTATGACAAGTCATCTAAAATTCATACCTAATGGGACTATACTATATGATTTTTCATAGATTCTTATGGTAATATAATAACTGCTTCTTTTAATACTATATTTAATATTTTCAATTTAATGAAGATTAAATCTATTTCATTTTTATTATGAAATGTGACATATCAGTAGGCATTATCAAATATTATTAAAATGATAGTGACAAATGTCATTAAAATAAATTATCTTTCAGTTATAATAATAAGAGGAAAAGTAACAAACCTCTTGGTAAATACTTTTTCATTTTTTTAGCACCACTTGCTTCATGCATTTTTGTTGTGGCCTTAAATTGAAGCATGAAGCAGTCATTTGATAGAGCATCGTGGTTAAATTATGATTCGGTGAAGCTCTTATTCACATGGTGAGTTTTTATGAGTATCTTAATTGTGGAGCTAATGCAAGCTATAGATTTATGCTGATTAAATCCAGATGGCTCCCTCTCTTGATCCTTCAAACTTTAAATTGTCAGTTACTGATTCCTCCTCTCCTACTGTGTATTTTTAGTAATAATATCTCTCTCCCTTACTTTAACTCCACTCTTCATTACATTTGGTCTAAATTTTCTGCATGCAAATGTCAAATTATTTTTAAGTCATAAGGAAAGGAAAGGATATATTTTATATATCTCAAAATCTCCCTTCATAGCAAAATTCTATCTCTGCACAAAACAAGAGTATTCTCTTTGTGGATCAAACTAGTCATTCAATTTGAAGAATAAGGAAACTGACTTGTTGAACAAGCCAACTTTATCAGATTTTTTTTTATGTTGACAATATTTCATTGTTTGAGAGCAGTCTCACAACTTTAGCCAGATTGAACTGTGAAAGGTGCATGTGATAAATCCATGCAATAAAGCAAAATCTTAAAAAAAAATTACTCATCAGCCTGACATGGACTTTGTAATGACTCTGGTTAGTGCTGATTATGCAGTATGCCATGGTCTCCTTTGAGCGGGGTAATGACAATACCAGATTTGCCAGAACTAGTGCCTCAGTGCCCAGGAAAAGATTAAATAAAATGTGGAATTTGAACAGATGGTTAGCTTACTATATAGAATAATTCAAATGAATACAGGCAAATAGGGATTATGTTCAAACAAAGTGTCTTCACTTCAGCTGTGGCAACTGCAGACCCATGATTTTGATGAGGCTTCACTTAAGAGATATATAGTTATATAGTTTCATTTTATTTTTTTCCCAAAGGCACCTAAAAGCTTTTATTTTTAAAATCACTATAATTAACAAGATTGTAAGATAACAAGGGTACAATTCCATATAATGCCCTCTACCAGAGTCCCATGTCCCATACCCTCCATTAGAAGCTTCCCTATTCTCTATCCTTCTGGGAGTATAGACCAAAATTCTTTATGGGGTGCAGAAGATGGAAGGTCTGGCTTCTGTAATCACTTCTGCCCTGGATATGGACATTATCGGGTTGATCCATACTCCCACCCTGTTTCTGTCTCCCCCTAGTTGAGTAGGGTGCTATAGAGTCAAGGTTCTGGGACACATTTTTGGTGAGGTTGTCTGTCCAAGGAAGTCAGTTAAGGAACACTTAAGGAGTTTACATTCTGCACTTTAATACTTTCACAAAAGCTGTATTACATACTTTTAAAAATCACATATGCAAATAGTTTGTGAAAAAATCACAATATGATTCAAGGAACAGGGTTGGAGTAACCATCTTAATACAAAAAAAGCAGTATCATAAAGTATGAGCTTTATGACTAAGACAAGTTACTAAGCTACCTATTTGTAGAGTTCTCAAGTTTGAATATTGTCTTCGTAAAACAACATATATAAATAATTGGGGCTGGGTGGTGGTGAACCTAGTTGGGCACACATGTTGAGCTCCCAGTGCCCACCTGCAAGGGGCAAGCTTTGTGAGTGGTGAATCAGTGTTGCAGGTATCTCTCTGTCTCTTTACCTTATCTATCACACTCTCCCATCTCAATTTCTGGCTGTCTCTATCCAATAAATAAATAAAGCTATAATAATAATAATATACTTTATAGAGTAATTTTTGGACTTAAATATGGCAACTTGATATGACAATTCTAAGACATTGCTTGGCACAATGTTGAAATGATCATTGAGTATGGGTCTTTGCATGTTATTATTTACAATATTATTTTCTTGAAAATCACAGTATAAGTCAATAAAATGAAGGTTTGGGAAGAACAAAAAACCCAGGAATTTAACATTTGCTTAACACATTTCACCATACGAAACTTTTAGCCATAGCAATTCTTTTTTAGCTAGCATTTAGAAAATCAGACATCTGGAAACTTTACCTTCAAAATTTATGTAGTGTTTTCCTGCTGATTCTCTCTGTCTGCCTCCCAAAGGATGCTCACTTTAGTTTTCTCCCAACAATGCTGTTCCATCACTAATCACTGTGTTGATACATTTCAGTGAGTTTCTAACCACAAAAACCTGTCTTAGTAACTGTTGATAGACTAATACTTCAAATGCTCACTTCTTATCACATCAAGGACCTCAGTTCAAGTTCTCCGAAGACTCACAAGTCTTCATAAGGAGGCTGGTGAAATAGTTCACTTGGATAGTGCGTTGTGTTGTCATGCGTACAACCCAGGCTCTAGCCTCCTATCTACCACATTAAAGGAAGCTTCAGTGCTGTTGTCTGTCTGTCTTTCTATCATTTAGCTAGCCTATTGAACTATCTACCACATTAAAGGAAATTTCAGTGCTGTTGTCTGTCTGTCTTTCTATCTATCATCTAGCTATCTCTTTAGAGAAATAAAGGAAAGGATAAAGAAAGGGAAAGAGAGGGAAGGAGATAGGAGAGAGAGAGAGAAAGGGAGGGAGACATGGAGAGAGAGAGAGAGGGGATCTTTGCAAGCGCTGAAATGTTCATGACCTTGTAAAATAATTATCCAGCCCTACTACTCTAAGTGAATATATATCCTTAATCTCAGAAACCTGACTAAAGGCTTTATGTTTTTTTTACCTTTCCCTCCCCCCAAAACTATCCCTTCTATCTATATGTAAATCTTTGCAAGTTTGTTCAAAATGCTTTTTCATTTAAGATAGGCCATGTTTTTCACACAAACATCCCTATTTTTGCCATAGAAGGAAGAAATGTTCCTGGTTTGACCTTCCAAACCTTTTAGTACTTAATAGAATTAATTATGTTTTCCTTTGATCTCCATATTGGATTTTCATGGCTGGATTTATCTTATTGATAGTCTTAATCATCTTTGGAGTTACTGACACATGTGTTCTGTCTCTTTTGTCAAGTCATAAGGTTCTAAGCAAGTTTCTGATCCATAGGATCTTGGTCATCACAGCAGTGGAATAACATGTTCCAGATGGCAATGACATTTTTTTTTTTGAGGGGGTCAAAATATATAATGATCTAGTCATGTAGGAAAGCCACCACTATTTCTTGTTGAAATTCCTATAAGGCATTCTCCTATCCCATAGACATAGAAGTGAAATTCAGAAAATGACCTCCCAAGAAAAATACCACTCTTTTTGATATTTCTAAAGCAACAAAGATCCCTTTAAAAGAATAACACTGAACTGATTGAGAAGCAAAGATCTCTTTTATAAGTATTGAATTTTTTGGGACAGGACTATCTTGACAAGAGCAGAATTCTCCCTCTCCTCCTAGGAAATGAGGACTCAACACTTTCAATTAAAAAAAAAAACATTGGACTTCAAAAGGATGAATAATTTCTAAGATAATTAAGAAGCTATAGCAGGGATACTGGATATTATAATTGCCAATTAACATGAGGTTCTGGTTATTATTCACAATCTCTCTTTGTATAAATTACATACTAGAGGCTTTTTTCATGAAATACTGAAAATGACTCTGGTTTTTTTTTTTGTTGTTGTTGTTGTTATTGTGGGGCTTTATAGTTTCTTCAGTTTAAATATGAAATGCTTGGTTGTGCTGAAATAATTATAGAAAGAAATATTTTGAGGGGATTAGTATAAGCAATTTCAGATAAGCACAAAGTTCTATTTCCTATCCTATTAAAAGAGTCTGAGACAAAAATACAAACACACATCCCAGTCCCTCACTCAAACATCACATTGTAAATCACAGACCTTTTGTTTATTCTAGCCACTTTTGCTGTTACCTTTCTCGGGATTCAAAAGTCAGCTGAGTAAAAAATATCCCTCCCTCTTCTTGCTCAAGGAGAAAACAAAAAAGAAAGAAAAGAAAAAGAATTTGTCAAATACTATTTAACTTCTGTTTTTGACCAATTTAAAGCATAATTCTAGTTTTTTCCCTAAATTAAATGTTTACTTTGTAAAGTAAAAAGTTCTTTATATCACCACTAGTGAAAATAGTAATAGTCCCAGTAAGTTATCTTCATTAATAATATTTCCTTTTCCCTTAACCTTAGTAACCAGATCACTGAAACTATACAACAGTGTCCTTTTTCCTTTTTTGTAAAAGCTGAAATGGACTTTTAACTTTTTAAAATTGCCACCAGGATTATCACTTGGGCCCAAAGCCTGTCATGATAAGTCACCACTCTTGGTGGCCATTTTTAAATTAATTATTATCATTTTTATTTTTCTTTCAACAGAGAGATATTGAGAGGGAAGAGAGATACATGGGGAGAAAGACAGACAGCTGTAGCATTGCTTCAACTGTCATGAAGCTTCCCTTCTGCAGGCAGGGACCAAAAGTTTGAAACTTGGCCCTTGAGCATGATAATGTGAGTACTCCACCAGGCTTACCCCCTCTCAGGTCTGTGATGGATTCTCTAGAAGTAGGAAGTCAGAGACTGTACTGAGGCATTTAGTTTGGTGGATGTGATCACCAGTCCCTAGAAACAGGCCTTCTTTGGGGCTTTGACTAAAACAACAGAGATCCTTATCATCATATTGATAAACAACCCAAACCTGTAGAAGAGATAGCTGACCAGTGCCAGTGCAGGCTGCTCAGTGAAGCCTACCTCCAAATAATCATCATCCTACTAAAAATATATGCTGTTGATCATAGTTCCCTACCATTTTCTGTGCATGAATTGTCTGATTGTTGTATGTGTCTCAACTACTGATCTTCCTTTCTCATAAATGCCTATAAATCCGTATAGTTACCCTAACTCTATTTGGTATGAAACAAAACCCTGCTTCTGTTATCTGATGATGTTTACTCTATAGCCATGCTGATTAGAGAGCACAGTCAGAGCACCACCCTTTGGCTTTGTTGATCTTTGGACCAAACTCCTCGACCGCTCTAGGAAGATGGGGCTAGCAATGGGTGTAGCCTGCAATGTCCCTAGCTATGACCACAGAATGTGAGCTCAGACCTACAGGTATGCAGAGGTTACACAGCCTCCTGTGCTGATATAGATCGAATCGATGGGGTTTACAGTTAACAATATTTATATACTTTCCCCATCTTTGGGGGCTACTTTCTTCCCTGACCCAGCTTTCCAGTCCTATTGCCAATTCTGACATCATCTCCCCAGACAAAATCTTTGGTCCATCTGCAATGTTAGCTGTTGGGCTCAGACAAAAGTTAGTAAAGTCGTGGGCTCCTTGGAATATACCTAAAATAGACCTACTAGATTTTTCCAAAATGGAGAACCACAGATATCATCTGCTATATTCTTACCTTTAGGTTCCTACTTATTAAAGGATTTGTTCTTCTTTGGACCTTAATGCTTTTTCAGCCACCAAGTTGCAGATGCTACCATGAAGCCAACCTAACTTCCCTGGGCAGATGACCTCACCAATGTGCCCTGGAACCCATATCTCTGGAGTCCTGCCCAACTAGGGAAAGATAGAAACAGCCTGGGAGTATGGTTCGAACTGCCAACCCCCATGTTTAGCAGAGAAGCAATTACAGAAGCCAGACTTCCCAGCTTCTGCAGCCCATAATGATCCTGGGTCGACGCTCCCAGAAAGATAGAGAATAGGGAAGCTTTCAAGGGAGGGGATGGGGTATGGAACTCTGCTAGTGGGAATATTATGGAATTGTACCCCTCTTGTCTTCTGGTCCTATTGATATTTAAATTTTTTTTATTTTATAAATTAAAAAAAAAGAGCATAGTCAGTAAGTTCCTTCATTTTCATCATTATTGTTGTTTTGATTGTTGCCAGTATTTCATCTCTTCAAGCCAACATTTTCCCACAGAGACATGGAGAGGACTGGACACCACACCACTGGAAGCTTGAAGCTTCTTCCACTAGATCTGTGTGTGATGTGATGTGTGGGTTACTAGAACCTTAGTCATGAGCATGGCGAAGCAGACGCCTTCCCAGGTGAGTTATCTCCTGAACCCTGAACCCGACCCCCTCTTTTCTATTCAGCTGTTGCTATGGTTTTTTGGCAACTCTAAATTTGCCCTCTGTTTTTAGGATATCTTATTATATATGAAATTGCCAAAATCCGAAAGTTCACATTCTTAGAATATTTAGGGGTCAAGTTATAGGACAAGCTACAGAGGACAGTAGATTTGATTTGATTCTTTTTCTCTGGAAGACAGAATGTCATTATGTATTTGCCAAATCCTTTCTGAAGCTTCATTTTCTTGACTCTGTTATTTTCCCACTCCACTTACTGTGACTGAGTTTATAACGTCTCTTTTATCTGTATTCTAAAGACCAAATTTTCTCTACTACTCAGCATTACTGAAATGCTATTGCCGTGAACTGCCTGCTAATCTTGCTTTCACCACTCTTGCATTCCTGTCTTTTACACTGAGTAATTGATCAATCCATTGCTAGAAGACCTCTAACTTAACTTTTAGGATGAACCATTCACAAAAAGGCTCTGGTGTTTTCATCACATTCTTTTCCTTCCTGGGGGTCAGCATTTCTTGCTAGAGGTCTAGTTTCCATGGGATGCCTTGAAATCTTTAAATCTGTAAGAGAAGCCTGGACATTTTTCATAAAATTTTCTTTGCATAATGGTTATGCAAAGAAACTCTCATGCCTGAGGCTTCAAAGTCCTAGGTTCAATCCCCTGCACCACAAAAAGCCAGAGGTGAGTAGTGCTATGGTAAACCAAAAAGAAAAAAATGAAGTTTGCCTTTGTTAAGCAAATTTTCTCCTTGTCCAGCTTCCCTTAAGCAGGGGAATTTTGAACTGTTTACTCCACAGGGAGCTTAAAATTTCTACTATCCAGCTGGTTATTTATAAAACAATATAATACTCCTTTGCTGTCTTTCCTTGTCTCTCTCTCTCTCTAGAAAATGTAAACTTTGGGCAAGGGTAGATAGCATAATGGTTATGCAAAAAGACTCTCCAGTGCCAGAGGCTCTGAAGTCCCAGGTTCATTCTTCCCAACCCCACCCCTGCACCACCATAAACCAGAGCTAAATTATGTTCTGATAAAAAAAAAAATAAAAGAAATAAATAAAAAGAAAATTAGAAAAAGAAAGAAAGAAAGAGGCAGAGAGAAAGAAAGTGCAACCCTTTCATCCAAGATCATTCAAATGAGGTGGATTTAATGACATAGTCACCTTAGAAACCAAGGACAAAAATCAAAGGACAGCCAGTGTAAATAACTAGCTAGAGACAATCAATTTCTTTACTTTGCTTCTTATTTTTCTCCATAAAAGTCTTACCTCCATTTCTGTTTATGGAAGACTCTGAACCGCCTCCTTTTTGGGGCCATATCATTTGCGATCTTCTTTCTCAAGTAAACGCTTCAAACTCTTAATCAGTTCACGTATCATCAGCACAACATATGTTCTTTGCTTTCCCCGACAGCTCATTGTTTGGAGGAACTTGAATTTTATAATCTTCTCAAATCTCTCTGATTCCAAGAAGTCTTATAAATGCTAGACTAGTTCTTCATTAATTATAGAGACTTCACGTGTGGAATGACAACCCTTCAGCTTCATTACTCCGGTGAGACTTTCCCTTTCATAGTACACTCTCATTTCATCTCAGGTGGTTCACTTTCTAACAAAGTCCCAACACCTAGATATACACCAGTTTCTGTGAGAGAGAGCTTATGTTCATACATAGCCATAAACTACTGCAAAATATATACCTGAAAGCAGAAGTACACTAGAGTTTGCAGTGAGTACCTCCCTAACACTTCCTCTCCACTATTCTAAGCTTTGGGTCCATGACTGCTCAACAATTTGTTTGGCTTTGTATGTTAACTCTCTTTTCAGTCACCAGGTTCCAGATGCCACCAGGATGCCGGCCAGGCTTCCCTGGATTGAAGACCCCACCAATGTGTCCTGGAGCTCAGCTTCCCCAGAGACCCACCCTACTAGGGAAAGAGAGAGGCAGACTGGGAGTATGGACCGACCAGTCAACGCCCATGTTCAGCGGGGAAGCAATTACAGAAGCCAGACCTTCTACCTTCTGCAACCCACAATGACCCTGGATCCATGCTCCCAGAGGGATAGAGAATGGGAAAGCTATCAGGAGAGGGGGTGGGATATGAAGATTGGGTGGTGGGAATTGTGTGGAGTTGTACCCCTCCTACCCTATGGTTTTGTTAATTAATCCTTTCTTAAATAAAAAAAAATTTTAAAAAAAGAAATAATTTGGTCTTCAGTGAAACTGCCTCTCTTACACATGAGGCATGAAATGTTATTTATAGGTAAGATCATTAGTCAACTGTTGTTTTCTTTATAGTGAGATACAAATATAAGGACTGTGGATATATCTTAGGCATTTTTCATCTATGAAAAAGAAACTTGGACCAGGTAACAATATGTTTTTTTTTTTTTTTTTGCTCATTCTAGTGCTTTCATTTCGTTGCATTTGTTTTCTGCAACTAAGAGCCCAGATGTTATTTTATTCCACAGTTCCCTTCACCTAGTGCCTTCTCTATGTCTGCATGCTAAACACAGATTTATCAGCTGTCTTCTATGTTTTAGGATTTTATCTTTCACATATAAGCAAAAATAGATTTCATATGGGGCAAATGCAGTGATGGATTTAGAGTGGTAAACAATGCAGAATGGTTCCTGTCCCAGTGAGCTTACAATCTAATGATGGACATAGAAAAAATGCTATATAATAAAAAAAGGGTCAATCCTTAGGAGATAAACTAACACAACATGTCCAAAGATATGCTAGGTGATAGGGGGGTCAAAACGTATCTTTAATCTTCTCTGTAAGAAAATAAAATGTGAACAGAGTCCCCAGGATAGTTAAGTCGAACAGAGGAGATACTATATATTTTTTCTTTTTTTTATTTTCCCTTTTGTTGCCCTTGCTTTTTATTGTTGTTGTAGTTATTATTGCTGTTGTTATTGATATTGACATTGTTAGATAGGACAGAGAGAAATGGAAAGAGGAGAAGACAGAGAGGAGGAGAGAAAGACAGACACCTGCAGACATGCTTCACCGCCTGTGTAGCGACTCCCTTGCAGGTGGGGAGCCAGGGGCCTGAACCGGGATCCTTCCACTGGTCCTTGTGCTTTGCACTACATGTGCTTAACCCACTGCACTACTGACTGACTCCTGGAGATCATATATATATATATATATATATATATATAGTTTTTTAATTTCTTTTTAAAAAAATTTTTTTAACCGGAGCACTGTTCAGCTCTGGCTTATGGTGGTGCAGGGGATTGAACCTGGGACTTCAAAGCCTCATAACCATTATGCTACCTAGCCTCCACCCTGAGATACTGTATTTTATTGATAGACTACTTGGATAAAACTTCCTCCAAGCACAGAACTTGTAAGCATGAAGATATTCTCTTGGTATCAGGTTATGCATAACACTCTATGAGGAACTAGAAGATCTGTATTTTGAAACTTGGTTTACCCCTTGAGTTCTGCTACACACCAGAGAACTCTAAATGGAAGCTTTCAAGGTATAGTGCATGGAACCCATCATCCTCCCCAAACCTACTCATTCAAAACTCTCAGGTGAACACAGGGATAGACTGGCCTGATGTTTCTCCTTGAAACTCTCTATTATAATATTTTCTAAGATAAGTGGAAAAAAATCAAAAACTGACAACAGATCTATGTATTAAAAGCTAGCAGAGAACATATGTTCTGTATGGATAAACCTTCTATCAGTGCTGTGAATGTTAATAGACTGAGAAACACATAATTCTACAAATGCCATACGTTCCCCTCTAACACAGAACAGGATGTACTGTCAAAGAAATGAGAAAAACGTTTCGCCTTTTTTTCTCCCCATTGTGTCTAATTACGGGATATAGAGAGTGTACTTGGCAGACAAATTAGACACCCTTGGAAAATGAGGGGGTTCCTTAACTCTCTGTCCTTGGGAAGATGACAAACTGCATTTGACTGCAGTTCAGTCAGAGAAGATGACAGTGAGGAGAAGAATATGCCTTCTCATAGGCAGCTCCAGGATAAATCAAGTAGTTATGGTGTTTCGGCAATTTAACTAAAGCCAGTACTTACATATGAGTTTTGGTTTTATATTTCTGCTCTAACTGCAGTGACTTTCTGCTATTTGTTAAGCAGACCAACCTTGCTGGACTTCAATCCCCAAGCAAAAGCTAAAGGTATTTTACCTAAAATGCTTTCTGCCTAACTATTAGTAGCTCTCTCTCCCTTTTATCATCCAGTTTTCTTACCAATCAAACTTTCCAACCACTTTCTTTTTTTATTTATATTTATTTACCCTTTATTTTCCCTTTTTTTGCCCTTGTCTTTTTGTTGTTATTGTAGTTGTTATTGTTGTTATTGATGTCATCTGCAGACACCTGCAGACCTGCTTCAACGCCTATGAAGCAACTCCCCTGCTTGTGGGGAGTTAAGCCATGTAGCTTAAGCCGCTGCTACCGCCCTGACTCCCACCATTATCTTATCTTTCGTATTACTCTCCAGCCCTTTACCTTGACTTATTTTCTCCAGTACTAATTTTTCTTGTTTTTGTGGATTGCTTATTTTTTTTCTTCATATGAGCTATAAACTTTTCTGATCTGTGACTTACATGGATATATAAGTCATCTGGAATACCGTCTGAGTTAGAAATAGTTAGAAATGCTCTTCCTAATAATTGAATCTGATAGAGAAAAAAAGGATAATCACTGATTGACAGGGAAGAATATTAGAATGCTAATTATTCACTCTGTGAATAAAGACAGCAGAGACTCTGTCAGGCTGTAGCACAGTGGATCAAGTGCACATGCCATGGAACTCGAGGACCAGCGTAAGGATCCCAGTTTGAGCCCCCGGCTCCCCACAAGGGGTCTCTTCACAAGAGGAGAAACAGGTCTGCAGGTGTCTATCTTTCTCTCTCCCTCTCTGTCTTCCCCTCCTTTCTCCATTTCTCTCTATCCTATCCAACAACAATGATATCAATAAAAACAATAATAATAATCACAACAATGATAAAAACAACAAGGGCAACAAAAAGGAAAATAAATAAATAAAAAACTGCAGAGATGTTGAGTCGGCACAACTAATTTTTTTTAAATTTTTTATTTAAGAAAGGATTAATGAACAAAAACATAAGGTAGGAGGGGTACAACTCCACACAATTCCCACCACCCAATCTCCATAACCCACCCCCTCCCATGATAGCTTTCCCATTCTCTAGCCCTATGGGAGCATGGACCCAGAGTCGTTGAGGATTGCAGAAGGTAGAAGGTCTGGCTTCTGTAATTGCTTCCCTGCTGAACATGGGCATTGACTGGTCAGTCCATACTCCTAGTCTGCCTCTCTCTTTCCCTAGTAAGGTGTGTCTCTGGGGAAGCTGAGCTCCAGGACACATTGGTGGGGTCTTCCATCCAGGGAAGCCTGGCCGGCATCCTGGTGGCATCTGGAACCTGGTGATTGAAAAGAGAGTTAACATACGAAGCCAAACAATTTGTTGAGCAATCATGGATCCCAAGCTTGAAATAGTGGAGAGGAAGTGTTAGGGAGGTACTCACTGCAAACTCTAGTGCACTACTGCTTTCAGGTATATATTTTGCAGTAGTTTATGGATACGTGTGCACATAAGCTCTCTCTCACAGAAACTGGTGTATATCTAGATTATGGGACTTTGTTAGAAAGTGAACTACCTGAGATGAAATTAGAGTGTACTATAAAAGGAAAGGTCTCACCTGAGTAATGAAGCTGAATGGTTGCCATTCCACACATGAACTCTCTGGACACAGTCTGAGGTGAAGCATGTTGAGGTGGCAATCGTTGCGTTGGTTAGGTTGTGATCGGCGGATGCAATATTATTTGGTTTGGATTGGGAGATGCATACGGGAAAGTGGGCCCTATCCAAGGACTTTTCAAAGTTAACCCAATTAACAAATAATGTGATGATAACATTAACTATCGATTGTCTTTTTGAACCCTAAGACAGCAGGAACCTCACATCTCCACTATAGAGCCCCTATTTCCCCCAGTCCTGGAACCCTTGGATAGGGCACAACTAATTTAGTTATTTACTTATTATATTTTGCTTGATAGAGACAGAGAGACATAGTGATGGAGGGGAAAGGGAGACACCTGCAGTCATACTCCACCACTCACGAAGCTTCCCCCCTGCTTCAATCCCTGGGGATTGAACCCAGATCCTCCCACATACTCCTGTGCATATTTTACCAGGTGCACAACTAAATATTCTGAAATCTGAAAGGATTTCATATTCCTAAAAGCAAGAGAAAGATGGTACACTGGAAATAATCATTTTCTTAAAAATAAGTCTTTGGGACCAATGGGTAGCACAGCTGCATGAGCACACATGCTACAATGCACAAGAACCCAGGTTCAAGCCCCTGGTTCCCAGCTAAAGGGGGGAAGCTTTGTGAGTGGTGAAGCAGTGTTAGAGGTGTCTATCAGTCTTTCTCCCTTTCAATGACCTCTTCCCTCTTTGTTTCTTTCTATCTCTATCCCATAAATAAATAAATACATAAAAGAAAAAATATCTTTAGAAAGAGTTCATATCTTCTAGTATAAAATGGGAATAAAATAACATATAGAGATGTGATATTGAAATAATATCAGGAATGTGAAAAAGTTTTGATTCATATATTAGAAATAATATTCAGATATATAAGAGACATAGCAATATTGATATATATTGGCCAGAAATAAAAGTTAGGAACTGGCATTGTTGAAAACTGAAACAGTACTGTAATGCACATATATGGTAGATCCTTAATAATGTAGAGTAAAAAAATAAATAAACGACTACAGGAAAGTGACTTGCAATAGGGACAATTCTTTGATAAAATGAATGTCATAAATAATAGGAGTTGACAATGTTCCAGCTATCTCACTAATTATTCATGTACTTATTAAAGATAAATTATTAATCATGTAATATGAATATTGATCATGGTGGTAAAGTCATAATTATGTTCCTATAACAAAAGGAAGGATAAAACACAGAGAGATTATTTGACTTGCCCAACGTGGCAAGAGTAGAATGGGAAGGCAAGCCATCTCTGTCAGAGGATTCAAGATGTAATAATTCCTAAGCAAGAGAGTTTTCTAAAGAAGAGATATACATGGCCTACATTCACATGAAGAAATGCTCCATTTCACAATCATTCGAGAAATGCAAATTAAAACTACACGGAGATACCATCTCACACCCACCTGAGAGAATGGCTCACATCAACAAACCAGGAAAATACAGGTGTTGGCGAGGTTACGGAGAAAAAAAGAACTCTTCTCCACTGCTGGTGGAAATTCAATTTGTGCATATTCCCTTATAATCCAGCAATGCCACTCTTAGGCATTTATCTACTGAACACTTAAACACTAATTAGAAGAGACATATGAATGCTTGTGTTCATAGCGGCATTATTCACAATAGCCAAAGAGTGGAAGCAGCCTAAATGCCCATCAACAGATGACTGTCTAAAGAAGTTAGCAGATATATAGCCCATAGAATACTACTCTGCTAAATAAATTAAAAAGATGATATTGTGTTCTTTAAGACAAAATAGATGGAACTGGGATGATTATGGTTAGCAAAATAAGTATAGAGATAAAAGACAACTAGCAGATGGTTTTATTCATATATAGAATCTAGAGGTCTGATATACACGAACTTGGGGAAAAAAAACAGAAGCAAGAAAATTGTCTCTAAGATTTAATGAGAACTACAGCGGTTATCTTTGAGAGAAGAGAGGGATGGGATACAGAACTTTGTTGGTGGATGTAGTGTGGAACTGTATATGCACTGTAATCTCACAATCTTGTAACCTACTATTAATCACAAACTAAAAAATTAAATTCAAAAAGGTGTAATAATTCCATAAATGAGAATTTAATAGGAGTAGTTTTTCTTATATCTACTATATGATAATTTAAGAATATTTTCTGATCACTTAAAAACATAGTCTCTGCATTGAGGCAACTCATCACTATCTAATTCCATGAGAAAGTCAATATTAAAACACACACACACACATACACACACACACACTTCTTTATTTCAGAAGACTGGATAATGTATTCCTTTCCAAGTCTCCCAATTCCTCTTACATTATTTTCTTTTCTATGATGTTGCTCATCTTTTATATTTTCTTTTTTTACTTTTATGAATCCTGATGTCTCCAGGTTTTTGTTCTTGCTTTTACATAGTACATTTTTATGTACTCTTTACACACTTATTGTATATTTCGTTCATATTTGAGATAGAAGAGAAGTCTGAGCAAGGCCCTATCACTTTTTGGTAAACAAAAAGATTTGCTTTTGGCCCCCTTGGCAAGAGAAGTAAACAAATGTGTTTCTTTTTTTTTTTTCAAGAAGCACCCAACTGTTTCCTTTTTAATTTTTATTTCCCTTAGATAGGAATTTTTCAAGCAAAAAATTATTCTCAATAATATAGCTATCAACCAGTAATGTGATAAATACTTTGCTTAGTGAAGCAATGAATAGATGTGTTGTTTGGCTTGTTGAATTTATCAGAAAGAGATCCATAGCAATTAATTAATGATCTGTACTGTGCTAAGAAAACAAATTAATCACCTTTTCAATGCACTGAGTATAAAGTCCTCTTTTTTGATGCTCTTTAGTAAGCTCAAGATAAACATATCCCCCCAGAGATAATTTTTTGTCTTCTCATTCTTTAAATACTGCTATGAGAATGACATTAGGCAATCACTGAAATGTTAAGTAGGACTTTTGCACACATGCAGGTAGTTCTCACAAATTAATCTGTTCTCTTAGACCTTCATTTGCTAATTGGAATGCTACTGGAATCCAGAGAGTTCTATTATTAAGTCAAAAGGAAAATTTCACTATGGTTACTCAATAATAATTAGTTACAGGATGAACAAGACAATGCTAGATGTTTTATTTCTCAACTTAGTAGGAAATGATTATAAAATTATAATAGTAGAAATATTTTAGAAATAAAATTAATTCACATACCATTTTTTTTAAATTAAAATATCTCTCTTTTTTTTTTTTTTTTTTTTTTTTACTGTCTCAGGGGATTCACTGATTCAGGGCAAGATGATAAGCAGGAAGATGGAAACCAAGGGACAGAAGGAGGTTTTGAAACATACAAAAGGTCTCATAGGACACACTAGGAAAGAGTCTGAGGAAAAAAAAAAAATTACGCTCAGATCTTTGTCATCAAATCCTTGTTAGGTCCCCACCCCTGTTTCCTTCATGGAGATTGTTATTAGTAGCTAAAATTTTCTGATCATTTACTGTGTTGAAAACCTAGTCCTAAGCACTTCTGCTGTGTTTACCCACTGCTTCTTGAATCCCCTCCATAAAATTGAAAAGCCGGAGGCTCAACTAGAGGGCGGCAAGGCCATGTTTCAGTGTCACAGTCTCATCCTAGAAATATACGTGTAAATCTGAATTTGCTTTTGCTGCTCGTGCTAGAGCATCAACCATCTGCAAAGAAACAGGGTGATGCATAGATTAGATTGAGGATGATTGTAGAAACTCAACAACAGACGGTTATTAAAATCCATTTTGAAAACCCGCCTTTCTGGGTATCGGCCGGTAGCGCAGCGGGTTAAGCGCACGTGGCACAAAGCGCAAGGACCCGCGTAAGAATCCTGGTTAGAGCCCCCCGCTTCCCCCTGCAAGAGAAGTCCCTTCACAGGAGGTGAAGCAGGGCTGCAGGTGTCTATCTTTCTCTCCCCCTCTCTGTCTTCCCCTCCTCTCTCCATTTCTCTCTGTCCTATCCAATAACAATGACATCAATAATAACTACAACAATAAAACAGCAAAAGGGAATAAATAAATAAATATTTTTTTAAAAGGAAACCCACCTTTGCTGTGTCCTTCAATAGCAATTCTTCCCATTGTGTTTGCTTGTAGAATGTCTTCCCAAAAATGCATTCATCAGATAATGTTTGAGTCCGTAATGGTGCATTGGTTTATAATAAAAAACAACAGCCAGTTCAGAGCAGAAAGAGAGAGAACAGTTTTAAGACAATGACCTGTCTTATACCCAAATTTAACATTTATTTCTTTTCCTATTCTGCCACTATTTCATTCCCTTTATTGAATGCAAGCTTCCTGATAACAGAAGATTTTTTGTTTGTTTGTTTGTTTGCTTGCTTATTTTGTCCCAAGTGCTTAGAACAGTTTTTAGTTCAGAGCAGGTATTTATAAAATACAGCTGAATGAACCAACTCCCTTCAGACATCTGGGAAGGGATTTGAAGTTTCCAATCACCACTCATTCATTCATTGTGTGGCTGTGAAATATTTATTTGCTATCTCAAAACCTTGTTAAATGGAGATGACAGACTTCTACTCAAAGTATTGTGATGACTGAAAGAATAGCAAGGAGATGAGTGGTAGTGTGCCTGCCCAGTTAAGCCCACGTGTTACTGAGCTTAAGGACCTGAGTTCAAGTCCCTCCTCTTCACAAGTGGTGAAGCAGGTCTTCAGGTGTCTGTCTTTCTCTTCTTCTCTCTATTTCCCCCTCTTCTCTCAATTTTTATCTGTCCTGTCTAATAAGAAATTAGGGAAAAAAACATAAAAAGGAAGAAATGATTCGTAGTGCTGGCGCTAAGCCCCTATAACATTGGAGGCAGTAAAAAAGAAGAAGGAGAAGAAGGAGAAGGAGAAGGAGGAGAAGGAGAAGAAGCACTAGTGTCTGGTCCTATCCCTGTCAGGAACACTCGCACTGTACTGCACAGTAGCACAGTGCTTCACCTGACCCTTAGTGTACATCCAGAAAGCAGAGAATTTGCAGGTAACTCCACAGAAATGAATCCTCTTAAAAATAAAGAGTATATATCCTGAAAGCTTATATATTCCTAATGGTCTGGCCACATTCCTGGCTCATTTGAATCTAGTATAATTTTTATCACTAATTTTCATACTTAGTGTGTATATATATATATTTTCAAATTACCAGAGGAACTTAAACATTGGCATGGGGAAGATTTTAACTCTCATCTAGAGGGAATTAAGTGAGTTACAATCAAATCTCCCATCACTAGCCGATTTAAACCATTATCCCAATTAAATATCACTCTGAAAGCAATTGTGATCAATCTAGACTTGATAGGCTCTTTGAAATAATTGCCTAATTAAACTCTCTAGAGAATAAAATAGTTCTGCCCAGTGAACATATTGGTTAAGAGAAGCCAAGAATCAAAGGTAATTATTGAGAACTTAATACTCAGAGAGCACCTAACAGAACTTTGAGGCACTGAGGCTAATGCCTCCTCACAGGGATATTGTTAAGGCACAGAGATAGTTCACATTTAACATTTTGGAGAAGCCATCTAACATGAGAGTGATAGTCTTCACTTTTTTTGAATATGGCCTCTACAAAACCTATTCTTACTTCTGTACTCTTTCTCTTTCACTTGGAGATCTGACTTTGTCACTGAATGTCAAGGTCCTCTGCTTGACACTCAAAGACCCAATTAATCCAGCAAAGAGGATGGATTCCAGGAGGACAAGTTTATTGCTCACAGTCTCAGAAGATGGCAAATAGAGTCATTTCTCAAAACCGAGACCTTGGGGCTTTATAAGGGAAGGGACAAAAGGAGTGGGTTAGTGAGATAAAGAATGACAGTCAATCCCACCATAAGTTTCACCACTTTGACAAATCACCAGGTCAAGGTGACCGAATCTCTTCAAAACATTGAGATGTTGTTAAGAGCCCTTCATTGGAAAGTCTCCAAAATTTCACAGCAGCAGTGTTCAATGCATCTGTCTTGTATATTCTTCATCATCCTATGACTGACTTTTAGTTAAGCAACAGGAACATTGTTTAGCATAAACAACCAGTTAGGCGAGGGCCAAAGAGGAGATGAGCCGTCATGGGAGAACAAAACAGATCTCCTACTGTCTGTTCACTTCCTAGTGACTGTTCACTTACAGCTTCCTATAAGCCCAGAATCTAGCTTTCTCTTCAGTTCTTGTAACTGTCACATACAATGGAATAGGTTGTTCATTTCACAAATGTGCTTTTGTTGAAGAGACAAGTGGAGGTTCAAACCTAGTCCAGGGCTTTTCCTCTCTATGCAGATAATCTGTGGAGCCAAGTACATTCCTAAATTGCTCAAAACATGTTCTAATCTTATCTCATATTCTTGAATAGATTTCTTAGGGCTATGAGAACAGACAACCACACATTGAGTGGCTTAAATCAACCGAAGGGTGTCTTCCAACAGTTGGCTTGTGGCTACAGCTCTTCCTCCTCTACTTTTGTATTCCTTTCTCTGCTGTGTGGATGTGTTATCTCCCTTTGCTTCTCTTCAAGGAGGTTGCTTGTGATGACAATAAATGCCTACCTATATTATTAAGGCTGATCTCAGATGTCATCTTAAATCCATATTTATATCTGGAAAGTTCCTTTTTATCAGTAAAGAAAGAGTTACAGGGAGTTGGGCTGTAGCACAGCAGGTTAAATGCATGTGGTGCAAAGCACAAGGACCAGTGTGAGGATCCCGGTTCGAAGCCCTGGCTCCGCATCTAAAGGGGAGTCACTTCACAAGTGGTGAAGCATGTCTGCAGGTGTCTATCTTTTCTCCCCTTGTCTGTCTTACCTTTGTCTCTCCATTTCTCCATTTCCAACAACGATGACATCAACAACAATAATAACTACAACAATAATAAAAAAACAATAACAAGAATTGGACAGCAAAATAAATTTTCTTCTGGTCAAAAAAAGAAAGAAAAGAAAAGAAAGAGTTACAACTTCCAGGGATTAGGTATTGATTATCCTAAACTCACATCTGGATAAAAGTCTGATTCTAAGGACCACAATGATTAGCTGAATTGTAGAGCTCAGGATTTGCATTCCAAGGACTCATTCAGTTCTTGAGGCCATATACTCCAGAGTTCATAAAAATACAGAGCTAGAACTTAGTCTAATTTAGGGGCAATGAGATGGACTGAGGACACTTTTTTCTAGGACAGAGCTGGGGTTCAAGTACACACTCTGGTATTAGTGTCATTTGGAACAAGGGATTTCAACTCTAGCCATACTGTTGCAAATGTTGAAGAGAATGTACATGCTGAGTAGCTAATGAGACTTTCTGAGATAGTGGAAACATGGTAGACTTCCCAAAAATCTAAGACTCCACCTTCTCTGTGTTATCTATTTCACAACACACTCCTTAAGCTTGCTGGGAAGGGTATCAGACTATGTGAGTTGGAAAAATAAAAATGCTTCTTGATCTCACACACGAGAAAAGTAAGTCAAGCAAACTAAACAAAAAGTAGATGTTTCAATTCAGTAGACAGACTGATGATTGATAGAGGAGAAGAACATGCATAGGAGATCAATAACTTTAGTGATGATATGACACTGAACTCTTGCAAGTTCTATAACCTTATTGACTAGTACACTTCAATAAAACCCAGAACGTCTGAAATAAGTATAAGGCCTTCTATGAAACAAAAGAAGTTCTAGTAAATCTAGGAAGAAATAGAGGGCATTTTGATATGTACATGTGTTGCACTTTTTTTAAAAAAAGTAATTTCGAGTCATAGATTAGCATTATAATATATATGCATACATTAACATTCTGTTGTAAGGATGGATTTACTGAACTCCATTTGCAGTTCTTTCACAGCTTTATTTAATAAGGAATCATACGAAAATAACTGTACATACTTAAGCTGCAAATTAAGTAAGACTTTCTATTGGCCACTAAGTCTAAAATCTTCATGGCAGCAGTCAGTCTACAACATGGGTAGGCTTTCTGTGTGGTGCCCATGTAGACAAATAATTTAAGGGACTTCAGGATTTACTCTTAAACTCTTCACAGGACTGTCTAAAGTACACGTTGTGGAAAGAAATTTGCTGTTTTCTAAACCTACTAACTTCAGTATCAACATATAAATTATGCCTTTGAGGTCACTTCTAAACTAAAGTTCAGGGAAAATTCTAGGTGCAGAAGTCATGCAAAGAAGCCACATAAAATTAAATATCAGCTTTCTAGTTGTCCTTGTCTCAATTCTCTCATGTGTTAAAATGGGTCTAGATAATGTAATTCTGAGGGTGATAAAAGTGTTAATATATGTAAAATGTTTGAAATTATCAAGACACTGATATAGGGTTATAAGATGTAGTTCTTTATTAATTCTTATCCTACCTGGTCCTCTTGGGAGCTATTTTCTGTGTCTTCCTCCTTCACAGATGATATTTTTCAAGTCACTTCATCTCTGTATGTCTCCATGTCTTTAGCCAAAAAAGTATTGAGTGTTGACAGAAGTAGATTGTGAAGATTATTCATTCTCCATTTAAAATATTTACAAGGGCATTTAGTACAGCAAATAATTAAAGAAAAGAGAGTTATTGATGATGATGCATTAGAGTGATGTCCAGAGCATTTTCCCCTTCCCTCTTTAGAAGCTTGCATCATCCAAGGAAAGAACAATTAAGAACCTATAATAGGAAGTCTTAAATTTAAATCCCATGGGAAAGATTCAGTGAAACTCAAAAGAAACAGAAGCTGTATTAAAATAAAATGAAAGTAAAAAAAAAAAAAAAAAGTCCTAAGTCTTGGCCATTTGTTCTTAATAAGACTGCATAATTTTTTTTTTCTTTTTCTTTCCCTTTTTTTTTTTTCCCTCCAGGGTTATTGCTGGGGCTTGGTGCCTGTACTACAAATCCACTGTTTCTAGAGGCTCCCCTCCCTCTTTTGTTGCCCTTGTTATTTTATCATGGTTGTAGTTATTGTTATTGTTGTCATTGTTGTTGGATAGGACAGAGAGAAATGGAGAGAGGAGGGGAAGACAGAGAGGGGGGAGAGAAAGATAGACACCTGCAGACCTGCTTCACTGCTTGTGAAGTGACTCCCCTGCAGGTGGGGAGTCGGGGGCTCAAACTGGGATCCTTACTCTGGCCCTTGTGCTTTGCACCACCTGTGCTTAACCCACTGCACTACTGCCTGACCCCCACAATTAAAAGTCTTTATCCCATCAGCCTTCTATCATGTAGCAGAAGGAAGAAAAAGAGAGTCACTCTAATGACTAATTTGCCTTTCACTCACTCTCCCTGCTCACTTCTACCCTTCAGACAATCTGCTTCTTCTCTTGCCTCTGAGACATCTCTGAGTTTTTATCTAAATCCTCAGTCAGACAGCTCAGAGAAAGTATTGTTTTTGCTTAATCCCTATAGCCTCTGGTGGCGAAGTCATCTGCAAGCACTCTAGCTCTCCCTGGACAAAAAACAAATCTTGGCTGGTCTGATATTTGAGATGAGAAGCAGACAAAAGATGATAGCACACATAGAACTGGTGAGAAGAATAGCTCCTGTTTTCACCCCACCGCACGCCACCCCGTGTCTTCTCTGGCTTCTTCATGTTAGAGGCCTCTGTGACTTTCTTGTAAGGATACATATCCTAAAGAAGTTCCGCTAAGCTGATCACGATGTGGACAGTATACCATGACCTACAGAGGAGTCAGAAGGGAATATTAGGATCTTGTTTGTCTTGGCCAACTTTTTCCTGTTGCGAATGTTTTCCACTTGTGTTATGTTTGAGCCTGACCATTTGCTACATTTCATATTCAGTTAACATCAAAGTCTGCTTTCTTCTTCACATCCTCTGACCTATCTTATTCTTATCACTGCAAAGTTTGTACAAAGATATAATACATCTCCAAGGGAAAAGAAAAGAAATTTTTGAGGAGCACCATTATCTCCATCCTTGCAAATGACTTACTAAGTTCTGTTCTATGCTGAGTTAGCAAACTGAAGTATGCCCCTGAAAATCCATTATCAATGAAATTGCAAAAGCTTTCACGAATACTGTGTACAGTACAGTAAGATGCAAAAGTCTGGGTTCCCAGGATAACTGTGGAAGACGAAATTATCCACACAAGCAGAAGTTCATGATTTCTCAAGGGTTAATGAGAAAATTTCCGAAAAGGAGAAAACTGGGCAATTGAATAGATTTGAATATGTTGAATATATGTATAATATTCCTGTGGAAGTATATATAACTTTCATCCTATACTCGTAAGACTAGATATCCCACAAGAATGAGTCAGTGCTTTTAAGTTTGAATTATAATACAGCTTCAGAGGAGAGTGCCAAATGTAACATTTTATGAGGAGAAACCTTTCCTTGAACTAGAAAATAGCTAAACCTACTCTTATCTAGTACTGTTGTAAAACTGAAAAATTCATTGGATTTTCATTAGACATAAAAGCTTTCATGATATTTTTTCAAGTGAGCTATAGGCGAGTTTGATATCTAATCAAACTATTATAATGTTTACTATAACAAGCACCATGTGCAAAAAGCCCATCTTTGATGTTGCATATCTATACTTCTTTATTGTGGGAATTAATCTTTTTGATATTCCTTGGGACTTCTTTATAATCTTGATGCCTATTTCATCTAAGATTGCCTATAAAAAGTCAGAAAGAGACAAATGAATATGATGCTATCACTTAGCTGTTAGTTCCCTTTCCTGCCCTTGCTTGGCTCATGCTTTTCCCTCATGTGAGGCATAAGCCAGAGCTATGTTAAAAGCAGGGTGGGTAAACTGAGTAGCAGCCTGTCTAGATAGCGCCAAATGCATTCTCACAACACAACCGTGAGAGTAGCATCTATCTCTATAGGCTCTAGGTGGCTGGGGTTTCTTATCAGCTCATCCTCAATAAATCATGACAACCAAGAGAAGAGAATATAGAGTTGAAATGTGTATATCACATTCCTCTTGATGGGAAGTGACAGGAGAGAGAGAAATGCAACTACTAGTTTGGAGGTTTTCAGAATACAACTGCCAAGCTCAGAGCGCTTTTTTTTTTTTTTTGTCTTTAACATGAATACATAAATATGTCATTGACCTGCAGGGCTTTATAGATAGGTGGGTAACTATTATCTTTTAATGACTTATATAATTAGAACACATATGAGAAAAATATATAAGCCATTAAATTTTGGAATCCATTCTAGATGCTTAGTACATAATGATAATAAAAGCATTACCAATTCCTTTCCATATGTTGGGTGCTGTGCAGTGTACCTCGAATATATCATCTTCATTCTTAAAACAACTATAGGAAGCAGACACTGTATTACTAACCTTGATGCATGAATGAAGAAACGTAGCATACAGAAAATAAGAAAAATAGAAAGAAAACAAGAGGACATTGCATAACATTAGTTAATATTATATTATTTTAAAAAAAGTCTTCTCAAATATCACAGTAATCAGTGTGAGAATTCTGGGATCTCAGTTCAGTTAGGCCTTTGCTCCATTTCTACATAAGATGCTCCCTGTTCATGCTCACTCTCTCATTTTTATTTGCTTCTAACATCTGCATTCCAAGAATAGTCCGGCTGCACAGCTCTCCCTTTTCCTTGCATAGTGAAAAGTCATTTTGGAAATGCTTCAGTTATTAATGCATTTTAAAATACCTATTTCATTTAAAAGAAAAATCTTAATTTACCATGAAAACTGTCTCCTAGCAATCACACTTCTTAATAGCTGTTTTTGATTCTAAATTATAGCTATAACTCTTGGTTGTACAAATTCTACTTGGGACCTTTCTGGAACTTCAGTTTGAATACCTGAAGAATACATTGCTTAATGCTTAGTTTCACCCAGTTTGCCAAAGTTGTCACCTAACTTCTAGGTTATTTGCTTAGCTAGTGCCACTAGATCTCTGCTTATTGACATAATTTTTCATTAAGCAAGCAAGCACCTGAAAATAAAATCAAACCAAAAGTCTAGTTCTACATATTAATAAATATATTTAAAAAATCAACTGGTGAAATAATTTTTAGCTTTAAAAATAAACCATTCTTATCATAGAATAATGTGTCTCATGACTTCAACTAAACACATTTACATACTGAGAGAGTACTCTGAGATTTTTGGCCTATATCTAAATTTTTATGAATCTCCTAACAGTGTGACCTCACATGGAGATGGAGAGAATGCCCAAAATAAGAAGCGTCCAATGGCAGGAAGAAAGACAGGACTGAATGTGATCTGTGTCTTCCATTATTTATATAGTATCTTAAGAATTAGATATACTTGAATAAGCCACCATCATTTACCTTCCTAGGATGATGGTTTCATTAAAAATCCTTGTTGCTCAACACATGGTGGAAAGGTTGTGGGGACAAAGGAACCCTCCTGCACTGTTGGCTGGAATGTAACTATTCATTCCCCAATAAAGAAATTAAAAAAAAAAAAATACTTGCTGTTAATACCCAGAATGCATTACCTGGACAAGCAAGTCAGAGATCATGACTAGAACATCTATTCAACACACGTGCAAAACTACCAGGAAAAAAAAAATGAAACATTCATATCTACCTCTGCCTATGCATCTGGTATATGGTATATTTATGATTTACATCACTAAAAATGTAATTATAAGGATAAGAACAAGGAGAAGGGGACCTTGAGGATATTAGAGTTAGCTTTCTTTTTTGTTTTTCTTTTTTAAGGAAGAATTGAATTCTAAATGAGTGTTTCACATACCTCTCCACCAATCTTGCTGTGATAAGATGGCGCAAACTAAGACATTTACGGCAGTCTGGAGGGAGGTAATCTTTGGCAAGAGGGAGAAAAAACAACCCACATTTATCTCTGATGACTTATCAGATTCATAATCATAAATCTTAAGCCAGAAGACTCAGGGCTTTCCTTTATCTCTTGGAGCAGCAAAACAGAGCTTCACTACCTATGCTGTGTCTCCCTGCTAAAATTGACGGCCTGTCATTCTTGGGCTGGGAGACTCTGGCCGATAGTAGGCAGCAAGTGGGTGGGTCAGGCAAAGAAAGTTGTTTGTCAGCTAGAATGTCTGGCTTGCTCTGCTCACTGCCTGTGGAATGCTGAGCTTGATGAATGGGATCCTAAGTGACCAAGTTGTTCGCATTGGGCAGCTAACATGAAAAAAAAAAAAGTCAGAATGTCTTCCAAAGAATTCCAGGCAAGCATATTTTGTGATACTTTCTTTCTCTTCTTCCCCCAACTTTTGCTCCAATAAATGAACGCATGCTCAAAGATGAAGGAAATTCATGTTGTACATTCCTTAAATTATGCTTTCGGCACATTTGTATTGAGCACATAGCCTTTCAGCAAACAGCGTCGGCAAAATACTCTGGTGGAACTTACATATTACGCAGACAGCATTTAGTGTTTATTTTTGTCGTTATTGGCCTTTGCCATTCCAGGTCGACTTTTTCAGACAGTAGGACAGAGGCAGAGACAGAGAGACAAAGAGAAAAGCAAAACACTAAACTTCCTGCAGTATGGTTGGGGCCCGCTCAAACCTGGGTCACACCCATGACAAAGCAAATGTCTGGGGGGAGCTATCTTGCCAGCCTCCCAAATATTTAATTTTTGATATTTTTATTTCATGAGAGAGTAAAAAAGCAAGGTAAATGGGAGGTTGTCAACAAATTTTACAGGTCACTCTTTCCCACGAGTAAGAAATTTAGAGCTCAAGTAATAGGGAAGAAGCCATTGTTTGAGGAAGTAAAATCTCTGGCTCTGTTAGAATGTAATTTTTAAAAGTTATTTTTTATGAAAGAGAAAGAGAGAGAGGTGGTGGTGGGTGGCTAGAGCATATCTCAGATCTGTTATATATCAGTAATAGTGCTGGCACACTGTAGCTTCATGCATGCAGATGCTATGTTCTGATATATGGGCCTGTCTCCCCAGCCCTATTCTATCCGATTCTACCTTTCCTTTCCTTTCCTTTCCTTTCCTTTCCTTTCCTTTCCTTTCCTTTCCTTTCCTTTCCTTTCCTTTCCTTTCCTTTCCTTTCCTTTCCTTTCCTTTCCTTTCCTTTCCTTCCCTTCCCTTCCCTTCCCTTCCCTTCCCTTCCCTTCCCTTCCCTTCCCTTCCCTTCCCTTCCCTTCCCTTCCTTTCCCTTCCATTCATTTCCTATACTGTTAAATACCATACCATTCATTTTTGCTTTAAATTGTCACTGGGTTTATCATTGGGGCTGATGCCTGCATGAGGAATTCACTGCCTTTGGTGGGCATTATTTTTTTCTTTTTTCTTTTTTTTATTTGCTAAGATAGAGAGAAATTGAGGTGAGAAGGAGATAAAGAGGGAAAAAGAGAGAAGAAGAGAGAGAGGATACATGCAGTAACACTTCACCACTTATGAAGCTTCCCCTCGCAGGGGGCTCAGGTTTTGAACCTGGGTCCTTGTACTTGGTCATCTGTGCAAACAACCGGGTGCACCATCACTCACTACCCTACTCCCAACCCCAGCCCTACTCTTACCATTTCAAGAGTTATGATTTTACTTCAGTTTTCTGAGTCCAGGAATGAAGAATGGGGTATGCAGAAAAATAAAAGGCAGAAATAGTGATCTACTTGAGACAGCTCTTTCCACTAGGAAGCTAAGACTCTCACCACCAGCCCAATGGAGTAGAATTCTGGTCATGATGGCTGAGCACGCACTTATTACAATGTGTTGGGGAAGGTCCCCACCTGCAGGGGGCAAGCTTTGTGGTGAAGCAGTGCTGCAGGTGTTTCTCTGTCTCTCTTCCTTTTATCTCCCCCTTGCCTCTTGATTTCTGACTGTCTCTATCCAATAAATAAATAAAGATAATAAAAAAAAACGTTTTAAAATGCTCCACTTGGGTAACACTAGCTAGCTGCAAGAAATCTTGGGGATAAACAACATTTTTGAAGTTGTAAAAGATATTTTTTTCCTTGGTCGTAATATTTTTTTCTTTTATTTTGCTGATTGTTTTCTGCCATGTACTGAAATCTACGTATTGAGGATAATTTATGTACCTAAAGATGGACACATGGAAAAGACAGTTTGATATATATATATATATATATATATCCAATTATTACTGTGCCCAGATCAAGCCACAGAATAGTAGTATTGTCCACTCACTTTGCACACTCTTACAGCCACTGCCCATGAAAGTGTGATAGTGTGATGGATGTGATAGTCCAATACATCCAGCCATGGTCGGTGTCTGGTAATATTTGAAGACACCCTGCAATTCATTTTTGTTGTTTGTTTCTTTAAATTCTGCTGTACTGAGACTAAATCTCATGGACACTGTTTTATAGGACACATAAATAACAACACTGTGCATCAAGGCATATATACAGGTAGAGAAAATCAGAACTAGTTTTTTCTTTTAATTGTCTCTAGAGTTATCACTGGAGCTTGGTGCCTGCACAATGAATCCATCTCTCCTAGTGGTCATTATTTATTTATTTTTCTCCTTTATTTGATAGAGGAGAGATAAGTTGAGAGAGGGAGGAAATGATAGAGAGAAAGAAAGAAAGACACCTGCTGACTTGCTTCACAGCTAATGAAGCATCCCCCCTGTAGGTGGGGACAAGGGGCTCGAACCTGGATCCTTGCATATGGTGATATGTGCACTTAACCTAGTGCACCACTGCTTGGCCCTGTAAGACAGTTAATTTTCCTACTACTTGTTCTAGCTTAAACAACTAGGTAGGTGCATTCCAGTGGGTTTTCAGTGTATTATTTTTTAAGTCCTTAAAACACTTGGTAAATTATGAAATTGATCCACTAAGACTTAGTTGTTTTTTAAAAGTCCTATTTCTAACTCTATGTATTGAACTTTTTGGGACATTTAACTTGGGACTGCGATTTGGACTAAATTAGGATATGTACATTTGTACTTAATGCATATTCTTGAATAATACAAAAACCACAACCACTCTGGGATAAGAAGCTGACTTAACTTGGGGACTGACTCTTAAAAGTGCAACATCTCATTGTGGTCACTTTTACCAAGCAACACAAAGCCAGGGCATGTTTGAAAGCCTTATGACTTGAAGTCATTGGCATGAACAATGGAGTAGGAACACATAATCTCTGAGACCCTTTAGACAATGCCCAGTTGCTTTGAATTTATACTATTTTTGTGAACTACATTATAATGTAATGTTCCTCCATAATCATCATCATCTTCTTCTTCTCCTCCTCCTTCTATTATTATTAATTTTTACATTCTAAACTGGTAGTGATTGTTGACATTGAAAAAGATTATTAAAAAAAGAAAAATATTATTGAGCTACAGGGAGACAAAAATTATTTTTCTGAGTGAAAGTCTCTCTCTCTCTCTCTCTCTCTCTCTGTCTTTCTAACAACCTGTATTCACCAAACCTCTATTTATAATTGCTAACCCCAGAGGCTGGGCATACACAGCAGTCACAAGACCACAATCACATGAGGACAAGCAAAGACTTGATTAGATAGAACATAAAATGAAGGGGAAAAATAGACTTTGTAACTATCAACATTAGACTAGTTCCAAGATATCGGGGGGGGGGGGGCTTTTATATCCCCATGAGGTTTCTAACAATTTACTGGTCTTTTTTGTTTGTTTGTTTGTTTGTTTTTGCTTCCAGGGTTATCCCTGGGGTTCAGTGCCTGCACTATGAATCCATTGCTCCTGGTGGTCATTTGTTCCATTTTGTTGTCCTTGTTGTTATTTTTGTTGTTATTATTGTTGGATAGGACAGAGAGAAATCAAGAGGGGAGGGAAAGATAGAGAGGAAGAGAAAGACACCTGCAGACCTGTGAAGCAACCCCTATGCAACTGTGGAGCTGTGGGCTTGAACTGGGATCCTCACTCTGGTCCTTGTGCTTTGCACCATGTGTGCTTAACCCACTGTGCAACTGCCTGACCCCCACAATCTATTGTTTGTTTTTTTTGTTGTTGTTTGCTTGTTTGTTTGTTTTTATCTAGGTTAGTCCACCAGTAAAGAAAGACTAATTTAAAACCAGGCCATGTGGTGGCATCGGGGGTAGAAAGCCTGACTTGCAAGTTTGAGATATGTTGGTGTTTCCTTACTCTCCCTCCTCTCTCTCTCTCTCTCTCTCTCTCTCTCTCTCTCCCTCCCCTTTCTCTCTCTCTCTCTCCCCCTCCCTCCCTCCCTACTTTATGTTTTCTCTATTATTAAAAAATAAAGAGAGAAAGAAATACAGGAAGAAAGAGAGAGACAAAGAAAGAAAACCAAGGCAACATAATTACAAAGTCTGTGAAATAAATCATTTTTTATTAACTTGGATTAACCAACCAGTGCTTTAATGATACAGGTAGCATTTTAATGCAAATTAGAAAGGACAGGATATAGAATTGGGAGGAAAGGTTGATAACAAATAATTCTGAGCTGCATAGTAGAAACTATTGATTGAAGATATATAATTTCTGTGAGGAAACAATCCAGAAAGGAGCATGAAAGAAAGACCCAGAAGACAGCTCAGGTCTATCTATGGTGGTGCTAGGACTGAACCTATGGTCTCTGGGGTCTCTGGAATGCAAGTTGGTGTTCTAGCAGGCTGAGCTATATCCTAGTCCAAAGTTATGAATTCTTTAAGATACTGGGCATTAGATTCCTTAGTCTGTTCACTTGATTTTGTTGCTACTTATCTGTAAAAGACTCTTTTAAAAAGTTATATTTTAGATGGGGTTTACAGTCAACAATATTCATACACCTTTCCCATATTTGGGAGCTATTCTCTTCCCTGATCCAGCTTTCTGGTCCTTTTTCCAGTCATGACATCATCTCCCCAGACAATAACTTGGATCCACCTACATATCACATGTCAGGCTCAGGAAAAGACAAACAACAAAAAACTAGTATAGTCATGGGCCCTTTGGAATCCAACTAAAATAGGGCTACTATCTACAAAACGGAGACCCCCCCAACTCTTCATATGAACTTTTCCATCCTTTAGGTTGATGATTAGTCAACAATTTGTTTGGTTCTATGTGTTAACTCTTTTTTTCAGCCACCAAGTTCCAGATGCTAACATGATGTCAACTGGACTTCCCTGGGCAGATGACCCCACCTATGTGTCCTGGAGCCCTTCTTCCCAGGAGCTCAACCTTACTAGGGAACTAGAGAGGCAGGCCGAGAGTATGGATCGAACTGCCAACATCTATGTTCAGTGGGGAAACAATTACAGAAGCCAGACCTTCCACCTTCTGCACCTCATAATGATCCTGGGTCCATATTCCCAGAGGGATAAAGAATAGGAAAGCTATCAGGGGAGGGGATGGGATGCAGAGTTCTGGTGGTGGGAATGGTGTGGAGTTGTAACCCTCTTATCCTATGGTTTTTGTCAGTGTTTCTATTTTATAAATAAAAATTATATATATATATATATATATATATATATATATATATATATATATTTCCCTGAGCCTGAAATCTGATATACAGGTAGATCCAAGTTATTGTCTGGAGAGGTGATGTCATGGCTGGAAAAGGAACAGAAATCTGGATCAGGGAAAAGAGTAGCTCCCTAATATGGGGAAGGGGTATAAATATTGTTGACTATAAACCCCATCAATTTGATTTGGTCTGGGGACCATATTTAGCTTAGGAGCCTATGTAGATCTGAGCTCATATTCTGTGGTCATAAGTAGGAACATTCCAAGCTGCCTCAATATGAACCCATCTTCTTCAGGTGGAGCATAGAGTATGTTGTCCTGTCTCCCTTCGGAGGATGGAACATTCTCTACAGTTGTTGATCCAAGTTGAGGGCAAGGTCCTATGAGGGGCCCACAAAAGTTCTATTTTGTTGTTCTTGATAGAAATGACTGGTAATAATGGAGAGAGGGATTTATTTGAGGTCTAGGCCCATCATGTCTCTTTGGGAATCTCAGGACTCCCCAAATACGGCCCCAGCTAATAGGGTGGCCTAATAATGACTAAAGAGTCATCATTAAAGTATGCCAGTCTCTTGCCCTTCAGTCCTAAAAATTAATATATGTACACAATCACAAACTTGCTTCTTCTGTTCTCTTACACATCTATGGTTGAATTTTTCCAGAGTCTACATGCCATATGATAGATAAAGTGACTGACTACATCTAGAAGCAGATGTAAACATCTTTGCTTACTGAAGGTCTTCTCTGTTTGGTAGACCTTCCAAAATGTAAAGTGCTACTCTTTTTCACCATTATGTTGGTTTTGAAGAATATAGTTATTTTCAGTTAAAAAAAAACCCATATTCATGCTAACCTGGGATAGAATTACGATTATTATTTTATTCTATTCCTTTGAAGATAGACAGGGAGAGATGAGAGACACCACAGCAACACTCCGCTATTTTGGGAGATAACTTTTGTTTCATGCAGGCTCAGACCTTCATCTTAGCACATGATGAAACTGTTTTCTTTTGAGTAAGCTTGTGTCCTGGCCCTACAATTGTTATTTTAACTGAGTCATTACAGATTCCTAATCTGTCAGTGTGAAAAACTTAGTATAGACTACTGGTCTGACTAATATAAACAACTCTTCTGTGTGGTCCACAGCAATTTTGAACAAAACCAAAGGCACCGGGTTCCACAAATTTGAGAACTTTCACACTAGGCTAACTTGAAAGTAAATAATGACTAGGCTCAAGCCATATCTGAGATGAGCAAAGAAGCTGGAAATGGCCCCAAAATAATCTACTAGAGTACAGACTAGAGACATATAGAGCATAAGAACAGAATTATAACTCGATAACAATCAAATGATGGGAAATGAAGATTAAAGGTTCAATTTATTTTTTATTAAATTTCTATTTTTTTCTTTTTCTTTTTAATTTGTATTATCTTTCTTTATTGGAAAGAGAAAGCCAGAAATCAAGAGGGAAGGGGGCTATAGAGATGGAGAGAGACAGATAGACACCTGTAGCCCTGCTTTACCATTTGCAAAGCTTTCCCTCTGCAGGTGAGGCTGGGGGCTCGAACCTAGGTCCTTGTACACTGTAATGTTTGTGCTTAACCAGGTATGTCACCACCCAGCCCCTATTCTTTTTCTATTTTCTATTGAAATAACTATTACTTTTCCAGCGATATCATTTTTCATTTTAGGAACAAAAAATATTAATAAACATAAATACAGTATGGAAAATTAAAACAACTGTTTAAAAGATTTGAGGTACAAAATAATTTAAATTCTGAGCCTACTCTTCTTACTAACTGCATCATGAATGAAGGAAAAAGAAAACAAAATCTTAGCTCTCAGTACTTCAGTTTCTCCATCTGAAATTTTGGTAACAGTAAGTAGTGTCTGTCATAGTCATTATGGAAGATGGTCTAGGTTCAAGCCCCAGCTCCCCACTGCAGGAAGAGGCGGGGCCTTATGAGCAGTGAAACCATCCTGTGGATATCTTTCTCTAGCCCCTTCCTTCTCAGTTTCTGCCTCTCTGAAAATAGAGGGCCAGAGTAAGGATCCCAGTTCCAGCCCCCAGCTCCCCACCTGCAAAGGGGGGTTGCTTCACAAGCCGTGAAGCAGATCAGCAGGTGTCTATCTTTGTCTTCCCCTCCTCTCTTAATTTCTCTCTAAAAACAAATAAATAAGTAAATAAATAAATGAAGAAATAAATAAATAAATCTAAGAGCTTAAATCTATGATTCCTCCATGAGGAGAAACTAGATCTGAAGTTTGATTTAAAAAAACAAAAAAGGAAGGAGAAGGATGGGGGGTAGACAGCATAATGGTTATACAAAGAGACTCTCATGCCTGAGGCTCTGAAGTCTCTGGTTCAATCCCCCGCACCACTATAAACCTGAGCAGTGCTGTTCTGGTTAAAAAAGGAAAGAAAGGAAGGAAGGAAGGAAGGAAGGAAGGAAGGAAGGAAGGAAGGAAGGAAGGAGAAAAATTTGGCCAACATGTTTATCATATAAATACATCTTGCAGGCACTAATGCCCAAAAATAACTCTGGTAACATGAAAAAAAAGAAAAAGAACATTATAATTGATGATTAGACTATGCTTGAAACATGGCAACTTCATTTGTTGACAAGCCTTATCATTATATATATATTGGTAACAATACCAACAATAGATACCATCTGTGTATTTTCAGGATATTTATTTACTTAGTGATATCTAATCACAAATGGTATCTATCACGTAAATAAATATCCCCAAAACACACAGATGGTATCTATTGTTGGTATTGTTACCAATATATATATAATGATAAGGCTTGTCGACAAATGAAGTTGCCGTGGTTTGGCTGGGACACAGCTGAGTGATTTTTCTGGCTTCACTGAGGGTGTCTCTCTGGCGTTGTATTTAGATGGTAGTGAAGGCTGAATCTGAGTGACTTCCTTCCGTCTCCTCCATTCAGACTCTCTCCACAGTGCTGCTCATCAGCAGTGATGTTTTCGTGTGGCCATTCTGTCTAACATGAACATTTGGGCTTCATCTGTGGTGATTTAAGGTCTCCCCTGAAAAAGAAAAAGATAAAAAAGGAAGAAGTAGCCAGAGCTCAGAAGACTCAGCATATCACTTCCTGCACATTTCACTGGACAAAGAAGTAATAGGTTCTCAGGTTTGAATAGATGAAATGTAAATCTTTCTCTAGGAAGGAACTGAATGCCACAGGTATGATGCATCTGAACTTCAAGTGTTACACATAACTGGACGTTATTATCTACTGTATCAAGTTTACAGCTTTTTTTCACAGAAATTTTCCATCCAGACAACAGCCTTTGTCATCAGTGCTCAGAGGAATCTGTGGGTCATATATTCAGGCTGCACTCCCAGTGGGGAAGTGAGAAGCCATGAATCTGCAGCTAAAATGATGCATTTTGGTCCACATAGCACAATGAAAAGAGCAGGGGCTTTGCTGTAATCTGTGGCTCAGAGTTTCCGGGGCTGTGGCTCGATAACAAATCAACTCCAAATGAAGCAATGGAAACTAAAATGACACGAAGCGCTCATAGGTCTACAGTTTGGACAGAGCTTAATTAGAAAAGTATCTCGGCTTTTCTCACCATCAGCTGGGTGACTCAAATGCTGAGGGCTAGAGCATCTCAAGTTTGTTCCCTCCCATACTGGCAGTTGAATGTGAACATCTATGGGGTGGAACAGCTGGGATTTCTTGAGTTAAGTCTCTCCAGCTCCATATGATCACTGAAGCATGTTAGATGGAGGAACTTCTTAGATGGAAGTGTGGGTCTCCAAATACCTTGAAAGGAGAGATGGAGAAAGTAGAAGAGACCCCCCCCCCCGCAGAAAACTATACAAAATTTATATTAAAGTCTACCTACTAGGAGTGAGTCACTATTCATGCAAATTCAAGAGGTGGTGGATTGGATCTCTTTGTGGGAAGAGTGTCAAATAGTTTGCAGACATGTTTAAAAATGTGACAGCTAGGAGAACAAGATATCTATAGTCAGTGAATACAATCCTCAGTATGCATTCGTTCCCCCCGCCCACCTGACCCCCCCCCCCACTCACATCTTCCCATGGTGTCTCTAGTTCAATTTCCCAGAACAATAAACTGAAAAATTCAGCTCAAGCATCAATGCAAAACTCTGTATTGCAGGTCTCCCTGGTGACTTCCAGGGCCGTCCAGATACTTCTGTGTCCCTTGAAGAATTTATCTAATCCAGCTTTCTCAGAAATCTCAAGTAATTATTTAGAAGGGCTAGTCTAAGGCAGGATAAATCAGAAATTGACTTTCTTACTAGAAAGTCAGCAGAGCTCGCTGTTTGTGTTAGTGTATTGATGCCAGATAGCTCTGCTATTGAAGTGATACTCAGAAAGGTATGAGAAGTGCCTAGTGTGATGTAGTTGTGTAAAAAGTATGAAGAGAAAGATCTCCAAAGTCTGAGGAGTATAAGACAACCTCAACTGCAGACTCAGATATTAATTCAGCTGCCAGTTTCTTTCTTTCTTTATTTATTTTTTGCCTCCAGGGTTATCGCTGGGGCTCAGTGTCTGCACTATGAATCCTCTGCTCCTGGAGGCCATTTTTTCCCTTTTGTTGCCCTTGTTGTTTATCGTTGTTGTTGTTATAGCTGTCGTTGTTGGATAGGACAGAGAGAAATCGAGAGAGGAAGGGGAGATAGAGAGAGAGGGAGAGAAAGATGCCTATAGACCTGCTTCATCACTTGCGAAGTGACTCCCTTGTAGGTGGAGATATGGGGATCTCGAACCAGGATCTTACACTGGACCTTCCACGTGCTCTTAACTCACAGTGCCACCACCGGTTCCTATCAGCGGCCAGTTTCTTCTGCAAATTAGGAGCATTCTCTAAGTTGCGGTCTTTTAATTCTTCCCTACATCTATCATTTTGGATTCCTAGCTAGCAACACATCTTTCAGGATTCAGCTAAAATTTTATCATCATGCTTCCTTTTGATTCTCTCAAGATGGACTAGTTCCACACGGAAATAAATATTAAGTATAACATATATTTCTGCTTCCATTATGAAATTGGTAATACTGCAGTGAATCTTTTTGGTTTCTTTTTCTCTCTATGGTTTGCCCTCCTACACTTTAAGTATAACATGGAGAAAGTAGACTCGGCACATATTCCCCCAGATGTGTGGGATTTCTGTGAGTCCACTGTTTTCCTTCCAAATGCCAGCAATGTGCGTATTCTGTCCACTGGTGTGTGTAAACTGTACTGCTCCAGTGTGAGTGAGTGTGGGTATGAGTGTGATGTGACCTGTGATGGAAGGGTGTTCAATTCATTAACTGGGTTTGCATTCATTCATCAAAGGGCCAACAGAGACTCAAGCCACCTGGTACCCAGAAATGGAATAAAGAGGATAGAAGAAGAATGAATAGGCGGCAGGGTTGTGACACATATGGTAGAGCACACATGTTATCATTCACAAAGACTAAAGTTCAAGCCCCCGGTTTCACAAGTGGTGACGTGGTGTTTTAGGTCTCTTTCCCCTTTTCTCTCTCTCTCTCTCATTCTCTCTCTCTCCCTCCCTCCCCTTCCCTTCCCCCCCTTCACTAACTCTTATTTTCTCTTTCTCTATCCAAAATAAATAAATAAATAAAATATTTTTTAAAAATGAATACACATTGTTTCTGAATATTAGAATTATTTGGGATCTTTGTTTAGAAATTTGGTAATGCTAAACGTTTTTGTGACTAGAAATATATTATGGGAACTCAACTGACTCTTACATATGTCAATTGCGTTATTATCAAACTGGTTTTCTTTCTTCATGTCTTGCCACTCCCAGGGCTATTTCTGGGCCTCAGTACCTGCATGATTCCATTCTCAGTGAACTTTTGTGGCAAACATTTTTTCTTCTCTTCTTTCCTCTCTTTTCTTTTTTCTTTGTTTCTCTCTCTTTTGATGTTTTTAAAAACATATAGAGGAATAGATGAACAGAAAGAAAAACACTTACAGCACCCATTCTCCACTACTCTTGAAAGTTCTCCTTTACATATGGGGATTGGAGTTGGAATCTGGGTTCAGTAATGTGCACATTCTATAAGATGAACCACCACTCAGTCCCCAGATATGTTTTTCTTTGATATCGTTTCACTTGAAGTCACTATTTCCAAGAAACTATGGAGGATACGAATCAGACTATACAGTTGTTGATGTTTGGAGCTCCTTCATTTCAGTGAAGCATGATAAAATGGTTATGGATGTTAAGGGGACATTGACTAGTATGTTTATGTTGACAAGATTTGAAATTATAGATGTGTAAATAATGAAGAGTTTATGGGGAATGCTTTTTTTTTTATGCTGGAGAAAGAAAGACTCAAGATTCAAATATCAAAGGATAATTGACTTGAATTTCACAGAAGATTATCCACAGGAGGAGATATTCTAGATTTAGTGGAACTCTAAAGGGAGAATCTTGGTCTATGAAAATTGAAAGAAAGCATTACTTAGACATTATTATCTGAGGGCTGGGAGTTAGTGCACTTGGTGGAGTATGTGTGCTGCCATGCACAAAGACTGGGGTTCAAGCTGCAGGGGGAAGCTTCAGGAACAGACACTGCAGACACCAGTGCTGTAGGTGTCTCTCTTTCTCTCTCTCCCTATCTCCCTATTTTCTTCATTTCTGCCTCTATCTAAAATAAATAAATGAGATACTTATAAAAATTATTATAAAACTGGGCTTTGGCATTAGCTGTGAGTTTAAGCCTCCAGGTCTGCTGTTTACTATTCTATCACTTAAGACAAGACACTTAAATGACTTAGCCATTATGAACCTCATTTTTCTTTTCCCCAGAGCACTGTTCAGCTCTGGTTTATGGTGTTTATGGTGGTACAGGGGATTGAACCTGGGACTTTGGAGCCTCAGGCATTGACAGTCTGTTTGCCTAACCATTATGCTATCTACCCTATACCCATGAACCTCATTTTGTCTGTGTCTAAAATGATAGTCACACGTGTTGTAAATATTTTGATGATTAATAAGCAAGATATACTTAATATTTATAAAAATGTCAGGATCACAGCAAAAACTAAATCAATGTGAAAACAGATCTGATTACACTGTTAGTGGCTAATTATTATTTTTTGGGGGGTTGGAAATTTTATATTTGCAAGGATAGGAGCACAGAGTTCTCACAAGTCACTTACTGTAGGAGAACAGAGATTGGATAGCATTGTGCACAAAGCAAAATGTTATCAGAAAGTAGGAGGAAGTCATACCCCAAACCAAGCAGTATATCTAAGAATAAGGCAAGAGGGAAAGAAAATATGTTATAAAGGGTATAAACCAGAGTCACAATCATTTACTTAAGTATTTATTTATTTATTTATGTTTATTTCTTTGTTTACCTCCAGGATTATCTCTGGGGCTTGGTACCTACACTGTGAATCCACTGCTTCTGGCAGCCAGATTTTTAATTAGATAAGACAGAGAAAATTGAGAAGTGAATGGGAGATAGAAAGGGAGAGAGAATGATAGACACCCACAGACCTGTTTCACTGCTATGAAGAGACCCCCCTGCAGGTGGGGAACTGGGGGGCTTGAACCAAGATCCCTACTCAAGTCCTCGCACTTTATATTATGTGCAATCAACCCAGAGCACTACCTCCTGGCCCCCATGAGTCAGACTCTTTACTCTGAATTTTATCATATTTTTTTGTCCCAGTAACTTCAAATGGTGATGATATCTATCTATCTATCTATCTATCTATCTATCTATCTATCTATCTATCTATCCATCTATATGTGTGTGTATTTGTCTGTATCATATATATGTGTATACACACACACACATACATATACTTTTTTTTTTGCCTCCAGGGTTACCGCTGGGGCGATCTACTGCTCCTGGAGGTCATTTTTTCCATTTTGTTGTCTTTGTTATTGGGGCCATTGCTGTTGTAGTTGGACAGGACAGAGAGAAATTGACAGAGGATGGGAAGACAGAGAGAGGGAGGGAAAGATGGGCACCTGCAGACCTGCTTCGCCACTTATGAAGCGACACCCCCCACCCTCGTGCCAGTGGGGACCTGGGGTCTCCAACTGGGATCCTTACTCCAGTGCTACCACCTGGCCCCATGCTATTTTTGTTTGTTTGTTTACATTTGAAAAACAAGGCAGCTGAAAGTAAGTGTTTGGTATAAAGGATGTCAGAACAGAAGAAATTTAGCAATTAACTTGAAGGTATTCACATAATTAAGAAGCAAGGTAGAAATATGTTTGTATACTTTATAAATGTTTGTTATACATAGATATGGAAGCTTCAAATGCATTAGTGGGCTAGTTGTCCAGAAAGTAATGGAAATGGCTGCCTCTCCCTCTTCTAGAGGTATATCTCTATTAAAATGTCCACAGCTACATTAACTTTATTTGACAGTAACTTGGTACCAGTGGATATTGAATTTGTCAATAAGAATATTTGGTAAATAAACCAGAGAGATAAAGGATGTTCCTAAGAATGTATCAAAGAGGATGCTTGAGTAAGGACTCATAAGAAGGCAGCTACACTTGTTGAAGGATAAGATACCAGGATACAAGGGGCCAGGCGGTTGCACAGTGGGTTAAGCACACATGGCACAAAGTGCAAGGACCCGCATAAGGATCCGGGTTCTAGTCCAGGCTCCCCACCTGCGGGGAGTGGGTGTCGCCTCATAGATGGTGAAGCAGGTCTGCAGGTGTCTATCTATCTCTCCCCCTCTCTATCTTCCCCTCCTCTCTTGCTTTCTCTCTGTCCTATCCAACAAGGACGATATCAATAACAATAACAACAACAATGATAAACAACAAGGACAACAAAAGGGAACAAGATAGCCTCCAGGAGCAGTGGATTTGTAGTGCAGGCACTGAGCCCCAGTAATAACCCTGGAGACAAAAAAAAAAAACCAAAAAAAAAAACACCCCAGAATATCAATTGTCTACTAGTTGGCAGACAATACTTAGCTGAAAAGTGTGTGTTGGGGGAAACAGTTCTGAACTTGTAAGCAAGAAATCTAAACTTGGAATTGATTTGCTACATGATATGTCAGAATAAGTAAACCTCTCTGAGACTTGTTTTCCCTCACTCTAAAATTAAAAAAAAAAAAGTAGGAGAGTAAATTTTTAATATATTTTTCATCTGAAACTTGTTAGTTTTCTTTTTCAAAGAGCAAAGCCTGGCCCAATGCATGGTATTTGAATTATGTGTTTCTCCTACAAATGTGGGTGCTCTCGAATCTCAGACAATGGAAATATCAACAACAAACAGAAACATTTCAATTCTCATGTGGATTCAGCTGAAACTTTTCAGTCTATAAACTTTGGCAATCATTTTAACTAATTATTACATTTTCCTCTTGCCTGAATATTCTGGCAAGAATTTTAAAATAAAACCTAACTTGGACTGTTCTGGAATTAGAAGCAGGTGACACAATATTTTTATACTTCCAAATAATTCTGATAGGTATTTTGGCAGAACTTGCTAAAAAAAAAAAAAAGAAAGAAAAAAGAATTGGCATCAATGTGAGAATAAGGAGATGTGTTCAATTGCTACCAGGAAAGCTTCCCTTAGGGGTTATATAACATAAATTTCAGTCTAACAATGTTCAAAAAGAAAATTATTTTACAGTGTGTTTCTTTTAAATGCAAATGAAATTTGAAGTTATACATTGGCACTCTGTCCCTGAGGAATTTGAGATCACATATTATGTTATTGGGTTGGTTTTTTTTTTTTTCCTCCACCATGCATCCAAAACAGCCAGACAAACCAGTGACTAGTATCCTTTCTTTATTTCTCATTGTCTAAAACCTCACAATCTTTCTGTAAAAAAAAAGGCAAGTCACTATTGCAAAACTGCTTCTTTTTTAAAATTCATTCTGTGTGCTTGGAATGAATTTACACTTGGAAAGGTTTGGGCTACCAAAATACCATGATTAACTATTAAAATGTTCCTACCTAACTTAGGGAGGAAGTCCTGATAATTTCTATCTTCCTTTTTTAAAATTTGTATTTATTATTGGATAGAGACAGAGGAGAACTGAAAAAGGAAATATAGATAGATTAGATAGATAGATAGATAGATAGATAGATAGATAGATAGATAGATAGATAGATGGATGGATGGATGGATGGATGGATGGATGGAGCGGGAGCGGGAGCGGGAGCAGATGGATGGATGGAGCGGGAGCGGGAGCGGGAGCAAGGGAGAGGGAGAGGGAGAGGGAGAGGGAGAGGGAGAGGGAGAGGGAGAGGGAGAGGGAGAGGGAGAGGGAGAGGGAGAGGGAGAGGGAGAGGGAGAGGGAGAGGGAGAGGGAGAGGGAACTTCACCACTCATGAAGCTTTCCCTTAGCAGGTGGGGACCAGGGGTTTGAACCTGTATCCTTGCTCACTGTAATGTGTGTGCTTAACCAGGTGTGCTGCCACTTGGCCCCACTTTCTGTCTTCTCTATGAGCATTTCCTTGGGGAGACTCTCCAGCTGAATTTATAGATAAAGATCTCTTTTCTATAGAGCTATTTTATTTTATATCATAATTTGGTTATGGTTATAACCTTTCTTTACACAATATCTTCTAATCTAAGTTTACTAAGATTTTCTTTCTTAGTTTTTTTTTTTTTTTTTTTTTTTTTGGCCTCCAGAGTTGTTGCTGGGGCTCAGTGCCTGCACCATGAATCCACTGCTCCTGGAGGCCATTTTTCCCCCCTTTGTTGCCCTTGTTGTTGTAGCCTTGTTGTGGTTATTATTGTTGTTGTTGATGTCATTTGTTATTGGATAGGACAGAGAGAAATGGAGAGAGGAAGGGAAGGCAGAGAAGGAGAAATACAGACACCTGCAGACCTGCTCCACCGCCTGTGAAGTGACTCCCCTGTAGGTGGGGAGTCAGAGGGCTCAAACCGGGATCTTTATGCCTGTCCCTGTGCTTTGTACCCCGTACGGTGCGCTTAACCCGCTGTGCTACCGCCAGACCCCAGATTTTCTTTTTTTATTATCATTGTCTTTATTTAATGGATAGAGACAGCCAGAAATTGAGATGGAAGGGGGAAAGAGAGAGAGAGATACCTGCAGCCCTGCTTCCCAACTTGTGAAGCTTTCCTCCTGCAGGTGGGGGCTTGGAGGCCTGAATTCGGGTTCTTGCACATTATAACATATTTGCTCAACCAATTTTGCCACTGCCTGGCGCCAAGATATTCTTACTTTGGTGAATGTACCAAGCAGTTCATCATAACTAATGAGTTAAGCGATAATTATGTTCCATAATTTGTGATCAAGTATGAATTGGCATTGTGGACAGCATGCAAGATTTTCATTCAGACTCTAAGCATTTTTGTTATCCAAAGTTGGGCTGAGTGGGAAAATGAAGTGACATTCAAATTCACATGATAGTCATTTAACAATGATTTTCTATATTAAAGGAAACGGAAGCATAATTCTTTTTTAGTGAGGATTTTAATTAAAAAATTATCTGATTTAAGAATAGAGATAGCCAGAAATTGAAAGGAAGGAGGAGACAGAAAGGGAGAAAGACACCTGCAACATTGCTTCACCTCTCAAGAAGCTTTCCTGTTACAGGTGGCTCTGGAGTCTTGAACCTGGGTCATTGGGAATGGAAAGATAAGCGCTTAACCAAGTGCGCCACCACCTGGCCCCCTGAAACATAATTTAAGGCTAATTAAGCACCAGTCTACAAAGTGGTAAATCATATATTTTGAGTTAAGAAAAGTTTAATGGGACCAGGCAGTGGAGGATCAAAGAGCAAAAGCTATCCACACACACACATACACACACACACACACACACACACACACACACACACACACACACACACACACACACACAGCCTGCATATGCTAAAGTTGATATAAGAGCAATGAAAGCAAATTGAAGTTATGTCCAAACAATCACTTCTGAAGCAGATCACCATGTAAGACAGTCAAAGGATACGAACTCAAATGTTAACTAGTGAAGCAGGTCTGCATGTTTCTAATTTCTCTACTCCTCTCTGCCTTCCCCTCCTCTCTCAATGTCTCTCTGTCCTATGCAATAAAGACAATAATAATAACAACAGTAATAAACAACAAGGACAACAAAAGGGATAAAAAAAACATCCCTCAGGAGCAGTGGGGCACCGAATTCTTGCAATAACCCTGAAGGAAAAAATATATATATATTGATTATTAACATGCACTCTGCTTTATAATCTAAGAAAATCAGTTCTGTGCATGTAAAGATCAAGTGTCAGTAAAAGAGAGAAAGAGAGAGAGAGAGAATGAGAGGTTTAGAAGGTGAGTGTATTAAACCATAAATAAAGGGTCAGGTGGTAAAGCGCACATAGTACTAAGCGCAAGAATCCCTCTTTGAGCCCCCTGAGCACCCTGCCCGCATGGGGGTCACTTCACAGGTGGTGAGACAGGTCTGCAGGTGTCTATCTTTCTCTCTCTCCCTCTATCTCTCCTCCCCTCTCAATTTCTCTCTGTCCTATCCAACAATTGCAGCAACAATAACAATAATAACAACAACAACAACAATGGGAAAAAAATGGCTACCAGGAGCAGTGGATTAATAGTGCAGGCACCAAGCCCCAGTGATAACTTTGGAGACAAATAAATAAATATAAAATCCTAAACAAAGTGGTTATTTCCGTAAACACTAGAAGCACTATCCTACTGTAGACTCATAGTCCCATGTCTCATTGTTGTTAATTGATCAAAACATTTTCCCAACTTATCCTATACTAAGCATCCTTTTAAAATGGTCTTTCTTTATTTGATATAGACAGACAGGACTCAATAGGGAAGGCGGGGAGAGGGAGAGAGACAACTGTATCAGTGCTTCACATTATTCCCTCTGCCAAGTGGAGACCAGGGGCCTGAACAGACGTCCTTAACACTGTAATGTGTGTGCTCAAATCAGGTGCACCTCCAAATTATCATTCTTTTTTTTTTTAACTTTTGTATTATCCTTATTTAATTAGTGGATAGAGATAGTCTGAAACTAACAGGCAAGGGGGTGATGGATAGAGAGGCAGAGAAACAGAGAGACACCCGCAGCACTGCTTTACCACCTGTAAAGCTTTCCCCCTGCAGGCGGGGACCAGGGGCTTGAACTTGGGTGCTTGTGCACTGTAATGTGTGCTCAACCAGGTACACTACCATCCGGCCCTTTCAAATTATCATTCTTTAAAGGGTAATTGGCTTTTTAAATTGCAGAAACATCAATAAATAGTGAATTTTTGTGAAAGACTAAGGATCTACTAAGCTTAAAAGTAATATTTCTTATCTAAAAATTAATTCTAAAGAATATTTTATATGTTTAGTACAGATAGCTCCAAATTTTAAGTCATTCTGAGGAACAAATATACCTGAATTAGTTATTGTGGCTATAAAGAATCATAGGAGGGGCCAGGGCATGGCACACCTGGTTAAGTGCACACATTACATTGCACAAGGACCCAGGTTCAAGCCCTTGGTCCCCACCTGCAGGGGGAAAGCTTCACGAGTGGCGAAGCTCTGTCTCTTTCCCTCTCTATTTCTTCCCCTCCACTCTCAACTTCTTTCTGTCTCTATCCAGTAATAACTGAGTAAACTATTTTAAAAAGTGCGATAATTAGAGGATAAAAATGTCAAAGTCATTTTTAAAAAAAAATCAGACTTGACACATGATTATCAAATCTCATCTACAGCCTCACAAGAAGCACCAAACTGGGTGAAAGTAACCAACACACCCAGAAAAGATAAAGAAAATACTCACACATGTACAAATTTTCAGTCTCTCATACTTTACCTTAGTTTTCTACAATTTACTGCTTTTTTTTTTCATATCCAACACTCCATGTCTATAGACATTGGAGAGAAAATATTAAAGAAGATGAAAGTTAGGAAGTAGCCAACACTAGCCACTTGGGTTTACGCCATGATACAAATCAATTTGGACAATCTCTGTTTATAATAAATCTTAAAACAAGTTAGTCCCTCTTTCTTCCAGACTTTCCTGCTCAGACATTCAGCCTACAGGGTCCAGACGCTGCCTGGAGACTGTCATCTTGGATTATGCAACTACATTTCCCTCTGTCTCCTTGGTAGACTTTCCTAACTGGTTATCACTCCCCTGACCCATCTCTCTTTATCTGTTTATCACAAAGTTGAGTCTCTTCCAGTTTCTTCCCTGCCAGCATCTGTTCTGTCTCTAGATAGTCCCCTAAGAATATCTCTCTATCTAAAAGGGTTTCTAATGTTCAGTCTCTCTGTTTGCAATGTAGGGACAATTTTAGCCTATATCTCTCCTCTCCTGTCTTTCAGGATTAAGTCTTGTTCCAAGAATAGATAAAATTTACTGAAATCCAGCAATATTCTATGCCTTTTTTTTTCATGATTTGAACCATAATCATATAGCGATCCTACCATACCAACAACCATAGATTCTTATCATGTTATAAGTTGATTAGCTAAGAAGAAGCTGGAAAGGATACTAAATTTCTATATATTTGTACAAGTCTTCATTAATTTAACAAATAAAAATTAGAATTCTCACTTTATTGTTAGGAATATCTGCTTTCAGTCCCTGGTACAGGATGATGGAAGAGGATTTAAGCTGAAGGTGAGTTTTGCAGTTAAGTTTTCTACCTAATTTTTTGTCTTTAAATGTCAATGCCATTCTGGGTGCTAATTTGCCTATAGATGACAGAATCAGGGGTTCATTTGCCAAGATCAAAATAGGTGGTAGTGTCACCACTCCAAAACGGAGACCAGAAAACTCACCTAAGAGAGATTCCCTAAATAATTATTTTCATGAGAGAAAAAGAGACATTAGTGTACTGTTCAGCTGTGCCAAGGATTGAACCTGGGACCTCGGAGGTCTCAGGCATACAGGTCCTATGCTTTACCACTTGAACTATCTCTTCTTATATTTTCAGTGATTATTTTTTCTGGTGTAACCTATACTCGAATCATTTTATCTATTAGTCATTTTGCATTTATTCAGTTATAAAACATGTTCATTGGTTACTTTATTTTGTTATATGTGAAGTGTGTCTGAGTGGTGGCCTCAATCAGTGAATATATATGCTGAGTCTAGATGAAGGGAAATTATAAATTAAAATCATTGCATACCTCCTAAGTGAGACCACAGGCTAAATACTTTTAATTATGTCATTTCATTAAATGTCCATCTATAAGATTATTATTATTTCTACTTTTGAGTGAGGGTGCTAAGTTTTTACGACTTTGAGAAAATACCACCAAAGTCACTCACTTAAATCTCAGAAGGTCCAATACTTAGAGTAACACTTTTACTGCTTTAATAAAAGAACTGGTGTCTTTCAAGAGGAAAATGAAAATGGAGACACTTCATACCTCATGCACTGCACGATTTTACAGAAACGTTGTAGTCATATTGAAATGATCTGAGATGCTGATTTAATTGTAAATATAAACCTATATTCTGGCACAAGAATCTGAAGCATTATTCTATTTTTTGGTATTATCATCCAAATGACACTGAGTATTCTTATATTTGGAATATTATCACAGAAGCAAGAGCAGATTTTTAAATAGTTTTATTAAATGCATATGGTCTAGAAAACGTGCTCTAGGTTTTATAAAAAAATATATATCTATTTTGACTGGGCTTGGAGTTTTCCAAGGCCATCTTGCCTTATGATTTTGAGATCACTGTCTAAACACAATATGCGATGGTTCTTAATCATTTAATTTGTTCTTCTTCCAGCTTCAAAGTGTTTCATCTAGCTCTGGTAATTTCCTTCTAGTTGAAGAGGAGCCAGTTTCTGGAAAGTCTGTGAATACAATGAAGTAAAATTTTATATTTGAGACTTTTACTATGAAATGCCTAAGATTTTCAATGTGGTACTTGTGGATTTAACTTCTCATCTCTCAAGTGCTAGTTAAGTAACATTTGCTTCTTTGTAGTTTATTTTGACACTAACACTCTGCACACCTACTTTCCTGATGTGCTTCCTGGAGAAGGGATCCTTCCCTTGAGTCCAGAATTAAAGGGAATCATCATAAATGTGGCCATAAGTTGAAGAGAAGCCAAACAGCTATTGGTGATCATAGACATGATAATGTGTGTCAAAGGCTGACATGGTTCGTGTCACTGGAGGGGATTGCTCAGCAGTTCAAAGCATACAGTTTCAAGGAATGTTGCCTGGGGACTTCTCTTAAGTAAAACAAACCCCACCAAGAGAAGAGAGGTATTTCAGAACCACACACACCTAAGAACTAAGGTAGAAAATACAACTAGTTCCTTTGCTCTTCTAACTATGCTGATTAATTGTATTTAATCTTTAGAATTGTATTGTGAAGGAAATATTGGCCTATTTCACAGATGATGAGACCGAAACTCAAAGAGTTTTGCAACTAGTCCGTGATGAGAATGAAAGTGTAACCGGGGCTTCCCTGGCACTTAAACCCAAGCTCTTTTTCATGTGTCCCTGATCTACCTCTAGAAAAGGAATGAAAATAGGTGCAGGAGATTTCTTTAGCACATAGTAGTTCATAATTTTAAGTTTAGGACCAACTTATTAGAGACAGAGAGTGGGAAAGATGCCACAAGACTGAGCTTCCTCCTGTGTTGTAAGGACTAGAATTTTCCTCTCAACCTTTTATAACAAGAACAAACTCAATCAGAATTAGATCCTTTCCTCCTGGCTAAATGACTGATAAGGAAAAAAGCCAGGAAAGGAGATTTACCAAACTTGGAAGTATACTCAGTAAAAATTCAAATTATATGGCCCAGCACTCTAGTGTCACCCCCCTTCTTTTTATAATGATCTATTAAATCTTATTATTAACTGTGATATAACCATGTATACATGCATACATATATTTTATCATTCATATAACAACCTATTTAGACATCCGTTCTTCAAAGTGGCTCACATCACTTCACAGTGACAGAAATGGAGGAGCAAAGACATTCCTTATCACCACCCTCATCATGTTCTCATAATATGGAAGAGGGCAGAACCAGAGTTAGAATACAGGTCTGCTTGAATCCAAACCCATGGCCCATGTGATGGTTTCTCACTGAGTTACTGAATATTCATCAGCTAAGTACACAGTGACTAACCACCGACCTTTAGAGATCTACTCAGATACTGTTCAACTCAGTGTTGTCATGTGCAGTGAGTGCAACATGGCAGCTCAAATTATGCATGAGAATGACCTCTAAGGACACTGGATTTCTCTGCTAGCTGTTGAAGCTTCACCCTTAAGCCCTCACTCATGTTATTCATCCTTTTCCTGGACACACACAGGGTCACTGAAGAATGAACTGGCTAAAGAATTTGAGCATACTGACCACTCCTTACTTGGCCTGAGACCAAACCACCTCCAGAACCCCAGACCCATCCACAGCACCCCAGGCCCACCCCCTCACCCCTTCCCCTGCAATCTTCACAGCATCCTTCTGATCTCCTTTCCCCTCTTTGATGACTCTGTTTTCTCAGCAACATGGATTCTCAATTCCCTGCCAAGTCCTTCCACTCTGTCACCTTCATGCATACTCTCTGCCATGAAGCACTTATCTTGCTGGGGGCCACTCCCACAGAGCCTGTCAGTCAATTCCTAGGGCCTGTGAAGTTCATTTTTCTCATCCAGGCTTCAGATAAGGTGATGACTGATGTAATCTCCTACCTTTTGGGTGTCTGTGATAGCTTTTTCTGCACTTTCCATGGTGAGTGAAAATCCATGCCCTATTAGGGCAGAATCCTAATGACTGTAGGGAATGCTTTACAGAGCAGAGAGAAATGAAAGTCAGAAGCACTGACTGCCATCTCACAGAATAAGCCAAGGCAGAAGGCAAACAGGAAATCTGAGCTTTGCGTATCTTGTTCCTAGTAAACAAAACCCTACCTGGGGACCCTATTCCTGCCCCGAGCTTCACCACCTGCATTGATTACTGTGTGCTAGACATTGAGATATGTATTATGACACTGGCATGAAAACTTTATTCTCTTAAGATTAGGAGCTTAATTTACCTCAATTATAGTACTGATTACACTCTGTTATAAATATGTGGCATTTGTGTATAATAGAAAGGATGATAGTGCCAGGTGGTGGTGCATCTTGTTAAGCAAAGTATCATGAGAGCGGACCTGGGTTTGAGCTTCTATTCTCTACCTGCATTGTGGACATTTACTGAGTGGCGAAGCAAGAAAAATAGAGAAAAAGGAAAGAAAGAGAAAGAAGGAAGGAAGGATGGAAGGAAGAAATAAGGTAAGGGTGGCATAGTTTACCAGTGAAAGTTGACTTCATTAAAGAGACTAAGAATGAAGACTGAGTCTCCAAGAGGTTGTAGGAGGCCTCAAGGATCAGAAACCCTCTATCAGGAGCTGGGCGATAGTGCAGCAGGTTAAGCACAGGTGGCACAAGTGCAAGGACCAGTGTAAGGATCCCAGTTCGAGCCCCCAGCTCCCCACGTGAAGGGGGGAATCACCGTCTCACAAGCAGTAAAGCAGGTCTGCAGGTGTCTATCTTTCCTCCCCTCACTGTCTTCCCCTCTTCTCTCCATTTCTCTCTGTCCTGTCCAACAACAACGACAACAATAACTACAAAAATAAAATAAGGGCAACGAAAGGGAATAAATACTTTAAAAAAAGAAAGAAAGAAACCCTCTATATTCATCTCTGGTTGCAACCCCTGAAAGCTGTCTCTGGTATTCAGCAGATGCTTATCAAACATGTTTGTGTAAATGCATGCACATCTACACAAAGCTCTGATGGGTTTTTATTCAGTTTAAAATAAAAGTCTTAAAGAATCTTGGTGGAACTTTGATGGGCCTTGCGTTAAATTTGTATATGGCTTGGGGGAGAATATTCATTTTGATGATATTAATTCTTCCCATCCATGAGTATGGGATGCCTTTCCATTTCTTGGTATCATTTTCTATTTCCTTGAATAGTGACTCATTGTTTTCAGTATACAAGTCTGTCACTTCATTGGTCAGCTTTATTCCTAGGTATTTTATTGATTTTGCTGCAACAGTGAATGAGAATGATTTCTGCATGTACTCTTCTCTGGATTTAGTGTTTGCATAAAGAAATGCCACTGATCTTTGTACATTGATTTTGTAGCCTGACACCTTGCTATTTTACCTAATAAATTCCAGTAGTTTTCTGCTGGATCCTTTAGGTTTTTCTATGTATACTATCATATCATCTGCAAATAGTGACAGCTTAACTTCTTCCCTTCCAACCTGTATTCCTTTGATTTCTCTCTCTTGCCTGATTGCTATCGCAAGACCTGCCAATACTATGTTGAAGAGTAATGGTGATAGTGGACAGCTCTGTCTAGTCCTGGATCTAAGGGGGAATGCTTTCAGCTTCAGTCCATTGAGTATGATGTTGGCTGTAGGTTTGCTATATATGGACGACACTGTCTTGAGGAATTTCCCATCTATTCCCATTTTTTGTAGTGTTTTGAGCATGAATGGGTGTTGGATTTTGTCAAAGGCTTTCTCTGCATCTATTGAGGTAATCATGTAGTTTTGGGCTTTTGTTGATGTGGTGAATGACATTGATTGACTTATGGATGTTGAATCAACCTTGCATTCCTGGGATAAATCCCACTTGGTCGTGATGAACAATCTTTTTGATATACTGCTGTATCCGGTTGGCCAGGATCTTGTTTAATATTTTGGCATCTATGTTCATCAGAGATATTGGTCTGTAGTTTTCCTTTTTTTGTTGTGTCCCTATCTGATTTTGGTATCAGGGTGACTTTGGCTTCACTGAAGGTAGAAGGAAGTGTTCCTGTTTCTTCAATCTTATGGAAGAGCTTTAGAAGTGTAGGTATTAGCTGTTTCCTGAAAGTTTTGTAGAATTCATTTGTAAAGCCATCTATAGTCAACAATTTGTTTGGCTTTATATGTTAACTCTCTTTTCAGCCACCAGGTTCCAGATACTATCATGATGCAAACCAGACTTCCCTGGTCAGACAACCCCACCAATATGTCCTGGAGCTCTCGATTCCCCAGAGCCCTGTCCCACTAGGGAAAGAGAGAGACAGGCTGGGGGTATGGATTGACCTGTCAACACCCATGTTTAGCGGGGAAGCAATTACAGAAGCCAGACCTTCCACCTTCCGCATCCTACAATGACCTTGGGTCCATACTCCCAGAGGGTTAAAGAATAGGAAAGCTATCAAGGGTGGGGATGGGATGCGGAGTTCTGATGGTGGGAATTGTGTGGAGTTGTACCCCTCTTAACCTATGGTTTTGTCAGTGTTCCTTTATATAAATAAAATAAAATAAAATTGAAAAAATATAAATTAAAATAAAATAAAACTCAATGAGGCCTGAGAGGTGGTGCAATGGATAAAGCAATGGACTCTCAAACAGGAAGCCTTGAGTTCTATCCCTGACATCATATGTATAAATGCTATAAATGTTTGACCGACTCATCTACTTCTTATTGGCTTTGCATTACCAGAGTCCAGATGATGCTCTGGTTCTCTGTTTTGCTTACTAATAAATACAACATTTTTCAAAAGCTCTCAAATATCTTGCTACAGTGCCTTCTCTGCCTCAACTTTTTTTTCTACTTACACTCTCACAGCAATCCTTAAGAAGATGAAGCTGTCACTATCCATAGCATATATTGCACATGCTATTTGACTTGAAATCCGTTTGTCCTGGAGCAATGCAGTGTGTCTGTCCTTCCCTGTAATTCTGCTCTCAACTCAAATGGCCTTCAGCAACCATCCACATATCTAGCTTTCTAGCTTTCTTTATGCTACAGACTGATTCTCTACCTCTCTGTTCTGGTGGACCTTCTTCCAAAAAAGGCACTGTCATGTGAAATGACCTCCATGTCTCTAGTTTGACAAGTGGCAACCTCTCTGGACTTCTAGCCTATAAAGTAAATCTAAGAATATTTAGATTCAGTTATTCCCTTAGACTCTCAGTACTCTGGAATCTTACTAGCTCTTGTCAAAGAACCCATAAAGAAAAGAGCAGGATTGTAAACTTCTTTTCAAGCAATGACATATTATGGATGGGGGAAAAAGGAAAGCATCATTTTCTGTTCCTTCCTCAGGTGAGATGAACTTGTCCCAATCTGAAGAGTTAAATGCCGTCCCTTTGCCAGAGCATCACATAATTTATTAGCCTTCTCTTAGCCACTTATGAAGAATTTAGTACTCATTCATTTTTGTTTTCATAGTATTTTCTTCCTGTTGCTCTTGTAAATTATTGGTTTTCATATATATGTGTGTGTGTGTGTGTGTGTGTGTGTGTGTGTGTATGTGTGTGTGTGAGTGTGTGTAGTAAAATGTTCTAAATTCACAAATGTAAAATAAAAATGCTGCTTGGCTAAGAAAGTGTGAATGTGAGTGGAAGAGGTAGGGGTATTAACTGGAGCTTAACTTAAGGCAAAACTTGAACAAGGAATTTTTTTTTTTTTTTTTGTCTTAAAGCAATCTAGGCAGGATTCTTGCTTTGTGTAAAATTTAGGAGGCAGAAGTTTTCCATCTGCTTGAGAAGAATATGATGAAAATCAGAGTTAATTCAGAATTCATTCAGCTGTATGTCTTTCTGAGTACCCATACTGTAGACACAAACCTACTGTGCCTCTCTTGAGCTAGAGAAAATATTATTCATGCAGGTAATGTTGGGAATGGTGAGACCTAACTGGAGTGTTATATACTCATGTAGAAACTATAACTTGCTATTATGTCACAGCAAGTATAAAACAGTTGATGGTTCCACCAAGGAACCTGCATCTCTCTTTCACAATGAAAGAGAGATACAGACTGAAAGAGAGGAAGGAAGGAGAGAGAAACCGACCAGAGCAACACTCAGCTCTGGCTTTCCCTAGTGCTGGGGATTGAACCTGGGACCTCAGAACCTGAAGCATGAAAACTCTTTGCATAACCATTATGCTGTTTCCCCGGCCTGACCATGTTCTTTAGAGAAGATATGCAGCTGGTCCATAGACCAATGAAAAACCGTCCAATGTCACCTGTTAGGGAACCACAGATGAAAAACCACAGTGAGATAGCGCCACACATGGGTGAGGCTATGCTAAGTCAAAGTGTTCAGAAACAACACGTATTGGCAAAAATAGGTAGAAATAGAGCTCTGATTCGCTGTTGGTGGAAATATGAACCTCCTCAGCCTCCATTAAGGGTGTGGGGCTTCCTTACAAACATGGAGCCTAGGAAGGTGGTGGAGCAGAGGAATGTAGGGTCTAGATGTTTGAGGAGTTTCCACTTCTCTCCCCAGCACTACATATGCCAGAGCCAAGTAGTGTCCCAATGTCTCTTTCTTTCATAAAGGAAATAAATGAATCTGTAAATTTATAAGTATTTACCAAGCATTAGTTCAGAGATCTGACATTAATGTTGCCCAGCTGTCTACTCTTCTTCAAATTCAATTTTTCTGAGCTAGCATCAATTAATACTAGTTTAACAAAACAATTAAAAAATGCCAAAAAGAAGAAGGAGGAGGAGGAGGAAGAAGAGGAGGAGGAGGAGGAGGAGGAGGAGGAGGAGGAGGAGAAGGAGAAGGAGAAGGAGAAGGAGAAGGAGAAGGAGAAGGAGAAGGAGAAGGAGAAGGAGAAGGAGAAGAAGAAGAAGAAGTCATAGACTAGCCCACAGAGTTTCCCTTGTCTATGAGAGATCTTATCTTGGTGGACGGGCAATAACACATAGTACGTAGTGCAAGGATTCCAGTTCTAGTGCCCCAAAAGGGGGTTCACACTATAAGCGTGAAGCAGATTGGTAGGTATCTTTCTCTCCCCCTCTTCACCTTTCCCCCTTCTCTCTCAGTTTCTCTCTGCCCTATCCAATAAAAATGAAAAAAAAAAAGTCACCAGGAGCAGTGGATTGGTTTGGTAATGCTGGCACCCAGCCCCAGCAATAACCCTGGAGGAAAAAAAAAGAAGAAAAAAAAAAGACTTAATTAACCATGGATGGATTGTGTTTCACTCCATAGAGAAAATAATCTTTCCATTGTAGAATCATTCACATGGAGAACCAAGTGGCAAAGTAGAAAGTTATAGAGAGAAAGGACTATGTGTGTGTGTGTGTGTGTGTGTGTGTGTGTGTGTGTGTGTGTGTGAACAAGTGTATTATAAGCTATTAACATCCCCCACACATCAATAAAATGATTAAAACAAAACAGAACAACAACAACAGCAACAACAAAAAAATTCTTTAGAGAAATACTTTAAACATGCTTCTAGGAATAGAAGCGCTATAAATGTTTGACCGACTCATCTACTTCTTATTGGCTTTGCATTACCAGAGTCCAGTAACAGAAAAGCAAAAGGAAACGTGTAGAGAGAAATGACAAATGTCTGGTGGCCCAGGACAGAGTTACCAGATGAAATTCAGAGTGCCTAGCTAAATCAGTAATTCATATAAATAATGAATAGTTTAGTCTAACTGTATCCCACACAATATTTGTGGTATACATTTGCTAAAAGTACCATTTAAAATTCATCTTGAAATTCAAACTGAACTGGGTAGATTCATTTGGTATTTATTGAATCTGGAATCTTTGTTTCTGGCTTAATTAAAATTTACCTAAGTAAAAGAAAACAAATGTGCATGTTCTATTCATGCAAAGAATAATCTCTCGAGTAGTTTATGTTTTAATACAAACTAGCTTCTTTCTTTAGTAAATCATGCGCTAGTTCTCTAGCTAACACTAAGGAGGTGTTATCAAATTAACATACAAATACTATGACAATAGGGCTTTCTTTTTCCCTCTTCCCAGAAACCCTCCAGACCACACACACACTTAAGCACCCAAAGAGGGAAATGTAAGAGAAAAAGGTATGAGGAACAGGATCATGTGTTTACTTGGGAAACTCAGCTGATAACATGGAAAACATTTTATGTGGTTCAGTGTCCCTTAATTACTGAACTTTGGAAATAATATAATAGTGACTGTAAAAGTTTGCACACCTATACTAAAAGTACTTTTTATGTATACTATTTCTTCAGTACTATGAGATAATGTATTGGTTTCCTGTACTGTTTCTTGAAGGAATAACAAAATAAACACGCAAATACCATTTCTATTTACATCATAGAGAAAGGGACCCATTTATGCCACGTATAACAAGCACACATAAAGCAAATGATACCTTTAACTATAAAACCTGCCCATGTATAGAGAGCATAAGGAAGCGACGCGATGGTCCCCTTAGGCAGGGGTTGAGGTCTTTGACTTCAAGTCAGAGTTAATAACTTTAATGTTTTGAATAGTGTTGTCACCTGTTCTCACAGATTTAATAGTTACGAAAATAAGTTCACTTACATTCTAGGATAGTCTTTTTCTTTTTCATTCAGGAAATACTCTTCTGTTTGTTTTGTTTTGTTTCCCTCCAGGATTATTACTGGGGCTTGGTGCCTGCACTAAGAATCCCCTGCTCCTGGAGGCTATTCTTTCCCTTTTGTTGCCCTTGTTTATTGTTATTGTAGTTACTATTGTTGTTGTTGTTGGATAGGACAGAGAGAAAATAGAGAAAGGACAGGAAGACAGACGGGGAGAGAGAAAGATAGACACTTGCAGACCTGCTTTACTGCTTGTGAAGTGACCCCCCCTCACCCCCCCGCAGGTGGGGAGCCGGGGGCTCAAACTGGGATCCTTACGCTGATCCTTGGACTTTCCACCATGTGCGCTTAATCCACTGTGCTACGACGTGACCCCCTATTCTTGTTTCCAAGGTGCTTTTGAGTATCTCAGTTCCAGCCAGTTGAAATCTTTCTAGTGACTTGCCTTCTCCAGTATGCACTTCCAACTAATCTACCTAACTCTGAAAGTGATATAGCCAACACCACTACAACCATGGATAGCGGTCAGCTACCTCAGATTATATCTATCACTTATCAAAAGAAAATTAAAAAAAATTAAAATAAAAAGCCTTCTAAATTATCCACTGATCAGACCAACAGGTATTCGCATTCTTTTAGTGATTTCTATAAAATTTCATTGAAAATGAGTCCTTGTGAGAAATAGACATTTATTTCCATAAATGTACACATGATATGGATAGGAAAAACTTGTCTGTTTTACTACTAAAGTCAAATGAGTGTGTCAGTATCTATATTTTATACAAATACATAGTAGCAAATACTGAAAAAAATCACAACTTTTCACTACTAGGTTGGATCTACACAATATTATTGTTATTAATTTTTAAGGTCAAGCTTTCTGTTCCTCAACTGAAATAATATTCAATGGTGGGCAAAAGGACACATACATGTAAAACATCTCCATGTGGAACATACCTTCCTCAAGCAATAGCTAAACCATAAGAAATATATTTATGGTGGCCAGGGAAACATCACAGCTGGAAAAGTGCCAGACTTGAATGCTTGAAGATTCCAGTTTGATCCCTAGCTCCACATGCACTAGAGAGATATTTCTCTCTCAAATAAAACTCTCTATCACAGAAGAAATAAAAATAAATATTTTTAAAGACACTTATGGGTTTTAATGTATTACACCATGAAGTCATTTTGACAGCGATAAATGAGTTCAGGAAACTCAAAAAGGGTGAATTTAAAAAGGAGGGGACTTTAGTGAAAGAAAATTCCAAGACTAGATAAATAGTAAAAAAAATAAATAAATATCAAGGTTAACTGAGTAAACATTATAAAAACAAAATTTAGCCAAGGGAATAGAAGGGAAATAGTAAAAATACTTCGAAGCACGTCTTGTTTTCTTGAAAAACAATGATATGATTAGCATCCGTTTTCTACCCTAGAGGTACTTTTTTTTCAGAATTCTTTTGTACATTATTCATATTCCAAACAAAAAGAGCTAAGCTGGCTTCAAGCTGATTGGGAGTTGTGTGGCAACCATGTTGTTTAGACACCGCTTTTATGTTCATTTCAATAAAGTTGCCGAAAAGAAGCATGAATAGCTACTGCACAAAAGGAACACAAGTAAAAAATACAGACATGAACAACTGTTCATTCTTATAAGTAATCAAATGTGGGTCTTAAAACAACAAAAGTTTTATTTTTTTTTACAGACCCAATTGATTACAGTTTGAAAAATAAAGATGTTAAAATTTGTTAACTGAGTTGTGACAGCACATTGAAGAAAGAATCATTAGAAATGAAAACAGCTACACATTTTCTGGAAGTCGTTTAGGATGTAAATAAAGGATCCTATAATTGTTCACAACGCATGATCCAGTATTTTCATGTTTAGGAATTTATCTGAAATAAATAATAAACATCTACTTACTTAGCATACATAAGGCTAGTTATTGTTACTGCAAGCATCCATTCCAGAACTGAAAACAACATGAATATGCTTCAACACGAGGGTGTTTAAATGAATTTTGTTTATAATGAACTTTGCATATGATGGCACCTTACATAGTTTCTCAAAGAATATTTTTAGTCCAAAAGACTAAAAGAAAATAAGAAGAAGCTAGTATTTCATATTCAATGACATTTTAATTTTCAAACATATAGGTGTGTCCATAAAATATGTATGTATGTGTATATAGGCCTATAAATCTGTGTTTTTTTTCATATTGATATTTAATGCTTCAAAATACACTAAAGAAAATCCATTAAATGTGAATAGTGCTATCTGTGGTGAGGGAACAATATATTCTATTTTAATAAGTTAAATTTTTCATATTTTCCAGAATATTCTAATGGAGAATCTAACACTTCACAATACAATGTATTTTAAATGGGTATGTTAATAGAATGTTTTGATTTTACATGAACATGATCTGTTTTCATCTGCCCAATAAACACAACACCTTCATATATGTAAATAATGAATCATCTGGAATGTAGAGGTTTTTTAGTTGAATCACTGAATAAATGTGACGATTTGTGCTGTTTCTCACAATTTAGAGACATTTAACTTCTATTAGTTTCCCTAATTTAAAAGTTAATATAATTATATAAAGATATACAAATGAGTTGTAAGCAGCTGGCCCCATTTTTAAAAGTTATCACTTTTAACTGCTAGGGCTCAGAATGAATATTTTAGAACATTCAAATACAATGAGTACATTATAATGAACGCTATCTGGTTTACTTTTAATTTACATATAATCTAAATTATGCATCTTAAATCCATATTAAAAGGAGTAAATTGGCTATTTTTTTTCTCTCGTCTAAGTATTTGCTGTTTTAGAATAATGAAAAACAAAGTATTTTCTTCTATAGCACATTAGAGTTTCACATGAACAAAGAACTGGTTAAATCAATCCAAAATGTAATGAACAGCCAAAACATGAAATGATTAATTTTAATTTGCTTTCCTGATCTAAAATGTCAAAAGTAACAGCTATTTTCTCTGGATATAAAGAACCCAACATTTTCAAACTTTGTGTAAATCATTGGTTCCTACCTTTGAATAATACAGTTTCTTCCATTTCCTCTTTTTTTTTTCCCCCAAATCTTTTTACAGGGAGGAGCTGTTATGGCTTGCAGTACAATTGTTGATGTATAGGTACAATTTCTCATCTCCCCATGACATATATCTGCAGCTTATCCTCACCTCCAACTTGGGTTCGTGGACCACTGCCCAGCCTCTAACTCAGATCATTTCTAAGTCACTGCCCACTTAGCTTGATGCTGCTGCTTATCTCTTCTATCCTACAGAAACTACGAAGTTAAAATCTGATAAACATCTGCACAATAAAATGTGTAGGTTCTCTATCTTGACTCAGTATAGGACAGATTTGAAATGTGAAACTCAGTTGTTTTATTTCTAAATTTATAAAACTCCCTTATTTATAAAAAAAAATAATATTAATAATTCTGGGAGCCGAGCAGTAGCTGATTGGGTGAAGAGCACACAGCATGAACTGCAAGGATCTTCACTGGAGGCCCCCCAGTTCCCCACCTGTGGGGGGCGGGGGTTGCTTTGCAAGCGGTGAAGCAGGTCTGCAGGTATCTACCTATCTCTTCCCCTCTCTGTCATCCCCCCTCTCTCAATTTCTCTCTGCTATACCCAACAACAATAATAATAACAGCAAGGACAACAATGGAAAAAAAGATGGCCGTCAAGAGTAGTGGATTCATAGTGCAGGCTCCCAGCTCCAGCAATAACCCAGGAGGCAAAAAAAAAATATATATATATATATATATATATATAAAGTTCATAAGCCTTCTAAAATGGATCTTCATCTACAAACCAAGACATAAAATATGCCTGACAGTGTATATACTAAAATTGGGCTCATACAGGGAAGATAGGCATGGCCCCTGTACAAAAATGTACACCCCTGCTCAGGCAGGACAAAACTTAAATGAGGACCTACATGTAATGCTGTAAACCCCAGAGCCAACTAATTATGTTTGTTATTCCATATAATAAAATATGCAACAACTATACATGTTGCTTTTCCAGGAACACACGTGTATGCACAATCACTTCTCAAGTCATTTGTATTAAATGATAGGCACTGCATTTAGAATGGGTTTCCTTTAAACCTATTTCCCCTCCATGAAACACCTACCTCTAAATTGTCCTTTTGTGCTTTACGTCAATCTTCAAATATGCTCCTAGAAACAGCTCAAACACTTTGACACACATTTTAGCACTTAGGCGCTAGGTGTTCAGTAATTCTATTTGCAAAACAGGAGACATACATGTAAGCATCTCCTCCTCCCTTCAATGCCTTTTTTTTTCCTATGGGTTCAATTCTAAACTCAATCTTCAAAATTGTAAAAAAAAAAATAAATAAACAAAGTAAACAATTCAAAAGGAAAACAGCCATTGCTGTAGAAAAGGTCTGTGATTTTGAATGTGGGGCAGGTCACTTTTCCCATTTAATTTTTCATAAATGCTGCCATCTAGTGTTCACTAACCTAACTTTTATTAATGGTTTTAAGAATGTTAAGGTCAAGTGCTCAGTTTCCCAAATGCAAATAACATCAAGTCATTGTATTCTGTGTTTCTAGGTCTTTAATAAGGCTTCAGATATATTAAAATAGAAAAAAGTAATTTTGAAGTTAGAACTATGGCAGTAGCTAAAACCCAGCATTATAGTCATGATACATTATTATATTACTCTGTGAAATATAAAGGCACTATCTTTATAATCTGTCAATGTTGATATTTATGAATCCAGTTTGAGACCAAAAACTCCATTTCTCAATAAAATGAACTTCTCACAACTTGGAAAATGAGCATGTTTGAAAACTCTTCAAACCAAAATTTTGCTAAAAATCAAGTGTTAAAGGAAACAGTAGTGATAGAGTTCAAAGCAGTATATTCAGCAACCATAGGGCAGCAAGCAAGCTGTTGATTCATCATTTACTAATACTTATTGAAGGTGTCCTCACAATTTTAATCAAGTAGGTCAGCACACCAACAGTGCTCCTCCATTTACTTTAGATACGATAGAACTTTTCAAGGCAAACACACCTGATAATTAAGTTGCCTTTTAAGCCAAGTTTTCATATGTTAAGGCTCATTTTGAAATATGTTTGCTGTACTTTAAGATTCTCTGAATCAATGTATGACTTGTTACTGTCTCATCCACATTTATTTCATGTCACTGTAGTATAGTCTGGCCGAAATATGTTCTTGATAAACATTGGTGTTAAAACTTTCTGTAAAATGACTATCTCTCCTTTGCTGTCATAATCTCTCTTTCCTCCTTTCCCCATTGCTATGGGGAGGTAGCTGTTGTACTGCCATGTATAGAGTTCACGTTTGAGCCTGACCTCCCGCTGCACTGAAGGAAGTTCAGTGCTATAATCGCTTGCACTCTCTCTGCTTCTGTCTCTCAAAGAAAACAAAAACAAACAAACAAAAACCAGAAAACAGAAGACACAAAGGAAAGGAATGGCTTATATTTATTTTTTAATATACTGTTTGTAGAAAAAGCAATCAATGAATAAACTGCACTGAAACAAATTAAAATAATTGCTTCCCGCTTTGAAAAAACATAAAGTTCACACATTCTAATATGAATGAAGTCATGATCTACGTAAAATCTTCTCAGTTGGTATTGCTTTCATAATGTGCTTCAGAAGCACTTAATTCTGTTTCATTCTTACAGGAACTGCCCTCAAATCACTCAGTTATTTTTCCTCAGTTGTCCATGTAATAGGTATTTTGAATTTTCACTAGCCAGTTCTGGCAAGTGACCATACCACAGACTAACACTGTCCAGGATGTGTATAATCTGTGGTGGAACAGATTGGGAGAGTTCATTTTGCAGTGTTACTAATGAAATATTCAAAATATAAATAGAAATTCATAATTAAACATTGCTCAAAGGCAAATTCAGGACCAAAGCAAAGATTATATATAGTAGTATTCTCAGGCAATTTACTGATTAAATGTGCATTGAATAGTAGAATTTTTTCCTCAAATGTCTATCCTTTTAATTTTTCATTTTATAACCTGATGGCTATAATACTAATAAGCATTGATGAGTAGATTTTTTTTTTATATTGATGTAATAATGACTGACAAGACTGTAGGACAAGAGGGGTACAATTCCACACAATTCCCACCACCAGAGTTTCACATCCCATCTCCTCCACTGGAAGCTTATTCTTTATCCCTCTGGGAGCGTGAACCCAGGATCATTATGGGGTACAGGAGTAGCCCATGTTCAGATAAGTAGATTTTAAGGTACTCTTCAGTAGTAAACAGATAAAGAGTTATCTGAAATCCCATGTTAATAGCTTACATTACTCCTTAAGTAAGGAGAAAACAAGGTATTTCTAACATCCAGGCTGGTATCAATGTGGATTAGAGTCATATCATGCAAATAAATTTTATAGATACTACTGAACCAAAATATTCTAGCTGAGGAGAGAATCAAATATAAGGGCAATAGATGGTCCTATGGGACTTTAAATATAATCTTGTTTGGTTGAATTTTTACCAGCACAAGGATTTTTAAGCTTATATTTCTGAAGAATAAACAGATTTTTATGATTCATATTTCATGTGGTATTAAAAAGAGTATATGCATTTCATTTGCATAGTTGCATATACATATACACAGATACCTTTAAGCATCTATATTATGTGCAGTTTTCATAGTTTATGATGCAACTTCATCATTTCCCAGAATAATAGACAACCAATACCCCTATGACATTCAGACAACATTGAGTGGGTATACTGATGGAGGGAGTTCTATCCCATGCTATGTAGGATTGAGGAGCAAATGGTAATGATCTGGATGGTGAGACTACCCCCCTCTGAACAGTACACATATCACACTGTACTTTTTCATTGAGCTGACTAGTGTTTGGCACTATCTTTCTAAAGTACAGGTTGTAAATGATGAATTTATGACAAGCATATTTTGACTTTTTCTCTGAGTGACACGAGATGCCTTTGGAAGATTTTTAAACCAAGGATTGATATGATTTGATTTGTGTTTTGAAGGGGTCACTGGCTGCTATATGGAAAACAGAATGTGGGCTCACAAGGGCAAATTCAAGGACACAGGCTAGGACAGCACAGACACAATCTTAGCAACATAGGAGAGTAACACGTTTAATGGCAATAACAGTAACTGACTGCATATGTATGCGTTCTTTATACAGTGCTTTGTATATATAAATGAAAATATTTTAGCCAATAGACTGCATAAATGAAAGAGGATATCTTCATCTTTCCAACATAGGGCTGATCTATTCAGCCAATCAATTCCAAAGTCAAAACATGACAAATGACAAAGAAATCTCATCAAGAAAGCTCACTTATGACCATAGATACAGAGACATGTCCTTCAGTTCCCTGAGATACTAGGAAGCCATAAAATGCTGGAAATTGGTCAGCTATGCAATAGTTTTGCAATACTGGTAAATCAATCCAGTCAATTTTCAGATATAAAAAAATCACAGATAGGTAAAAGTATAAAATATTTGATGATACTCATTGTCTTTGTTTTCATAAAATAAAATAAAGAGTATGACAGAAATAAATTACTTTATTTTTCTTTTGTTACTAATAGTTTGTTAGATCGTAAGATTATAATGTATAATTCTACACCAAACCCACCATTAAGTTCTGTGTCCCTACCCTTTCACCTTCCAAAGATAATCACTAGAGTTCTCTCAAGTCTTACAAGCAGTTTACTTGCTTCCTTGTTTGAATATTGATTTTTTTTGTGTGTGGTAAGTTCATGTAAATCAGATCTCTAGCTTCCACATCTGAGGGACGCCATCTGGTAGTTGTCTTTCAACTCTTTCCTTACCTCACTAAGCACAATCACATCCATTTCCATTCATTTTGTTTCAAAGGATACAATATCAGTTATGCTTACTATTATTTTGCCTCCAGGGTTATTGCTGGGGCTTCCTGCTATGCTGATATTATGGACCCACTGCTCCTGATGGGTATTGTTCCATTTTATTGTATAAGACAGAAAGAAATTGAGAAAGGGGGGGGGGAGGGAGAAAAACAGAAACCTGCTGACCAGCTTCATCACTTGAGAAGCTTTCCCCTGCAGGTGGGGAGCAGGGGATGAAACCCAGGTCTTTGCGCGGGTCCTTGCATACTCTATGTGCTTAGCCCTGAGCACCAACACCCAGGGTCCCCAATGTCATATGTTTTGATAGCAGAACAGTATTTCTGAGGCCTCTTACCTCAACCTGAACTGCATTCAAGGTGCTCATCAGGCCCTTGTAGTTCTGTTTGGATTTTTTTTTTTTCTGTACTTGGTAATTCTTTGGTAAAATGATCACTGGGTTCTTGAATCTTAAGTTTCTTGAATTGATTTCATAATGAGTTTTCTGAACTCTGTCTCCACCACTTTTTTTCTATATCTGTGCCTGTCTGGTCCTTTGAGGTTTCTAGTCATTGTTGTCTTTATTTCTGCATTTAGTGTTGCTGCCATTGTTGTGCCAGCAGGAGGTGCTGCGGCTAAGGTGTTTGATTTCTCTGTACAAATCTTGGTGGGGGAGAGATTTAATCCTGAGTCACCAGGCCAAGCCCTGGTAGTGTCCCTGATGTCAATATAGGGTCTCCCTGCTGCTATTCCAGCCTCAGCAGAGCAACAGCGGATGTAAATTGGTGAGTTTTTCGGTGCTTTTTTCTTTTTTCTTTTTAACAATTCTTTGTTGCTTAAACTCAGACCCAGGAGAGGTGTGCCTCAGACACCAATCTCCCATTTTGCTTGCAGCTGTCCCTGAGCAGTGGTTTTTACTCCTAGGAATGGGACCCTAGTCCCCTTTCCATCAACAACCCACCCATATTTCTGTACTCACCTGTGGTTTACGTGAATTTCTTTCTTTCTTTTTTTTTTTTTTTTTTTTAGTTTGCCAAGCTCCCAGCTTGATGCCAGCTTTCCCTAAGTATGGCCTTTTAGTCCCGGGAATCTCTCTCTCACCCTTTTCTGTCCACAAGCTACACGTGTCCACTCATGTGGCAGGTGAGTTTCTGAAGCAATCCTAGCTGTCTTTTGTTGAGTTTTTCATGTGATTTAAAAATATATATTTATTTATTTCCTTTTGTTGCCCTTGTATTTTATTGTTGTAGTTATTATTCTTGTTGTTATTGATGTCATCTTTGTTAGATAGGACAGAGAGAAATGGAGAGAGGAGGGGAAGACAGAGAGGGGGAGAGAAAGATAGACAGACACCTGCGGATCTGCTTCACCACCTGTGAAGCGACTCCCCTGCAGGTGGGGAGTTGGGGGCTCCAACCTGGATACTTACACAAGTCCTTGCGCTTTGCGCCACGTGGGTTGCTCTTTGCACCACTTGCGCTTAACCTGCTGCATTACCGCCTGACTCCTTCATGTGACTTTAATTGCTTTCCCTACTTGACTGGGGTGAGCAAGAATCGGTCTGTTTCTACTCCACAGTCCTGCCTCTGGAAGTCCCCTAAAAACAGATAATTTAAGATTATTTTTCTATAGCAAATATTATAAACCAAAATAAATGAATAATGCTAAAGTCACAGTCAAACTCAAGGTATATTCAGGATACCCACTGTCATTATTTATATTTAGCTGTGTATTTTGACATGTGCTAAATCTGTTAGTATAAGGTCACAAATGAAGAAAGTCTATGCAGCATGTTACAGAGTATTCTTAATAAGTAGGAATTACAACAATAATAACAGCAAAAATAGTTGATAAAAATTCAATAAGTATTGTGATTTCATTATGATTGAAATACTGCAAATTTAAAAATTATATGCTTATTTCATTAAGGTGATGGGTCAGATATTTTTTAAATGATAACATACTGTATATTGTACACATATATTAAACAAAATTCATACTGTATTAATATTTGAAATTAGAATCTCCTGTTTAAGGAAATTCTTATTCCTAGCTATTGCTGATGGCAGTATAAATCATTTTAACTTTTCCAGCTGGCAATTTAAAATTATATAGGCAAGTTTCAACTCTGAAACTCCTTTCATGTTTCACTTTATTATGTAGACCGACCTCATAAAATAGTCAGTCATAAATCCAAACAAAGACATAAGCAAAAAAAATTCTCCAATCATTGATACTGTAATCATATCATAGATAGATTGCAATGACAACTTCTTTATGACAACATGAAACACCGAAATCCTAAAAGAGTAAAATGACTCATGAATGGTAATGAACCCAAATGACAGAGTCAGAGTCTTAAAAATGTTAATGATGACTAGTGAACTGGACACTTTCATGATAGTTTAATTAATTAAGTTGAGTTAAGCAGAATGTCATGTACCACATACAGTGACAGTGCAAAATAAAACAAAACCTGCATCTCTGTAATAAAAATTAAAATAGCTGTGCACACCTATTGTAAACCGTTATCAAGCATTATCTCCACGTGATAGCATTCTGGTGTATTTTTTCTATCCTTATTCAGAATTTCTAAAATTTTGAGACTGGAAATCTATTATTTAATAACTATATGAAAACAAAGCATACAGATTATTTTAAAACAACTGGATTTGAAGACATTTTGTTATGAAAGAGGACATACATAGATAGATGATTACATTGATTAGTGAGTGGGTCAAACTCTTTAGAAATGTTGATGGGTCATTCATTCTTCTAACAAGTATTGACTGACTGTCTTTGCCTTTACTTCATAAACTAGACACAGCGCATTCCTAGATGAGTCAGTCACAATCGCTTTCTCATGAATTTCACGGTGAAGGAACCTGACAGATACAATGTCATTGCGATCGCAATGAACTGGGTATTAATATGGCACGAAAGGACACACAGGCAAGGCATGGCAGGGGACAGGGCCTAAGAAAGGGCATACGCAATCAGTGACCTTGAACAATTTCAAAAGATAAGTAGCGATTTTTGCAGAGATAATGGGCAAAAGTCATTTGGGGTTGGGGACAAGGGAGGCAGCACAATGGTTATGCGAAAAGACTTGCATGACTGAGGCTCTAATGTCCCAGGTTCAGTCCCTCGCACCACCACAAGCCGCAACTGAGCAGTGATCTTATAAAAAAATAATGATAATAGTAATACAAAAAAATACTAAAAATGTCATTTTAGGAAAGGGCACAATAGAAGAAAAATGCATAGTGTCATGATTCAAATTCTACCATTTACATTTATAAAAATAATAAAAAAAATAATGAAAATCCTTAATATGAAGCTGGTTACTAATAGGAACTCCATAACTGCTGTAGGTAATTTTGTTCAGTTTTGTTTAAATTTTTAAATTATATTAATTTATTTATTTGATAGAGATAACCAGAAATTTAGAGGAAGGGGGACATAAAGAGGGAAACAGAGGGAGTCAGGTGATAGCGCAGCCGCTTAAGCACGGGTAGCACAAAGCGCAAGGACCAGCATAAGGATCCCGGTTTGAGCCCCTGGCTCCCCACCTGCAGAGGAGTCACTTCACAAATGGTGAAGCAGGTCTGCAGGTGTCTTTCTCTCCCGCTATCTGTCTTCTCCTCCTCTCTCCATTTCTCTCTGTCCTATCCAACAACGACAACAACAATAATAATTACAACAACAAAACAAGAGCAACAAAAAGGGAATAAATTTAAAAAAAAAAGAAAAGAGGGAGGCAGAGAGACAGCCCTGCTTCACCACTCATGAAAGCCTTCCCCTGGCAGGTGGTGGTCACGGCCTTAAACTTGGGGCCTTGCAAGTTGTAATGTGTGCTCATGCAGGTGTGCCATCACCCGGCCCCATTAGGAGTGGAAAAGTTATGAAACTCCTTGCAGATAAGGTCCTTGTGACCTGGCACCATTCTAATGCCATTCTAATGCTCTTTTCTTTCATGAAAAGTTGGCCTCCAAGAGTCAAGTCTGCCTCAGAAGGAGGAGGTAACCAGAAATTTATAAGTTGGCTTAGGCAAAAACACAGTAATTCTCTTCCTCTGAAAGAAGCAATTAATATGCTAAAGTGATTTTGCATATAAAAAGACAAGAGTCCCCACCTGTGTTTCTGGTTGCCTTACAACTCTCAAAATAATGATAAAAGTTAAGACCTCTTCTTGCTGTCTTAGAGTTTAAGAAGACAATAGATAATTACTATTATAGCCAAGTTATTTGGGAACTTGGTTTACTTTGAAAAGTCCATGCTTCATGGTTAGGATTTATTTTACCATATAAGACCTTACCATGATTTATATCATCTAATGCTATTTACAAATAACTATATCTTATATACAGTGACAGGACCGGTTGCTTTTGGTCTCCCTGATATAAGATTATAGGTGATCTAATATTCAAAAATATATTAGAAATGCATTAATAAGTTAAGCCCAGTGTTCGAAGTCAGTCAGTTTACTAATTTGAATGTTTAAGTGCTTAGTTTATAGGAATATGTTCTCAGAACAGAAACCTATACATTAAAAACTTGAGATATTAAATCTATTTCCCACTCTCATATTGATTAAATGGTGGTTTGTAAAAACTGTAAATTAATAGGAGTGCATATTAACACCATTCCCTCACCAAAGGTCTGTATTCCTACCCCCAACCCCCTACAGTGGAGTTGAAAAATCTACCCTCCCCCACCACAATCCCTCAATTTTTTTTTTTTTACTTTGGTGCAATAATCCAAACTCAAATTCCATTTCTGTTCTTCTTTTTCATCTTCTGTTTATGAGTAGGGTCATCCTATATTTGTCTTTCTCTTTCTGGCTTATCTCATTTAACATAATTCCTTTCCTAGCTCATAGAACTTTTTAGTTTTACCTCAGGTGGCACACTTCCTAACAAACTTACAGAACCTAGATATAGACTAGTTCCCACGAGCTAGGGCATATGTCCTCATGTATCCATAAGTCAGGGGACGATATATACCTTAAAGTAAAAATATGCGAGAGTCTGCAATCACTCAATAAGTACAGCAAGCAAACAGAAAGACCTAAAAAAAAAAAAAAAAAAAGGCACCAGAAAGTAATTAATCGAATAGTTTCTTAGATCTAGATACCCTCTTCACCTACTTCCTATTTCGCCTCCCTCAATCATTTAAGTCTAACTTTGTCAGGTAAAGTAAGGAAAACAGATGCTGGATTAGGGAAAGAGACTTGTACACTTTAATGATGGCTCCTTTGGCCACTACCAGGCCACCCTATCATCCAGGGTCCTAGTCAGGAAATACTTGGATTCCCACATAGGTATGATGGACGTAGACCTCTAACTGATCCCTCTTTCCACCATCACTGGTCAAGTCCATCAGGAACAACATCATAAACCTTCTTGTGGCCTCTACAGGATCTTGCTCTCAATGTAGAAAAACAATGATAGAAACTGTCCTACTCACTAAAATGAGACTGGGTCAATATGCTCTGCTACACAAGGAAGACTGGTCTTGAAATAAGTTCAGCCTAGAATGTTCCTAGTTATGACTATGGAATGTGACCTTATACTGACAGGAATGCAGAAGTTACATAGGCTCCAGTGCTAAATATCAATAGACATGGGCCCTAGGTCAGATTGGTAGGATTTACATTTAATGGTATTTATATACTTTTCTCATAATTGGGAGCTACTCTCTACCTTGACCCAGCTTTCTAGTCCTAGTCTGAACTTGACATCATCTTCCCAGACAGTATCTTTAGCCTACCTGCATGTTAGCTATAAGGCTCAGTAAAAAATTAGTAAAGTTGGGAGTCAGGCGGTAGCACAGCGGGTTAAGCGCACGTGGCGCAAAGCACAGGACCGGTGGAAGGATCCTGGTTCAAACCCCCGGCTCCCTACCTGTAGGGGAGTCGCTTCACAGGCGGTGAAGCAGGTCTGCAGGTGTCTATCTTTCTGTCCCTCTCTGTCTTCCCCTCCTCTTTCCATTTCTCTCTGTCCTATCCAACAATGACATCAATAACAATAATAACTACAACTACAATGAAAAACAACAAGGGCAACAAAAAGGGAAAATAAATAAATATAAAAAATAAAATAAAGTAATTAGTAAAGTTGGGGGCTGGGTGGTAGAGCACCTGGTTGGGGGCACATGTTACAATGCACAAGGATTGGGGTTAAGACCCTGGTCCCCACCTGCAGGAAGAAAACTTCACAAGTGATGAAGCAGTGCTGTAGGTGTCTCTTTGTCTCACTCCATCTCTGTCACCCCCTCCATCTCAGTTTTTGGTTATCTCTATCCAATAAGTAAACAAGACAATTAAAAAAAAATGAGTAAAGTCATGGACCTTTTGGAATACACCTAAAATAGACTTCCTAGCTTTCTCTAATACAATGACCCCAAATCTCATCTGCTATATTCTTATCTTTAGGCTCCTGATTATTAAACAATTTGTTCTACTTTGTATCTTAATGTTTTTCTGCCACCAAGTTTCAGATACTACCATGACAGCAACCTGACTTCCCTGGGCAGATAACCTCACTAATGTGTCCTGGAACCTCACCTCCCCAGATCCCTACCCCACTTGGGAAAGACAGAAACAGGCTGGGAGTATGGATCAACCTGTCAACATCCATGTCCAGAGGAGAAGCAGTTATGGAATTCACACCACCCACCTTCTGCACCCCATAAAAATCTTTGGTCCGTACTCCCAGAAAGATAAAGAATAGAGAGGCCTCTAGTGGAGGGGATGAGATATGAAACTCTAGTGTTGGAAATTGTATGGAATTGTACCCCTCTTATCCCAAAGACTTGTCCATCATTATTAAATCACTAATTAAAAGAAACAAGTTAAGGCCTTTAGAAGCTGTGTTTCAAGTGAACATTGACAGATGGCTCATCTGGACAAGGGAGGCAGTGGAGAGAACTGAAGATCTAGGAGTGGTACTAGGGAGGGGACATTTTGTTGATGAAATTCTCATCTTGCTGTTGCAGACATCCCCCACCCCTCCCATTCTACCTATATCAAGATTCCCTTGAAATAAGAGAAGAACTGTGGTTCCTTTAAGTATCATCTCTCCTACTTCTATCAGGTGTTCAGATGACAATGAACCAGTCATTTTCTTATTCATACTAAAGCTGGTGTGACAATATTTGGTATCCTATGGCATTGAGTAGTCATTCTACTGCCCACTTAAGTGACATCTACCATACTGCTACTCTTCATCTGTTAGTGTGGAATGCCAGTTCATTCTTAATACCTCCTAAACTGGATTCTCTTAAAAAGACAATTCCGGAATACCACATATTTCACAAGATTTCTGCATTATATATTTTGCCATAATATGCAATCACATGCAAAGTATTTTATCCTAAGTTAATTCTGATCTGATGTGTCTTGTTCAGCTAGTTTAACATCCAGCACCAAGCACAAAAATTGATTCATTGTAGTGCAAACTTTTTTGAAGCTCAGCACCCTTTCATCTGCAGCAAAACAAAAATGAGTGTTAGGGTTTGGAAATAAAATTTGAAGCCTCAGGCATGACAGTCTGTTTGCATAACCATTATGCTATCTACCCCTGCCCTGGAAATAAAATTCAAAGTAGCCGGGGGCTTGTGGTTTTCTGGATGTGGTAACCCCTGCCTAGGAGAAATGATACATTTAATGCCTTTTTAAAACATTTAAACAATTATTTATTTAGTTCTTACTGGATAGAGGAAGAAAGAAATTACATCAAAAGAGGAAGTGGAGAGTGAAAGAGACAGAGAGACACCTGCAGACCTGCTCCATAACTCATGAAGCTTTTCCCCTGCTGGTAGGGACCAGAGGATTGAACCTGGGTCCTTGTACACTAGTGCAGTGTGAGCACTCAATCACATGTGTGAAATCCTGACACCCACCCCCCACCTTTACATTCTTTTGACTTTAGTTGAAGTCAAAGACAGAACTCTGCAAACATTGTACAGAAAAGAACCCTGGACCTTTGACTGGAGTCCTCACGGTACATCCCATCTCCACCTGCTAAGTTTCTCATCATCATGTAAGAATCTCATCCTTGCGGAAGTTGAATTTTTAAAAGATATAATTCCTTGGTATGTGAGAAGTCCTATTTTCATCTTAATGATCAGAAACCTTGCCAGAAAATGAGTTATCTAGATTCTACTGGGAAGTTTTTAGGTAAGAGGCAGCAGCAGCCTCCTTACAGGCCAAGAAACTGCATTGTAAGCTATTTGAGGATTGCGCCTACACACACACGCCTACACACACACACACACACACACACACACACACACACACACACACACATATATAGTACCAGTGGTGCTGCTAACAACAGGGTTTAATGTGGAGCAGAGTCAATAAATGTTGAATGAATAAGTAAATGAACTCATGGATACATTAGCTTTAATGAAATACAATTTAATATGAGACTGGAAATTATCTATTTCTAATCAGTGATGCCATGTAAAAAATCCCTTGACTAAAAGTTGCTATACTAGGCTAAAGATATATATATATACTTTGTAGGCATCAGTCTCATAACCATGTATATGCAAATATGTATGTGTATAAGTTTTTATACATATATATTTATATATAATATGTTTAACTACATGGGCCTAAATATATGGGAAGATCCCAAAATGCATATGAGTAGTTAAATACTATAAATATATTTTAAATATTGATCTAAATATGTAAGGATAGCATGTGTGTACTTTAAATTTTAAATTCCTTCAGTGTGATTTTAACATTCCTTCAATGTCCTACAAAGAACTGTATTATTTTCATAGCAATGGAAAACTTATGCTAAGAGAAGATATTTATAGAATTGTAGAAAAAAGGAGAAGGAGAAAGCAGAGCTAGTTACCTCACTTTCTCCCCAGAAGTGCTCTTGAGAACAGGGCAAACGACTAAGGAGGCCATGTTTCCCTTCAAGAGGAAAAGGGATTTGTGATGACCTCAATGGAACCTTTGGCAGGAACATTAAGAAAGTCCTTGGTCTTTGTGACTGCCAGATTAAGCAAAGTAAAGGTTTATTTTGCTTAAGTCAGCTCAGTTGATTCATAATACCAGTGGTAAAAGCATCTTACAGAAGCAGGTCAGGGATCACTAATCCGTTCTTAGTGGCCATATTATCTTATTAGATTTAAGCTAAAGGAAAAACAATCTGATAAATAGCCAAGATACTTACAAATAATTAAAATGCTTTCTGAGATTATTTAGGGGACTGAACACAGTTTCAGTCTTAGCTTAAAATAACAAATAACTCTTCCTCTTCTGTTTGAATAAAAGAACACTGTGTTTGTGTGTATTAAAAAGTGAAACCCACTAAAACAATGTTTTAATGGTTTTCTCCATTCCTCAGTCTTCCTCTGTCATAACCCTGCTTACCAACCTGTCCTGGATATGCATTACTTCCAAACACGGTCCTCAATAGACAAAGTCTCAGTGGAGTTATGAATTCCTCAGACAAGCCTGGCGTACTAGATAAAAAACTTCAAGGATAGTTCCCCAGCCCTTCTGGTGTTTTCTCTGCATATACTAGGGGGAGAGAGAGAGAGAGAGAGAGAGAGAGAGAGAGAGAGAGAGAGAGAGAGATGGAGGGAGAGAGGGACAGAGAGAGAGAGACAGTCACTGGACTAGATGCTACTATATAAATCTTTAATGTAGTATATAATGTTCTCCAAACTCTAAGCCTGACCTGGGTTTTTGTTTTCTGAAGCCATTCCACATTTCTTCATACTATGGAGTCAGATTCTTCTCAACTTCTGATCTCACAAAATCCTCTGGGTCTATGATTTACTTCCTGTTTAGACCACTGAATTCCTCGCCGCTCCCTACAATGTTTGGATTCATCTTCTATGCTCTGATTGTTAACCCACACCCGAGGTTATTTCTATCCTTTTGGGAAAAGAGAGAAAAGACTTTGAACCATTATACTACAATGATTTAGAACTGTGTGAGGATAGATGGTTCACATGAGTATTAAAGTCACACTCCCTAAAACCAGTCCCTTTGCAAATAGTTCATTCTCTGAAGTCCCTACTAACCTGTAATTATTCCAGCTATCTTATGCATTCTTATTGAATTAGCTTTATAGAACAAAAATAACAAAATGAAAAAGTTTTTGGAATTTCGCAGTTCTAGCATTTATTGGTAAAACTGCCATCTACCATATATATGGCTTTAACCATGTTTAACTTTTGCAATTTAACTTAATAACAGAATTATGTCAATGCATTGCAGAATTCTGTTTTCTACCTTAAATGTGCCTCATTGTAGGTTTTTTCCTAATTAATTTTTTATTTATAAAAAGGGAACATTGACTAAACCGTAAGGTAAGAGGAGTACAACTCCACACAATTCCCACCACCAGAACTCTATATCCCATCCCCTCCCCTGATAGCTTTCCTATCCTTTATCCCTCTGGGAGCATGGACCCAAGGTCATTGTGGGATGCAGAAGGTTGAAGGTCTGGCTTCTGTAATTGCTTCCCTACTGAACATGGGCCTTGACAGCTCAATCACTATTCCCAGCCTGTCTCTCTCTTTCCCTAGTGGGGAAGGGCTCTGGGGAAGCAGAGCTCCAGGATACATTGTAGTTTTATAGGGTAGTGGAGTTTCCTATTCCAAATTGGTATTTATTAAATATTTACTAAATTTTGGATTCCAAATGAATGGAGTTCACCCTATTAATATAACCCAATCTATTACATTGACAGGGCACATTATGGATGTGATACTATTTTCTCTTGCTTTCTTTTCTCATTTGATGTTTATTATGATTGAACATAGTAATTATTATAAACTCAGCATGACTATTCAAGGCCTTGAAAATGCAGTCTTTTCTTCAAGTAGCAACACATGAAAGTGAGCGGGAGCTAGAATTTTTAATTTGAGATCCCTGTGTTTCCCGTGATGCATTACGCTGTAAGTTACTGCTGTTCTGCAACTGTTCCTTTGGGACCAGAGAGAGCATCATCACATGACATACTCACCACTTGCCTGGGAAATTTGAGATCATTTGGGAGAATAGTAGTTAGTGAGTAAATGTATCAAAATCAAAGAAGAGGAGCAATCAACTCATCTGGTGGGAATTACAACTTTACTGAAATACTAAGGTTTTTTTAAAAATTTACTCCATATATGAAGAAGCCGTAATTCAGAAATTACTGACGCGAAATGAGCATTAAGCAAATAATACATGAATATTTAATTTATAATATATAACGAGTACTGTATTGAGAATTATGAGGGAATTAAACATTCATTTAAACTATGAAACTTATTTCTTTGTTAATACAATTAACTGCTGAAAATTAATATTTTCTCAACATAGGTGCAAGTCATCATCACATTATATATTCATATCATGTTCCTAAGTGACATCTTAAACTCTAAGTCTGTATCAAGAACTGTTATTTTTGCTAACTTTTTTGTTTATCATTACATTTTGTAGTAATGCTGTTTTTTTTATTTATTCCCTTTTGTTACCCTTGTTGTTTGTTATTATTGTAGCTATTATTGATGTCGTTGCTGGATAGGACAGAGAGAAATGGAGAGAGGAGGGGAAGACAGAGAGGGGGAGAGAAAGAGAAACATCTGCAGACCTGCTTCACCACTTGTGAAGCAATGTCCCTTGCAGGTGGGAAGCCAGAGGCTTGAGCTGGGATCCTTACATGGGTCCTTGTGTTTTATGCCACATGTGCTTAACTGCTGCCTGACTCCCGGTAATAATGCTCTTATCAAGATAGCAGATCTTTGGGCAGAACCATAAATTACATCAAAAACTTTGGTTGAAATAGGCTGCTCAGATGCTCAGTTAGTTCTTAAGAGGAAGATTTTATTTATTTATTTATTTATTTATTTATTTATTTATTTACTTTCCAACATCTGTATCAAAATAACATCAGGGAAAATGACCCTCTGGTCTTTTACACTAATTCTGGCAAGTTATAACTACATTATTAATAGATACTTTGCCAGATCTGGAGAATACAGACCAATATCAATTTATATATGGTGCATGGGTTATGTATGACTGTGTGTCCAACTGGAATTATCTCAATTATGAAATACTTTATTACATACCTTAATGGAACTACAGTGTTCATGCTGGAAGGTGAAAATAGCAGAGTCTTGTGCTATATTGAAAAGATTAAGGAATTACAGATTTTTAAGCACTGATTTCATAGTCAAGCTGAAACTCAATAGGTATGTCTATAGGCAAGTTAACTGGTAGGAGACATCATATTTCTTCATCTAATGATCTACCTGCCTATACATCTACATATGTTAACGATTGCGGTCACATCCACCATGTTGTCCCCTCAGGGTATTGTCAATTCCCTGAGAGAGTTGATTCAATAATCCTGGATGCCTTGTTTACTCCTCCCCCTTCCCATTACTGCCAGAGCTGTAACCCTATCCCTGAGTGCCTTGTTTCCTAGCCAATCACGTCCTGACTTGTCACTTCCAGAATTTCTCCCATAAAAGCCCTTCTTCTTCCGCTCCTCGCTCTCTTAGCTCCTTCAGCCCCTCGCTCTCTTGGCCCCTTCACTTTGGGTGATCAGACAGCAGAGGAGGGTTGCTGCTCACAGCAGGAGGCGGCCATTTTGCTAGCTCCACGTAGCCCAAATCACTGTGCTATCTCCCAACTCTGAGGTGCCCGTGTGAATAAAGATTTGTGTTCCCTCTTAGCCTAGCTTGCTTCTCTCTCCCCCACAATGCAGCAAACGATGAAGATAATGACATTTAGTGTAAACTTTAAATTCGATGAGTAATGTATCTAAATGTCTGACACATAAGCAGGTTCCACCTCTGACAAAATTACTTTTGTAATTAAATTTTATATTCAGATTTAAATTGCAGACATTAGTGAAATCGAAGAAAAATGAAGAAACTTCTAACGCCAGAGGGTTTTCTGATTTTCTTCTGGAATTGAATTTTTTTTTATGCAGTGAAGATAGAATAGCAGATGCTCATTTTGACATTTTGTAAGTTTTCAACCATTGACAAAAATGTCTCACTGAGTGGTCCAGGAGGTGGTGCAGTGGCTAAGGCACTAGACTGTCAAGCATAAGGTCCTAAGTTCAATCCCTGGCAACACATGTACCAGAGTGATGTCTGGTTCTTTCTCTCTCTCTCTCTCTCTCTCTCTCTTATCTTTCTCATTAATAAATAAATAAATAAAATCTTTAAAAATGTCTTATTGAGCACTAAAAATATCGAAGCAAGTCTATCACAGAAAGTTGGTACCAAAATTACTGATGACTTTGTAAAGATATCCCACTGTGCTCTCCAAATGTGGACAAAGAATATCCAATTTAGATATAATCAAGAGAAGTAAGATTCACAGATACACTTAAATGCATAGCATTTATCTGAGATGTTAAGTATGAGAGATTGACAGGGGAATTTGAATAAAAAAATCAACACACTGAGGGAGTCGGGCTGTAGCGCAGTGGGTTAAGCGCACGTGGCGCAAAGCACAAGGACCGGGGGGTTCGAGCCCAGGCCCCCCACCTGTAGGGGAGTTGCTTCACAGGCGGTGAAGCAGGTCTGCAGGTGTCTATCTTTCTCTCCTCCTCTCTGTCTTCCCCTCCTCTCTCCATTTCTCTCTGTCCTATCCAACAACGACAACAACAATAATAACTACAACAATAAAAAAACAACAAGGGCAACAAAAGGGAATAAATAAATAAAATTTAAAAAAAAAATCAACACACTGGAATTATATAAATGTGTATAATGTATGAACTCACTTAAAGTTATGTAAAGGAGTATATGTTAGAAGGGCTTCCATAGTTACAGATCTCTGGACACATTGTTCATGTCCGTTATGGTTCAAGAAAAGTGAAAAATAATTTCATTCCTTCTTCACACATTCATTTATTTGAGAAATGTGTACATGGAATAGTCATAGTCATTTGTCTTATAGATTCAAACATTTTCACTGCTGATTGTGTTTCATAAGGGTACTCATAATTATTGTAAAAACAATATCCTAGAAACAATGAGGATAAAATACCTACTGTAGCACCAAAGAAGTCCAGAAAACTTCTCAAAAGAAATGTATTGACTCTTTTTCATTCATTCATTCATTTATTATTGGATAGAGACAGAGAGAAATTGAGAGGGGAGGGGGAGATAGGGAAAGAGACAGACACCTGTAGTTCTGCTTCACCACTCACGAAGCTTTCCCCCTGCAGGTGGGGGACCATGGGCTTGAAAGGATCCTTTGCACACTGTAATGTGTGCACTTACCAGGTGCACCATTACCCAGCCCCATTGTGTTGAATCTTTTTTTTTTTTTTTATCAGAGTACTGCTCAGCTCTGGTTTATGGCAGTGTGGAAGATTAAACCTGGGATTTGAGAGCTCAGGCATTAAAGTCCCTCCGCATAACCATTAAGCTATACCCCCACCCTGTTAATCTTAAAAAAAAAGATATGTGTGGGGGTGGTGTGGCATTAACCTTGATAAATAATTCATGCAGACTGTATTCCAGTTTTGTCATTCAGGCAACCCATGTTTGAGAAAGACCCCAATCCCACTAGAGGAAGCTTCAGTGCCCTGGTACGTTTCCCTGTTCCTCTTTGTCTCTTTGACTCTGTCTCTCTTTTTCTATCTAGAAAAGTTATCCCAAAGTGGTGATAATGATGATAGGAAAAAGAAAGACAGAAAAAAAAAAAAAAAAGGCCGCTAGAGGAAGAAGAGAGAACACAGAAAGAGACACAATTAACAGTTTTGCACTAAAACAAGAAAGTGTGGTGTGAATAACAACATTCAAAGAAGGGCATCCAACAAGGGCAACAAAAGGGAATAAATAAAATAAATATTAAAAAATAAAAAGAAGGGCACCTTGTATTTGGTCGTGTAGACTTCTCACATCAGAACGGAACCAGACAGTGATGGTCCGTGTATGCTCAACTACAATGCTCAGTGAGCACTTATTCTGTGCCCAGTGCCATGACATTCTTAATATACTGACTAAATTAACATGGGCAAAATCTATAAATGCTGGTAGTAATACTAACTCATGCAAGAACAGACATTGAAGCTTAAGACAAATAACTACTGTTAAGTTTAGTTTAATTACAGAGCCCAGGTTCATAATCTATATGTCACATGGTTCCATTATGATTGTTGGAATAAAATAAGAAAATTAACATAAACAGAGGCAATTATAAACAAAATGAGTGTTATACAATTTTTAAGTTAAAAAAACAATTTCTTACCTGACTGGGCATTTGTAACTGACTTAGTGAGACAAAGACAGAGACACCTAAGCTCTTTTTTACCACTTATGAAGCTTCCCCTGCAGGTGGGGACCAGGGCCTCATTCCAAGGCCCTTGCATATTGTGCTCTCAAACAGGTATGCCGCCACCTAGCCCCCAAGGTTTTTTTTTTTTTTTCTGATTATTATGCATCTTAGTGTGCTGAAAACAAATTAAATTAAAAAAAATCAATATGGGGAGTCAGGCAGTAGCGCAGTGGGTTAAGCTCACCTGGCGCAAAGAGCAAGGACCTGCATCAGGATCCCCCGGCTCCCCACCTGCAGGGGAGTTGCTTCACAGGTGGTGAAGCAGGTCTGCAGGTGTCTTTTTCTTCCCCTCTGTCTTCCCCTCCTCTCTCCATTTCTCTCTGTCCTACTCAACAACAATAAAAACTACAACAACAATAAAAACAACTAGGGAAACAAAAAATAAATAAATATTTTTAAAAAATTTTTAAATGAGGGCTACATAAGTAGTAATTTTAGGGAATCAATAATACACCACATTGATATTTATTTTTGGTATACAGATCTGATGTGAGCACTAGAGAATTCATAAATGAATAATTATCAAAAATGCAGGGAATATGGTAATTTTCTAATAGATCATTTTATAAATGACATTTTAGGGACCTTGTCACAAAACAACAAAGGTCACACCCTGAAGGCCAGCTATTTAAAATCTTAAGAGTTTTATTTTATTTTTATCCTGTGAAATAGAGATATTAGTTAACTGACTATTCCTACATGGAGTGTGTGAAATAATTCATATCATAGATATACCGTAGGTCTTTGAAGATAGGAACCCATTAGCTTTTAAACTGTTGTTTTTTTTTTTTCACTGTGGTTCAGATTTTAATGGTGGTGCTGATGTCAAACCCACAGGGGAGAGGGCAACTGCCAGGCACAGTGGGAGGCAGGGAGTGAGGCAGCTTTGGGGCAGCTGGAGGGACAACAGAGAAGCTAGGGAGGGGTGCAGAGAGATTTGGAGGGGAGGAGCTCCTAGGTGCACAGCCCCCACCGCTGGGCAAACCCAGGCTTCAGGTCAGGGCTGCTGTGCACATGGGAACATTCCAGCAAGTACCTCCACCCCTGGTCATCTCAGAACCTACAGCCACATGAGAAACACACAAAGTCCTCTCAAATTAGGCAGGGGTGGGGGAGGCTTAGAGTTATAGGAATTGATTAGTTAACAGGATGAGTGAAAAATAAATAATAAAAATTAAATAAATAAACAGCACACTAAAGTCCTAGACCAGGCTTGGTCCACGGCACCAGCATGCCCCCCTCCACACACACACACACACACACAGTGCAGTTCTGCATCAGTCTCCTCACAGAAGCCATGTGGGACCAGCACAAAGCATCAGACACATGGCATCCACCAACCCTGACACTCCTGTCAGAGACGCTGATCCTTCTTCCTAGGACCCCCTTAAGAGTCCTGGGTCCCATGTCCAGGTTCTAAGGTGAGAGAAAAGAAAGAAAGGAGAGATCCAGAGGGAGATGGGAGAGCAGGCACAGCAGGGGCTGCATAAGCTGGGAAGCAGGGCAGCCAGGGAGCTATCTCAGAGCAGAATGGGGGAACAGGTTTTTGGGCTGTCAGAGGGCAGGAGAGAAATTCCAAGTCTCCAGGCAGAGAGGGATCACAGCACACTGGGGTTGCGGAAGTTGTGTCCTGCGAAGCGAGCTTCATCATCCAGTTCTTCTTCAGTTCTCATGAGCTGGTTGTACTTAGCCAAACGCTCTGAACGGCAGGGGGCACCAGTCTTAAAGTGTTTTTATTGTGACTAGTCAAGTTCTTCTGTGTAGTAACCACAGTAATATTACTTCGAGTATCCCAGGGGCTGTACCTCCACAGTCAGTGTCTACCAAGAATGTAGTACCTTGGAATTTCTTTTTTTTTTTCAACCATGAATTTGAAACAAGACTCAGTAGTGTTTCACTGAAACACAAGAGAAAAAATTACTGTAAACTCAAAATATAGAACTGAAAATTTAAAAAAAAGCAAATCCCAGGATACCATAGCAGGAAATTGTTATTGTTGTCTGAGTAGAGAAGAGAATCAGGTATTTGAAGGAAATGAAAGCAAGAATCAGAATAGGTAAGAAGAGATGGAATTTCGTAAACCAAAGGAAACCATATATACAGGTGAAGATGAAAATAAACTTGATTCCTTTGGATAAAGTGATAGGGTTTTGGAAGGATATGTATTTTTGAATAGTTGGGAGGAAAAGATAAAAGAAAACTATGAATATATTACTGTGAACCTTACCGTACCATTTTATGCTCCCAAGAAAATAGAAATAAAACTACAACTCTTGTGAATCTACAGTCTTTCAAAACCTCTCCAATATTACATTTGAAGTTTCCTTTGACTATGCTTAATATATATATATATATATATATATATATATATATATATATATATATGATCTGCTTTAGTTTCTTCTACAGGTGAAGATTTTAAATGAAACATTTGCTATCTAATAACTATTCTAAAATTAACTGATAAATTGAATTTTCAGCTCTAGAATATGCTGTAGGACTCTCACTATAAATTTTGAAAAGACAACAATATTAAGTTCCACTTAGCAATAAGAAAATAAAGTTTTCTGTTACTTGAGAAAAACAATTTTTTGATAAATGTATACTTTCTTTTTTTAAGTAAAGAAGCCAATATGTTATAGCATGAGAAAAACTCATAAAGATCATTTAGTCAGTAAATGAGAACTACAGTATTTAGTTTCGCTTTGAAAATGACACCAAATAAATAATGATGGGAAAAGTTAAATAAAATGATAATTTGAACTACACATGAAAACTTGCCAAAGTATAGACATTACAGTAATGCCTATGTAACAAAGGACACATGGTAAGTTGTAAAACACTGGTAAAATATTTTAGCCTTTTTTTTCCTTTTCATTTGATAGGACTGATAGAAGTTGAGAGAGAATGGAGAGATAGAAAGTGGGATAGAAACACACCTGCAGACCTGCTTCATCACTTGTGAAGTGTTCCCACTGCAGGTGGGGAGTAGGGGCTCAAATCCTGGCCCTTGTGTATAGAGTACTACGAGTACCTAACTGGATACACCATGTGGCTCCCTTTAGTATTTTAAAAAAATATTTATTTATTCCCTTTTTGTTGCCTTTGTTGTTTTATTGTTATAGTTATTATTGTTGTTGTTATTGATATTGTTGTTGTTGGACAGGATACAGAGAAAAGGAGAGAGGAGGGGAAGACAGAAAGGGGGAGAGAAAGATAGATACCTGCAGACCTCCTTCACTGCTGGTGAAGCGACTCCCTTGCAGGTGGAGAGCCGGGGGCTCAAACCAGGATCCTTATGCTAGTACTTGTGCTTTGTGCTGCCTGTGTTTAACCTGTTGCACTACCACCCTACTCCCCCTTTAGTATTTTTAAGAACATCAGATCACTATAGTATATCTATCTATCTATCTATCTATCTATCTATCTATCTATCTATCTATCTATATACACATATCCCTTATGTGTAAAGATATTATCAGATAATTATGATGATATAACTTTATATATCATCACAATTTATAAAAAAGTAGAAACCATCCCACTTTCTGAAAGGAGACTGGGTCAACATGCTCTGCCACTTGAGGAAGACTGGTCCTGAAATGAGCGAAGCCTAGAATGTTCCTAGCTGTGACTATGGAATGGGAATTCAGACTGGTGGGGATGCAGAGGTCGCACAGGCTCCTGTGCTAAGCATAGATAGACATGGGCCCTAGGTCAGATAGATGGGTTTCACATTAATAGAATTTATATACTTTTTCCATATTTGGGAGTTACTCTCTGCCCTAATCCGGCTTTCTAATCCTATTCTCAACTCTGACACCATCTTTGCAGACAACACTTTAAGCCCACCTGCAAGTTAGCTATTGGGCTCAAACAAATATTAGTAAAGTCATGGGCTCCTTGGAATATACCTAAAATGGACATCCCAGCTTCTTCCAACATGAAGATCCCCAATCTCAGCATTATATTCTTACCTTCAGGGTTTCTGCTTACTAAACGATTTATTCTGATTTATATTTTAATGCTTTTCAGCTACCAAGTTGCTAGTTGACTTTACTGGTAAGATGACCTCACCAGTATGTCCTGGAACCCCACCTACCCAGAGACCTACCCCACTAGGGAAAGACAGAAACAGGCTGGGGATATGGATTGACCTGTCAACACCCATGTCCAGCGGAGAAGCAATTACAGAAGCCAAATCTTCCACTTTCTGCACCCCATAAAGACCTTTGATCTATACTCCTAGAGGGATAAAGAGTAGGGTAACTTCCAATGGAGGGGAGGGGATGTGGAACTCTGGTGTTGGGAATTGTATGGAATTGTGCTCCTCTTATCCCACAAACTTCTCAATCATTATTAAGTCACTGATAAAAAATATACTGAGAGAGTACATAAATGGATATCAGGATGCTAACATTATTTGAAATCGCTAATTTTCCTTGAATGAATGCTTTTTTTTTTTTTCCTGTTGTAGGAGCTAACCTAAGAGGAATATGCTTGGAGTTACACACTCAGATTTAGCACTATTTTAATAATTTGTGTTGTCAGCAAGGAATTTAGTTCTATTCCAGACATACTGTGTCCCTCCTTTGATTATGCAGAAGGACTTTCATATCTGAGGCTCCAAAGTCCCAGAGTTTAGCAGTGGCTCAGATCTCTTTGTATCTTTTTTTTCTGTGTCTCTCTTTCTCTCTCTCAAATAAAACAAATTATATACAAATATATATATATATATATATATTTTTTTTCTGGGGCTCTGAGCCTGCACTATGAATCCACTGCTCCTGGAGGCTATTTTTTTTTGCCCCTTTGTTGCCCTTGTTGTTGTTGTTGTTATTGTTGTCATTGCTGTTGTTATTGTTGGATAAGACAGAAAGAAATAGAAAGAGTAGGGGAAGACAGAGAGGGGGAGAGAAAGGCACGAGAAGACCTGCTTCACTGTCTATAAAATGACCCCCTGCAGGTGGGGAGCCGGAGCCTTGAACCAGGATCCTTAACCCGGTCTTTGTGCTTTATGCCGTGTGCCCTTAACCAGCTAAGCTACCACCCAGGCCCTAATAAACTATATTTTAAAAATGAAAGTATTGAATATTTTTTAAAAGTATAAATAGATATCAAAAACAAACAAGTTAGCAAAATCAACTGTTGGTTCAGGGGACAAATATGGTGACATCAGAAGGGAGATGGGAGGGGCTCATTGGGCTAGAGAAAGCTGTCCTTGAGGTATGATGCATTAAGACTTTGGTGGTGTGTTGATTTTCCACAAATGGAGGTGTAAATTTTTTTCTTCTTATTTATTTATTCCCTTTTGGGGTCCTTATTGTAGTTATTATTGTTACTGATGTCATTGTTGTTGATGTCCTTGTTGTTGGATAAGTCAGAGAGAAATGGAGAGAGGAGGGGAAGACAGAGAGAGGGAGACAAAAATAGACACCTACAGACCTCCTTCACTACTTGTGAATAGACTTGCCTGCAGGTGTGGAGGCGGGGCCTCAAACCGGGATCCTGATGCCAGTCCTTGCTTTGCGCCAGGTGCGCTTAACCCACTGCGCTACCACCAGATTCCTGGAGGTGTAAATTTTTATAGTACAGTATTGCACACTAAGATTAAAGTAATAACAACATGTTACAGTTAAGAGGAAAAAAATAGAATGAGCTAATCAGAAAATGCTATTTAATTGACTTTTATATTACCAAAAAAGGTAGAATTTTAATATTTTCCTGAGCTTTTATTGACAGTTAAATAAGCAACATTGAAATGAAAGAGTAAACAGTTCCAAAACGAAAGGATGTAAATTATTGATTACTTGTAGTATTTGTAGTCTCATATTCAATCTGCTTCAGTCTCACATAGACATATAATAGAATGCTATTTTATGTTCTCTTTTATACAAATAAGAAAATGTAAAAAAAAGTGCTTGAAGTAAGAGAAATGCTATCAATAACAAGAAATACATTTTATCTTGCTTAATTGAATTAAGTTAAAATTTCCTGGCATTAAAGTGCATTCAAGCCATTTCACTCTCAGTAAAATATTCTCTCCAGACATTTGAAAAATAACAATTTAATATGTTTTAAAGGTAGTTAATAAATATTTCTTGACAATCATTTTGCATTATATATTTGCCTTTTTATTTTTTACCCTCCAGTGTAATCTCTTGGCCTCAGTGTCTGCATGGTCCCATAGTTTCTGAGGACCATTTCCCCCTCTTTTCCTTTCTTTGTTTTGATAAAAAGGGAAAGAGAGAGAAAGAGAGAGAGAGAGAGAGACAGAGAGAGAGAGAGAGAGATTGAGTGAGGCAGACCTGAGCATTGCTTCATCACTTGTGAAGCCCCACCCCCCACCCCAGCCCCCAACCACCCCTCTCCCCAAACGTTGGAATTGGGGATTTGGACACATGTCCTTATGCATAGAAATTTGTGTATTCTACTCAGAGCCACTACCTGGCCCTTACCTGGCTTTCATTTTTATTAGTCAAAATTTTCCTCTCATGATTAAAATGTTATTGTTGTACCTACTTCTCACCTGATCATTCTTACTTTCTTAATGAGAATTTCTATAAATTCATGTGGTACTTTTCAATCTGTACACTCAACATACTGGAAAGTGTCTATACGACTGAGAGAGACTGTAAAGGGGAATGTATTTCAGCATTTTATAAAATTAGACTGATATATTAAATTGTGGTTATCTGTTCTTAAGTTTCTGCTTTACAGAACCACTATGGATTTGAATATTATTAGATAAAGGCTCTTGAAGATATAAAGCTGCTTATACATGTGAAGTGGTAGTGATAATCATTTTAAGTTTTACCATCCTGTATTTTTTTTTCCATTTACTATTTGAGATACTTGTGGCTATACTCATTTCTCACACTATTTCTTTCTTTTTAATTTTTTTTTTATTTATAAGAAGAAAACACTGACAAAACACACAGGATAAGAAGGGTACAACTCCACATAATTCCCACCACCAGAATTTCATATCTCATCCCCTCCCCTGATAGCTTTCCTATTCTTTATCCCTCTGGGAGTATGGACCCAGAATCATTACGGGGTACATAAGGTGGAAGGTCTCGCTTCTCACACTATTTCTTTGCCCAATTCAATGAAGAATCAAATCATAACAGTACAAGACAGCAAGAGAAAAATGGTAGCTATTAATAAGGGTAATACAGCAAACATCATAAGCGAAGAGCCTGGATATTTCAAGCTTCAGCTTCAATTAATAAAGGGATAGCCTTGGCTTTTTATGTTTCCATGTTACTTGAAATTACCAGACAAGACACACAGGGGCAATGTATACGAATAGACTTCCATGTGATCTTTGAAATATCTTCTTGTCAGAAAAAAAGCAGCATTTCTTAAACAGATAATAGAGGAGGAGAGTTTGACAAAGGGACATCACTCAAGAGTGTGTGGGCTTAAAGACAAATACTGAAATTGAAATATTCCTGGTGCTGATGACAGCAGTGTGGATATTCCTACTTTTTTGGTTTTTTTCCTCCAGGGTTATCACCGGGGCTGGGTACCTGCACTATGAGTCCACTGTTCCTGGTGGCCATTTATTCCTTCTCCTCCTTCTTTTGGATAGGACAGAGAAATTGAGAGAGGAGGGCAAGATAGAGAGGGAGAAAAAAAGATAAGACACCTGCAGACCTGCATCACTGCTAGTGAAATGACACCCCTGCTGGTGGGGAGTTGGGAGGTCCAACCAGGATCTTTGTGTGGGTCCTTGAGCTTCATACTATGTGCATGTGTGCTTAACCCGGTACACTACCTCCCAGCTCCCATATTCCCACATTTTGGCTTAAAGAAATAGAGGAGGATGAGGAGTGGTTATAGAAGCTGGAGAATGGAAGATGTGAAGAGGTGTCAAGGGCTGACAAGCATGCCATTTAACTTTCTTGACCTGGCATCCTAGAGAGGATGCAATGTAACAGTTTGAGCCCAAACTCAGTCCTTCCCTCCTTCTGATGCCTGTCTGTGGGTCTTATCAACAACACTGCAGTGAGAGCCAGATCTCCAAGAGAGGGAAACACAGATGCCTTCCAGAAGTGATGGGTTCCCTGGGATATCTCTCCAGTGGTTCTAGAACGAAGCACAACTCCTCCTTTGCTAGGCGGTAGTACTTTAAATCGTGCAGCCCACACATAGGCTGGTTCATTACCAACACAAAGGGTAGCTTATCTAATTAATAAATTAATAACTAACTGCTTATTGAGGACTTGCCTTCAACAGAGTTGAAATGTTTTATAAAAGATAGAAAATGAACAACTTTAACTCTTAAAGTGTAGGCTAGAAACGTGACACATAGTTAGTAGGTAGGACTTACAAATGTGAGACCTGAGTCTCCATCCCTGGCATCCCATATGCTGGGCCAATTCTCTGGCTTCTTTCTTTCTCTTTCACAAAAGGGATAAAAGAATATATCTGATGTCTTCTAAGGAATGAAAGTATGTAAAAACCCAAAACAGCGAGTATCGGTAATGGCTATGCTACAGATAAGAATACAAGTAAGTGGAAAACAGGCGATTGAGTCTTTTGTGTTGTTGTTACCACCAGGGTCATCTCTCTGGGGCTCAGTGCCTGCATGACGAATCCATTCCTCCTTGAGGTCACTTTTTCTTTTAATTAAGTGATTATTTTTATTGGATAGAGCAAGTAGAAATTGAGAGGGGGAGAGCGAGACAGAGAGGGAAAGAGAAAGAGAAATCTGCAGACCTGCTGCACTGCTTATGAAGCACCCCACCCCCTGCGGGTAGAGAGAAGAGGATTGAACCCTGATTCTCAGGGGTGATAATGTGTGCACTTAACCAGGTGTGCCACCAGCTGTCCCATTTGGGCAAATGAGTGTTTCTAGAGAAGTTTGTATATAGATTTTTTTTTCCATTAAAAATCATAAAACAGGGGGTTGGGTGGTAGCAGAGTGAGTTAAAGCGCAGGTGGTGCAAAGTGCAAGGACTGGCGTAAGGATCCCGGTTCAAGCCCCCGGCTTCCCACCTGCTGGGGAGTCGCTTTACAAGAGGTGAAACAGGTCTGCAGGCGTCTCTTTCCCCCTCTCTGTTTTCCCCTATCTCCCTTTCTCTCTGTTCTATCCAAAAACAAAGGCATCAAGAACAACAATAATAACGACAATAAAAATAATAAAACAGGGGGCCAGGCGGTAACACACCCAGTTAAGCACCCACAGTATGAAGCACAAGGACTGGCTCAAGGATCTGGGATCAAGCCCAGGCTCCCTACCAGCTCTTTCCCTCTCTATCTCCCCCTCCTCTCTCAATTTCTCTATCCTGTCCAATAAAAAAAAATTAAAAAATGGCCTCAAGGAGTAGTGGATTCATAGTACAGGCACTGAGCCCCACTGATAACCCTGGAGGCAAATAAATAAATAAGTAAATTTAAAAATGAAGCAAAGAAAAATCCTTAGGGGATTGTGAAAGTGGTGTCAAATTTCAGTCAGATACTAGTTAACGGTGCAATCGGAAATAGGTATTCAAAACTAGGCTGCAATAAAGCCAAACAGGCCATATGAACTACAATCAAATACCCCCAATAACTTGTCCATATGTTAACCTGGGAGTCTGGCTTCCAGCTTATTTCCCTGCTTACTCAGGAGGTGCCCTAATTCCCTTCCTCCCCTTCACTCGCACACTGGCATTGCTCCAGGCAGTATTATTTTATTTCCTTTCTGTCGTTATTTGGTGAGGCCCCTCATGTTGTGATCAGAAACTCACAACCGAGGGTGAAACTTTAAAGCTCCAGGATCCAGTCCTCTTAAGCAGCTCTAGCCACCTGACCCCCTTAAAAACAGCCTGAGTTTGATGACTAGTAAACTAAAGAATGCTTTTTATCCCTGTTTCCTTAATGGAATCAGTTGTACCTTGTCAGATTTTCCATTCAGTTTTTGGTCACATATGTGCCTATCTCTGTGCTGGGGTTTCAGGAAAAAAACAAAAAACAAAAAATAAAACACCTCTTCTCTAGCGAATAGTTCATGTTAGAACTGTTATAAATTGGTGAAAGCTAAGAAAAAGTTCTCCTACTATATCCTGCTAAAACCAGTGTTCCCTTTCGTCTGTGCCACTTTGGGAAGCCAGTGGGGTGTGTTACGAGTTGAGAGACTTAGAGAGTTCATCGTGTTGGTACTTGAACATATTATGTCATCTGACTAGCTGTCTCAATTTGATGCAACTCTTTCAATTTTGAAACTCTAATTTCGCTGCCTATAGTTTCTCGACAGGACATGACAGTGCTTTTAAAAGCATTAATATATACCTATCCCTGTGATGATATATACATGAATCTATACCTAAGTGGGAGTAAACACCAAAATTCCCAAACCTCAGTGTCTTCATTTAAATTTAGGCTATAAAACCTAGTTGAGATTTGAGAATGAGTAAACTTTGTAGAGAGAGGTAGGAGAGAGCTGCAGGTGCTATGAGTACAACCCAAGCACTCCTGCCCACCTTTGCTAAGTAGGAGATAGAACTTTGTATGGTTTACTGTTAGCCATCCCAGGAAAAACAACCTTGACTCTGTAAATGAATCTGCTCTCAATGGGTTGACGGGTGTTACAAGTTTGCTCCAGTACCAGAGTAAGAGTCAGCGTCCAAGCGTCCAACGGAATCACTTCTTCACATCAGTTTTGGTGAATGCCCATTTCCTTCTGCAGATGCCCCAGAGGCCCGTTAGAGTGCATCGGAAGTGTGCAGTCTCAAGAGTACTAGAAAGGCAGAAAGTGTTGCCCACTCTCCATCCTCTTCCTCCCCTTCTATTCCTTCTGTAGCCCCCCACACCCTGCTCCCATTAACTTACTCCCCCCCCCCCCACTCCCCTGCTAAGGATGTGTTTTGTCTAGCGAGGAACTATAAAGGGTGTGTAGCCAAGGAAGACTTAAAAGTGCCTTTTAGTGACAGAGCATACATGCCAGAGGGAGGCAAGCTGCCACAGAGATCCCAGCCAGCTGCCATGGGAAACTCATACCTGCATAATCAGGCAGGATGAAAGTCAGGCACTTCCTGCCATGATCCAAAGGGGTATGAGGGGGAGGAGGGAAACTGGGACTGTGGGGAAGCCAGCATTCAGTCACAGCTGGAGAGGAGGAACACAGGGCTGGGGGAGACCCGGGAGTTATTAACCTTAATCGTGATTGAAAGCCATGGAAGGGGTTCAGTGGTGTCCAGGGGTCATGTGAAATGACTAGACCTGAAAGCTGCAAAAGATGGCTGAGAGAAAGCCAGTCTCTGAGATGGTGTTTCTGTATCGAAGACGCAGCTGAAATAAAGGGAGGAGACTGCTAATCAGCTAATAACAGTCACAATCTCATGCCAGGTAGTTTGTACAGTTGATGGGCAGGTCAAAGAAAGTCTACTCAGCAGATCTTCTTGCTGGGTGGCTTGTGGACTCAGATATGTATTCTGTATCACTTATCTTTACTGCTTTTTAAAAAATATTTACATACTGTGTATACTCATAAGTATTTAAGAATCTCTGTGCCACAAAAAAAAAAAAAATACATAGAAGAGGCAGGAGAAAAGCCCATGATATTGTTTTTTAAAAATATTTTTATTTATTATTTATTCCCTTTTGTTGCTCTTGTTTTTTTATTGTTGTAGTTATGATTGGTGTTGTTGTTGTTGGATAGGACAGAGAGAAATTGAGAGAGGAGGGGAAGACAGAGAGGGGGAGAGAAAGACAGACACCTGCAGACCTGCTTCACTGCCTGTGAAGCAATTCCCCTGTAGGTGGGGAGCCAGGGGCTCGAACCTGGATCCTTATGCCAGTCCTTGCGCTTTACGCCATCTGCGCTTAACCTGCTGCACTACCGGCCAACTCCCTGTTTTTGTTTTTTTTTTAAGACTTTATTTATTCATGGGAAAGATAGGAGGAGGGAGTGAAAGAACCAGACATCACTCTGGTACATGTGCTACTGGGGATTGAACTCAGGGTCTCATTGCTTGAAAGTCCAATGCTTTATCCACTTTGCCACCTCCTAGACCACATAATATTGTTTAAAAAGAAAAAGGGTTAGAGATCTAAAGGGTGAGTTAAAAGTAAAGAAAATGGAGCCAGGTGGTGGTACAACTGGTTGAGTGCACATGTTAGAGTGCTCAGGGACCCAGGTTAGAGCCACAGGCCCCCGTTTGCAGGGGGAAATCTTTGCAAGTGGTGAAGCAGGGCTGCAGGTGTTTCTCTTTCTCTCTCCCTCTCTATCACTCACTCCCTTCCCTCTTGATTTCTGACTGTCTTTATCCAATACATAAATAAAGATAATGCAAAAATTAAAAAATAAATAACATAGCAAAGATACATTTTTTAAAAAGAATATTTAAAAAAAAGAAAAAGAACAAAGAATGTATGTGGCATCCAGGCAGTGCCACATCTGGTTGAGTGCACATATTAGAATGAACCTAGGTTCAAGCCCCTGTCCCCACTTACAGGGGGGGAAATTCAGAAGCTGTGAAACAGTACTGTAAGCCTCCCTGTCTTTTTCTTTCTTTCTCTCTCTCCCTCTCTATTTTCCTATTCCCTCTTGGTTCTCCCCGCCCCACCCCGTATTGCCACCAAAGTTATCACTAGGGCTCAGTGCTGGGATTATTACCACTCCCAGCCACCCCCTCCTTTTTTTTTCTTTCTATTTTTTATTAAACAGGACAGAGAGAGAGTATAGGGATGGATATATATATATATATATATATATATTATATATAATATATATATATATATGGAGAGAGAGAGAGAGAGAGTCATAAACACCAGTGACCTGGTTCAGACTCATAACTCATGAAGTGGATCCCCTGCAGGTAGGGAGCAGGGGCTCGAACCTGGGTCTTTACACTTGTAATATGTGCATTTAACTAAGTGTGCCACTGCCCACTCCCCACCCCTAAAATTTCTTCCTTCTCTATCCAATACATAAGTTAATTAATAAAATATTTTAAAAGGATATATGCACATATAAGTAAAAAGTATTTTCATTTCTTTAAAGGAGGGAGAATAAAATGCATTTGTTCTTAAGGTTAAAATATGAATATAGTTTTGTTAACTCTTCATTTCCTTGGAATAAATAGATTTGTTGCCCCCCCTTTTTTTTTTTATCCTTTTGAGGAAGAACTTCCACAATAGTCTACCCAAAGGACTAGGAGCTGACCTAAGAAAAAGATAGATCTGTGATCTAGGAAAAAGTTCCATGATAACAGTAACATTTATTACTGGGAAAGACTTGGGCAGTGTAGCAAAGGAGGGGTTATTCCATCCAGGAACAGAGGAAGACCAGAGAGTTCATTGGAGAAAAGAGGTCTCAAAGGCATTCATATGTGTGAAAGGGCATCACTCATCACTCCTGGTCTGTGAACACCAAAGGATGTTTGAGTGTAGGGGTGGGGTCTTTCAAAACACAGAACTCTCTCTGCTCAATGCCAGGCTTATATGAGGCACATTTTCATAGGCTATGAATAGGAAGCAGATGCTAATTGTCTGAAAATTTACCTGAGTTAATTTTTAAGTGAGGGAATGTGGGGAAAAATGAGGTGTCTGAAGCCTTTTAAATTTGTACCTATCAGCCTGCAGAGAAGGAATAAATGCCCAGGAGTAATGACAGAAAAGTTATTTAAGGCCAGATTACATGGCAGAGTTTCATCATTAGGTGTGCATATATTAATACTATGTGTCCGATGTTTTTCGAAAGGGAGATATTATGTCTATTTTGAAATACCATAAAGTAGTAGTGTCTTAATTTAACTATATGCTTTGTACATATCATATACACTTAGTCAAGAGCATGTCAAATACTTATCTTTTTAAACTTGGAAATTTCTGATTTTTCTAAATCCTAAAAACAAGTTATATTCAGTCTATGGTTTTCAGAAAGTAATGAACAAATCCAGACCTTGGTCTGTGCTGTGGTTCCTGTAGGCTTTCACAAGTCATTTATTTAACATTAGCCATGCATTCACCACACAAAAAGAATCTGGAAGATCCTCAAAACACACAATTCTGAGTTAAACATGATGCAGATGCAAAGATATATTGGGTAAAGATGGCTTCGAGGACAGCAGACCTGTGCTATAAAATAAATTTGAAATCCACTGCTTATTTGACAAATAGATCCTGAGTATATACTCTGTTTTAGATACTATTCTATTTTCTGGACCATCAGGTAGTGAGGCATACTGCTAAGGAGATGAAAGTAGGAGAAATAGACTATTAGAGATGTTTTTACTGAGGTTATCAGAACAGATTAAGAGACGATAAAGAGGGGCCAGACAGTGGTGCACCTGGTTAAGCACATACATTACAGTGTACAAGGACCCAGGTTCAAGTCTTTGGTTCCCAACTGCAGGAGAGAAGCTTCATGAGTGGCGAAGCAGGACTGCAGGTGTCTCTCTATCTCTCTTCTTATCTATCTCCCACTCCCCTCTCAATTTCTCTCTGCTCTTTCCAAGAGTAAATAAGTAAAATTTTTTAAAAAGAGATGGAGAAGAATGTAGGTTTTATAGCAACAAATACATACTTAACACTAACAAAACAGACAATCAAATTGATTAAACAACCTGGTCTAGGTCTTGGAGGGATGACTGACTTAGCTAGGATTAGAAACCACATCTTCCAGATCTTAGTTAATACTTAAATAAATAATCAGAGGATAGCGGTGTGAGGAAAGGATACAAATCAAAGCGGGAGATTTGATAAAATCAAGACAGGTTATGGAAGACTGAGTGATGCATGAGGTTTTTCTATGGAAGATTGCTGAGCTGGAGAAAGAAATATGAATCCAAATATTTAAGATCTACTCTCTTCCCTGATCCAGCTTTCTAGTCTCTTTTTCCAACTATGACATCATCTTCCCAGACAATAACTTGGGTCCACCTCCACACTAGCTGTCAAGCTCAGGAAAAAACTAGTAAAATCATGGGCCTCTTGGAATATACCTAAAACAGACCTACCAATTTTTTCCAAAACAGAGACCCCAAATTTTCATCTGCAGTATTCTTGCCTTTAGGTTCAAGATTAGTCAACAATATGTTCTGCTTTATATCTTAACTCAGCCACCAGATTCCAGATGATACCATGATGCCAACCTGACTTTCCTGGGCAGATGACACCACCAGTGTATCCAGGAGCCCCGTCTCCCCTAGCCCCTGCCCTACTAAGGAAAGAGAGAGAGACATGCTGGGGGTATGAATCTACCTGTCGATGCCCATGTTCAGCAGGGAAGCAGTTACAGAAGCCAGACCTTCCACCTTCTATACTGCATAATGACCCTGGGTCCATACTCCCAGAGGGATAAAGAATAGGAAAGCTATCAGGGGAGGGGATCAGATATGGAGTACTGGTGGTAGGAATTGTTTGGATTCTGTACCCCTCTTATCCTATGGTCTTGTCAATATTTCCATTTTATAAATCAATTAAAACCAATAAAAAGAAATATGAATCCAAAAGAAATTGTGAAAGTATAGAATGCTGGGCCACACTTTCTGTCTTCAATTTCCTCTGCAACAGGGAACTTTTACTTGACTATGTATTTGACTTTTACTGTGAATGGAACAGTTAAAAATCCCCTTATTCTTTTCATTCATTATTTAACTCATTTAACCTTTATGGAACACCTGCCATGGAACTGGTATTTTGAAAAGAACTGTCACCCAGGTACTCACATACTTTTGGGTAAAACACAAGGGTTCATTATGGAGATTGGACATGACAAATGCTCTGAAAACCCCTCTCCCCAATTCCTGCTTTTCTTCCTCTATTTTCCCCTCCTCTGTTCATTCTATGTTTGAAGTGTCTGCACAATGCTTCTCAGAGTTCTCTGGCATATTCAGTCTAATTTGGTAGGAGAGACCATGGAACTGTCCAAATGAAGGTAATATAAGACAAGCCTTGGGAGTTGGGCAGTAGCACAGTGGGCTAAGTGCATGTGGTGCAAAGCACAATGACCAGTGTAAGGATCCCTGTTTGAGCCCCCAGCTACCCACCTGCAGGGGAGTCGCTTCACAAGAGGTAAAGCAGGTCTGCAGGTGTCTGTCTTTCTCTCTGCCTCTCTGTCTTCCCCTCCTCTCTCCATTTCTCTCTGTCCTGTCCAACAACGACAATATCAGTAACAATAATAATAACTACAATGATAATAAAAAAGACAATCCTTCAGTGATATATTTAAGTTTCCAAAGACATAATAGAAAAAAAGCTAATAGTAGAGACATACAACAAAGTTTGTGATGTATTAATAGTGGGGGTCATACCATTTTATTCTACAATTTCTGTTACCCTTAATGCTAGTAACAGTGGCCATGAATTATTTAAATGAATTTCTCCTTGCTTTAAATAACATCTCATTTCCAAATAAAATCTGATCAATTCCTTTTGGTTTCCCACTTCCTAATTCAGACACCTCCTCTCCTCGAAATCTCATCTCCGATGAAATAGCCACACCTCCTTTTTGGATCCAGATAACTCACTGAACTCACCTCAGCTACTGAGCAACCATCATGTTACTATTCTCTTGTGTCTATATCTGCTTTTTAATTTATTCTAAATTTGGACAAGTGAAGTCCATGGCCACATTGTTCAGCTCTGTCCCCACTGTATTACTCTGTACCCCAGACTGGGTAAATGGAATAAATGATACAAGTATTCTGAAGTATCCCCAGAAAAATCATCAAAGAATTCAGTGTGTGTGTGTGTGTGTGTGTGTGTGTGTGTGTGTGTGTGTGTGTGTGTGTGTGTGATGCTTGGTTGTATATTGATTTTTTTGACAAGCCATAAAGGCCATATTTTACTACAGATCTCATTAACTAGTATAGTAATATTCAATTGCATGTTCTATGACTGGCACAGAAAAATGAACAATAATAAGTATTTACTCAGGGAATCAGATGCTTGACTTTACCACTAAAAGATTAAAAATTAAAAAAAAAACAGCCCTTTTTCCCCTCTAGTTAAATACCTTGTCATACTATAAGAAATCAGCGATATTCTAGATTGAATATTTACAAACTCCTCTTCGTTGAGTTAGAAATGCCTTGTTTGTCTATTTCCTTTTCCCCAGTGATGCTGTCTTGGTTTCTTCCTGTTTTTCTTTCATAGCTTTATTGATTTGTCTTGGCTCATTCTGATGCTTTCTCTATTCCCTTGTCAAGCCTCTTTGTTTGCTTGTGTTCGTAATCTAATCATAAAACCAGTAAGCAAAGGTTCCAGCTGAGATTGCTCTCAGGCTACTTTAGACATAGGATAAATGTAATTGATGATAGGTTCAAGACACTATGACTGCAAAGAACTGGAGCAGGTGTATAATTGCAGATACAGTGATTTATACTCAACTCAAGATGTAACTGAGCTGTTTACTAGGATAGCTCTTTTAGATCTGTGTTGATGAACAATTTAAAGAAATTGCAGTTTAGACTCCTTACCTAATCTAATTCCAGAGACAGGCTGTACCATTAAGGAGCATCTGAAACTTGTGTGCATGAGCCTCTGTAATTGGATACTAAAAAATTTAACATTATTTCTCCATTCTATGTGTACATAAGGTACAGGCATTTTCCAATAGAGTCCCTGGTGAATTCAAATTCCGAGAGACATTTCAATAATAAATAAATAAATAAAAATAAGCACAAGCTACTAACCTAAGAGTACAGGTGGACAAGGACAAAATGAGGACCTATACTCAAAAATACCTTTCTGTCCTAGGACCCGTACTCAAACATACCTTTCTGTCCTTCTTCCTAAATCATATTCTTGGCTTGTCTGAAAAGTCATGATGGGTTTTTTTTTCAGCACTTTTCTATGCAAAAAAGCATGTCTGTAGGCCCCAACATCGCTGAGCAGAAAGCACTCTGGAAACATTGTACTCCAAACATAATGAACTTTAATGCCTAAATAAATTAACTACCATGACAGTTGTTTGTGTTCCAACTCAGATAAATACTTCTATGATTATTCGACTAAAATTGAAGATGCAGATGTTGCCTCTGATTTTCATTATGCTTCTGTGAGTTTAGTAAATCATCTTTCTTCACTAAACTTTGACTTGCTTGTTTTTCAATCTAAAGTTATCTCTCAGGGCTATTCAGGATTATGGTGATCAACTAGAAATTCTTTAAAAATTATAAATTGAGTTGCTGGGTGGTGACACACCTGGATGACTGCATGTGTTACAATGTTCAAGGACCTGGGTTCAAATCCCCAGTCCCCACCTGCAGGGAGGAAAGCTTCACAAGTGGTGAAGCAGGGCTTCAGGTGAATCTGTTTCTTTCTCCCTCTTTCCTCTCAACTTTTGCTGTCTCTATACAGTAAATAAATATAATAAAAATATGTAAATAAAAAGTTATAAATTGAAATCTCCTTTTTCTTTGACATAGTAACTTATGACTACCACCCCCACCACCCTGCCGGGCTAGCTTCGCGGGCGGGAGACAGATGACCTGGGACTCATGGCTGAGTTGGGCAGCAGTATCTCTTTATGCATGTGGAACACAGCACAATCTAAGCTAAGCTATCCCTAATCACAATCCTGTATATATATATATACATACATGCTTGCCAAGTAGGGTGGAAACAGGATGTGATGTAGAGAGGGTGGAGCAAAAAAAAAAAGACTGGTACAAATTAGGGTGTACTAGGAGAGAGGGCGGAGCAAAAAGACATCACGAACCAGGAACCAGCAGGATTAAACCAATGCCCCACAGGCAGGGCAGTGCTTAGTTAACAATGGTTTGTGTAAATAGAATACAATGTTAAGCAGGGGGGATTAAACCAATGAAACAGAAGGGGGTTTTAGAAGCAGAATTAGAAGCATACCAACACCACACCCCACACTAAGTACAATCATTATTCTTTGGGAAGTACAGATGATGTATTCCCTCACTCAAGGAGCTTGTCATTAACAGATGGAATAGAATCACAAGAGATTATCTCTAGATATTTGTTTGCTTGGAAGTCCAAGGCTTTATGCCCTGTACCAACTCCTGGCTATCTCTAGATATTCGTTCATAATTCGGGTTCTGGTTTTACATATCTTGCAATCTTAGTGAAATGTGTGTCCATTTTTCTTATGAGCACCTGTGCTAAAATGTAAGGCACAGACGCTCATCTAGATAGTGCACTTTGATCCATCAGCTTTTGAGCTTTGACATGGAGTTTTCTTTGACTAAGGCCCTCATAGTTTTTCCATATAGAATTAGTAGCCAATGAATAGGTGCAAAGTTTAGGAGGTATAATAAGAAATAATTGGGAATTTTGTTAGCCAGTGCTCAATATTTGCCATGAAGCTGATCTAAATCACAAATGTGATTAATTTAAGAAGCAACCCAGTCAGGAGTTCTGAAATTATTAAAATTCAGTTAGACATTATTACCCTACATTTGATTTGTCTTATAAAAATCCAAGGAAATAATAATGTGTACTAGCAGAAGGAATACAACACTTCTAGAGTCTAATCTTTCTTTTGATCAAGGTGGAAAAACTTAACAGTAATCAGTTCCAATTCTAAGATGCTGAAGACTTATTATAATCAACTGTATTTATTGATCATGTACTTGCAATATATCATATAATGGTATTTGAAGCTACAATCAAGATATATGTGAACCCTATTGCTAGATGGTCAATTAATCATTGTTGTTGACTTTATTAATTTTTATTTAGTTATTTATTCATTTAGTTTTACATATTTATTTATTTATTTTCTCTTTTGTTGCCCTTGTTGCCTTTTATTGTTGTTGTAGTTATTGTTGTTGTTATTGATGTCACCACTGTTGGATAGGACAGAGAGAAATGGAGAGAGGAGGGGGAGGCAGAGAGAGGGAGAGAAAGAGAGACACCTGCAGACCTGCTTCACCACCTGAGGCGACTTCCCTGCAGGTGGGGAGCTGGAGGCTCGAACCGGGATCCTTCTGCTGGTCCTTGCGCTTTGCACTTAACCGGCTGTGCTACCGCCTGACTCCCTTTACTTATTTATTTTTATCACCAAAGTTAGCTGGAGCTTGGTGTTGGCACTATGAATCCACTGCTCTCAGTGGCCAGTTTTCCTTTTTTTCTTTCTTTTGTTATTTCTATGTTATTGGATAGGACAGAAAGAAATTAAGGGAATAGAGATAGAGAAAAATAGAGAGCTGAAGACTAGTTTCACCACTCTTGAAGCTTCCCTCCTGCGTGAGGAGAGGGGCTAGGACTTCCAGGCTCAATATTAATTTTACAAATTAATTTTTTTTTGTTTTTAACTCCAGTCTTTGGATAGCAAGATGTTCAATTTCATAATTTGGGTGGAGGCAAACCCACCCTGTATTCCACAGCATCTTATGAGATATGTGAATTGTATGATAAGAGATACAAGTTTCTGATTTTCACTACATTTTATTTGTGTAGCCTTGTAGTCATTTGGAAAATGGATTGGGTACCTCAACCTACTGTATATCAACGTGTAGTCACTATACACAGAGTCTACAGGATAGTCTCAAAACAACCATGCAGTCATCCCCAGATGATGTTGTCATCTGTGGCACTGATACCAGAGAACATGAATACATGTGACCAAAATTTATCATTGTGTCTTTTCTTAATAAAGTGATGTTCTTCACTTTATTAAGGGAAAGAAGTAACATTTATACGTTGGACAGACAAACCAAGAGTTAAAGAAATTGGATAATTTGTCTAAGTGTCCTGCATATTTTTCGTCTAACTTCTCCATGACTAAATTATTTCTATTAAGTTATTTGGCTTGATTCAATTATTTCCAGCATTTAGACTCCTTACATACAGATCTACTTTGTTAAAATTTAGTTTTAATTGAAACAATATCAAATTACAAAAAAAAATCAGGCATATAAACGTGAAGTTTCCTTTATGAAAATGGTGAGAGGTCCTTTCTTCATTACACTTGAATGTTACATTGGTGATCAAAATTTGTGAGCAATTTCTAGAGTAAGCATTCTATATTTCTTCTTTGACCAAGGATACAGTTGCTATGGAAATGAGACTTCATTTCTTTTGGGATATTGCATATGTTTTTTAAAAAGAAGTCATAGTATTTTTCCTTAGAAGTTCATTGAAATTGCATTAAAAAAACCTGCACATTTTATTTCAAGAAATCTGAACATACATAGAACAGAAAAGATATTCTATTTACTGTCTTCATTTATATATATATGTATATATGTATTCAATTCAATAGAAATTATGTTGACCTGAAAGTAAAATATATAATTATGGTTTTTTAATTTTCAAATAAGTAAAAAAAAATGCCTGATATGAATTAGTGATCACCTTCCACTTGAGTATGCATTTGCTCTTATCCTCTAGGTTCTGTGAAGCAACACCTAATTTAAAGTTTAATATCTTTCTTCTGTTCCCATATGGAGCAGATGGCCCAAGGAAGTACCTCCTACTTTCTAATTCCTCAGTGACATTTATTATTCATCAGAAAGGAAGTTAGAAAACATTATCTTTCCAATTCCTGGCTTAATCAAATAGACTAAAGGACATATCTTGCAATTATCAAAGGAATCATATTTAAAAAATTAAATCATAAAAAGCATTAAAGAAAAGAAAGAAAACCTAGTGGCCACCCATTTATGGGGTACTTGACTACTAATCAGTCACATCGGTAATTCCGCAGGACTAAGTAACTAAGAAACAACAAATGCTAACAGCCTCTACACCAGGGCTGTTTCCAAATATAGTTGAAAGTCTGGCATAGGATGAAGATATTAGCCTCTGGCCCCTCACTACTAGCTACTAGTCCTTTCATACAGCCAAGCAGAAGAAACCCTGCTATTTGAAAGCCAAGAGCAATAATTTGAATGTTGAGGCCATTTGCATTTTGAGTCTTAATACTATTAAAATTGTGTTTTCCCAGAGTTGATGGTAGGAAATAAGGTTACCTCTGGATTGTGCATAATGAAAAGACACAGGGTTATATACTTTTCCCATATTTGGGATCTACTCTCTTCCATGATACAGCTTTCTCATCTCATTTCCAACTATGACACTATCACCCCAGACAATAACTTGAGTCTATCTGCATGTTAGCTATCAGGCTCAAGCAAAAACTAGTAAAGTCATGGACCCCTTGGAATATACCTAAAATAGATCTACTAGCTTTTTCCAAACTGATTATTTGACAATTTTTTCTGCTTTATATTTTAATGCTTTTTCAGCCATCAGGTTCCACATGCTACCATGATGCCAACCTGACTTCCCTGGGCAGCTGACCTTCTCCAATGTGGTCTGGAGCCCTGCCTCCCCAAATCCTTGCCTCACTAGGGAAAGATAGAAACAGTCTGGGGGTATGAATACACCTGCCAATGGCCATGTTCAGCAGAGAAGCAATTACTGAAGCCAGACCTTCCATCTTCTGCTTTCAAGGGAGGGGATGGGATATGGAGTTCTGGTGGTGGGAACTGTATGGAATAGTACTTCTCTTATCTTATGGTCTTGTCAATATTTCCATTTTATAAATAAATTTAAAGAAAAAGAAAAGTCACAGGAGAAAAGGAGTTAGATGAATATAATACTTTGGATTTAATACCAATGGACTTGGATTCAGATTATTCTTTTTTTTTTTTATGGGGTTAATACTTTACAGTGCAGTCACTGACACATGAGTAAAACTTCACCATGCACCAGGCCCCCAAATTTCTCTTCTACCCCTCCTCCTCCTCCTCTTCCTTCCATAGTCTTTTGCTTTAATGCAATACATTTTGTAAGTCTCAAATGTATTAATTTCTTAAATTAAAATATGGAGTTCTCTTCAAGTGTTACAACTGCATTAAAGCAAACTAGCTCTGCTTTAACATTCAGCAGAATTTAATAACTTAGTAGGTGTCAGAAAAGTCCTGTGATATTTTTCTATGCAAAAAAAAATGGGTCATAACTTTTCTGTCAACCCAATATATCATCAGGGTGCACTTATCTAGTATCATCAGGGTGCACTTATCTAGCTTGTACTCTCATTTTCTGAGACTGTCTCTATTTGGGGGTAGCTTTCTTCTCAAGATAATGTGGAGCCTGCAATGAGTTTGGCACCAGCAAACAAAAAGAAGTAACTTTCTACTGCCAACATCACCAAAATTGCCATGATGGTTTCTGACCAGATGACGATTTCCCTGGATTCAAAGAGAGATCCAGGAGGACTGTGTCATCTGATTAGGTTCATGCCAAGCGCATGCCCAAACTTGAAACTTGGAAGAGCCACCAACATCTCCAATTCAATTTATTTTGGCCTGTGTTATCTGACTCCTGTGCTATTTACCCATTGTTAAAGCCGGAGCACTTGGGAAGTTCCTAGTTATCTTACTGCTCTAGATTTCTGATGATTCCTTTGAAGGTATAGAACATGTCTTACACAATTAATCATTTTAAGTATTAAAATGTAAATGGAGTATAACTTGTGTTATACTCCAGCATAAGGTGTTTAACTATTACTTCAGAAGAATACCCATCTTGCTGTTTCTGAATAGCATGCACTATAAATGCTGACTAGATCTAGTTATTTAATATTTCTATTCAAGTATGATATCTGTAATGCTTTTTATCTGTATGTTCTGTCAAGTATGCATTATATTTGTGAATTTTGTGTATTTCTTCCCATATCTGTTCTATTTCAACTGTGTCATTTGAAGTAAAATGTTTAGAGCTGTACTATCCTTTTAATAAGACTCGTTTTACTCATAATAAACATTTCTCTATATTCCAGGTAATAGTCCTTGTTCTGAACTTAGATTTTACTAACAGCCACTTAAGTCAGATATGCTTTTCTTACTATTATTTGAATGATCTGTCTTTCATTACTGTCTGTCTTGTCTATCTGTCTGTCTTGTTACCAGGGTTATCACTGGGACTTGGTGCCTTCACAACAAATCCACCACTCATGGTGACCCCCTTTTTTCCCTTTTATTTTCTTTCCCTCTTTATTTGTTAGGAGAAAGAGAAATTGAGAGGGAAGGGGGAGATAAGAAGGAGAATGAATTAAGATGGCTAATTAAGCATTGCCTCACTACTCATGAAGCTACTCCCCTGCATGTAGGACCAGGGTCTTGAACCCAGGTCCTTGTACATGTTAATGTACATGCTCAGCTGTGTGTGTCACTACCTGAAACCCTCCCCTCCATTTTTTTTTCTCTACTTTAGCATTCATTTTCATTGCAGTGCTAGGGAATGAGCTTGGAACCTCATGTTAAATATAACACTTTCTCAATCTAAATTTCATTCCATAACCTCTTCCCCCCCCAAAAAAATAAATAAATAACAGAAAATAAAAGACCGAGAGAGAGATGGAAGAGCAGAAGCCACAGCTCTACCATCCCTTTTTGCTGTCCATGGTGGTCCCATGTGCTGCTGGGATTAATCCCAGGACCTTTAGTATGGTAAAGCATGTGTTTCCATACTGGGTAACTTCCCATGCTCCTGTGTTTTTGCTTGCTTAACCCATACATATTTCTATATTTGAAGTGAGTTTCTTATAATAAACACATGTTTTACACTTAATTAATTTTTATTCAAACGCAACTGACTTCTTATTAGGATATTTATACCATTTGTGTTTAAATTTATTTATTTATTGCCTTCAGGGTTATCACTGGGGCTCTGTGCCTGCACTGTGAATCCATTTTTCTTAGTGGCCATTTTACTTTCTTCCTTTCTTTCTTTCTTTCTTTCTTTCTTTCTTTCTTTCTTTCTTTCTCTTTTATTGGATAGGACAGAGAGAAATTGAGAGGGGAGTGGGAGATATGGAGGGGTAGACAAAGACACCGGCAGACCTGCATTGCAGCATATGAAGCTTCCCCCTTGCAGATGGGCAGCCAGGGGCTCAAATTCGGATCCTTACGTGGGTCCTTGAGTTTAGTTTTGTGCATGCTTAACCTGGTGTGCCACCGCCCGACCGACCTCTATTTAAATATTCTTATGGTTCATTGTAAGTCTAATTCTTTGGTAGACATTCTGTCTGTCCCTTCTACTTTTGATTTTTGTCATTTCCAGAATTTCTTTGCAATGCCTTGTTTTCTTAGTTGTTTTTTTCTTTTCTTTTCTTTTCTGTTGCTGTTGCTGCTGTTTTATCATCTGCAGGGCCTTACCACTTTGGGCTGACATTTTCAGATAGAGAAAAACAGAGGGAAAGACACCACAGTTCCAAAGCTTCCCCGGTATGGTGGGTCATGTCATCAACAAATCAGGCATCCTCCTGGGTTAATAATTTTTCTTTCCATGTTTTATACTTTTGGTTTCAGTTTACTTAATATTGAAATATTTGAATATCTATAAGTTATATACAACAGTTACTATAGTTTTCATATCTGAATTCTACTACTCTCTCTACTAGTTGTAAGAATATTTTTTCTGGATCTCACTATTTGCAGCCTCTTAATTGAATATATTGATTTTGTATGTCCTTCCCCTAACTCCTCCTGGACTCTTGATATTCTGTTTATTTTTCTATAATTTCCTGATGTTGTCCCTTTTGTTTTGTATTGAATAATTTATGTTCTTAAATCACCCAATTAATATATTAATTGACATTTTTGCTCTGTCAGATGTGTTGCTAATCATATCCAGTGTATTTTCCATCCTCGATTTTTGGCTGGATATGTTCTCTTCTTTTCATAGTAATTTTTATGCACCTTAGTAAACATATGGGGTGTTTTAATAATAGCTTTCATAATATCTGGATCTTCTAACCTATCATTTATTTTATGTCAAGGTCTCCTATTGAATATTGGTTTTCTTTCAAAAGAGTTATATTTTCCAGCTTCTTCACATATTTGGCCACTTTTTTTGGATACTGTGATCACTACTGCACTACTATAATTAGTTCATTTTGCCTTTGTTCACAATTAAGTTTATTATAATTAGTTTGATTATTTCAGTTTGGGTCCAAAGCAGCATTTATTTTAAGACTACGTTATTCTCATGACTAAAGTCATGCCCTTCTCAATATCCTGCTTAATATCTTTTTAATTACTACTAAATTTACATTAGAGTTGCCAGAAGCACAAAGTCGTCCGATCTCATCCCATGAAAACTGGAATTTATTCTTTCTATTACTTTTAATTGTCTCTAACTCAAATCTTAGGAGCCTTCTTTTCACACGTTCAAAATCAAAGTCAGTGTGGTTATTGAAGAGGCCTTTCTATACATTTTTCAACTTATCTTTCTTCTCCATAGAGAAAGTCATTTTTTCCAGGTTTAAAAGTGGTTATTTTATGCATTCTATCTAGTTTGCTTATTGTTTATAGAAGAATGGCACATGTACTCTTAGTATTTTATCCTGGATCCATTGAGGCTTTTTTTAGTGAACACTTCAGTGATTTAGCACAGCAAGGAAGTTGGTTTTCCATTCACATTATAGCTCAAGTCCTGTATATTCATTGGTTTGGGTGGATCTCCAGGCTAGTTGGCTCAGAGAAGTTTCTCAAGACTCACACCCTTTTGTGTTTTTTGTGCAGAGTACTCTGAGTTCTCCCAATTTTCTTTTCAGTTCTGTGTGTTCCTTTGACTTGAAAGTAGAAAGAGAAAACATGGACATACAGCTGACCTAAGCTTACAACTGTCCTCGTTCACTACCTCCCACATTCCTTCAACTTGAATTCCGTTACTTAGTCTCCCAAACTGCAAAAGGCTGAAGTGTAACCTTGCTGTGTTTATAGAGTAGTTTTCTCCAATAGAAAAACGAACAAACAAAAAACCATGAGGTACATATGCAAGTGTAAATTTTCTATTAGTCACATTCAATGGGAAAAAGAACAGATGTAAGCAGTGCTAACAGTATATTTCATTTCAACAGATGCATTCATTTAGATCAGTTGATAGCGCATCCATATATTCAACTTTTTGTCATATATATATTTAATATAAAATCTTTAAAGATATTTTTGTGCTAAACCTTCACAATCTACGGGTATTTTATATAAATTCAGCAAATTTAAATTAAGATGTGGAATTTTAATTAGAAATATCTAATTGCTCTTTGTAGTTTGTGAAATTTGCATTTAGAAAATGGATTACTATGCACAGACATTTCCAAAAGCAACTGGAAGTTTTAAAATAACAAAACAGAATGCTTTATTATTTTTTTTGAAATTTGAAGTAAAAGTAATTAGTTTGATTTTTAAGTTACACTATATGCAATTCAAGCTACTTATAACCACATAAAGCTCGTAGATACTGTACTAGACAGTGTAGGTAGGTGAAAAACAGAGTGGCAAACCATGACTTTCTGGTCATATCTAGTCTGCAGTCTGATCTAAGGGCTTAGAGTGATTTTTATTTTTCCATATTGTTAAGAAAAGTCAAAATAATCAACAATTTATGATTCATCAGTACCACATATAATTTGAGTTTCACGATTAAGAATGTTTTAACTAATTAATTAATTTATATTTTATTGAACAGAGACAGAGAAAAAGGAGACAGAAAAGGAGAGATACAGACAACTGGAGCCCTGCTTCAAGACTCATAAAGCTTTCTCCTCATAGTCAGGGCCTGGGGGATCAAACCCAGGTGCTTGAGCCTGGTAATATGTGAACTCTAGCATATATATGTCACTGCCAAGATCTCAAGAAACTTTAAATTGGAACACATCCACATCTATTATCTACAGCTTTCTCTGCCATGTGACTATAAACCTGAGGAACTGCAATATCTGTAAAATACTTCCTTTCTGCCCTTTACACAAAAGTCTTGCCAGCTGTTAGATTATAACATAAGGAATCAGATTTTGAGAACACACTGGTATCTCTGCCCTTCTTTTAATTGAGAAGCATATCCTGTCTCACAGGATAGTCAGGGGATATAATATGCAGATAATTTTGTACTTATAATCAAATACATTTATCATATATAGGACGCTTATTTTTTTTATTTTATCTTTTAACATTTTATGGTCTCTAGAACAGTTGTCAACACATAGATACTACTTGTCATTTCCCTATGTTACCTGTGAACCATCCCCACCACTTAGCTAAGTGAACTGGGTAGACAGCACCCTCTCTCACCCATCTCTCCCCAGAGATCTTTACTTTGCAACAATACACTATACTTGTTACCTTAGAGAATTGGGCCACCACCTTGTTATAGCCCCTTTCTTCTCTGCTTGTACTCGTTTAAATTATGATTTTATTTTTATTTACTTGATAGAGAACACCAGAAATCAAGAGGAAAGGGGGAGACAGAGAGGAAGAGAGACAGAGAGATGTCTGCGGCATTACTTCACCACTCGTAAAGCTCTCCCCCTGCAGGTGGGGACCAGGGGCTTGAACCTGGGTCCTTGCACATTGTGACATGTGCACACAAGCAGGTGCCCCACCACCTGACCCCTGCTTATACTCTTTATATAGTTTACAAAGAGTGTGTTTTCTTTGGCTCACCAGTATTATTTAAAATCTCAGACAGCTCAGATTTCAGAGATAAAATGTTTTTGTTGTGAATGTCCCCAGTGTAATGTAAAGAGTATTATCGCCTCTTACCATACATTTGGACTTGTATGGACAACAAATAGGGGCAAGGTTTTTTCTGCGGACTGGGAAAAAAAATGAAAAGCAGAGAACTAGGAAGTCAAATATAGTCCATGAAGAACAAAGAATAATTTATTGGAATGAATGGAAATGTTCAAGGAGTAATGATATAGATCCCATTGACATCGTTGTTGTGATACTGCTACTACATAATTTCCTGGAGATTACAAATCCTATATAACATACCCTACAGTTGCTCTGCATCTAGAACTTCCAGCTCCAAGTAACTCTTGGGTTGTGAATGCATGATTTAGTATAATCACTTTATTAAAGACCCATCTGGCCTGGGAGGCAATGTAGGTAATTAAAGCATTGGATCTTCAATCATGAAGTCCTGTGTTTGATTCCCATCATATCATACCCAGAATGACTCTCTCTATTCCCCTCTTTCTCCTTCTTCTTCTCTTATGAATCAACTAATCAATCAAATTTTAAGTAAAAAATTCACTTATATCATTGAAATGTCTATATCTTATGATTATTTATAATTATAGGTTTGTTGGCAATTTTATTTACTTCAGTTCACATATATTTGGACCATGGATACATTATTCCAAATATGGGTTTCATCAGTAAACGAGGGTCATAATATCTGAATTACTTATGATTAGGAGAAGGACCTTGTTATCATTACCATGATTATTAGGAGGGAATAGAGAACAGTGATGAAAACAATGAAACAAAGGAATACACATTCATCTTCTAAAAGAAAAGGAAAGTTGATGATCCTGTTGGCAAGAGTAAGATAGCATAATAAATACATTTTGTAAAAAAAATATAATAAGGTTATTAGACAAATCTGGTAGAAAACTGAGCTTATATATGTGTCATTTAAAGCTGTTAGGAATATCCAAAGCACAATGGAGGTAGATTAAGGGATATATAAGAGTGACATAACTAGACAGTGACATAAATTTGAAAGTGTCAGACTAGTGATTTATACTAAAGAAAGTCTGAATTAAAAGTTATGGTTGGCTGGAAGAGTTAGGAAAGGTTATCCCAAAGGATCACACAGTTAATAAGTTTATCCTACCCTATTAATATTAAAGAAAAAGAAAAGAGAGTAGAGAGGAAGAGTTTTTTTTCTTCTTCTTTTTTCTAGAGGGGTACCTGTTTTAGCTGACCAGGACTGCTTACTTGTTTTGGCTTTGTTTTCTTATTCTCCAAGCAATATTTTAAAGAGTAATCCAATTTCCCCAGAACTACAAACTGGGGTGGGAATTCATTGGATCTGAGAGACAATCGTGCTGGTCATTTGGAAGGAATGTTTCTTTTGAAATGAATTTAGGAGGCTGGGTGGTGGCACACTTGGTTGAGAGCACATGTTAAAGTGCACAAGGACCTGGGTTCGAGCCCCCAGACCCCATTGGCAGGGAGGAAGCTTCAGGAGTGGTGAAACAGGGCTGCAAGTGTCTCTCTGTCTCTCTTCCTATCTCCCCTTTTTTCCTGTTTATCTCCCTTTCCCCCCTCGATTTCTGGTGGTCTCTAGCCATTAAATAAACATAATACTAAAAAATTAAAAAAAAAAAGAAATTAACTTAGTAGTGGTTGGTTTATATGGTGTGTCTGTGAGAGCACACAAACACACACACACACACACACACACACACATGTGTGCACACACACGCATAAGTGCCCACACTAAATTACTGAGTCGACCAATCCAATTACTAGCAGTGCTATGACTGTCGTGAATGTTTGATGGCTATGGGATGCTCACGGTCTTGTTAGGTTTCCTTTTCGAGGATACATTAGCTCTCACCTCTCTTTTCTACCAGCTTTTGTCTCTCAAAGGTGCCTCCTACTTCCTTAAAAGCACACTGCAGACAAATGAGTTGACCAAGTAGAGTAATCAAAGTTTGTCTTAATATTAGTTTCTAAATGTCAGATGTCTTTCTACTCAAATGTATGGTCCCAGATAATCATTATGCTATTGATTTTTTTTTCTTTTTGCTGTGATGATAATGTGAAAATGTGATGGATGAATGGCAAACAATGTTCATGTACAGAATAGAATACATTCATAATAGCATCATTTTTTTCAGACGAAATCACCTGATTGTTTTAACTGCTGTGCTATTTGAATCTATCTGCACCAGCATTTATTCTGTCCTCTCAAAATGTCATGGCATATCCGGAGCTAGAAGGAGCTATAATATTAATTTACAACCCCCCAGCCATATGCCTCTCACTAGGAAATAGAAGAACCTCCAAGAGAGTGCTAAGCTTCCAATGCCAGAGGTTTAATTATTTGGCTTTGCTACTTTGGCTACTTAATTTTCCCTACATGAATTCAAACATCTGGGGGGTGGGTATGTAAATCATGAACTATTTTGTATGGGTTATGTGGTTTATAGAGGCACGTTGCATGAAAAAATACCTTAGAGAAAAAAAAATAGAAATGGGGAAATGTTATCCATAAAAGGGAAACCTTGTATGATCATTCAATGGAATGAGAACATTAATAATTTGTAACTTTCCCACCCAATCACTCAGTCTTGGCACTGAGCAGAAATGTCAAATGCAATGTTTCACAACCCATTTTTCCATGAATATTCATTCTATTGCAGTTGGAGAAAATACTGTCATTTGTGTGGAACCAAAAAAAAAATTACTAAAACAAAAACATCTGGTAAAAAGTAGGCCACTATGTTAACATTTCAGGGGGAGGGATCCTGCCTATTGTTTTCTGCTTCTTCTTCTCAAAAGGTCAGATACTTCATTGGAGTTTCACACAGCTATTGGATTAGCATTTCGAGATAATGGTGCCTCTGCTAAAAGATGATTTCAAGAGCACTGTCTTTTAGTCGAGTTTACTTGTAACATAAAACTTTATGTAAAAGTTTAAAGAAGACATGCATTGTGAATAGATGCCTGGCATGAAGTGACAGCTCCTGGGACACTTGCTAGAACTTAATGAATCTGTGCTAAGGCTTTAAGTGATGTCATCTCTCTTTGGGGGGTCAGTTCGTAATGCATCTTTCATTGCTGGTTAAATATGATTACACGGAACAGAGCATTAGACCTTGAAAGTCAAATATATGTACAGTACAGAATACATGGGGATACCCTGCTAGATAGGAACCCCCTAGGTTTGGGGAGAAAATTGTTTTTTTATAAAAGAGGTAGGCCATCTGCTGGAATTTACTTAAAACATTTCTATTATACACTTAATTATATTTTAATTATCTGTGTTCACTGAAAATTTACACAGCTAAGAGACTACTTTTTTCTCCTTTGAATAAGTAGGAATATTAAATGGGCTATTTTTCAAGATAGAAATAAATATGTTGACAGTCTTCTTACATACTTAGAAAATATTTCATTTGTCAAATTCTCCTCTTTCAGCCCAACAAGTATTTGAAATAATATTAAAAATTCAAATGAGAAAATCATCCTTGCCAGTGACTTTTGGCTCCACAAAATCCAACTGGGGCGTCGGTGGTAGTACAGTGTATTAAGCACATGTGGCACAAAGCACAAGAACCAGAGGAAGGATCCCGATTTGAGCCCCTAGCTCCCCACCTGCAGGGGAGTCGCTTCACAGGTGGTGAAGAAGGTCTGCAGATGTCTATCTTTCTCTCCCCCTCTCTCCATTTCTCTCTGTCCTATCCAACAATGAATGACATCATCAACAACAATAATAACCATAACAAAGCTACAACAACATGGGCAACAAAAGGGGAAAAAATGGCCTCTAGGAGCAGTGGATTTATGTTGCAGGCACTGAGCCCCAGCAATAACTCTGGAGGCAAAAAAAAAGAAAGAAAAAGAAAATACAACTTATCCCCAAATGAACTGTCCATACTACTACTACTACTACTACTAATAATAATAATAATAATAATAATGATAATAATAATAAGAAGAAGAAGAAGAAGAAGAAGAAAAAGAAGAACCCTATCCTCCTGCTTGAAAATTACTCACAAGAATGGAAATTTGTCATTCCTGCCCATAGAAACAGGAAACACAGTTACTAGTGTTATTTAAGAAAATGTTTATTTGTTAAAAGAATGAGACACTGGGAAAGGCATGTACTTTATGCCAATGACCATTAGTGTGTTTACATGTGATGTCTGAAACAGATGCATCCCTGGACCAAAAGGGTAATTAGAGCTAGTATAACAGTGTGTAAAAGCAATTCAGAGAGACTGTCATTGCAGAAGGAAACTGCTCAACCACCGAGTGATCCAAATTCAAATGTTCACCTATGTTTTTATGTTGTGTGTGATAATTTCATTATACTTTAATTCGTGTTGGGCGGGCATGTCTTTCACTTAAAAACTAAGACTTTTTAACTGATACAGAAGATCTCATGTTTCTTTAAACACTAAGTTTTTGAAATTTGCTAAATATTTTATGAATGGTGATCTCACAGAATTTGCACACAGCCATTTAATCCAAGTTATTTTGACTATGCTCGCTCTTCATATATATATGAAGAGCGAGCATATATATATATATATATATATATATATATATATATATATATATGAAAATTGGTCCAGGTAAAACTGGTAAAACATCCTCAAAGCCCCAACTTTGCAAGAGGGGGGTGGAAAAGAAAAAAAAGAGGGACAAAGCCATAGTGAATGTTGGTAATGAATGCATTTTATAAAGTAAGTTCACCTTTTTCACAGATGATCAATTCTGGCAATCAAACTATTCCCTATGTTATACAAACTGTACAGTTTTTATTTACTGTGTACGGCATGTCTGAAATTACTTCATACCTGCATAATGTGTAAAGGATACCAATAAAATAGATTTCACCTTCTCTTCCAGAAACAACTCAGCAAAATATCCGAATTGCACATGTGGCCTTCACTGTATATTTTCACTTAGTGGATTATCTTCTCTAATAGTGCTTTTTTCACTGAGTGTTCTCCTTCCCCTTTACCAGCTAGTAAAGTATGCTAGTTCTCCTTTATCAACCTTTTAAATCATGCAATTCCTATTTGACTTGGAATCTTTTCATATATAATCAGACCTGTGGAATTATTCTCATAGGTCTTGATTAGCTCTTTTCTGTAAACTGTGTTTCCTCCTCTTCCAAGTTCCTACCTTAATAATCTAATGCCCAGTATGATGGTACTAGGAGGCTCTAGTCTTTGGGAAGTGAATAAAGGTTAATGCCATGGAAATGGTACTTGTGCTCTTAATACGATAGACCCCCACTAAACTGCTTTAGCTCTCCTCTCATGGGAGACTGTAGTGAAAGATTGCCAATAAGAAAAATAATTGAGGGGCTGGGTGGTGGCGCATCTGGTTGAGCACACATATTATTATACCAAAGGACTCAGGTTCAAGCCCCCGGATCCCACCTGCAGGGAAAAGCACTGTGATTGGTGAAGCAATGATGCAGGTGTCTCTCTGTCTCTCTCCCTTTCTATTTCTCCCTCTAGATTTCTGGCTGCCTCTATACTATCAATAAATAAAGATAATTGAAAAAAATCAAAATAATACAAAACAAAGAGACTTCATCTAAGACTGAATCTTCCAGCACTATTTTCAGTTTCTAAAAAATGGGATACATCAATGGTGTTGTTTATAATCCACCCAGATTCTGGGATTGCTTTTATTAGTGCAGCCAAAAGAAATTAAGACACAACCATTTGCTGTTAATCTTCTAATGTCACAACAGTGTTTTTTTTTTTTTTTTGGCCAAGCCATTTTTTTTTAACTGTGATTAATAGTGGTTTACAAGATTGTAAGATTGTAGGGTATAGTTCTACATGACACTCACCTTGCTAGTATCTTTCAGACTAATTTACATTTACTTATTGAACACATTTATTCTGTTAGTAATTTGGGTTAAATACCATGGTAGGATTTGAGGGTAGAAAGATGAGTATGTGCATCTGAGGGACTTGGGATACAATAATTTAAAAGAACATATGTGCACCTAGGGTCATAGCAGCTCTATTCACAATAGCCAAAACACCCAGTTAATGGAAATGCCTATTGACAGTTTACTGGAGAAAAAAAAAAGACTGTGTGAGATGTTTTTTAAAGTATGACATTCAAAGGAATATGACTCTGCAATCAAAAAGAGTGAGATTGTATCACTTGGGAGAATATGGTTAGAACTAGAAGTGATCATACTAAGTAAAATAAGTAAAGAACCACTATAAGATTGCTTTGCTTATATATGGGATAAACATTATTATAACAATGAACAGATTTTAAAGAAAAGTTAACTAAACTGAATCTTGGACTCTGTGAAAACTAGGGTGGTTACTAGGGAGGGGAAACACAGAACCTGGGTGGAAGGTCCAATGACTTATACACAACATGTGTAGGTATGGATTATGCACCTATGCACTTACACTATCACAAAAAAGGGGTCAAGTCTGTAATAGAGAAAATTTAAGAAAACAGGAAAAAAGTGACATTGTAATTTTTTTTTTTTTGGGATAAAGTTGATTGAACGGAAAGTGAACATGCTAAGTGAATAAATAAAAGATAACTGCCAGATGGCTTCCCTCATGCGTATAGAATACAGGTATCCAAAACAAATGAGTTTTCGAACAACAATGATAATAACAACCACCACCACTGGACACTTTTAAGAAACATTTCGTTTATTTATTTTTTGGCTAGAGATAGAAATTGAGAGGAAGTGGGAGAGAAAAGGATGGAGGGAGATAAACTAGGAAGGAGGGAGAGAGGGAAGGAGGAGAGGAGAGAAAGAGAGAAACCTGCAGCAACTGTTTGAACACTCAAGAAATTTTCCCTCCTTACTCCCACAGGTGGGCACCAGGCTCTCGAACCCAGGTCCTTGCCTACTGCGGCACCACCTCACTGACCCCGTGGACTACTGAACCCTGAAAACAATGGTAGTGATCAGAAGGGGTGGGGAGAGGAACTCTGGGAACCAAAAGAAGCTCTCTTCAGTGTGACAGAACTTTAGTGATGGATGTGTTGAGTCCTATGTATAGACATGGGTATGAAACTATACTCCTCAGTAATCTTGTCAACTAATATTAAATCAATTAAAATAAAATATAAAATAAGGGGAAGCAAAAGATGCTTATATAGGTGTCTGGGACCTTGGGAAGCATCTGAGGAGTTTGGTTGGGTTGTATTGAGTCTATCCCATTCTAATTCATGAGAGAGAGCCTCCATTGATCATCCTGAGAAGGAGGGGTAGGGTTCCAGATAAAACAGAAGGTTAATGGCTAAATAATGGCGTTAAAATTTAAGGTTAAATACCAAGCTGGTATGCTGCATTATGTAATTTCCTCACATAATGAAGATGGGTCATTAAGGATTCAACACTTTTCAAGCCTGCTTAACCTAAACAACAATGAGAAAAGAATCTAAACACAATTTCCCCCTGCTTTCAGATGGATGAGGTTAAATTGGGCAAGACAGCAAATAATGAGGGATAATAAGGAAGAGCTCGAATCATCCAGTACATTAACGAAGCTGATGCGCAGTTAGTTACTGTTGAAGAAGATGGATCACTCTGTTGCAGCAGAAGCAGGAAGAGATTTCTCCCCAAAAGGCCATGGAAGAAACATGCAGGTGTCTTTCCCTGTCCAGATAAAAGCCTTTCGTCTGTGCTCAGCTCATAGGGCATCTTATCTCTGTTTCCTTTCCTGCTCTCTGCATCAGGTTTCCTGGGTACCCTCACAGCAAGTCTAGTTGATGTCGCTTCTGGCTTCTGTGTACTGGTCTGTCTTACCCGCTGTGAGATACTCTGTTAATTCCCAAAGGTAAGTGATATATCCAAAGAGTGTCTAGTCTGAGTACTGAATTAAGCATATCCCATAAGCTTATCTTCTCTTGTCCTCAAACTATAATGTGCTAATAAGGGGGAGAAATAGGAGTGAGATGTCAACATCTTCCATAGCCTGAGTTCACTTAGTAAGCAGGGAGGCAACCTGGGCTTCACACTTGAAAATATCTGACCTTGGAGGACCAGGTGGTGGGGCACCTGGCTGAGCAAGCACCATTATGTGCAAGGCAGCAGGTTCAGGCCCAGAACCAACCTTTAGCGAAGAAGCTTCAGGAGCATTGAAGCAGTGCTACAGGTAGGTCTCTTTGTCTCTCTCTCCCTCTCGTTCTCCTGCTCTCTCCTCTCTCTCTCTCTCTCTCTCTCTCTCCATTGCCTCCTCTTTCAAATTCTCTCTATCCTATGAAGTAAAAGAAAGGAAAAAATGGCCATCAAGACCAGTGGACTCTTTGTGCAGGCATGCAGTCCAAACAATAACCCTAGTGCCAAAAAAAAAAAAAAAAAAAAAGAAAGAGAAGAGAAGAAATAATAAAATATCTGATTTAAAATGATTATAATTCCTGTTGCTCCACAGTCTCTCATAGTAAAATGGCTATTTAGATAGATATTTCTTACATCCGGTATTAGCTAGTATTGGTTAATTTAAAGAATAGGATAGTAATAAGTAGCTTCAATGGTTAATACACAATTCTATAATAAATTGATCTCATATCCTTGAAAAAAGAATCCTTACCACTGTATGTGGATTCAGAATAGCAACCCTCACTGGCTGGAGCAAGTTGTTTGATACAAGTAATCATTTCTGTAAGGAATAAGAAAATACCAGCATTTCCCAAACCCTTTTGCAATCTTTACAGATAACATAGATTTTTGTTTTATTTTCTTTATTTATTGGATAGAAACAACCAGAAATCAAGAGGGAAGGGGGTGATAGAGAGGGAAACAGAGAGTGACACCTGCAGCATTGCTTCACCACTTGGGAGGTTGGGACTGGGAGCTCCAACCCAAGCTCTTTGTAACGTGTGTTCAACTAAGAGTGCCAGCACCCAGCCCATACGATCACATGATATTTCAATTTTACTTACATGGCACTGAGAGATAGAGTTGTTTTTCCTATGACTGAATCAATTAGAATATTTCTGTTGTTTCCTTTTACTGTTAAAATGCTAATGACATCTCAGAAATGTGATACTGTTGACTCTTTTTTTTCCCCTCCAGATTTATCACTGAGGCTCTGTGTCTGCACTATGAACCCGCAGTTCCTTTTGGAAAAATGGAGTCCATTTTTCTCCACATTTTTATTGGATAGGCCAGAGAACAACTGAGAGGGGAGAGAGGATAGGTGATAGGGGAGAGGAGAGAGGGGAGAGGGGAGAGGGGAGAGGGGAGAGGGGAGAGGGGAGAGGAGAGAGGGGAGAGGGGAGAGGGGAGAGGGGAGAGGGGAGAGAGGAGAGAGGACAGAGGGAGAGGGGAGAGAGGAGAGAGGACAGAGGGAGAGGGAGAGAGAGAGAGAGAGATCTGCAAAACTGCTTCACCACTTGCAAAGCATCTCCAATGTAGGTGGGTAGCCAGGGGCTTGAACCCTGATCCTTGAGTGGGTCCTTGCACTCAGTGCTAATAGTGGTAATTAAACTGTCTCTTGGACATTGCAAGAACTCTGGAGGTTATGGAGGGTGAACGTACAAACTGATGATGGGTGTGATGACTTACACTAAGCAGGTATGGTTTTGTAAAGTTCATTTTAACTACTAATAACAAAGGGGGAAGGTAACTTACTCAATATCCATGTGAATTACTGCACCAGTTTAATCTAAATTCTTTCAAAAGAGCAAAGTCACATATAATGTTTATGTTAGTCATGCTACGCAGGCTTTCTTTTATTTGCTTTTACTTTAGTAATTTCAGGAATGGAAAGACTAGGTAAGCAAAATTCCCATCACACACAGAGCAACTGGAGATATTTTTATCCAGAGCTATCTCCTACTATGTTTTCCAGTATTAGCTGGATATTTTTAAGTTAGACTTCCAAGCATATCAAAAATTTTAGACACTACAGGAATTTTTGTTAGAAAAAATTCTAGATTTCTAGAAAAGCACTTGTGCTCTCACTAAGAGTTCTCTCCCTCTCCCTGACCCCCCCCCCCTTTTTTAAAGAGAGACAAAAAGAGAAATTAAGAGGAAAGAGGAGTTAAGGAGGGAAAAAATACTGAATCATTTGTACTGAAGTTTCTTCTTCTGTGGGTGAGGACTAGGACTGGAACCTACATTCTTGTGCATGGTAACATGTGCGCCCTACCAGGTGGACCAGATGTCCCCTAGTCATTTATTTTTTATGTCTCTGTGCTTTTGCCTCCACTATTTCATATGATCTGTTTACTACCTACTCTAAATCTGCTCACATGTCTTACACATCTAGGAGAAAATAATTTATTTTCATTTATTTTCTAAGTTCTATGTATTTATTCATTTATTTTTATCTCCAGGGTTATCGCTGTGGCTCCGTGCCTGGACTATGAATCCACTGCTCCTGGAGGCCATTTTTTTTCTCCTTTGTTGCCCTTGTTGTTTATCTTTGTTGATGTTATTGCTGTTGTTGTTGTTGTTGGATGGGATAGAGAGAAACTGAGAGAGGAGGGGAAGACAGAGAGGAGGAGAGAAAGGTAGACATCTGCAGACCTGCTTCACCATTTGTGAAGCGACTCCCCTGCAGGTGGAGAACCCCGGGCTCGAACCGGGATCCTTACTCCAGTTCTTACACTCTGTGCCATGTGTGCTTAACCCGTTGCGCTACCACCCAGCTCCCTCCTTTATTTTTTAAAAATATTCATTTATCCATTTTTATGTGAGAAAGAAAGCGACCAGTACAATGCTTCACTCTGACATTTTATTCTATGTATCAAACCCAGAGCTTCAACTTCTGAACCACTACCACTGAGTTATCTCCCTCCTCGTCTTCATTTATTTTTCTGAGATCAGGCAAGATCTGGCATGTTCAGTGTGGAATGGCAGTAGACTCATTTATTTTTCAGAAGCTTCTCAATAGTAGTCGTTTCCAGAAGTATCATCTAGCTCTGTCTCTGGGCTGGGTGATTTTGTATCCTTTCACTGGAATATCTCAATATGTTCACCAGGGGTGCATTTTATTTCATATAAGAAGATGCTAAGGCTCAAAGAAGGAAAGGGATATATATTTCCTACATACCCTACATTCTGAAGTTAGAAATATAGGTATCATTTTGACAAAGTTCCTCACTTTTTAAAAAATACATATATTTTTACGGGGCCAGGCGGTAGCACAGCAGGTTAAGTGCAGGTGGTGCGAAGCACAAGGATTGGTGTAAAGATCCCAGTTGGAGCCCCTGACTCGCCACCTGAAGGGAGCCATTTCACAAGCAGTGAAGCAAGTCTGCAGGTGTCTATCCTTCTCTCCCCCTCTGTCTTCCCCTCCTCCTACAAGAATATCAATAACAACAACAATGGGCAACAAAAACGGGAAAATATTTTTACTTATTTATAATTGTATAGAATCAGAGAGAAATTGAAAGGAGGTTGGGAGGGATAGAGAAGGAAAGAGACAGACGGACACCTCCAGCACTGCTTCCCCACTTATGAAGCTTTCCCACTACAGGTGGGAAGCAGGGGCTTGAACCTGGGTCCTTGTGCATTGTAATGTGTGCGCTCAACCAGGTACACCACAGCCTGGGTCCCAACAAAGGTCCCCTCTTCAGCCACCCAGTCATAACCATTTTCACAATCCTGGAGAGATGATCTCTTCTAATTTTTCTCAAAAACTTACCCACACACACACACACCCTTCTCACAGTCCTGTGTCGATTTTACTGTCACCTAGGTCAATGCTGCTTTCTCCTACTTGGTCTTTCTCATTCTAATAGTCTTCCCTTCTATCCATCATGAGGTTGCCTGAGTAAAATTTCCAAGATGAAAATAAACAGTTGTATAAGCATAGAAATAACTCTTCCAATTCTTCATCACTCATTATTGTTATCATCATTCAAGTCACTCCTTCCTCCTCTGAGGGACATAAGTGGTTAATATTTCCTTACTCTGTCCCAGACCTCAAATGTCACAAAACCACTTTGTAAAATCCACAAGAATTATAATACCACAGGAAATCTCAGGAAGGCCTTCCAAAGAAGACACATGGAGAGAAAGGACATATTGTTCAGGAAATTACAGTATAGCAAATATCAGAGAGACCATTTCCCATGACTAAAATGAATTAGCGGCAACAAACCAAAACACACAGATAACTCTCTACTAACATGTGGCTCGCTCATTAGGAGCAAGTTATTTCTTTGAAAAGTGGGGATGATGATGAGACAGGACTTCTGGGATTAGGCTTTGAAGGCACCATATCATTATAGACTCTGTGTTCATGGCCAGAGGTAGTCTTTCAAATACATCTGAGCAATGTCAGAATTTACCACATTTGTAAGGATCCTGGACTATCATATTTCAATGCAAAAACTCACATAATAGCTCAAACTTTAAGAACAAAAGCTATGGAGGCAAACTGCCTGTGTGAGTCAAGCTTGGTGCTTACCAGTGAGATTTTGACGGTGAGACTTGGCCACACTACTGCGGTTAATGCTCTGTGATTCAGTTTCTTTGCTTGTAAAATATAGAGAGTAACATTGCTTAACAAGGAAGATAGTCATGAGGGTTTCGTGCGTGCGTGCGTGCGTGTGTGTCTCTCTCTCTCTCTGTGTAATTGTTTTCATTGTCAAGAATACAGAAAGGGCTCTATTTTGTTTTACACCATATTACAGACTTTATGTTTCACTGTATGTGCACATTTACTCATCACAAATTTTCCTCAGTCAGTTTTTCATGCAAGAAAGGAAAAAAAAAGTCAAAGCTCTTATCACAGTTTATTATGCTTTGAAGGATATTTAAAATTCCATTTCCTAAGATCCATCATATACTTTGGACACAGAGATTCAGAGATAAAACTATTTATTGAGGAATCCATCCCCAGTAAGAGGATGAATGTAAGAATTTGACCTAGTTAAGTCTACCTTGGGTCTGGTGATCTCTCAAATAAACTCAGTTATCTTCACAAATATCCATGGCATCCAACATTTTTCTAGAGAGAAGGTGGAGAGAACAGACCATTTTCCCTGAAGGAAAGTAAAAGAAACCAATAAATCAGATGATTTATATAATAAGACTCAGCAAAGAGTCTGTGATTAGAATTGCAAGCTATAATTCCTTTTCTGAAAGTTGTTTTCCTGCCTACAAAGTGATGAGCTCTGGCTTTTAGAGATATTATACAAAAATATGGATCTTTACAAGTTCAAGATGAGCCATAATATTACTTTCAAATTTATGATCAACAAACACAAATTTGCACCACATTAGGGTCAAAATCCTAAAACTCTCCTCTGTAAACTGGTCTAAATATGAAAGACTAAAGATATCTCACATAAGTTTTTCATTATTCTTGGAACATTGTACTTCTAATTTAGCATATCGATATGTAACTGGGGCAAAGCCATTCTCTTGGAGAGAAAGGGAAAAAGATCTTTTGTGTTATAAACTATTAGGATATTACATCAAACAGAGCCATATCCATAGAAAAAGTTATGGATTCCCTATATATCTGTCAAATATTTGAACGTATAAACATAGAGAAAATGATGTATATCTGAAAAACTTCAAAGGAAGAGCAGGATTGGGAGAGAAAAGAAAACATCTCACAAATTTGTCTCAAGATCCTGAGTCATTCTTGGTATTTGAAACATCTGAGACTTGCTAGAAGAACTTTGTTTCCAGAAGACTAAAAGTGAAAAGTACAGGACATGCTCTGGTTGTTTAGTCTTTTGTAATTTCCTGTGCATTCTGTAGGTGAATATAAGGTGTTTGAAAGCACTGGTGAAGAGAATTGAATGTACAGGTAGTTCAGGAACATTAAACATGAGGAAAATCTGTCTTCTAAAACTAGAGGTCACAAGAGAATATTGTTTTCCATATCAGCACACAAATGGCCACATGATGCCTCCCAACACAGACTAGTTGGTGTTATTTGGAATGTAAACATCTATGTTTAAGGACCAGCTAATATATAGTTGGCATGTTCCATGTCATGAACTGCCAATCTTGGATGGAGTTGTGGGGGGCAAGAAGCAGAGAAATGTCTGTTAATGACTTCAAATTTTCTGCTCACTTATTACTGCAAGGAAGAAAATATAATGAACCTGATATGGACAAGGAATGCAAAGAATAAAATACTTCTTTCAGAATGTCGGCAAGCAATGGAACAAATGAGATTTATGGCAGAATTGGATATGTGATTTATAGTTTTGCTTGTTCTTCATTTAAAGGAGGAAATTAAAAACACACTTGCATATGATTCAATCTTTGATCACTAGAGAATAGCTGTTGTGAATTAATTATTATAAACTCGATTACCCTTGTTCACCCCAGGTGCTGCATCCATAGAAAGTTCCAAGTAGAGTCTCAGGGGAAAGGCATTTCCCTCTCTATATCTATCTTTCTTTCTTTCTTTCTTTCTTTCTTTCTTTCTTTCTTTCTTTCTTTTCTTTTCTTTCTTTCTTTCCTTCTTCTTTCTTTCTTTCCTCTCTTTTCTTCTTTTCTCTTTTTCTCACATTCTTTGTTTTTTCTTCTTTTTCTTTCTGTTCTGTTGTTGAGCTTTCTTTTATTTTTGCTAAAATTCTACTGTTAAACATAACTGCCATTTGCATTTCACTGGGCAGCACTATTGCTTAAGTACTAATTGAAAATAGCCTCATGAAAAGAAAGAAAGCATAGGTTAAAGAGACCCATATTAAATTCTTAGCAGTTTCTTATAGACTTTGGAAATATGGGTGTTTATTCTCTTTTCATTATGTTTACATCTAGAATCAAATACTTAAATTCATGCATAAATATTCTACGCTCTACCTCACAAGCAGTTTGTATTTACTTAGTGAAGTAAAATTAGGAAAACGTATCTTTTCTCTCTTCATTTAACATCCAGTTGAGGCCATGGGGTAGTATTTTGTTATAAAGATCACATGATAACAAATATAGCAACGAATCATTGGGAGATCTAAGTGGTGGGAAGGAGTCTGTTTAAAAGATGTAACACTGGGTGAGACCTTTCCTTTCATAGTATTCTCTAATTTTATTTCAGGTGGTCCACTCCCCAATAAAGCCCCCAAACCTAGATATAGACCAGGTCCCCTGAGGTACAGCATATGTTCACACGTGCCAGTAAACCAGGGCAAAATATATCCCTGAAAGCAGAAGTACACAAGAGTCTGCAATGAGTACCTCCCAACACTTCATCTGCACTATTTCAGCCTTTAGGTCAATGACTGTTCAACAATATGTTTGGCTTTGTATGTTAACTCTCTTTTCAGCCACCAGGTTCTAGATGCCAGCATGATGCTGACCAGATTTCCCTGGACTGAGGACCCCACCAATGTTTCCTGGAGCTCCGCTTCCCCAGAGATCCACCCTACTATGGAGAGACAGAGGTAGACTGGGAGTATGGATTGAAAAGTCAATGCCCATGTTCAGTGGGGAAGCAATTACAGAAGCCAGACCTTCCACCTTCTGCAACCCACAAGGACCCTGGGTCCATGCTCCCAGAGGGATAGAGAATGGGAAAGCTATCAGGGAAGGGGATGGGATATGGAGATTGGGTGGTAGGAACTGTGTGGAGTTGTAAGCCTCCTATCCTACGGTTTTGTTAATGTCTCCTTTCTTAAATTAAAAAAAAAAAAGATGTAAAACAAATATCAGCTTTAAAATATGGCAATTATACAATTACTTTTAAGAAGCCGTTTTAAAAAAGAGACTAGAAGACTATAAGTAGCACAAAAATATGTCATAAAAGGAGAAATATTTATTCTAAATAAAGTTAATGTAAGCAAACAACTATAACTAAAGATTGTGAACATCTAAGGCATTTTACATACTTTAGGCTGTAAGCTGAAGGCTAATAAAAGTGGAACAATCAAATATGATTAGAGAACTCAATGGTTCAGCAATCTAGGACAGATTAATTTAATAGAGTGGGCTACCTCTTTAGGTATTTTTCCAACTGAAATATCTATACATTCATTTTTCTTAGACTGTCTCTGTAGATAACTGTGTTTATGGATAGAAGAAGAGGTACAAGTATATGGATCCCTTGAATAATAGTGAAGAACTCAGATTTTTCTGATTATGTGTAACACAGACTAATTTAAAAAGAAGACAGCAACTATCTCAAGCTATCTCAGAGACAAATGGGTCCTGAAATTCAAAACAGTTGCAATCCTCTCTTCTTCTTTATATGTATCTTTCTCTCCTCTGCCTACTACCTCTCTTCCACTCAACTCCACTCTCTGACACTGTCCATCTCAAACAGGCTTTCTCAACAGAGTCCTAAGACTTGAGTTCTCTTGGTTCTTGATATGCCTACACAAGTATGCATCCCATTCTAGAAATTCTATAATTTTCTTTCTTTCGTCCATTCCTCCATTCCTCCCCTTTCTCTCTCTCTTCCTTTCTTTCCTTTTTTGCCTCCAGGGTTATCCCTGAGGCTAGGTGCCAGCATTACATATCTATCCCTCCTGGAAACCATTTTTTTTCCATCGTATTTGATAGCACAGAGAGAAATTGAGGGAAGGGAGGTTGTGGAGAGGTAGAGAGAAAGATATACACCTACAGACCTATGAAAAGTCTCTACTGTAGGTGAGGACCAGGGATTCAAACTTGGGTCCCTGCATTTAACTGGATATGCCACTGTCCGGCCCTCACAGGTATAAAAATTCCAATCAAATTCAAATAAATGCTGACATTGCCTTGCTTAGTTCTTTGTCACATCTCTGGATCAAGCCCTGTTGTGGGGGGATGGAATAAATTGACTGAGTGGTCTGAGTCTACCTATGTCCCATTCAAATCCCAGAGACTGTAACTGCAATACAAGTAGTTCTAATAGAAAAATCAGGATGTCATCTCCACGGAATGTGGAAGTGATACTGGACAGGAAAAAACAGCAGATGTCCACTACAAGGAAATGGAGACATTTTCCTAAAGTATGTTACTTTTCTATCATTTGCCAATTGGACAGCACAAAAAATATACAAGACATGCCAGAAAAGAAGATAACATCATTAATTTTTAGACTATTAATTAATGCCTTTCCAAGTACATAAAAGTGTTACTTCTGATTTGTTGTGTATATATGTGAATTTTTGAACCTGTATTATGGAACTTGTGGAAACAAGATTTTCTTTATAAAGTGAAGATATATTTTGTCTTTTTTTTTTTTTTTGACAAAGTGATCTAGAGTAGTGAATAGAGCAGGTGTAAAAACCGAGCATGAAAATGCAAACAAACATAAACCACAAAGAAAAAGAGAATTAGCAATAGCTCTAGTGCTCCAAACATTTGAGCTTAATTTCCTTTGTTCTTTTATTATCTAATTATCTTTATTTATTTATTGGATAGAGACAGCCAGAAATTGAGAGGAAAAGGGGAAATAGGGAGAGAGACAGAGAGACACCTGCAACACTGCTTCATCCCTTGTGAAGCTTTCCCCCTGTAGGTGAAAACGGGGGCTCTAACCTGTGTCCTTCTACACTGTAAAAGTGTGCTCAACCAGTTGTACCACCACTCCTCCCTTTTGTTTCCTTTAATTAAAAAATTACAAACTACCAGTGAATTTTTGTTGGGGCCTATAAAAGCAGCAGGCTTATTAGGTACATAAAAACTTCAATAGGAAATAAGAAAGACAGAAAGATGTCCAACCATGAGGAAAAAGCATGAGCACCAGTGTCCTGCTAGGACATGTGTGGGTCCTGGGAGAAGATGAGACGAGAACAATAGCAGTTGAAAGGGGAGTAGCCAGGCCTGCTTATGTAATCTCTTATACCCACAACGCATGGCAAGTTTACCTCTTCTGCTGTATGTTGTATGCTCATGACATCAGCCGTATGCTAATTATATATGTGGCCCATAATTCCTTTAGCTAATAGTCAAAACAATGTATTCCCAATGAATAATTAACTTTTTGTTAAGTGTTATGGAATTCTATAGCTTACTTTGTCCATTTAAATAACACTAAAAGGCTTTATATGGGGATATTAAATCCATTATAGTGGAGAAAGAAGGCTTCTATTCAGGAATGCTATGTAAATTGCAAAGTCGGATGAGTTAAGTACAAAAGCAAATATATAGAATAAAACATCACACACAGACAAAACAAAGCATAAAAATTTATGGATGGGGTGGGTTGTGGTACACCTACTTGAGCACATACATTACAATGCACAAGTACCTAGGTTCAAATCCCCAGTCCCCATCTACCAGAAGAAAGCTTCAGGAATGGTAAAACAGTGCTGCCAATATCATTCTTTCTCTCTCCCTCTCCCTTGCTCTCAATTTATCTCTGTCTCTATCCAATAAATAAATAAATAGTGAAATATACATATACATATACATATACATATACATATACATATACATATACATATACATATACATATACATATACATATACATATACATATACATATACATATACATATACATATATTACTTGGAAAACTTTAGAATGAAGTGAGATTTCTATTTTCCTTACCCTCTACTGTTTGATACAAACTACTCTTGCAGACTCTTACCATTGGTTTGATGAACACATCTACCTTATACAAAGTTGAAAAGTGATGTTACTAATTGCGCCAAGTTTAGGCTATAAAGAGGAGTGCACATGGTATTAGTTCAGTGTATGATACAGGGGTGCAGATGATTAAGCATAGTGGATTCAGGTCTTTTCCCATGGTAGGATTATCCCCAAGACTGTTCTTTAGGAAACATGCTGGTAAAAACCATTTTATGGGGAGTGGGTAGTAGCACATGTGGCGTCAAGCCCAAGGACTAACGTGAGGATCCAGATTTGAGCCCCCCGGCTCCCCACTTGCGGGGGAGTCGCTTCACAGACTTGAAGCAGGTCTTCAAGTATCTCTCTTTCTCTCCCCGTCTCTGTCTTCCCCTTTTATCTCCATTTCTCTCTGTCCTATCTATCAACGATATCAATAACAACAACAACAATAAAAAAACACAAATGCAACAAAAGGGAAAAAAATCCATTTTACCCCAAGTCAGCATAACTTAAGCAGCAGGCATATATCCCTTTCCACAAAAATAAATAAATAAATAAATAAATAAATAAATAAATAAATAAATAAATAAGATAGGGGGTCTGGCGATAGCGCAGCGGGTTGGGCGCACATGGTACAAAGTGCAGGGACCCGCTTTGGCTTAACCATCCTGGTTTGAGCCCCCAGCTCCCCACCTGCAAGTGGGGTTGCTTCACAAGCCGTGAAGCAGGTCTGTAGGTGTCTATCTTTCTCCTCTCTCCCCCTCCTCTCTCAATTTTTCTCTGTCCTATCCAGCAACAACGACAGCAATGATAACAATGATAATAACCACAACAACGATAAAATAGCAAGGGCAACAAAAGGGAATAAAAATAGCCTCCAGGAGCAGTGGCTTTATAGTGCAGGCACCAAGCCTCAGCAATAACCCTGGAGGCAAAAAAATAAATAAATAAATAGAAAAAATAAGATGTATATAATATCAATAGATTTCTAAGTTGAGATTTTAAAGAAAGTATTTCCAGTTTGAAAACCTACATTACTAATCCGTTATTTCTACAGAGAGGAACTGAGTTCTATCAGCTCTGTTTATATTTAATTTCCAACTTCCCAATGGGTTAGCTCATCGCCGCCTCATCTAACTTGGAATAAATGCCTCTCAGGCTTCTCCACTAAGGCAGTGACACTGGACACAGGCAGATAGAAATAAGTGAATGTAGGCTGCACATCTGTTGTGACTAATTCACCTGCCAGAAAGCCCAGACCACGTTTCAAAGAAATCCTCAGTCAGGAAGTAGTAAAATCAAAATAGTGGAAATGGGGGATAGGAGGAAGGAGGAGGGAGATGAAGGATGAGTGGTTTTTTTTTTTTTTTTTTTTTTTTTTTTTTTTTTTTTTAAGATCTAGGTCCTTCCCTATCTTTCTCCACAACTCATTAGAGAACTTAATTGAACCACTTTCCTGTCACACTCTCCCCTGTCTGTGAATAAAGGATAATTATTGCTGCCCTTTCTTTTGCCCTTTGATAACTTCACAGGGGTGTTCAGAGATGTTATGAAGATTAATAAGCCAAATGCTTTAGAGTGCTTTAAGCTCCCCACAAGGGAGAGAGAAGAAAATTAAATCCACTGCTCTGAGAACAGGAGGGGATAGTAACCAGAGCCCCGGGAATCCCCAGATGTCTAAGCTATGGAAGAAGCTGCTTTTCCCATGCCTACCAGTATCAGCCTGACTCACAGAGGGGATAAAAAAAAAAGAAAAGTGAAATCCAATTCATAGTCAACATCCCATACTAGATCAACACCAGAATGTAATCCAATTAATTAGAGATCAAAGTATTCACTACCCCATCGGTGGGGGCATACATGTACAGTAGACTGAAATCTATACCCCAAATATGTCTTTGACCAAATTCCTGGAATCTGTGACTATACGCAAAAAGGCACTATGCAGACGTGATTAAGGTTATTGAAGTAGGTCATCACTCTGGGTTACATGAATGAATGAGTGGACCCAGTAACATCATAAGGACACTAATAGAGGAAAGAAATTAGTAGTAGGCCTGATAATGAAAATAACAGGAGGGAAAGATGCAAAGGAAGAACTTTGGACCCAGTAACACATTAACACAGACAGCCTTCAGCTAAGCAAAGGAAATCGATACTTTCCTGAAGCTTCCAGAAGGGACACAGCATAGAAATAGCTGATGTTAGGCTTTTAACATCCAGAATTGTCAGACAATGAATGCGTTTTGTTTTCAGTTTTTGTTTTTGTTCCCCCTCCATTTTTATTGATTTATTTATTTTTGTCATACCCAGAACCGTGAGTGGATACAGTTACTTTTGAGCATTGACAGAAACAGAAAGTTCACAGAAACAGGGCTGCAGTTCTGAACAGTCTTCCATCAATACAAGAAGCATGGAGACAAAACCAGACCTGTATGCTCTTTTTGAATAGGGACTCCATCTTAAATATTTGCTGCCCTGATACAAAATAGTTGCTTCCTCTTATACATCTGAATTGAATCAAAACCAATCTTAAGCAAACAAACTGAAGAAAATCCTATAGGTAGGATAAGATGAAAGAAATCTCTGACAAACTCCCTCCTTTTAGAACACTGCTTTGAAAGCACTTGTCAGCTACCAGATGAAAGACACCTGATATTAATTTCTTCCCTCAGGTCCATGTTGCCTGTATGAAACAGGGAGAGAAATAGATTTTTACTAACTTTACGGGAATGGTTGAGTAGAATAAAAACACTGACATGAAAACTGTGTGTAAGCTATAAAATGGTCAAAAGGTAAGTTGGTTGCTTCTGATGATGATGATTCAAGTGATGTTACAGTAGCGATGTTGGATTGGCAGAAAAAAAATAGTGCTTACACTTTCAATAATAGTGCCTAAAACTTACTGCTAATTGCATAATTCCTAGACATCAGCCACAGCCAAAAAACAGTCTTTTTTATTGACCTAACTACAGGATGGAACAAAGCCTGGCATAGACTGTAGTAGAAGTCTGTGTTCATCAAAACCCAGTGTTCCTCTGGCACCCAGGGTTCAGAATCATCCCTTAAGTCCTAGAGTTCTTTCATAGTATGCTCTCTTCCTGAGCAGAGTTCTGTCACACATTAGCTTGATCCTTCAAATCTACATGCTGTTCCATTTTCGTTTTCACCATCCCTAAGCCAAATAGAGAGATTGGACAAAGTGATACAGGATAAGAGGACTTGCATGCCTAAAATATTGAATCCTGAAAGATCTACCATACACTGTCACGTGACAGATAAATAGTTGAACAAAAATCATTTGATATTTGGGGTACTTTCAGAGCAACTGACTATGCTTAACCTACACAAATGAATGCACCTGTGATAACGCATCATCTTGTGTGTTGTGACATAGGAAGGCAGTTGGAACCTAATTGGCTGGGGCTAACAACAGGCTGACAGACTGATGTAAAAATGAAGTTGCTGAGCCTGCAAGTGGCCAGAAGAAGCCCAGGACCCGCCGTGTTGCTTCTGACCTGAGAATATGAACACGTGGAACTGAACTTCTGGTAACTACCTCATGGACTTAAGGACCTAGCTGCCTCTCCTTCTTGTCCTTCTTGTCCTTCTTGTCCTTCTTGTCCTTCTTGTCCTTCTTGTCCTTCTTGTCCTTCTTGTCCTTCTTCTCCTTCTTCTCCTTCCTCTTCCTCTTCCTCTTCTTCTTAAGATTTTGTTTATAAGAAAGATAGGAGGAGAGAGAAAGAGGCAGACATCACTCTGGCACATGTGCTGCTGGAGATGGAACTCAGGACCTCATGCTTGAGAATCCAAAGCTTTATTACCGTGCCACCTCCTGGACCACAGGGCCTAGCTTATTCTTATCCCAACTGATAATTGCTTATCTTGCTGCTGTAATAAAATCGTTGATTGTTTAAACCAGCATACAGCCACACTACTGCATTAAAAGGTCCTTTAATTTTAATTTACAACATCTGTGGATTATTTAAAAAAATCAAGAATAGAACATAGCGTATCTATTGTTCTTTATGATCACCACACACTAGGAGTTCTGTCTTTTCCTGTGGCACTATCCATGTTTCTCTCATGGAATACTGAGGATTCAGTCTGCAGCCTTTGCACACAGAAGTTAAGTACTCTACCTGTAGAAACACTCCTCTCCCATATATTCACTACTTGGAACATTGTATTGCTTTATGGTGGAAATTCTCTACATTTAAATCATGCCAAGAAGAAAAGGATATTAAAATAAAAAATCTCCTACTTCTCTGCTTACCTTTCCTGCTACTTTTCTTCTGCATTCTGCAGAGAATAGTCTTTGGATAAGTCCTGTACTCGGTGCTGGTATCCAGGAGACAATATAATGATCCCTGAGGTCACCCAGTCTATAGTCTGCAAAGCTCCTCATCTATAAAAGGAAGCATTTGTAATAAATGGGGACAGGTGCTGAAGCAGATGTGTGGATTTTATAGAGCAATATGTATTTATTTACTCTAAACTGGAACTCAATTTTGATTGCTAAGTTTTCATTTTGCCAAATGCAGGCATTGTGGAAATTCAATTACCACTGCATTTTCATAAACTGCCAAGCAATTTAATGTCAGATATAAAAGTAGCATATAGTTTCAGAATAATATCAGATTACTAAGTTTATATATGTATTATCAATAGAACAAAATCAATTTCTAGCTTTTTCTGCCTTTACCAGGACAAATGCTTGAACATCCAGTCTTAGTTATTGGTCCTGACCTTAAGATCTTTGTTATCTAATGGAATTCTATGGGAACATGGGGAAGACATGCTGACTGGAAGGTCTGGTCAGAATTTTCTATAGCTGTTGACCCCAGAAGTGGTGGCACTGAGGAGGAACAGTACATTCTATAAAGGCCAATGTGGAATGTGAAGATGGTCAGGATGTACTCAGTAGACACTGTCCAAAGACAGATCCATTAAATGCAATAATATATTTATAATTCACCAAAGAATGGGAGGGACAGTAATAGTCTTCCAGAAACTCAAGCAAAGGTAGATTGATAGACTAGAGTACACTGCTGAAGCTGCTCATTTTGAGAAGGCATAGTCAATGGTGGGGTAGAGACTTGGGTCCCAGCCTAGGACGATGGTGGAAACATGGCACCTGCCATCCTCTTTTGGTGTGACATCTCCATAACAGTGCTTCACATTAGTTTCAATTTAATTGTGACATTTGTTTGAAGTAGTGGAACAAATCGTTGTTCCAAGATGATAACATTCAGACAAACTATAATTCCAAGATCGACTAAACTATCAAACACTAGAGAACAGCACATGTTGAGCATTCTCAATATTAATGGCAATGAGATATGTGCCCTTTCTATCACCTGTTGTAGACAATAAAAAGAGTACAAGATTCAGGAATAAATATGGAGTCATGAAACCACCAACACAATAGAATTCATGCTTGGAAATAAGATAGTTTTTTTTTTAATATTAAGGTAATTAAATTGTTAGTAAGAGACCTTGTTACTTTGTTGTTGTTTAAGACATCTGAAGAAAAGAAAGACAAGATATAATTCATGTTTCAGGCCAGTCCTTGGTCTCTTTTAGCTTTTTGTCATCCTGAAATAAAACCTCTACTACAAGTTTTGAAAAAAAAAATTATCCTTTGTATTTATTTATTGGATAGAAACAGTCATAAATTGAGAGGTAGAGGGAGAAAGAGAGGAAAGGAGACAGAGAGACACTTACAGCACTGCTTCATCACTTGCAAAGCTTTCCCCCTGTACATGGGTACCGAGGACTTGAACCTGGGTGCTTCCTTGTGCAATGTAACATGTGCACTCAACCAGGTGCACCACAACCTGACCACCTCCCACACACATACTACATGTTTTATAGCTGTAGAAATTCTTGAAAAGGAGTTTATCTATGCTGAAGGGTGAATATTTTTAGAACCATAAAGAACAAGAGGCTACTTTTCTCCACCGTTCTGCTAGAAGAGCCCTACTTGACAAATCAAGCAAAAGAAAGATCAAGGCAAGTGGATAAGGTCTTACTACAGTATTATGATTATAAGGCTATCAGAGTCATGGGGAAGGAAACTAAAGGTCTGGTTTTTGTGTGTATGTATAAGAATAGGTATAGCGATTTTGAGGGCACACACTTAACATCCTGATAATCATGCTTTTTAGAGTTGTCACTCTTGAGGTAGAAGGGGGGAAATGCACACTGGAAGTCCTCTGGAGTCTTGTGTGTGGGTTCATCAGCAGTATTAAAAAAGAGGTGAGAGAAAGCCTGCTGCTCTACCCACATCTCCACTATGAACAGTGTTGTATTTGAAATAGTTCAAGAATTAAAACGCGGAAGCCACACTCCTTGGTTTTCATTCAGATGAGTTGAAAACACACTTACAGAATCACCTATAGCAGTTTTACTCACAATTTCCCAAACTGGGAAGTGACCAGCAAGAGTTGAATGGATGAATTCACTATAGTATTTGTATATAGATACAGCTATATACAAATAATGTCAAGTGATATAAATTGTGGTGATGTTGTGTATGACACAGTAAATCCTAACAAAGGATTTTCAAAGTTAACCCAACTGCCAAATAATTTGATCACAGCAATAACTATCTATTGTCTTCCTAAACCCTAAGAAAGCAGGAACCTCTCCTTCCTCTCTAGAGTCCCAGTCATGGAACCTCTAGAGTGGGGCTCACCTTCCTGCATGCTTCTATCAATGCCTACCAAATGTACTGCATCTGCTGATCCCAACCTAATCAACACAATGAGTATGACCTCAGCATGCTTCACTTCAGACTGTCTCCAGAGACATCAGGTGTCAAATGTCAACCCTTTAGCCTCATTTTTTGGGGGGTGAGATCTTTCCTTTCATAGGATTCTCTAGTTCCATTTCAGGTTTCCCACTTCCTAAAAAAGTCCCAAAACCTAGATATAAATCAGGTCCCGTGAGATAGGACATATGTTCACATGTATCCATAAATTATGGGAAAATATATACCTGAAAGCAAAAGTGCACAATAGTCTGCAGTGAGTTAGTATATGCAGCAAGCAAGTAGAAAGACCTAAAAAGACAGCATAAAGTTCCTAATGAAATAGTATCTACTTAAACTTAGATACCTTCCTCACCTACTTCCTATTATACTTCCCTCAGTCACTCCAAAGCTAACCTTATCAAAATAAGGACTTCTAAAGCTGAATAAGGACAACAGACTGGCATACTTTAATGATGACTCTCCAGTCACTACCAGGCCCCCCATCAGCTAGGGCCCTAGTGGGGAGTCCTGAGATTCCCAAATAGACATAACAGGCCTAGACCTTGAATAAATCCCTCTCTCCATTGTTACAGGACATCTCTATCAGGAACAACACAACAGACCCCTGTGTGGGCTTCCATAGGACCTTGTCCTCAATGTGGATCAACCAAAGCAGAGAATGTTCCATCTGCCGAAGGGAGGCTGGACAATATACTCTATCTTCCACCTGAGCAAGATGGGTCCTGAAATCGGGGCAGCTTGGAACTTTCCTACTCATGATCATAGAATGTGAGCTCAGATCCACAGGGATGCAGAGGTCACATAGACTTCTAAGCTGAATATGGGCCCCAGGTCAGATCAAATCGATGGGGTTAACAGTCAATAATATTTATACACCTTACCCATATTTGGAAGCTACTCTCTTCCCTGATCCAGCTTTCTGGTCCTTTTTCCAGCCATGACATAATCTCCCCAGAGAATAACTTGGATCCACCTGCATATCAGATGTCAGGCTCAGAAAAAAAAAATAGTATAATCATGGGCCCTTTGGAATATATCTAAAATAGGCCTACTAAGTACAAAACAAAGATCCCCCAACTCTTCATCTGCACTATTCCAGCCTTTAGGTTCATCATTAGTTGACAATTTGTTTAGCTTTATACGTTAACTCTTCCTTCATCCACCAGGTTCCAGATGCTAACATGAGGCCAACCTGACTTCCCTGGGAAGATGACCCCACCCATGTGTCCTGGAGTCCTGCTTCCCCAGAGCCCTGCCCAAGTTGGGAAAGAGAGAGGCAGGCTGGAGTATGGATCAACCTCTCAATGCCCATGTTCAGCAGGGAAGCAATTACAGAAGTCAGACCTTACACCTACTGCACTCCATAATGACCCTGGGTCCATATTCCCAGAGGGATAAAGAATAGGAAAGCTACCAGGGGAGGAGGAGAGGGGATATGGAGCTCTGATTGTGGGAATTGTACCCCTCTTATCATATGGTTTTTGTCAGTGTTTCCTTTTTATAAATAAAAAATTTTATATGTTTTATTTATTTATTTTCCCTTTTGTTGTCCTTGTTTTATTGTTATAGTTATTGTTATTGTTGTCATTATTGATGTCATAATTGTTGGATAGGACAGAGAGAAATGGAGAGAGGGGGGGAAAACAGGGGGAGAGAAAGATACCTGGAGACCTGCTTCACCTCCTGCAGGTGGAGAGCCAGGGGTTTGAACTGGGATCCTTATGCCAGTCCTTGTGCTTTGCACCATGTGCGCTTAACCTACTGCGCTACCACCTGGCTCCCATAATTAAGTTTTTTTTTAATTCACTAGAGTATATCTACACTTGGGGGTATCATGCCACCCTAAGAAGAAATAAGTCTGTGGAGAAACAAGCAGGAAATGTTCATATAATTGAGTGATATAAGCCAATCTGGAAATACTGTACTCTTTGACATTCCAAAAAGGAAGAGTAGATGAATAGGCAGTGAGCAAAGATATTCATAGAAACCATTGTGTAGATGATGCTGCTGGATGCAGGTTGTTATATAGGTATCAAACCCCATAGAATATATACCTCTGAAAGTAAATCTTGATGTAAACTCTGGGCTCAGTCATGATCATTTGTCAGTGTAAGGTAAAGCTCTCCTGTTTTACCAAAGTAGCAGATTAAGCTGGTGGGGAAGCTGGTATTGGTGAAGGCTATGCATGTGAAAGTATAGGAGTAGATGGGAGAACTCTCTACCTCTAACTCACATACACCACTGTGGACACAAATCTACTCTAAAAACTAAGCTATGAAGAAGAAGGAGAAGAAGCAGAAGGAAGAGGAGGAGGAGAAGGAGAGGAGGGGGAAGGGGAAGAGGAAGTCAAAAAGGAAGAAGAAGAAATGGAAGAAGAAGAGGAAGACGAAAAGGAAGAAGAAAAGGAAGAAGGAGGAGGAGGAGAGGAAGGAGGAGAAGGAGAAGGAAAAGGAGGAGGAGGAGGGGGAGGGGAGGGGAGGGGGAGGGGAGGGGAGGGGGAGGAGGAGGAGAAGGAGAAAGAGGAGAAGGAGGAGGAGGAGGAAGAGAAGGAGAAGGAAGGGGAGGAGAAGGAGAAGGAGAAGGAGAAGGAGAAGGAGAAGGAGAAGGAGAAGGAGAAGGAGAAGGAGAAGGAGACAGAGAAGGAGAAGGAGAAGAAAAGGAAATAGAAGCAGCAGCAGCAGCAGCAGCAGCAGCAGCAGCAGCAGCAGCAGCAGCACAAGAATGAGTTTGGTCACATAAACAGGAAGCCCTGCTTCTCTAATCATAGTACGTAAACACACCTGAAGATTCTGCTGTGCGTTTGAGCTGTGTCATGAAGACTTTGAAATCAGTAAGATCTTATGCACTGCAGGCTTTGCTCTTTGCTTTACAAATGACAGGGCCTACACAAGAAGGTCTCTATCCTACATACTGACCAGTTTAGTTCTGGCACTAGACTAGTAAGAAATCAAGCAGGACAAAAATTTGATAAACGAATCCCCAACCATTTTTTTAAAGGTGAGAAAGATGAACTCTTTCCAGATGATGTTAAACTAAAAGACAGAACAAGAGATTTACTAGCCAAAATATTAGCTTCTAGTAAATCTCATTGAATCAAAAACAAAATGCCTATTTTCTCCTCTTGTTTCAGTACCAGGTAAGTGATTTCAGTCAGTTACCATCTATATAATCACTCAAGGATGAGACTCCTTCCATTTGTGATTGTACTTCCCTCTGGGATTGCCTTTACAGAAATTTCCACTCTTGCTGACTAGGCAGAGAGAGATTAATAGGTGAGATTAGGGGGTTTGGTATGATAGTTCTGGAAGTGGAACATTAGTCCTACTCACATTTCATTGAGTAGAACTTACTAGGGCAAATGCCTCTTGTTGGCCCATCCTATTGAAAAGAACACTAATAGTTAGAAATGTGTGTAGGCAAGTTGAAAAATACTACCATGATGCCTATCTGCCTTCCCTGGGTAAACACATCACCAATGTGTCCTAGAACCCCACCCTCCCTGGAGCCCTGTCCCATTAGGGAAAGGTAGAGATAGGCTGGACATATGGATCGACCTGTTAACACTCATAACAAGAAAAGAAGCAATTAAAGTAGCCAGACCTCCCACCTTCTGCACCCCATTAAGGTCTTTGGTACATACTCCCAGAGGGATAAAGAATGGAGAAGCTTCCAATGAAGGGGATGGGATATGGCACACTGGTAGAGGGAGTTGTGTGAATTGTGTCCCTCTTATCCCACACTCTTTTCATCAGTATCAAATCACTAATAATAATAAAAATAAAGAGAAGTTGAAAAATAAGAAAACATAAAACAGAACTTGAACTTAATTTATTGTATTGCACCAAAGTAAAAGACTCTGGGGTGGTTAGGGGGAAGGGTTCATGTCCTGGAACATGATGGCAGAGGAAGACCTAGAAGGGGTTCATTGTTATGTGGAAAACTGAGAAATGTTATACATGTTCAAACTACTGTATTTTACTGTTGACTGAAAACCATTAATCCCTCCTGATAAATTTTTAAAAAGAAACAAAGAAATGTATGTAGGCTAGTCTCCTAGCTCCTATGGATGGGCCCATTTTTAAAAAAGTGCATATTATGAAAAGGGCCTTGAGTTTCTTATTAAGGTTGAAAAATGCCTTTAAGCAATCAACATCAGGAATTTTGTAATATGAACAGGCATTACAAGACCTGGAAGTTGAACAGTACACATGGGTCAAAATATATCTCTTGGGTAGTGAGAGAGAAAGTAAGAGCAGCATTGTGGGGTTCTACTTCTATTACGGCTGAAGATGACTGTATAGAGTTTTCAGACTTAGTGGTAGACTTAAACTGTAGGACATACGTTAAAAAGTATGGGAAGAGAGACAAAAGAAGGGAAAGAGAAAAAAATATTAATTCGTTCCAACAAAGCCAATATCCAAACCCACCAGGTTCTGCTTGCCCTATGACTGGCAATGTGCTTACTCCAGTTATCCATGTTCCTATGCACTAACAAAAGTTTGAGTCACTTGTACTAAAATCAAGAAGCAGAAAAGTCAACTGTCTACTTCAATGAAACAAAGACTCAGAGGAGCAAACTGTGCTTCCAGAAAACAAAAAGAAATGAGTTTGACATATAACTAGTTGACCTCTGTTCCCCAAGGAAATAATGAAACTTAGCAAACTTCAAATGGTCAGCAGATTTTGGTCTGTGAGCTATGGTACCAGTGCTGGGGTTGCAATAGCAGTTCTGAGTTGACTTTATGTTAATAATACCACAGAGAAAGAATATTCTTGAAGGACCAGTAGGAATTTCTGGACCAACTGAGGATAAATGAGTGTACTAGAAAATAGGTAGCAGGTAAAAAAAAAAAAAAAATGTCTTTAATCAAGTGAAAATATTTTCTTTTTTTTTCTTTTTGTATTATCTTTATTTATTATTGGATATAGATGACCAGAAATCAACAGTGGAAGGGGAGACAGAGAGGGAGAGAGACAGAGATGCCTGCAGCCCTGCTTCACCACTCGGGAAGCTTTTCCCCTGCAGGTAGGGACCAGGGGCTCAAACCTGGTTTCTTGGGCATTGTAACACGTGTGCTCAACCAGGTGCACCACCACCCAACCTCCGTGAAAATCTTTTTGTTGGCTTTAATGTCACTGTGAAGCTATAGAGGAAGCAATACATCTTAGATGATTAGCCAGAGACAACTGTTGGACAGAAAAAAATCTAGTTTGATTTGAGTATCTAGTTTGGGACTGAGTTGCCGAAAATTTAGTATCATATAAAATCTCGCACTCCCTTTAAACTGGGCTACATATATTTGCACATATTGATAAATGTGTGTTCTGATAATTCAGTAGTTGTTATGCTATTGTCTATAAGATGTACCTTTAGTTAACACAACCTCACGCCAGACCCTCAGATATGTACGTTTGTGATTCCAGATATAAATTGTAAGTCAGAGGTTATTGGGACTTGGGCGGTAGTGCAGCGGGTTAAGCGGACGTGGCTCGAAGTGCAAGGACTGGCGTAAGGAACCCCCTTTTAGCCCCTGGCTCCCTTGCAAGTGGGGAGCAGCCTTCATTGGTGGTGAAGCAGGTCTTCAGGTGTCTATCTTTTTCTCCCCATCTCTGTCTTCCCCTTCTCTCTCCATTTCTCTCTGCCCTAACAACGACGACATCAATAACAGCTACAACAATAACTACAACAAAAGTAAAACAGGGCAAAAAAAAAAAGGGGAGGTAAATAAGTAAATATTTAAAAAAATTGAATCAGAGGTTATTGGTCTTTAGTCATTTGTAAGATTATTTAGTGGCAGGGCCAGGTGGTGGAGCACCTGGTTGAGTGCACATGTTACAGTGCACAAGGACCCAGGTTCAAGCCACCAGTTCCCACCTGCAGAGGGAAAACTTTGCAAGCAGTAAAGCAGTGCTACAGGTGTCTCTCTGTCTCTCACCCTCTTTATCACCCCCTTTCCTCTCAATTTCTGGCTGTCTCTATCCAATAAATAGATAAAGATAATTTTAAAAGGTAACAATAATGTTTTCAAAAAAAGATTATTTAGTGGCGTGATCCCTATTTATTTTGCTTCTTAAAGTTCAGAGCTCAGAACAATCTTAATTGGCCTGATAGCTTCACAAGTATAATGTATTTATTTGCTTTGCTTAATACGAGTCTTCACCACATAATAACAATAAGTGTCTGTGCAGATTGTGAAGTTGTGCTGAAAAAAAAAAATCTAGGTTCTGCACTAAACTTAGGATTTCTGAATTTGGTGCCCAACACAGCTGTGGCTAAGGACTGTAATTTCCTTTTTGTAAATTCCTCTCCCTTACATTAAAAAAAAAAAAAAAAACAGTAAGACTTAATAGATTCCTTTTGAAATGATTCCTGGAGGGGACGAGTAGGTCAAGAATAGATATTCCATGAAATTAATTTCCTGTACTAGTAGACTCAAAGTGAGATAGCTCCCAGCACAGAATTTCTGTCTCATTGGCCATGTGCTCTTTTGGAAAAATGGTTCTCCATAAACTATCCTGAAAACCATTCCACAGGTTGTAACTTCCTCTTTAATATTTTCTTTTAAATATTTTATTATTTATTTTAATGAGAGAGAGAGAGAGAGATATGATCACTGTTCAGCTCTGGCTTATAATGAGATTGGGAAATGAATCTGGGAGCACAGAACCCCAGGTATGAAAGGCTTTTGCAGAATTATCATGCTGTCTCCTCAATCCTCTTCTTATACACCCTTACCAACCTGACATGAATGATTGTTTTAATGAAAGACACATGATTTTCAAGAGGAAAATTAAGGGCCCAGATTGAAATTTTTCACAAGGAAATTCTAGATGGCAAAGCCTTTTCTTTGATAAAACTAAGTATGTATGAGGCCTGGAGGTATCTATGGCAAAAATCTGTTTTTCTTTGGAAAAAGTCTGAGGGAACAAAAATCTGAGTGAACAGAAGGAGAACAACAATATATACATAGTGAGCATCTTACTTCCCAGATATTTTGTTTATTGAGGCAATACGTTTAATTCCACTTGCTACACTTAATTTTCCTTATTATTAATTTACTGACTGACTGAATGTTCATGTGTGTATGCAGCATCAAAATGTCCTGCTTCAGATGAGCATGCTGAGAATAGCACTTTGTTACAATTAACTCAAGATAAAAAGTAACAATGTTTCTAAAACATTTGATTTATTTATGTGATAGAGACAGAGAAAAATCAAGACAAAAGAGGAGATAGGGAAGAAGAATGATAGATTCCTGTAGCACAGCATCACCATTCCTGAAGTTTGCCATATAAAGGTGGAAACTAGGAGTTTCAACCCTGGTCACACATATACCCTCCTCTCCTCTCTAAGAACAATGTTTTTATGTGCAGCATAGCAGACTGCCCAAACAGCACGTAATTAAGAAACATGGTGTGCTCCTTGGTGACTCTGTGAATCTAACAACTGCTCAAGTGTCAGCTGTCTTCAGCATGGAAGAATGCACCTGTAGGCTTGGTAGACTTTTTCCCCCTCCCCTCCCCTCTCCTCCTCCCTTCTCCCCCCTTCTCCTCCCTTCTCCCCCCTTCTCCTCTCCTCTCCTCTCCTCTCCTCTCCTCTCCTCTCCTCTCCTCTCCTCTCCTCTCCTCTCCTCTCTTCCTCTTCTCTCCTCTTCTCCTCTCTCCTCTCCTCTCTCCTCTCCACTCCTCCTTTTCTTCCTTTATTTAACTCCTTTTTTCTTTCCTTCCTTTATTTTTTCCTTCCCTTTCTTTCTATCAACTTATACATTTGATGACACTTTGTCTTTGTTTTTGTTTGCTTGTTTGTTTGTATCACCAGGGTTATTACTGGAGCTCTGTGCATGTATAACTCTACCACAATATCCCAAAGACCATTCTTTTTCTTTTTTGATAGAAGGTGAATGAGAGATATGAAAGAGGAGAAAAAGTGATATAGGAAGATACTTACAGTACTTTTTCACCACTCTTGGAGACTGCCTCGTAGAGGCAGGGATCCAGGGAGCTTTAGGCTGAGTCCTTGTGCATGGTAATGTGTGTCCTTTACAGGATGAGTCACCACAAAAAGCCCCCCACCCCAACATACAATTAGCCAGAGCCTTAACTACACTTAATCTTATCAATATTTATAAAATTTTTGAACAAATCCCCACTGTTACCCACAGGCACTCTCCATCTGCAGCTCCCCCAATATGGGTAAGATGGAGAGATTCTCTATATGGCCTGTGAAAAGGGCCCGACTCCCTCCCTCCCAACCATGGGAAGAGGGTTTGCTTGTGTTTCCCCATAGGACCAACCAAAGCCCCTGTGGATATCAGCTCGAAATGTCAGACACCAACCCCACCCATAGACTCTCCAGAACCTATGCGCACCCTGCCTGCTAAGGGCTGAGAAGGCCAGGACCTAGATCTTCCTGAAGGAGGAATACTGTTTTTACATTAGTGAATCTGGACTGGTTGAACAAAATATTCAGATTCTAACCAAACTCAGTGAGGACCTTTGCAGCCACTACTCCCTAGAGTCCTCCTCCTCATGGCTACAAGGCTCACTGACCACTTGGATTCTCCCCCTTGTGGGACCCCTGATTCTGATTTGTTTGTTCTTTCTCCTCACTCCCTTTATGCTTAAGTTCATCCAGTTTCACATTCACGAGATGACCAGAGTAGTTGTTAATCAGATCCTCTTTTACCCTTATAAGCCTATGCCCACAGCTTCTCAGGAACCCTACTTTGACTGTGAGCTCTAAGTATTTTCTGCTGCCACGACCACCCCTACATTAAAGAAAAAAGGGGGGCATGTGGAGAAATCATCTTTTGGAAGGCATTGGTTGGTTGCACATCTGTTGGAGTGCACATGCTGCACTGCACAAAGACCTGGGTTCAAACCCCTGACCCTCAGCTGTAGGGGTGAAGCTTCATAAGAGGTGAAGCAGTGCCGAAGGTGTATTTCTGTCTCTCTCTTTCTCTAGTGCCCTACAGCCCTCTCAATTTATCTGTATAGCTACCCAAACGAATGAATAAATAAATGATTTTTTGGCATCTAATTTTTCTTAGTGATATCTGAACTTCAAAATAGAGTAGAAGGAGAGCAGTTCATTTCCATAATGATTAGAGTCAAATTTTCTAAATGATATCAAAACCTGATCATTATCAATTAAAAGTGTTATTTAAGGGACCAAGCAATGGCTCACGCAGTAGAACACACATGTCCCTTTGCTCAAGGATCAGTGCTCAAGCACCCAGTCTACCATTAGCAGGGGAGACGATTTATAAGCAGCGAGGCAGGGATGCAGATGCATCTCTTCCACTGTCCCTCACTACCTCTCCATTCCCTCTTGATGTCTCTGTGTCTATCAATAACTTAAATAAAAACTTTTTAAAAGTATGATTTAAGAGCTGGAAAAGTGGCTAAGCAGTGAAATGTCTTTTCACATGCGAGTTCTTGGGTTCAATCCCCGGTACCATATGAAAACAAGAAAGGCTAAAACAAAGAGAAGACGGCTGAGTTGTCTTACATGCACACAAATAAAAGTGAAAGTATGCTCTAACTCATCTAGCAGTTTGTAAATCTTATCAACTCCATTTAGAAACTCCTGTACACTGCCCTTCTGATGTGCATGTCTCTTGAAACTGAAGCAGACAACGTGAGTACCCCAAAGTAGCTCTGATCCCTGAGGCCTCAGCAACAAAACACAGACAGCAATGAAAAGCTTTTTAACAAAAGCCAGGCCTGCTTCCGTTGGGCCTTTTCAAAACAACCCCATCTTCCTGCAATCCTCCAGAGAACTGAACAAATAGCAGTGGAAACTAAGTCAATACCTTGGGAATGAACTCAAACATCCTCAAATCCTCCTCACTGTGACTCAAATACAACAGAATGTTGAGTGTGTTAAAGCAATTCATGAAAGGGTCCATATACAACCCTTCTTAAAAGGTCAGATGCATACTTAATGTTTCTGTAAACATCTGCAACTTTGAGTTTCATAAAAATAAGAAGAAATTTAAAGCACTTTAAATATGAAAGCCTTTTTGAAATGCAAGCTTTTGTCCTAATATTTTATTTATTCTATATTTCATTATGAAATTACAAGAACTAAGAAAAATCTGTAAGCACACTTATGTATTGGTTTATCTGTGTGTGTCTCTATATGCAAATATACGTACATATGTGTGATTAAATTCAGGCATTTGTAGGCATATACTATGTGTGTATTTATATAGCTCTGGAGGCTTGAATACATGCTTTGTTTTTGAACTATGATTCTGGATTTTATTAGTCTATTTGACAAACAGTGAAACTACTTGAATCTGAGAATTCATTTTGAAATATTAAACTCTGAAAATTTGAAGTCTCAAGAAGTCTTTATGGAAGTAGGCCAAATATTGTTCAGACTTTGATTTTTACGTTAAATACCAGTAAATCAGAATGTAAAGGGAACTAGTTGAGAAAATAGCCATTTATTCTGGAAAAGGGCATACACAAAACTGAGGAATGTTACACATGTATTGTCTACTTTATTTTACTGTCCACTATAAGCCATTAATCCTCGCAATAAAGACAAAAAATTACAAGTGGGCCCAAGCCATTAAATAGTGAAAGAAGAGTCTCTTCAACAAATGGTGCTGGAAAAATTGGATTGAAATAAGCAAGCAGATGAAATTGAACCATCACATATTTAAAAATTAAAAAAAATTAAAAAGGCATGCAATATTAGGCTTTAGTTTCAACCACTTTCATTTTTAGTCAGTGTTTTGTTGATTTTTGCTTATCAGAACTTCATCAATAATTTTAGTGAAAGAAACTGACTTGCAGTCAGTTTTATTATGAAGCTAAATTATCTACAGATATAGCTGCATCCAGAGTTTATGACTCCTTAGCACCCACAGAAGAATTAAAAGAAGACTTTGGTAAATCAATTTAGAGCATGAGTCAGGAGAGATAGCCATCTTTGAGCTTGAGAAAGGGCAAAAAATATACTTTGTCAGTTAATTATAAACAGTTCATCATGAAATACATAGATGGCATCTTAGACTTTACCTCTTGAAAGCCAGATAAGTGTAGGACATTGGGAGCAGTTGATTATTTCCATCATGAAGATCCCAAACCCTATCTCTTATCTACTAGAGAAATCATAGGCAGTGGAACTCCACTCAGGAGGCTACAAATTCTTGAATGTATTAGAATTGGGTGGGTCATAAAGAGTAACAAAGAAATAGAATATAAAAAAAGTCACATGAAGTTGCCATATGCATTGATTAATATTCTTGCCAGATCAAGATTTTATGTATATTGCATTGTGGTGACACCAGCTCATAAAAAAAAAAAGAGAGAGAGAGAGCCATTGAGATAAGTAACTACCCAGTGATGCAGAGGTGAGGGCCAGAGAAGGTGACTAAGATTATCAAAATTAGAAATGCAAAACTCAAGAACAGATAAAGACCTGGTTGTGTGAGAGGGCCCACGTAAATAATAAAAAAACATGTCAACTGAAGATGGTGATGTGGAAGCAGTGGCTGGTGTGAGCTCCAACAAACAGCAGCTTGTAACCTGGAATTCTCTGGACAGGGTAGAATATGGGGCAGTCAGCAGTCAGCAGGAGGGTGAATAAGGGGTGATAAGGGTGAGACCACACTTGGGTTAGAAAATGGAGGCCAGGGGGAAAGAGAAAGGAAATCTTTTGATTTTTTTCTGAAGCCTCAGGGGCTGAATAGCTGCTACTAGCAGGCTCCCCGCAGAGCTATTTTCTTTACCAAGATCCCTGGCTCACCAGGGCTGCTTTTCCTTTTTTGTTTTCCTTCTCTTTTTTTCTCTAATTGGCTGGAGCTCTATTTGAGTGACAAAATACCTGACCAATAAGAGCCTCACCCCACCGGTGCCTGTGAAAGACTACCTGGGTTTTTTGGGTTATTTTTTGGATACTTCTTACAATTGGCTGCCTTTGCTTAGGTTGCCTGCAGCCAATTTGGAGCAATCTAAGCTGCAGACTGACAGAGTTTTTTACTCTCTTTTATTATTACTATTATTATATGTGTTTCCCTTTTGTACCCTCCTTCTTCAGGTTGACCAAAATTAACTGTTGTCATTTTCTCCATTACTAGGTGACTGGGTGTCCTATCCACGGTGAGAGGAACTTGTTTCCTCTATCTCTTTCCTCCACTCTCCTTTCTTCCTCCTCCTAGCTAATTACAAAAAAAGAAAAAAGAAAAAGAAAAAGAAAACCTCTTTCCTTTCACTTTTTTTTTCTAAGTTCTTGTCTTCTTTTCTCCCTCCCTCCTTCTTTTGATTTATGAATTCACTGATACTCATTTGTGAATTATTTGGGGGAAGAAATCTGACTCAGAGTGGACTCTCTGTCTCTCTGTGTGTCTCTCTTCTCTAGTTTCCTTTCTCCTCTTGCTATCCCTAGAATTTAGAGTGGACAGTAGATTTGCATAATTGTCTATCCTTGCTTTCCCTTTTTTCCTTTCTTTTTCTTTTGCCTTTGGATTTGGTTGCTATTTTTTCTTGGACTGGAGTTGTTGTTTGGCTAACTGGTATTGCTTGAACTGTATCAATCCCTGCTTAAGTTACTACTGTTGTAATTTCTGAGGTTGGATGACTACATTTGTCATAAAGGTATTGAATATAGCATGGCTTGTACTCAAAACACAACAACTGAAAAACAACAAAACAGAAAAATAAAAAAGAAACACATCAACAAAAAGAAAATGGTTAAATCAAGAGCAGATAAAACTTCTACCACAATGAATCAAGATAGGAGTCCAGAATAAACTCCAAATCAGAAGTAAACATAGATAAGAAAAGTATGCAAGCAATAGTAAACCTAATAATCACAGAAATAAAGAAAACTATAGAGGAAATTCGCTAATTACCTCAAGGTAATTAGCAAATGAAAAGCTGAAATAGCTAAAATGAAAGGTCAATTAGCAGAACAAGCTAATACTATAACTGAACTGAAGCAAGAAGATGAGGGAAGGGAAAGAAGGATAACAGAAGCAAAATACAGAATTAGCCAGACACAGGATGAGCTAGAGAAAACAAAGAAAGAGGTAAAAGAACTCAGAAGGAGATTGAGAGACACTGAAAACAACAACAGAGACATATGGGATGATCTCAAAGGAAGTAACATTTGTATAATTGGCCTGCCAGAGGAAGAAAGAGAGGAAGCAGAAGTAAACATTCTAGAGGAACTTATAGAAGAAAACTTCCCAGACCTAAACAACAGAAAGGACATTAAAGCCCAAGAGGCCCAGAGAGTCCCAAACAGAATCAACCCAGAGCTGAAGACACCAAGACACATCATAGTCACAATGAGAAGGAGTAAGGATAAAGAAAGGATCCTAAAGGCTAAAAGAGAAAAACAAAAAGTCACATACAGGGGAAAACCCATAAGACTATCAGCAGACTTCTTGACTCAAACTCTAAAAACCAGAAGAGAAAGGCAGTATATCTATCAAGCCCTGAATGAAAAAGGGTTTCAACCAAGGATAATATATTCTGATAGACTTTCATTCAAACTAGATGGAGGGATCAAGACCTTCTCAGGCAGAAACAGTTAAAGGAGGCAACCATCACCAAGCCTGCCCTGAATGGGGTATTAAAAGACCTCTTATAAACAAGAACATCACCATTGTTGTTAGAGGTCAGGGGCTCTAGCAGGCTGGGATAGCATCGTGGTGGTAGACAGAGACAGACTTGAGGACACACGGCTGGGCTGAGAAGCTGCAGTTTAATCTTTATTCACAAATGGCAAATCACCACACCATGTGCTTCCCCCATCATTCTTCCTCCGCTGCTGCTGCTGGGACTCTGGACGTCCTTAGCATAGGGGGCGGGGAGAAAAAGGGGCGCAAAACTAGCAAGGGCCAAACCATTTCTCTCAGAGGTAGGGGGAAGGGGGCCAAACCAACATGAAGAATACCAACATATTCCCCCTTTTCTTTTTAACTAAATGACCACAGTATCAGGGGTGCAGGTGAACATAAACCTATATCATACAGGCATTTTCAAAAAAAGAAACTGGCACAAACATGGAGAAACATGTAAGCGAGTAACAAGAACCAGTGTGCTGCCAAGGGAAGGCCTGAGGGGGCCATTTTTTGACTCTGTGGGCAAAACTTTATCAGCTTAAAAAAAAACATTTCCTGCCTCTGTGGGGTGTACTTGCCTCGACGGGCATTTTCTAGCATGGGGGGAGGGTGAGGCCTAGAGTCCCAAGGCATGGCTGCAGTCAGTCTTTGAGAAACCCAGCAGCATAAAGGGAAGCCGCTAGTTTTATGTAAAGTGTCCGAGGTGTACCAGTGAGTCCGATAGAAGTCCAAAGCAGATGTCCACCGAAGAATTGCCAAGGGGTGAATTGTTGTACGTATGTCTCAATGGGGAATGTCAGCCATCAGAATTCTGCTTTTCTGTAGAGAACTTGACAACTGCAATTCACTTACTTATGAAACAAAACTTGTAGCAGGTTAGAAGTTTACCACAATTGATAACTCTATTACAATTGGAAGTCCCTTCCAGCACAATTCCAAGGCTATTTAAAGTTCAAACAATAAAATGTGGAAAGGCAAACATGAACCATAGAAAGAAAAAAGCCTCAGGCATGAGAATTATTAGCATAAGCATAGCGCAATCTAACATTTCTAATTGAGAAGGAATTTGAGAGTTTTACATATCAACGTCTTTTAAACCTTTTATTACACCCATTCAAGATGGAGACACACACTAGATGTGCGCAGGTTTTTGTTTTTTTTGACCAACTTAGTTAAAATATAGTGATTGTTAGCTAATTTTTACCTCAGATTTTAAATGTAAGTTAATTTTATCTTTATGAGAATTATGTTGAAAACCTTTTTCATTTAACTTTGCCTGGTAAGAATTTAGCCTTAAAGTTACATTTTTAACCTTAAAGTTACTGTTTACCAAACTTTAAACACACACATACACATGGTCTTCAATACACAAGGAGAGAAACTTTTGTTACGAAGACAAGTCATTTTAAACACGAATTTAGATCTGTACTGTCTTAGTTGTTGGGTGGGGGGTCACCATCCTCGCTGCTCCACTTCTAGGAATTGTAGGTTGCGATCTCTGGATGAATCTCTGCATATTCTAGCTCGTCTGCCTTCAGACCCAAGCTGGAGATCTTGGCCAGGGGGGCCCAGTTTCGGCAGGGAACCCACGGTCTCCAGGTGGTCCGGGATCTGTCCAGACTTCATAGCACGAGGGCAGGCGGGCCAGCTGTGCAGAAGGCGCGGGCTGAGGTGTCATGGGGTGGCCGCCAGAATAGGCTGCCGCGGCTCTGCCCCATGGCCCTGCCATGTCAGCTGAGCAGCATGGAGGGAGCTGGCACCCAATGTCCCGTGCCACGCGGCGGAAAGCCGGCTCATGCAGGCTGGAGTTGGGCTCCTGTGGGCTGGCGTTGGGCAGAAACCACAGAGTGGTCCAGAGATAAATGTTCCAGAAACAGCAAAACAGTCTTGTGAAGAAAGGGCAGAGGCCTTTGGAGATGTCTTCACAAGCAGAAGAGAAGGCCATAGTACATAGGTAGCCAAATTGTCTTCACTTATCTGAGAGATGCGCAGGTCTGGTCCACGTGGGCGCCATTTGTTCTTGTGTGCCACGGAGAAGAGAGAGAGGAGGTCTGGAGTGAAGAGGGAACACAAATCTTTATTTGCACTGGCACCTCAGAGTTGGGTGCTAGAGAAACAGGTTGGGCCACGTGGAGGTAGCGAAAATGGCCACCTCACGCAGTAACCTTTCCTGCATCTGAACACCAAAGTGAAGCGCTGGCAAGAGAACGAGGTGCGGAAGAAGAAGGGCTTTTATAGGAGCAACTTTTGCGAGAGTGGGAAGGGGGAGGAGTAACCATAGCACTCCAGGATAGGATAATAACTCTTGTGAGAATGGGAAGGGGGAGGAGTGACCAAAGCACTCCAAATATCGCGGAGAAATAGACAATGCCCTGAGGGCACAACATGGTGAAACAGGCACTCGGAGAATGTCCCAACTCTCGTGGGAACTAGCAGTAGCCTGAGGGTACAACATGGCAGATGTGACTGAATCTGCACAATTTCCCAGCAACCATAATACTAGACATATATCAGAGCAAATAAAACATGTAGAATAATGGCACTACAATACATTAAATCCATAATATCAATAAATATCAATGGCTTAAATTCACCCATCAAAAGGCACAGAGTAGGAGGATGGATCAGAAAACACAACCCAACCATATGCTGCTTGCAAGAATCCCATCTGACCCAACAAGACAAACACAGGCTTAAAGTGAAGGAATAGAAAACTATCCTACAGGCTAATGGAACACCAAAAAAGGCAGGAACAGCCATTCTCATCTCTAACACAACAGACTGTAATTAAATAAAATAATAACAGATAGGCAAGGCCATTAGATAATGATTAGAGGATCAATCAACCAAGAAGATTTAACAATTATTAACATCTATGCATCCAATGAGGGCCCATCTAAATACATCAAAGACAACTGAAAGAACTACAAAAATACCTCAATAGTAATACAATAATAGTGGGAGATTTAAACACCTCACTCTCACACTTAGACAGATCAACGAAGCAGAGAATCAACAAAGAAACAAGAAAATTAAATGAAGAGATGGACAGACTAAACCTCCTGGACATTTTCAGAGTTCTTCATTCCAAAAAACGAAAACACATTCTTTCCAAATCCACTCAGCCTATACTCAAGGATAGACCACATGTTAGGCCATAAAGATATTATCAACAAATTCAAGAGCATTGAAATCATCCCAGGCATCTTCTCAGACCACAGTGGAGTAAAGCTAGCATTTAACAACAAACAGAAAGTTATTAAAAGTCATAGAATTTGGAAACTCAACAACATACTGCTTAAGAACCACTGGGTCAGACTCACTAAAAGGACTCAAATAAATAGAATAGTAAACGATAGAGCAGATATCACAACTGACTCCACAGAAATCCAGAAAAATCATGTGAAACTTCTATGAAGAACTATACACCACCAAGCTAGAGAATCTGGAAGAAATGGAAGAATTCCTAGAAACGTATACCATTCCAACACTAAACCAAGAACTACCAGTGGAATAGAATTGAGCACCCAGAAATAAGCCCACACAGCTATGGACATCTAATCTTTGACAAAGGTTCTCAGACTATTAAATGGGGAAAGCAGAGTCTCTTCAACAAATGGTGTTGGAAAAAATGGGTTGAAACATGCAGAAGAATGAAACTGAACCACTATATTTCACCAAATACAAAAGTAAATTCCAAGTGGATCAAAGACTTGGATGTTAGACCACAAATGATAAGATACTTAGAGGAAAATATTGGCAGAAGCACAAGGATTGGCATAATGATACCGGTTCGAGCCCTGGCTCCCCACCTGCAGGGGAGTCCCTTCACAGGCGGTGAAGCAGGTCTGCAGGTGTCTGTCTTTCTCTCCCCCTCTCTCTCTTCCCCTCCTCTCTCCATTTTATCTCTGTTCTATCCAACTACAACATCAACAATAACTATAAAAACTACAACAATAAAACAACAAGGGCAACAAAAAATAAATTAATTAAATTTATAATTAAAAAAAAGGATTCCTCCCCACCCCTACTTTAAATTGTATTATGATTGTATGCAATTGATTTGAGTTGTGAAGTGAAACTTGTCCAAGTAAAGGGGGGCATTGAGTACTTTTAAGATCAACTTAAAATAAAATTTTAAAAATTCTCATTTTTTTAAAAAAATTTAAAAAATTCTCAAAAATAAAATTCTCAAAGTTTTGAGAAAGTCTTCTACAAAATATTGGAAATCACAGTGAAAGGAGTTTCAAAATCTTCTCTTAGAACTCTTCCATCTTGTAGACATCAATGCTTAGGGCTACTTGATTTTTATTTGAGATAGAAATCTGATTGTGTACATGGTTTGTATACTATTTAATTAGAAATCACCTTAATAAATAGTTTAATGGTGGGGTTATATATACACAACAACCAAAGGAATATAAAAATGACAATCATCTTCCTCCCTCCTCTCCTTTGTTATAGAATTCAATCTACTCAGCTCCTTCCTATGGTACTAGGATGAAAGAAAGGGCTTATGTTTCCCTCAGAATTCATGTTGATTACTTCAAGAAAGTCTAGGAATCTTTGTTGACATGTCCACATTTCACTTTTAATGAGCAATGGAAGGGTCAGTTTGATTCATCAAAGACTTTGCTATCTCAGGAACATTTGGGGAAATGTATCTCATTCACAAGGGAGCAATTTGTCTCTCTTACAATTTGCCACCCACTTTGCAAGTGGGTAGAGCAGCTGAGTTGAAAATGATGCTTCACTCTTAAATGGGCAGCTGCTAGAACTCTGCAACTTCAGTGGGTCACACTGAGCAGGAAATAACAAGTTTTTCTGGCAACAGAATAAATTGTCCTCACGTGGTAATGAGTGCTTCCAAGTGAGCCTGCCCTCCTGTCAGATAGAAAGACTCAAGACATTTATCTTGGGAGTCGGCAGCAGCACAGCGGGTTAAGCACAGGCAGTGCAAAGCGCAAGGACCAACCTAAGGATCCCGGTTCATGCCCCCGGCTCCTCACCTGCAGGGGAGTCACTTCACAGGCAGTGAAGCAGTTCTGCATGTGTCTATCTTTCTCCCCTCCCCCCCTATCTTCCCTTCTTCTGTCCATTTCTCTCTTTCCTATCTAACAATGACAACATCAATAACAACAACAATGGTAACTACAACAACGAAAGACAACAAAAGGGAAAATAAATAACATTTCTCTTTCTTTGATTTTTTTTCTTTCTTATCTTCTCCCCAGATATATTGCCTTGATAAACTTTAGATTCTAGCTTTATCTATCTACTATTCTTAACCCAAACATTCAATACCTTTACTTAATGATAAGTAATCAGCCTTGTTGGACTGTATCAGATGTCATTTTGCATCTGCAGAAATGATGATTGTTGAAAGTCACCTTACTCTCTTTATTAAGAAATTGTATTTCCAGACCAAGGTGGTTTATACAAAAACAATGTCATGTTTGAGGTTCCAGGTTCAAGGTCTGGTCTACCACAAGCCATAGCTAAACAGTGCTCTGGTGAAAAAAGGAAGAGAGAGAGAGAGAGACCACTTTGGTCACTCTGGTTCTTGCTGGTGGGGATTGAATTTAGGACCTCATATTTGAGAATCCAAGGCTTTATCCACTGTGCCACCTTCTAGGCTATGAAAAAACTACATGTGTATGCTTTTCCTTTCCTTTCCTTTCCTTTCCTTTCCTTTCCTTTCCTTTCCTTTCCTTTCCTTTCCTTTCCTTTCCTTTCCTTCCCTTCCCTTCCCTTCCCTTCCCTTCCCTTCCCTTCCCTTCCCTTCCCTTCCCTTCCCTTCCCTTCCCTTCCCTTCCCTTCCCTTCCCTTCCCTTCCCCCTTCCCTTCCCCCTTCCCTTCCCCCTTCCCTTCCCCCTTGCCCCTTCCCCCTTGCCCCTTCCCCCTTGCCCCTTCCCTTCCCTTCCCTTCCCCCTTCCCTTCCCCCTTCCCCCTTCCCTTCCTTTCCTTTCCTTTTATTTGTGCCTCCAGAGTCATTGCTGTGACTCAGTTCCAGAAAGAATTAGAAACAGAAGTGTAATAGATGAAGAATAGAATCATTGGAAATTATGGAAAAGGGAAATTTCTTGGTAAAGTTAACATCTGGTTGATAGTTTATGTTCCATAATCTTGATATAATTTCAAGTCCTAAAAAACTGGATTGTTGCTATAGGGCTTAAATTAGTTTTCATGTTGAAATTTTTGGATAGAATACTTTTCCTGAATTCTTTAAATTCCAGAATTAAAATGATCACTTTTCCAGTCAATCAACAGGTACACTGTCCAACATGATAGTCACTGGCAATGTTTAAACTGATTAAAATTAATTATAATGTCAATTTCACTATTCAGCCTCACTTTTTTCACATGAAAGTTCTCCAGAGTTGCAAGTAGATAGTCACTTTTCTATTAGCCTGGACAGATATGAATCATTTTTTCCATCAAAAAAAATTTCTACTACTGGGAGTCGGGCAGTAGCGCAGCAGGTTAAGCGCATGTGGCACAAAGAAATTTCTACTAATTACACTGTTCTGAAGTCTTCTCTCATAACATTCTAGATTCAAAATTGGGGGACAGAACAAAAAAAAAATTAAATCTTACTTCTTTAACTACATACTCAGGTTTGCTAGAGAGAGAAATCAGCTGATCACTACTCTTATACACCACAACTGCCCAGATAACCATATGCTTATGAAATAGGCAGACCATTGCCATGGTTACTGCAGCACATAATATGAGCTAATGAGAAGTAATTCACTAGTGAAGGACAGCACAGAGGAAGTGTCTGATTAAAGCAACTGTTTCCAATATGTTCTCTTTTGTCAGAGTCTTCATTTTGGAAAGTGTTTTTGATGCAAATCATTAACCTTTATCCTGTGGGTGTACCCTCAAACTCTGAAATCAAATCTATGATATGGCCCGAAAAGGAGGGCTGATATACAGATGGAGAAAGCCAGTGTTTCTTCTAAAGCCTTGAAGCTAGCAATTTACTTCCAGGCTTACTTCTTTTGGGGTGGGGGGCAGGAATGGATGAACAAATAAGCAATCATTTTCTCATGAGTGAAGGTGAGGTCAGCTAAACATCTGTTTTATTCTAGCCACGTGGCACCATCTTCAGAGGAAATTGCCGTGGCTGCGACTAGAATGTTAGAAAGTCTCATTTTCTACCTTCAGAGGATATTGAGTTCATTTGATGCAATTTTGTTTTCTGTGGCATTTAAGCTTATCTGAAAACACACACCAGAGAAAGGAAGGGAAGGGAAAAAATCAAGAAGAAATACATGTTGTTGAACTCTTTAATCTGCCTCAGGTCTGTGTAAGATGGTTAAATTATATCAGGCCACATAATGTCCACAATGAATTGGATTGGAATGGATTTTTTTTTTTTTTCATTTCAGTTTTAAAAATGAAGCTACTTAGAAGCATTAAAATGGGGAGTTGGGTGGTAGCTCAGCCGGTTAAGCGCAGGTGGCGCAAAGCTCAAGGACCGACATAAAGATCCTGGTTCAAGCCCCTGGCTCCCCACCTGCTGGAGAGACACTTCACAGGCAGTGAAGCAGGTCTGCAGGTGTCTTTCTCTCCCTGTCTCTGTCTTCCCCTCCTCTCTCCATTTCTTTCAGTCCTATCCAACAATAACAACATCAACAACAACAATAGTAACTACAACAATAAAAAAACAAGGGCAACAAAAGGGAATAAATAAATATATTTTTAAAAGAAGCATTAAAATGAAGTAACCTGCTCATGTTTTAAGAATTAATGACAGTTGGAAGTTGTCTTCTTAAAAAATCAGAGGCTAGGTAGTGGCATACCTGGTTGAGCGCACATGTTACAATGCACAAGGGCACAAGGACCCCCAGGTTCAAGCCCCTTATCCCCACCTGAGGGGAAAAGCTTAGCAGTGATGAAGCAGGGCTGCAGGTGTCTCTTTGTTTCTGTCCTCTATCTTCCCCTTCCCTCTCGATTCCTCTCTGTCTCCATCCAATAAATAAATAAAGATAAGACATCATATGTAATAGAGGACAATGTTTCCTGTGGCTTTTTCTGAACAAGTTCATGGACTCTGAGTATACTGTCTTATCTGACCTATATGATGGGGAGCAAACACATTAAAAATGCCTAAAAATGCTGTGCGCAGATAGAAAAAAAAAGCAGTAGGGAAGGAATCAAAGGCTTATTGAGTAGTGGCTATTTGCCCTATGAAATGATCCCCCCCAAAATTTCTACTGAATTTTTCAATCAACATTCTCACATTATGATAGGTTTAATTATGCAATACCTATCAGGAGGGACACAACATAACTAGAAGGTGAAAGTTGGAAGGATCAAAAGTAGATCACAGTAACATAGAATAGACATAGTTCTACAAAGTAGAAATGAGTGTCCATTACGTTTAGCATAAGCTACATTCTGACAACAGTTTCCAAGACATTCAGTGGAGGAAAAAAGTTTTTTCCAAACAAATGGTGCTAAAAACAATGGCATGCGAAAATAAATTAAACCCTTACAATGTACTAATTATGAAATTGCCTTGCGATGAATTACAGATATGTGTGAAAGCTAAAACTATACAAAACTTAGTTATAATTACATTAAAATCTTTCAATAATTACACATGCTCATATTTTCCCTTTTTGTTTTAATTTTTCTTTTATTTCTCATAACAGGTGATGACTACCATAAAAATGTCACTATAGAAATACAATAGATCAATATTAAGTTGACCCTGAGGGCTAGGTGATGGTGCACCTGCTTGAATACACATGCTACGGTTCTCAAGCACCAAGGTTCAAGCTATTTTTAGAGAGAAAGTTTGCAAGTGGTGAATCAGTACTCCAAGAGTCTCTCTGCCTTTCTCCCTGTCTCTCCCTGCACTTTTGATTTCTGCCTGTCTCTTTCAGGTAAATATGAAGAAAAGAAAAAGGTGATACTCAAAGATCAACAGCCAAGAAATATATGCTCTTATGTTATTTCTTCCCTCAGTATAGAGAGAATCTCTGAAAAAGGTATTTTTCATAAATAAGAAACACAGAAAGATTATACATGATGGCCGTAATTATGTTACCAAATATTACTTTCACTATGCTATAATACTTCTATTGCCTTTCTTATGTATAATCTGCAAGTATTAAGAAACAAAATAAAAATATTAATTAGACCTCAACAAAATTAAGGATTTTGGAGTTCCTTATTTATCTAGGCCCTGAAGAACTCAGAGTAAGTAAAGGATAATTCTTTTTGTATCCCAATAAATGTTATAAGACAGCTCACAGAACAGCTGAAAGTATTTGATATTACATGTCTAAGAGATATCTAGTGTTCTGAGTTTATCTAAACATTACTATAACACTAACAATAAAATGGGAAGGGTTTCAATACATCTGTCTGATGTAGAAGATATCACAATTGTAGAAATAATTTAAAAAGACACCCTTGTGTACTTTAAGATGAAATGGATAAAACTGGAGAGGTGAATATAGTTACTAGATTAAGTAGGAAATAATAGACAAGTATCAAATGGTTTCACTCATTTGTGGAATAGAAACAATGAAAGCAAATGGAATTTTCAAAAATAAAAACATACAGTAATAACCAGACTGACTCTTAGACTCTGTGAAAATAAGAAACAGAGAGAAAGTGGGAATGGGACTAAGTCCCCTTCTGTTATGGCGCTAGAGCTAAGGTGGGGGGTATGGTGAGTCCCACGCACATATATACAGGTGTTAAGACTACACTGGAAAAATTCCACTAAGATATTTGTTGGAGGCTTCATACATTCCTGGCAGGCATATACAATGGTGCAGCTGGTTTGATAAATATTTTGGCAATTTCTTGAAGTCAATAATAGAGCTATCATATGGCTTCCTTTACTTTTAGTTATATACCCAATAATTTGGAAACATATGTCCACATAGAAAGATTACACAGGAATGTTCTTATTAAACTATAGTAGATGCAACTCTAATATTTATCAGCTGATTAATAGACAAAATCTGGAATAGCCATACAATAAATAATTACTGACACATATAGTGGATACATACCTTGAATTAATATGCTAAATGAAAGAAGTCAAACAGAAAAAAGCACTTTTTGTTTGGCACTGTCTATGTGAAATCTCAGAACAGTAAAATATAATGAAACATTAAATGGCTTAGTGCTTCCCTGGGGTTAGTGGAAGAAAAAAAGAGAATTGGCTACTAATGTTTCTGGGCCAGAGGATGGCACACCTGGCCAAGGGCACATAGAGCCCACATCAGGACCTGGGTTCATGTCCCCACTCTCACCTGGAATGGGGTTGCTTCAAGAGTTTTGAAGCAGGTCTACAGGTATCTATCTTTCTCACTCCCTCTCTACCCGCCCCTCCCCTTCTCAATTTCTCTCCATCCTATTGAATGAAATGGGGGCAGGGTGGGAATAATAATGGAGCCAGTGGAACAGATTAAGTAATTGTCAAAGTACATATATACGCTTGATTTTTTTTTTCCTCCTCCAGGGTTATTGCTGGGCTCGGTGCCTGCACCATGAATCCACCGCTCCTGGAGGCCATTTTTCCCCCCTTTTGTTGCCCTTGTTGTAGCTTCGTTGTGGTTATTATTATTGCCCTTGTTGACGCAATTCGTTGTTGGATAAGACAGAGAGAAATGGAGAGAGGAGGGGAAGACAGAGAAGGGGAGAGAAAGATAGACACCTACAGACCTGCTTCACCGCCTGTGAAGCGACTTCCCTGCAGGTGGGGAGCCGGGGGCTCGAACCAGGATCCTTACGCCGGTCCCTGCGCTTTGCGCCACATGCGCTTAACCCACTGCGCCACCGCCCGATCCCCTATATGCTTGATTTTACAACAGCTCAGAATAGCAGGATATTTTAGGCTCCATTTCCTACATCAGCTCAATTCCACTGAAGTTTCCATCTCTACTAACTCATTTGATGTGTGTGTATCACAAATCCGCATGCTACATTAAGCCAAATACACACAAAAAGGGAAAACAAAAAGTAAAGGAAGACTGCAAGCAATATTTAAAATACACAGAATGTTAAAGCAGCCAGAGTAATACAGAGTTAAGAGAACGTACTTTGGAATTAAATTTGGGCTTCAGTAGCAAACTTACAGTTTACAGATTCAGTGGCCTTGTATAGATTACATAGATGGTCTGCTTTTAGTGCCATCATCTGGGAAGTAAGTATCCATTGTAGCGATAATATATTACTATTAGGAAGACGAATGCAGATGATACTTCTAAATTGTCTAGAACATCGTAAGTATGTAGAATAAATAAATTTCTTGGCATAGAGTAAAGCAATGCACAATTACTATTTTTCCCTGAGAAGATTTTCCTTTCTTTTTTAAAAATTTTATTAGTGACCTAATGTGGATTTACAAAATTATAAGATAATAAGGTTATAATTCTGCATCATTCCCACCAGGAGAGTTTTCTGTGTCCACATTCCCTCCATTGGAAGCTACAGTAGTCCTGAGAAGACTTTTCAATGCAGGAGATTACCTTTTCACTTTTTATCCCTAATGCAAATTAGAGCACCTAGACTTTCACATACGAAATGTACTGGTGATGCTGGGAGTGGGAATGCAGCACTGCGCTAAGCACACAAAGTACATATGGCTCATATAGTACGAAGAGCAAGTAATATGTAAGAATCCCGGTTCAAGCCCCTGGCTCCCCACCTGCAGGGGGTTATTTCACAAGGGGTGAAACAGGTCTGCAGGTGTCTCTCTCTCTCTCTCTCACTTTCTGTCTTCTCCACTCTCAATTTCCCTCTGTCCTTCTCTAATAAAAATGGAAAAATGTCCACTAAGAGTAATGGATTTGTAATGCAGGGACCATGCCCCAGTAATAACCCTAGAGGCAAAAACAAAAAAAGCAAAAAGAAAATAAATGTACTGGTTGGTGCTTCCTCTCCAAGCAGCCCTTTCAGAACTCCTCCCACAAGTCAACCCATCCATTAAAAATAGTCATGACTGTAGAGTTGATATTATATTGCTTTGAAATATGAGTACTTGATTTCCCACTTTAAAAAAAGATTTATTATTTACTTATTTTCATGAGAAAGAGTGAAGGACTTATCAGCTTAAGCAAGTATGATGCTGGGAATTGAACCTGGCTCTTAAGCACGTAAATCCTGTGATCTCCCTCTGAGCTATCTCCACTGCTTTATAATTACTTTGTAAGTTTAGCTTCCAGCCATTGAGTTATTTATGATGTGACCCACCTTTCAGAAAAAAAAAACTGCAAAAACTCAATCAATGACATAGAAGAACTTTAGGGGTAAGAATAAAGTCTACAGCATTGGTATTACTCTTTGTGCAGATGGCTTTTATAAATTTACTTCCCCATAGTCTGTCCTTTCTCGTATAGAACTATAACAACAACAAAAAACCTCTTTTCAAAATGACCATCATATCACATCACTTACTCAATGTAAACCATCAAGTGGTTTTGTAAGAACCTCAAATAAATCTGAAATGCAATCAGCACACTCAGAGTGCTCTCTACACTCTAATCTCAACCCCATCCTCAGTTGAGCTGCATTCATTGCTTTCTGAGTGCTCAGGATTGTGCCAAGAGCACACCTAATGTGAGTCACTTGTGATTCATTATGCCTCACATTTTCTCCCCCCAGATAATTACCTTATTCCATACTGGTGTCTGCTTCTGAAAGACTTTCCCTGAGGAGAAAGTGTTAAAAACTATATTGCATGGGCCTGGTGGTATGCATACCCTACAATGCTCAAGGGCCAGGGTTCAAGCCCATGGTCCCCACCTGCAGGAGGAAAGCTTCATGGGAGGTGAAGCAGGTCTGCAGGTGTCTTTTTACCTCTCCCCCTCTTTATCTCCCCCTCCCCTCTCAATATCTCTCTGTCTCTATCCAATAATAAATAAATAAAAATATTTAAGTATGCTTTTTAAAATATTTATTTATTATTTATTTATTCCCTTTTGTTGCCCTTGTTTTATTGTTGTAGTTATTATTGTTGTTGTTATTCATGTCATTGTTGTTGGATAAGACAGAAATGGAAAGAGAAGGGGAAGGCAGAGAGAGGGAGAGAAAGATAGACACCTGCAGACCTGCTTCAATGCTTGTGAAGCGACTCCCCTGTAGGTGGGGAGCTGGGAGCTCAAACCAGAATCCTTATGCTTTGTGCCATGTGTGCTTAACCTGCTGCGCTACTGGCAGACTCCCATAAATAAAAATATTTTTTAAAAAACCCTCCTCGTTACCTTTTCCACTTTTAAAAACTTTATATCATAAAGTATTAACATTATGTTGTACTAATATCCAGTGCATAGTGATATATGTGTTGGTCACTAAAGTATAAACTTTGTGCTAAGAATTTGCTAGTGAATCTATGTCAGCTCCTATTACAACATCCAATACATAATAAATACACATAAAATGTTGTGGGTTGGCCACCCCAGGTCCCACCTGACGCCCCCAGCCATTGGGGAGACAGAGGTCAGAGTGGCCACCCGGAGGGTCCTGGGGTAGTTCTGCATGCCAAAAGCAAAGTGTGCAGAGAGACAAGGCAGTCAGTTCTGGGAAAGCCTCAGTGGGACAACTTGTTTATTGAAATAAAAAGCAGGTAAATATATCCATAACTCAGGGGGAGGGTTGAGGTAACCATTAACCCAAACATAGGACAACACAATGCATAGTCACATTTTGACCAACACACTGTTTGATCACAAGTAAAAGGTTACCATACAAGGTTTGGTTACAAGCTTTACAATGTACATTTTTCCAGAGGTAGATTGTAGGCACTTAAAGGCAACAGAGAGAAAAGGGAGGTGGCTGAGCAGTCAGGATGTTTGCTGGCAGTTTTAAGGTTAACTGCACACAGTAATCCATGGTTTTAATTAAAGAAGGAAGGGGGGAGGTGGCATGTGTAGAAAGGCACCCATGTCTGGGAGTTCAGCCATCATATATTCCAGAGACCGGGGGACTTGCTCTCGTCTCAACCCGAAGGGAGAGTTGGGGGTCAACCTGCTTGGACCTTATGGAAGCAACAGCCTGGACTTTCCGGGACAGTGGGCCCCACTCTCCAACAAAATATGGAGTTGTATACATAGGTTGTGATGACAAAGAGGTCTCCTGACCAATTTCAGTGGAAAGAATACTGGACTTAAAAATTAGTTTTACCTTCTAAACATATATTTTTGCTTGTTTTTCTGAGGGAGAAAATCAGTGTTCAGTCAGATACTGAATTCAGGAACTCATGTTTGCAAGTCCCACACTCTTACACTGCACTTAACCTTCCATGTCACAGAAACTTCATTTCTAGTTCAAGTCCAGCTAGCAGCTGAAATCATGAAACTGAGCCACTCTGTATCCTTTAGTAGAAATTTCCCTACTTGTAAAATAAGAACTGAATGAAATCCAGAATGCTTATGTTAGGCATGGAACAGATACTATAGGAGAGACTTGATTTCACAAAGGGAGATCTGTGATTCAGCGTTCAAAACACAGATTTGACTTCAGTTAAAAATTGTCTGCTTTTAATGATTTTATATAGTAGATTCCTGTATGTACTACTACTCAGTGACTAAAAAGAAAATTCACAGCTAAGGGGCAAAAACTCCAACATAACCTAGATCTCACTTGTTTATTTCTTTGCTTGTTCCTTTGCTTTGAATTTTTGTGTACAAAATAGCTCTATTTGGCTTTCAAAGTCATTATAGTTTGTCATCTTAAAAGCTTGATTGTCAAGACAATCTTCGCATTGCAAAAATTAACCTGGGATCACTTTTGAAGCTGTAGAATTTAATATCTTTGTCTATATAATATATGCTGCTTAGAAATTGAGAAATAGAAAAACATATCACTAAGCAATAATTGAAAACATAGCATCAATTTTGCTTTGGGGTTCTTAGAATCAAGAAGGCGAGGAAGTAGATGGACTATTACCTCTAACACATATTTTAACCATTTTTTTTTCATTTCCATAAATCATTTGAGACATACCAAGTATGTTAGAATTTAATCTAAGATCCTGGAAATAAACCCATGATTGCTACATTTTAATAACACATGTGCAAATTGTACTTGGTAAGCTGCGATGATGATTTCACCATCCTTTAAATGAAAATAACTATTTATAATTAGATCATTTGGGTATTTTTCAGTTCTACCTTAGATGCTTTGGGGAAAAAAATGATTAGATTTTTCTGGAGATATATTGGAGAAGACTTCTACCATAAAATACTCCCTTGAAATGTAAAAGAAGTGTTAGAGAGTTTGTGTGGTATTGCCATGTCATCCTTTTTGGAATTTTTATAATAACCCACCTTGGAAATCAATGGTAGACACTATATAATGACTCATCCTTCCGAGACTCCCTTTATTCCAGAGTCCTCAGCACAGTTACAAAAAGTTTCAAATGAGAATTTTTGGAAATTTGTTCACTCTTTGTATCCAAAGTCTATAAGATATAGGGGAAGGAAGCGCAACTTCAAATTAAAAAAAAAAAAAGAAAGAAAGAAAATCAGACATAAAAATAATTGAGTTTAAGTCTCAGCTGTCCACGTCCTGAGGAAATTATAACTCTGGCAGCTCTGTTCTGAGAGATTAGGGAAAACTGACAAGAATGTCACTTTGCTTCCCACACACTCTTCTGACCCAATTTCCTTTCCCCAGTCTTCATTTTTCGGTCAACAAATTCTCTGCGACAACATGCACACACAGATGAAGGCTGTTCTGTGGGAGACAGGGCAGAACAATGTGCTGACTCCTTAGCTGAGTCGAGCTAACAACTCCTGACAGGGGGACCCTTGCCTTAGTCCTCAGAATATGGGCCTTGGGGAGAGCAATTCATGGCAAGACTTTAGAAGTAGGTGACTGAGAGGAACAGAAAACAAACAAATAAAGATGGATAAACTAAGTGGATTGGAAGGCTTCTTCAAGGCAAAGAAAGGTGCTGCATCCATCACACAGTGACATTATAAATCTGTATGCTATGCAAGGCAATAACATGAAAAATTAGACCAAATAAGCCACAGATGCACAATTTGTCAGCCTCAAAGGAAAGGTTAATGCAAGTTAAATATTGACATGTCAGCAATAAGGATCATGCCAATTATAGATTTACACCAACACCAGCTGCATGCTAGTAAGTGTGTAACACTGACAGGCCAACCCAGGCTGCAAGAGTGACAGCTGAAGAGAACGTCATAGAAATTGGCACACTTGCATATTTGGGGATCTCAGTTTTGTTTCCATTTTAACTATTTATGTGGTATAGATATGGAAGGAGACTTCTTATAAGAAGTTGGTTGAGATAGTAATAGAAGCTGATAAACCCTGCCTACTGGATGAATCTGCAGGCTGGATGGTGTAACTCTGGTCTGTGCCCTCAGTGCTAAGAGTAAAACTGCTTCATTGAACTATTTTTAAGTTTTAAGATTCACAAGAGCAAACACTTTTGAGAAAGGTCATACCAATTTGTTGTCAAAATAGTTGTGATGAGCATGGCATTTCCCTTCCACTTGCCAGCACTGGCTATCCACATCTTCTGTAGATGTGCATCATTTTGATATAAGAAAAATATCTATGAACTTACACTTTTCATATACCTTATTTGATTAGTAAAGAAGAGCATCAGGCTTCAACATGTTCCTCTCTACAGTGACTGAAGCTATTTGCCTAAAACCTATTATTTATTTATTTTTATTGGTGGAATTATGGTTACTTTTTTTTCCTGGAATTTTTCATTGTGGAAGATTTGTCTAGTCTCTACATTTATTTACCATTCACCAGCCATTTAGTTAAGTTAGCATGGACTCACAACTATTATTTATCCCTATTTTTATTTTTAACCCAATCATGTGTTGTTGTCACTATGAGTTATTATTATTTTTATCGTTATTAAAAGTTCCAGCTTTGGATATATGGAGTCCTTTCTGATTGGCTTTTTACATTTTTTAAATAAATTTTTATATTTATTTTCCCTTGTATTTTATTGTTGTTGTAGTTGTTGTTGTTATTCATGTCGTCATTGTTAGATCGGATGGAGAGAAATGGAGTGAGGAGGGGAAGACAGAGGGGGAGAGAAAGACACCTGCAGACCTGCTTCACCGCCTGTGACGCAATGTCCCTGCAGGTGGGGAGCTGGGGGCTCAAACTGGGATTCTTATGCTGGTCCTTGAGCTTTGAGCCATGTGCACTTAACTCACTGAACTACCACCAGACTCCCCTGATTGGCTCTTTTATCCCTTCGACAAGACCCTTGATCTTTTTTATTTCTTTTAGTATTTCCTCATTTTCTAGAAAAGTGCAAGATTTCCTATACTCATTTTGCATATCCTCTGCTCCAATCTTGAGAGCAGTCATTTTTCCACATAGCTCTGGTTCCTATGCTTTGAAAAGGATGCAAGAACAAAGAGCTGAGTTCTAGGTTTCTCCTCATGTTCTACTTCATTGTTTGATAGTCATTCATATGATTAGCACAGCAAATGTCTTCAACGACCTATGGTTTCATTCCTGCCAGGACTGCCTCTATGCTCAAGTCTTCAGATAGGATTTTGTAACACTATAAAAGAAAGAAAGAAAGAAAGAAAGAAAGAAAGAAAGAAAGAAAGAAAGAAAGGAGGGAGGGAGGGAGGGAGGGAGGGAGGGAGGGAGGGAGGAAAGAAAGAAAGAAAGAAAGAAAGAAAGAAAGAAAGAAAGAGCAAGATATAAATTTTTTTTTTGTCTTAGATCATGTTACTGCCTATAAGGAACTTTTCGAACTAAAGTTGGTTGATGTCCCCTTTCTTGTCCATGTATTGATCATCTTTTTAGATCAATTCTCTTTCCTTTCCATCCAAATAATGATCAAGTCCCAAAAGTTTCATGTTAGAGTGCTCTTATGGAGAAAGAAGTGGTAATGCCATTCTTGGCAACTAGAATTCAAGTTGGAGAGTTTTAGAAGTATACAAATAAGGTCATTGCGGAAAACTCAACCACTAAGAAAGTTCTAGCTGATTGATTTGACCATTTTTTTTATACTTAAAATGTATTTATTACTGGACAGAGACAAAGAAACTGAGAAGGAAGGGGCTAGTAAGGAAAGAGACAGAGAGACACCTGCAAACCTGCTTTACCACACATTAGGCTTTCCTCTTGCAGGTGAGGACCTTGGGCTTGAACCTGGGACCTTGTGCATTACAGTGTGTGCTCTTTTTTTTTTTTTAGTGTGTGCTCTTAGTCAGGTGTGCCACTGCCTACTCACCCCCCCATTTGACCAAATTTGTAAGAAGCAAAGATATATATAATTTTCAGTACTCCAAACATGAAATGATCTCTCAATAATAGTATTTTCTAATGGTAGACACACAAATTTTGAAATAATTATTTGAAATAATAAGTATGTGCTGCTATTAATTTTTTGTCTACTTTACTTTTATTACTGCATATGAATTATAACCAGGAGGCTATAACATTAAATCTCATCCAATGAGAGTGATGGTATCAGCAATTAATATGTATGCAGTTTTCCATTATTCTCGAATTCTCTTGAAAATGGTTAAAACCTATTAGAGGGCATATGATTGTGATTTTGCTGATAGATGTTAGAATCAGTAACTCCCAATTGTCTACTTGGGTTCATATAGTGAGAAAAGTATATCCTACCCTGCACTAAACGACGATTTAACTGGAAATTTCCGTAAGTATTTAAGCTGATCATTATGCAGTCCCATTTAAGTAATTTAGAAGTCTCCAAAATTAAAGTATCCCCTTGAAATTATTGATTGGCCATCACAAATCTGATCTTTCTTTAGTGAAAGATTAATATTGATTTTAAACTGATTTAAAAATATGCTTTTACATGACAGTGTTTTAGTTTCACAGCAAAGACACACATGTCTACTATGGAAACTTGATCTAAAGATTCACAGTATCGCAATTTATATCTAGATACTTATCTAAGACAGTAGACTTATTTCAAATAGTAGCCATACCTAAACTTCAAGAGAAATGATTTATTCTCCTCCACTGAGTTATTCATATATTCCTTTTCCTTTGGAATAATTGCAATGATGAATTTTTGTAACATTTCAATAGATGACATAGTCCTTGAAATGATCCAAAGGAGAAAAACGCAGAAACATAAAGAAAATAATCATGAAGGAAGTTTCCCTCTCTTGCTAACATTGCGGAGAAATTTCTCACTAAGTTGTTTGAATATATACTACTTAGATTTCTTTCATTATTGATGGAGTACAATTTCAGGGTCCAACCAGATCTGTGACCTTGGACAAATTATTTGACCTCTCACTTGGCAAATGCAAATACCTTCAAGGGGGTTGAGATTAGAGTGTAGAGAGCACTCTGAGTGTGTTGATTGCATTTCAGATTTATTTGATGTTCTTACAAAACCACTTGATGGTTTACAGTTAGATCCCCGGCTCCCCACCTGCAGGGGAGTTGCTTCAAAGGCAGTGAAGCAGGTCTGCAGATGTCTGTCTTTCTTTCCCCCCTCTCTGTCTTCCCTTCCTCTCTCCATTTCTCTCTATGCTATCTAACAACGATGACATCACCATCAACAACAATAAAAAAAACAAGGGCCACAAAAAGGAAAATAAATTAAAAAATAAATAAATAAACAGAAAAAAATTATCATCTTGTGGCATTTTATGTAATCCGGGCTGATTGTTGAAGAGATCACAGCTGAATATGATGGGGCCCCAGATCATCGATGTGATCTATAGTTAACAGTATTTATATACTTTTCCCATATATGGGGGCTACTCTCTGCCCTGATCCAGATTTCTAGTCCTATTTCCAACTCTCACACCATCTTCCTAGTCAATACTTTTAGCCCACCTGAATGTTAGCTGTCCAGCTCAAGCAAAAATTGGTTAAGTCACAGGGCCCCTTGGAATGTACCTAAAACAGACTTCCTAGCTTCTTCTGACACAAAGACCACAAATATCGTCTAATATAGTCTTACCTTTATGTTCTTGATTATTAAACAATTTATTCTGCTTTATATCTTAATGCTTTTCAACCACAAGTTGCAGATGATACCATGACGCCAACCTGACTTCCCTGGGCAGATGACCTCACCAATGTGTTTTGGAACCTCACCTCTCCAGAACCCTACCCCACTAGGGAAAGATAGAAACAGACCAATGCCTATATCCAGCAGAGAAACAATTACAGAAACCAGATCTCTCACCTTCTGCACCCCATAAAGATCTTTGGTCTAGATGGGATGGGATATGGAACTCTGGTGGTGAGAATTATACATTGTTCCCCTTTAATCCTACAATCTTGTCAGTCATTATTAAATCAACAAAAAAATTCAAGAAAATATTCATAACATACTGTTTACAAGATGAAAGCATGTGACTCAAAATACAAGCATTATAAACTGACTGTTAAAAAATAAATATTTTCCCTGTGGGGGGGAAAAATCTTCAAAGAGAATATATTCCAAATGTGAAGTTACAGTTCTCTTTATAATTAATTTTAATTTTATTATTTTTTATTTGATAGGGCAGAAAGAAATTGAAAGGGAAGGGAGAGAGAGATTGAGAGAGAAATATCCTCAGCACTGATTTACCACTTGTGAAGCTTCCTCCCTACAAGTGGAGACCAGGGGCTTGAACCTGAGTCCGTTAGTCTGGAAACCAAGTATGCAACCAAAAAGGGCCCCTATAATTGTTTTTTAAAAAAATATTTATTTTTTCCTTTTTGTTGCTCTTGTTGTTTTATTGTTGTAGTTATTATTGTTGTTGTTATTGATGTCATCATTGTTGGATAGGAAAGAGAGAAATGGAGAGAGGAGGGGAAGACAGAGAGGGAAAGAGAAAGACAGACACCTGCAGACCTGCTTCACTGCTTGGGAAGCGACTCCCCTGCAGGTTGGAAGCCGGGGGTTTGAACTGGGATCGTTACGCCAGTCCTTGTACCCTGATAAATTTATTTTTTATTGGTATCTTTGTTGAGTTAATTGCTTTTTATTTTCCACTTTCTCTATTTCATTTTTATTAATGATGATAACTTATTTTGTCAAGTAAAACTTAAGATGTAATAAAATTGGATGGCTGGAGGTATAGGGGATTTTTTTTCTTTTTAGTATAGAGAAGGAAACTGCACAGTTATAGTCCTATAAAATGCGACACTCAGACAGAATGAATGCAATCTTCATAATCCAAATTGTATCCTACACATTCAGATGGAAGGAAACAGGAAGGAATTCCAACTATCTCCCTATAGGGGAGTAGGATAACTACTACTGGGATTCCCCCTACCCTCTGGAGGAAGTCTGGTGCAGAAAGAAGTAAGTTATGTTAATTTTGATATAGTTAAATTGTTTCAGGCATCAAAACCCAACTGAAGCTGGAAACTGGAATATTCTAGTAGTATACCAAGAGACTCTTGTGTGTAAGAAAAGAATGGTCAAAATGGGGGCAGGTGGTGGCACATCTGGTTAAGCACATGCATTACAGTTTACAAGGACCTGGATTCAAGCCTCTGGTTCCCACATGCAGGAAGGAAGCTTAACAAGTGGTGAAGCAGGGCTTAAGGTGTCTTTCTGTCTCTTTCCCTCTCTATCATGCCTTCCCCTCTCAACTTCTCTTTGTCTCTATCCAATAACAATAACAAAACAAACAAACAAACAAAAAGAATGGTCAGCACAACAGGGACATTGGCAGAGCAAATAAACCACACTTCACCAAGATCCTTAACATGCACACACGATGCCACAGAATTTTAAGGCTCAAGTTTAAGAGTCTTAGGAGCAATCAATCTCAGGGATTGATTAAAAAAAAAAAAGTTAAACATTAGTTAGAGTGGATTAGAAGGGTCAGAGAGGAAGCTGGGTGGTGGTGCACCTGGTTGGGGGCATGTATTACAATGCACAAGGACCTGGGTTCAAGATTCCAGTAGCCACCTGCAGGTGGAAAGTGCTGCCCTTGGGGAAGCAATGCTGCAGGTCTCTCCCTCTCTCTCCCTCCCTAGTGCCTCCTTCCCTCTCATTTTCGAGCTGTCTCTATGCAATAAGTAAATAAAGATAATTTAAAATAAAAAAGGAAAGTTTGGGGATGGGAAATAACAATGAATAAATTATCCATCTTTCTTTTTTCCTTCCTTCCCTTCCTCTCCCTTTTTTCTTTCTTTCCTTCCTTTTTTCCTTCTTTCTTTCCTTCCTTCCTTCCTTCCTTCCTTCCTTCCTTCCTTCCTTCCTTCCTTTCTGCCAGGGTTATCACTGGAGCCCAGTGCGTGCTCTATGAATCCACTACTCCTGAGGCCCTTTGTTTTCTTTCTTCTTATTATTTTTTGATAGGACAGAGAGAAATGGGGGGACATTAGAGAAGGAGAGAGAAAGATAGACACTTGGTCATGAAGCAGCCCCCCTGCAGGTGGGGGGACTGGAGTTCAAACCCAAATTCTTGTATTTATCCTGCCTGGTGAACTAATGTCCCCTCTCCCCCACACCCCCACCTATTTTTATATCTCTCCATCCATCATGTCTGTTAATGCACCCAACTATATATCTGTCCATCTTCATCTGTCTATCTATCTATCTATCTATCTATCTATCTATCTATCTATCTATCTATACATTTCTGTGTATACACTAAAATATATGTATACAAGCAGCCTTTTGTCTGATGGCTTATAGAAAACAAAAAGAAGGAAAAAGACTCAAATATGGCAAATCCTGTTTAGCACTCAATGGAAGCCATATCAACCAAATGCTACACACATGATTTTAGTTGCTGAATTCACTTCCAGTTAATTTCCATTTTAATTGGAAAAGGTGCACTGGAGAACGAAAATAATGATAATCCATCACAGAAGTTATTAATTCCAGGAGTAAGGAAGATAATGTTTGTATTTGCCAGAGACGAGGCAATTAAAGCGAGATTATGATTGAAGGGGATAAGATGTAAAGCATACAAAGTAGAGACGATAAAAAAAAAAAGCTCATGGATAACAGAACAGAGGGGTATGTGACACTATGATTGGTTGTGATAACATTCCCAGAAATATAATGATCTATCATAAAATGGGTTCTGTATGATGGTAATATTCACATTACTAAATGATGGCTGAGTGAAACACAGAGGTATTGAACACATTGAGCAATATATCATAAACTCTATAATCTGCATGAAAATGTTATACATGAAAATGATAAATTTATACCACAACAGTGATAATATTAATAAAATTATAGCTGCAAAAGTGATGATGATTAGTAATATCCCTTACAATTTGCCAAGCACGTACACTACATCACCCCACCAATTCAACTTTGAGCTTTTATTAGAAATGGATTTTTGAGTTACAAATGAACATTTAATAATACGCTAAGTCTTTTGAAATCTTATTATTGGCAAATATGGAATCCAAGTATGCCCATGTGAAGGTGGACATAAGGTGTATTGTTCTGACTATGTCCACTTTAAATGTCAGAATACGAACTGCATCTTTAAATAAAAAAAGAAGTATATTGTTCTTATATTAGAGAAGGGCAAAAGTAGATTCCACAACTCAAATGTTGGCAGGATTGAGTTTTTTACTCTGTCTTAATTTGACTTGTTTCTCATAAATACTGTTGGCTCTTACTTACAAAATTGATTTAATACCAGGAGTTGTTCTTGCTTTGTTTTTTATTTTCCTTCTTCTACTTTTGCAGAAGGAGTTTTTCTCCTACTTTCTCCTAATGTTGACTCATGTACCCATGTCTAAATTTTGTAGATAGGAGTGTGACCTTATCAGACACTCAGGATGATTTTTCTTCCCTGTGAGAGTAGCAGGGTTTAAGAGCTTCCCTGGGACTACATGGAGTTAGGGAAAATATCTGCAAATGTTTTGAACAAGCAAATATGGGAGACAGGAAAGCATTCAAAGGAAGCACACTCAAAATATAAACTGTCTTTTATTACTAAAGTCCCTTCCTTTCTTCCTCCCTTCCTTTCTCCCTTCTTCACTCTCTTTTTTCTTTTCCAGAGTCAATGGGTAGGAAGCTGGATGGTAAGTTGTGTTTGCAGGATTTTTACAGGGCCAGACAAAAAATTTTTTTTTTTAACAAAGGCACTGCTCAGCTTTTGTTTATGGTGGTGCAGGGGATTGAACCTGGGCCTTCAGGGTCTCAGGCATGAGTGTCTCTTCACATAACCATTATGCTATCTACCCCCACCCACAAAATTTTCATTTGTGTAGATAGAAAGAGGGAGAGACAGCACGATGCCAAAGTTTCTCTGTGTGCTATAACTCCTCTCACCTGGTGGAGAGATGGAGAACTCAACCAAATGCATGACAAGCCCTGCCTGATGAGCCATTTCTCTAACAACATCTATTTTATACCACTTAGCTTATTATTTGGTGTTATTTGCATCTTATATCTCTTATTCTTCTTGAGTTTCTAATGTTATAGCTTTTAAAAGATAGAACGTTTTGAATGTGCATGCATACACATTGTGCGTATACTCAACATTTAAAAAGGCTTCTAGAATGAAATGTATTGTTTTTAAAAACATCAGTGCTAGGAAATAAAATCAATTTATGCCTTAAACGTTCTGAGGTTAAAAATTTCCAACATATAAGTTATAAGTAGTCAAACTAGTATTCAAGTAGGTGTGGGTGTGGGTGTGTATGTGTATGTGTGTATAATAAGGATATACTCATTGAAGGGGAGATATTAAAGGATGTCTATTAGGACAATAACAGTGACTTGTCACAGAAGGGCAAGTCACAATGTCTCAGTCCAGAAGGTCCAATCCAAGACTCAGGAAAGTGACAAGAAAATTTTATAGACATTGTAAACAGAGAGTTGTGAAGAGGTCTATCAAGAGCAGGCAATGGAATGACACAAAAATTAAAGTAGGAACCCAGAAGAAATAACATCTAACACCAAAGTAAATGGATAGTAGACTGAATGCTTTTGAATTCCGAAAAATAAGTTCTACTGAAAAATTTGGCAGTGGGGACTAGGTGGTGGCACACTGGGTTAAGTGCTTATAGTGAAAAGTGCAAGGACCTGCGCAGAGATCCCATCTGAGTCCCTGGCTCCCCACCTCCAGGGGGAGTCTCTTCACAAGCAGTGAAGCAGGTCTGCAGGTGTCTTTCTCTTTCCCTCTCTGTCTCTCCCTCCCCTCTCAATTTCTCTCTGTCTTACCCCCCCCAAAAAAAAAAATGACCACAAGAGCAGTGGATTTGTAGTGCCACCACTGAACCCCAGCAATAACTCTAGTGGCAAAAATAAAAAATTTAAAAAATAGAAAAGTTTGGCAATAATAAAAAGTATCAATTCCACAAATAAGAAAAAAAAATGTTTCACAATAAGAAATTTACTTATACTATCTTCTATACACAGAAATCTGAGTAGTCTTTGGGTCATTGAAATCAAAATGCACATCTGGATTTTATAAATAAGATACTAGAGTAATTCAGAGGTGTTGTGACATGTATACTGGCCAACCTTACGAAGGTGGACACAACACAGGGCTGACATCAGCCTGGGGACAGAGCATATTACAATTTGTACAAACACACAGTGGACTGGGGGTGGATGGATTGTGGGTGAATCTGAATGGATTTAAGCACAGCCAGTCAGAAGTCCAGCCTTTTATTTTGGCTTCTGCCTCTTCTCCTGGTCAGATGCATCTCAGCTGAGGCTGTCTGGGGTGCCTGCCATGGCTGCTGCTCCTGGGAACTGAACATGTGTGCGTCAGCTAGCGAATAAATTCTTAAGACTCCTCTACAGCCATTGTTGATCTCATGGGGCTGAACTTTTGGTAACTAGTACTTTTATTTTTTAATTTACTTAAATATTTATTATTTTATTTTCCCTCTTGTTGCCCTTGTTTTTTTATTGTTGCTGTATTTATTGTTGTTGTTGTTATTGATGTCATCATTATTAGATAGGACAGACAGAAACGGAGAGAGGAGGGGAAGACAAGGAGGGGGAGAGAAAGACAGACACCTGCAGACCTGCTTCACTGCCTGTGAAGGACTCTCCTCAGGTGGGGAGCCGGGGGATCGAATCGGGATCCTTATGCTGTCCTTGTTCTTTGAGCCATGTGTGCTTAACCCGCTGCGCTACTTAGCCCAACTCCCAGTAACTAATTCTTACTGGTTTCTGAGAGTAGCTTATTTACCCATGCCTATAATTTCTTATTTTGTGGTACCTAAAATATATGTCCCATACATCTCTACCACCATAATAAAGCCTTGATTAATAAACCCACTGTCAGTTGCCCCACAGCCAAATCCATTACCGGCTGCAGCCAAAGTCACTTTAATTTTAATTACAGCATAGAGGCTTTCAGAATGTATCTCAGGCCAACAGTGATAGGATCACCTGAAGAACTGGTAAAAAAGTGAGCAATTGGGACCCACCTCATATGTACTGAATCAGAATGTCTGAAAATGAGGCACTGCTCCCTGTTTTTCAAAAAAAAACATGAGCTATCTCACACATATGCTAACTATTTCTCTGATTAGATTAGGAGGGTACAAATGTAAATGTTGGAGAAAAAGTGTAATAAAACTGAATAGTGCTCTTCCTGACTAGAATATTAATGGAAAATGGAACATGTCAGTCAGTAGCACACCCAGTAATCACACATACCACCTTGCATAAGGACACAAGTTCAAGCCCCATTCTATTATTATTATTACAATTACTATTATTATTATTACTATTATTATTTTTATTTTTATTACCAGAGTTAACTCTGAGACTAAGTGCTTACAGGATGAACCCACTGCCACGATCCTTTTTTTCTTTTCTTTTTTTTTTTTAAATAGAGTTGGAGAAAATTGAGAGGGAAAGGAGGACAGTGAGGGTGAAAGAAAACAGAGAGATCTGGAAGTTGAGCGGTAGCACAGCAGGTTAAGCGCACGTGGCGCGAAGCACAAGAACCAGCATGAGGACGCCGGTTTGAGCCCTCTGCTCCCCACCTGCAGGGGAGTCGCTTCACAGGCAGTGAAGCAGGTCTGCAGGTGTCTGTCTTTCTCTCCCCCTCTCTGTCTTCTCCTCCTCTCTCCATTTTTCTCTGTCCTATCTAACACCAATGACATCAATAACAACAATAATAACTACAACAATGAAAAATAACAAGGGCAACAAAAGGGAAAACAAATAAATATATATATTTTAAAAAGAAAAAAGAGATATCTGCAGCATGTATTAACCACTCATGAAGCTTCCATCCTTGCAACCCTGCAGCTGGGAGAGAGGTTTTGACACCTGGTCCTTGTACAATATGGCGCGTATACTCTAAGGAGTTCACCACTGCCAAGTCCCCTGCTATTTTCTTTACAGTCTTTTAACTGTTAAACTTATGTAAGTGAGACATTTAGCAAAGACAAGATAATTGGTAAATGATAAATAAAAATTGGCAAAGTGTAGATTTTTCAAGAAAACTAAAAGACATGATTTATATGAACACATGTACATGCATACATGTGTACATATATGATGAAAAATGAGAGCCGGGTGGTGGCACACCTGGTTGAGTGCACATGCTACAGTGCACAAGGACCTAGGTTTGAACACCCAGTCTCCACCCGCAGGGGGAATGCTTCGCAAGAGGTGACCCTATCACCTCCCCTTCCCTCTGGATTCCTGGCTATGTCGATCCAGTAAATACAATAAAGATAATAAAAAACATTAAAAATATGTGTTTGTGTCCATAACTGGGGCCAAGGCATTTGAATTTGTCACTAATGTACATTTTTTTAATTCAGGGTTATATGTTACGAGATTAAATCAAACTATGAAATAATTGTGAAATAATATTATATTATAATAAGCCAAGAAATTGATAGAGAGGACTGTGTCCAATATTCAGAAGCAGAAATTACTAAGGATAGTGGCCAATTTTTTGTAAGAAAACTGGAGACAAATAGATCTATGAAAATTGGGAATTGAAAATTGGCGAAAAATAGATCTATAAAATATTGGGAGTTGGAAGAATAACTGTTTTGAAAATGGAAAGCAGAAGGCTAAAGATGATTTAAGTTTCCTATAGTTTCCAGAAACATATCAAAAAGCAAACAAAATTTCAGACCTGCAGTTCAGAAAGGATTTAATAAACAAATAAACAAACCACCTGTCAGCTGAGCCAATGGAGTGGTGAACCAGCTCTCCCCGTGGGAGTTGAGGTGGTCTTGATGAATTGAGAGAGAGAACTTCCTTGAGATTTGACACTGTTGACATGGTGGACTCTTGATTTCCCTCTTCAGATTGTGACAGTTCAGTAAATATATTTTGTTGATGATCTATTGCTTCTCTAGTGCCCGGGATGTATATTGTCTGATAATATGATGCCGACATAAGAAGGTGATTTATTTTTCCATGATTGTTTGATGGATAACTGAACAGAATAGCTGGATGAATATGCAAATTGTTGATTAACCAGCCTCACTTTTCTGTTTGTTATGCAACTTTTACATAGACTTTTATTTATTTATCTGAAGATTTTTAAAAATTAATTTATTTCCCCTTTTTGTTGCCCTTGTTGTTTTTCATTGTTGTTGTAGTTATTATTGTTGTTTTTCTTGATGTCGTCGTTGTTAGATAGGACAGAGAGAAATGGAGAGAGGAGGGGAAGACAGAGAGGGGGAGAGAAAGATAAACACCTGCAGACCTGCTTCACTGCCCGCGAAGCGACTCCCCTACAGGTGGGGTGCCGGTGCTCGAACCAGGATCCTTATGCAGGTCCTTGTGCTTTGTGCCACGTGTGCTTAACCCGCAATGCTACCGCCTGACTCCCTGAAGGTTTAGTAGTGTACTGTACTGAAGTTTACATAGTATAGGGTGAATCTTAATGAAAACCACTTATCATTTTTAGGACTTGGTCACTACCTGGCCAAGTCAAGTCTGCTATGCTTTTGCATATTATGGCATATTAAAAATCTCATTATAGCCATCTTTATAACACCCCCTTTGCATTTTAGAACTCAGAATTTTGAAAATATAAACACAATAAATGCTTTATTCATAATAATAAAGGTGACCCAATCTTTAAAGCAATAATTTTAGTATCTGTAACTCATTCCCCAAAATGATGACAAAAGTATTATTCATCAAAAGCTTGCTTTGTACCAAGTTCTATGCTAGGATATTTTATACATTCACTGCAATTGTCTTTAAAGCTATCTAGTTTTCTTTACAGACATGAAATTTGAAAATAGAAGACTATATGCATCTATGAATGAAAATGTGGTCATATAACTATCACGATAAGGGAGCATATATTTCTAATCTGTTTTCACCTTCAAAATTCACTATTTTCTCCACCAAATATAAAAAGGATATATATAAATATATATATATAGTGTATCTATCTGTAGTTTAAAACTCTATGACAATATCACAGTATGTAAAAAAAGAATTAAATAACTTTATGTGGATACTAAATCAAACTTTCATAATGCTGAATGTACTGATAAATGAATGACTCAATGAGTTATTTAATGGCAGGTACTAAACTTCTAAAATATTAATAAAAGCACAAGAGCCAAACGTAATAGCTCTCTTTCATTTGTTATCACTTTATACATGATAAAATAGATATTATTATAATCTAAAGCCAGTGAGTAAATAGATGTAGGGATAGAGAATGCATTAGGTTGAAACCCAGTGTGTCAAATTATAAATCCCTGGAGCTGGGTGATGGTGTACCTAGTTCAGTGCATATGTTACAGTGCACAAGGATCCAGGTTCGAACCCCTGGTTCCCGCCCACAGGAGGGGAGCTTCATGAGTGGTGAAGTGCTGCAGGTATCTCTCTCTGTCTCTCTCCTCTATCACTCCTTTACCTCTCAATTTCTGGCTGTCTCTATCCAATAAATAAATAAATAAAGATAATAAAAAAATCTACAAAAAAAACCCCTTAAAACGCTCTAGCTGCTTCAAAACTAAGATAGTTTTTGTCATGAAATGTTAAATTTGTGAACTGACAAGTATGCAGAGTCAATATTTTCTTTTAAGACAGGGTATGATAGACAGAGAAAAGTAGAAAAGGTGAGAGAGAAAGAGAGGGGAGGGAGAGAGAAAGAGAGAGGAGATGCCTGAAGTAAGTACTCTAAAGTTTGTGAAATTTCCCCCTCTGCAGATGAAGAAGAGGGGCTTGAACCCAGATCCTCATGCAAGGTAATGAGTGTTCCCAGAGTAAATGCCTTTTGTGCAGTCATTCACAGGCACAATAGCAGAAGAATTCCATCTTCAGTTTCTGGCATTTAAGATCTCTCTTGGAGTTACTTCTCTTATGTCCTCTCAAAGGGGAAATTCTCAAATGGGGATATGTAGGGAGTTTATATAGGCATGGAAATCATGCCGATCACGTCAGCTCACATCCCCACGACTGGAAAAGCATGGCGACTTCCACCTGTCAGGAATGTAGGCAGGGGTTTGGGGCAGAATAGTTTCTTCACCTGATATGAATTCCATGATGGAATGGGAAACATAAATTGTGTTCCAACTATTAATTTCTGGTGCATGAGTCTAAGCGACATTATTCCTCATATAAGAATTAAATTAAGGTTGAATGCCTTTGACATTTGCTCAAGGTTCCAGAAGTGCTCGCTCATAGACAAGTTTCATTTGAACTCAACTATTACCTACATTATCGATAAAGTTTTATTGGCACATAATCATGCCCCTTTATTTATGCTTGTCTGTTATTGATTTCAAACTACTATAACAGAGTTGAACTGTTGTGACTAAAGATCATACGTCCCCCATCATCATACATAAATTTTCTATCTGGCCTTTTATGGAAAATATATGATGATGGTATTGGTTTCCTATTGATGCTAGCAAATTACCACAAGCTTGATGGTTTAAACAGCAAACATACACTGTCGTTCAGAACGTTTCATAGTTCTCAAGGTCAGGCATTGAATTTTACTCTTTGCTAATTGACAACATTTGATATTAAGTAACCTACATGATTAAAAGTAGGAACTATTTATAATATTCATTTGACTCCATTTTGAAAGCACTATTAGGGAACTGGCTGGATATGGGTCAACAAGCTTCTAATTCATATTTTGAAATGCAAGTGTCCTAGGTGAAATCCCCCCAAGTCCTAAATATAGAAAAGAAAACAAATTGAATGTTCAGTAGCATGGAAATAATTATATTTTCAAGGTCATAATCAATCATATAAACTCAGTATCTTCCTCATGGGAACAGAATGATTCAAGTCCCTGAAGTGTTGCTTTTGTCATTTTGAAAGCAACACCCCCCACTTATCCACCTATGGCAAAGTCTGCAGGGTAGTCATTGTAATGTTCAGAGTCTTTACTTCAATTTATGCTTAATAATAATAATAATAATAACATTAATAGATATGATTATTATTGTAAGATTTCATTATTTAGAGTTTCTTTATATTCATTCTCGTTTCCTTCTTTTATTATAGTACTTTGGATAAGTTCAATGATAGTAATCATTTTATATTATAGATACAGATGGTCAGGGAGATTCTGAACATTTTCCAAGGACATGCAGTTAGTAGGCAGAGAGTTGGGAATCAAGCCCAGAATTCTTTAGGAAGGTAAACCAGATAGCTTTTCCTCACATTCTCGGAAGGTTTTACAAAGAAAGACCTTTTCTCTGCTTTATGAGCCAAGCAAACCTGTATAAACAGCTAATTTGTTTGGATTTCAGTGCACCTGGTTCCAGAACTAATCTGCCCAATTTCAAATAATCATGCCTCCTTTGATGCAAATGTTGGATGTATTTTATTCTATCATTGCTAAAGCAGGCAAATGTAGGGTAGGGGATTTATCATCTCAGTTCCTTCCTTTTACTTTCTTTTATTGATATAATGTTTCGTAAGCTTTATATGAACAATTTAGATTCTTTTCAATTTGTCATTTCCAAACCATGCCTACCACCAAGGTTTCCACTGAACTATGTTCCATCTCCCCTTCCCCTCCACTATCTTTCCCCATGTTGTTAGTCTCAGCTCTAAATCAAAGATTTGGGGCTTTGTTTTCATTTGACTGTGATTATTCTTTTGTTTTATTTCTTTACATCCCACATCTGAGTGAGATTATATGCTAATGTTACTTTCCCCATCTCTACCCTGTTGTAACAAACAGACTTCAAGGTCACGTCCATTTTTAGAGTTGAGTGATATTCCACCATGTAGACATACCACAACTGTTTAATGCCCTCGTCATTACCAACACTTAGAATAAATGTTTCATGAGAGACTGGCCTCCTTTTCCATTTCACTTCCCATTGCACTTAACATTAACTGTCCTTATGGGTTCTGGTTGTTACTTTAGTATGTCCCTCATGCTCATTTTACCTCTTTGAGTCAATATGAGCTTCTGAGTGGAACAAAATCCATATCCTTGATATCTTAGTTGACGTTTGGATAAAACATTTCCTATTTTCTTTTCAGAAACTTTGGAAATAGATGAGGCAGGAGCAAACCAGAGCAAGAAGAAAGGCAACTGGGGGAGTGTCACTCTACTATCAGCTTTGCATGCCCAAGGTTGTCAGTTCAATGCCTGTCACCACATATACTGAAGTTGTGCTCTGACTTCTCTTTCTGTCTTATGTGAAGTTCAATCTTTCTCTTTCTCAATTTCTCTCTCTCTCTCTCATCTCTTATTTTTTTAATAAATAAATATGTAGCAATTCATGCAAATATCGTGGGTATGCTACCTTGAAATAGAAGAGGAAGGGCATGATAGGGTGAATACATCCAACAAAACAAAGTAGGTCCTGAGAGATAAGCCTCATTTAGCCTCAACAGATGTTGGTGGGATACATATGGTTTGGCTTGTTAGGTCCATAGGCTGAAGCTGACTGGAGGACCGAAAGATTTTCTAGTTCTAAAGGGATATGGAATACATGCAGTCGTAGGACCTGTGGCCAATGATGCTCCTCTAGTTCAGTTTGTGATACCTAGTATTCTACCGAGCTTGAGCAACCTACAAATCAGGAAACACCCAGGGGAAATGTGAGAGAGTACTTTAGAGCAAAAGACACATTACCCAAGCTAACAATACAGTCAGATAAAAAATTCATTTATCCAGTTTCTGTGAGAGAGAGCATATGTTCACACGTATCCATAAACTACTGCAAAATATATACCTGAAAGCAGAAGTACACTAGAGTTTGCAGTGAGTACCTCCCTAACACTTCCTCTCCACTATTCCAAGCTTTGGGCCCATGATTGCTCAACAATTTGTTTGGCCTCGTATGTTAACTCTCTTTTCAATCACCAGGTTCCAGATGCCACCAGGATGCTGGCCAGGCTTCCCTGGATTGAAGACCCCACCAATGTGTCCTGGAGCTCAGCTTCCCCAGAGACACACCCTACTAGGGAAAGACAGAGGCAGACTGGGAGTATGGACCAACCAGTCAACGTCCATGTTCAGCGGGGAAGCAATTACAGAAGCCAGACCTTCTACCTTCTGCAACCCTCAATGACCCTGGGTCCATGCTCCCAGAGGGACAGAGAATGGGAAAGCTATCAGGGGAGGGGGTGGGTTATGGAGATTTGGTGGTGGGAATTGTGTGGAGTTGTACCCCTCCTACCTTATGGTTTTGTTAATTAATCCTTTCTTAAATAATAAAAAATGAAAAAAATTCATTTATTTTTAATTTAACTAAAATATAAATAAAATGAGAGCTTATGGCATAGTTGAATTCAAGTGCTCAACAGAAAAGGTAGTCTGTGGGGCTCAGGCAGTAGCACAGCTGGTTAAGCACATGTGGCAAAGCGCAAGGACCAGCATAAGGATCCCGGTTCTAGCCCCCAGCTCCCCACCTGCAGGGGAGTTGCTTCACAGGCAGTGAAACAGGTCTGCAGGTGTCTATCTTTCTCT